>NC_090922.1:130285674-130943174 GCF_040938575.1 Ambystoma mexicanum
ACTTTTTCGATAACAAAAACCCAAACAACCCCAACATAGCCCACCCCCACCCACACCCCCCTCCCAATCAGAGGGATGATCAGCCCATCCCCTAGTGAACAAAACCAAAGCAGAGGCATCATCGCCTGGGGGTCTGAAGGCCCGACTGGCCGTAACGCTCCGGGTTGCAGCAGAGCAAATAGTACATGGGAGGCCCGTAATGGAAGAGAAATGCAGATTAGACAAAGTACTTGCCAAAGGAACTACGGGCGAGCCCTGAGGTTTGAACTGAGCAAGCAGGTTGCGGGATAAAGGATTGACATGGACCCGGTTCCGGGAGGGCGAGAGGACCCATGCGCCTCCCGTCGGGGACCAAGGATCACCGCTGTGCCGAGATAAGGGGAAAGGGATCAGCCAGGAAAGTGTTCATCAATGAATTTGGAGGCCTCCTCTGGAATCGTGAAGAACAACACCTGATTGGCGTGCTCTATGCGAAGCTTGGCGGGATAAAGCATAGCATATTTGATGGAGTGATCTCGTAGCATGCGTTTCACTGCCTGGAAGGTCTTGCGTTCCCGCTGGACCGCGGTCGAGAAGTCGGGGTAAAGATGGATCCTAGCACCGCCCAGAAGTAGCTCACCCTTGAGTCGCGCAGCCCTGAGGAGGGCGTCACGGTCGCGGTAGTTTAATACGCGGGCTATGATGGGTCGAGGAGGGGCACCAGGCCTAGGTTTCGCCACCAGGGCGCGATGAGCCCGCTCAATTGCGAAGTGTGGAGAGAGCTCAGGCTCGTCAAGGAGCGACAGAAGTGTGCGTTGAACAAAGTCCTCCATCGGCTCATGAATTTCATCCTCGGGGACCCCGATGATGCGAAGGTTATTGCGCCTCGAGCGAGATTCCAAATCTTCATTTTTCTTTTCCACCTCAGTGACTCGGTTGGAGAGAGCGACGACCTCAGTGCGAAGAGCCCCCAGCGCATCCTCAGCGGAGCCAACCCGCGTCTCGACCTCCAATACACGGCTGTCCGTCCTCTCTATGTGGGCCTTAATAGAGGATATGGTACCGTTCATGTCGTCAAGTTTGGAGTGGAGAGCGGTGAAACTCTCACGTATAAAATCCATCATGTTCCGGGGGTCCGGGGATGTGTCGAGGGGGGCAACGGAGGCCGGTTCGGTGGCCTCCTCAGATGGCTTCCCCGCAGCCCTAGCAAACATATTGATGGAGCTCTGCTTCCTCGCACCTCCCTTGGTCATCCTGGCTTTTACGTGTATCAGGTAGAGAGAAGAGGGAGAGATGAGAGCCAGGTATTAGAGCCAAAAAGCGTCCTCCGGGATATCGGAGCCAATGCGTGCACCGGGGCAATGTAGGTAAGGAGCAACCAGTGGGCTCACCCCGAGTCCGGGGGGCGAAGAGTAGAAGTTGTGGCCCTTCTAGGGCTGGAGGGTAGATGTCACCAAGGTAGGCGCAGTGGGCACAAGCGCGCACCGGCGATGCGGCACACAGTGGCAGGTGCGCAGTTCAGGGAATCCTGTGGAGGCAGTTACGTGGTGTGTTCACCAGCGCCGCAGCCCAGGGCGCAGGCAGCCCGGGGGGAGATGGAGCGCGGCCCAGCGGGCCCCAGTGGCTAGGTCGGCGCAGCCGCCTCCCAGCAGGAGTTAGCGGCGTAGAAAGAGAGGCAGGGGGGCAGCGGCGCCAGCACAGAGGAGACACCCGCAGGGTATATTAGGTGCGAGCGATCCAGCCGGGACCACAGCGGTCAGGCGCAGTCCCCCCCCCCGCGCCTCCCCTACCTCCAAGCCGCCACGGAGTCGAAGTGGCCCCTCGGGACACAGACCAAGGGCCCGGGGCCAGTCGGTGCCCGCGAGCCGCGCCAGGCAGGAGAAGAAGCAGACGGTCCGAAGAGGTCTCGGCTGAGCGGTCCACAGGAATGAGGAGAGGCCCGGCTGGCCACAGTAATCCGGCGCGCCTCGCCGGGCGGGCGCCCCTCCCCCAAGCGGCCCGCAGCGCCGCGGCCTCAGGTCAGAAGAGGGCCGCCGGAGCCGCGGGGCGGGGAGGGCGGAAGGCTGCAGCCGCAGGAAAGGAAGAAAGGCGCAGCCCCGTCTACAGGGCTCGCAGCGGCCCCAGGCCGCGTCCGGTCACGGCAGTAGTGCTCCCGAAGGATCGGGTGAAGGAGGCAAGTCCGCAGGTGGCGTCGGGCAGAGGAAAACAGGATCGAACGCTCTGCTGGCCCGGAGCACGGCGTTTAGGCGGCCATCATGATCGCCGCGCAACAGCGCCCCCCTTGCATCTCCTTCTTAATATCCTGCACAGTTGCATTGGTCTATTGCGTTTGTTGGCCTATAACCTTCATCTCGATCAGGATCGACTGAACCTGGTTTTGGATACCCATCCTCAGGTGCCCCCTGATCAATCTGCAGAGTGGAGTGCTGATGGGGTTACTGTCTTCCCCGCTGCCCGATTCTAGATGTACCAGCACCCGTTGCATGCCCTTGCGTCTTTGACATGCTGTTACCGGCCGGAAGGTCCTCTCTGATGTGCATGGCATAGAATTGTTTCTGGAGGCACAGTGGTTGCAGTTAGAGGGGACCCGGCAAAACTTGCTTATAGGCCACATACTAGCCGCCCATTCTTCCATCTTGGTGCTGGTGCCAGCTATTACACTTTGGTTGGAGTCCACTGGTGTATCATCCACTAATTCGGCTTTGGGATCAGTTTAGCATCCATAGGTGCACTTTTGTCAAGAAGTGGGTTATTCTGGCAGAAATCGGCTGTCACGCATATGCCCTGTTTCACATGGACCACTGCGCCAGGCTCCTCGAGTAATGTATTGCGATTTCCCTAATGCGGCACTATGTGACACCACCTCAACATTGGCGTCTGCTTCGCATCCAGGGGAGCGCTCTATATAGGTTGTAGGTTATTCAGGCGTAGGCCAGCAGTCATGTGTACCCAGGCTGTAGCTCATATGCCCCACTTCACATTGTACCCTATGCCTGGGTCACCATGTCCTGAATTGACCTTTTCAGCATAGCCCCTCCATATGGCTTCTTAGCATTGCAGGCAAACAGTGACATGCAGTTGATGGATCCACTGCAGAGGTGCACGTTAGCCGCCTGCCTGCATTTATGCTGCATTGGTCCGTGAGCTAGGAGCTCCCCCACCTCCTCTCTAGCGGGCCTGTGCTCCACAGCACACTGCGGCCTTAGGGCGTCCGGTCCCGGCGTGCAAGTGCGGATCGCTCATGGAGGAGGGGGGCAGGCGCACTCGCTGTAACCCACCTTGTTCTCTGGGTCGCCGGTGCAGCTTCCCTGGCATATTGGGGTCGAGGTAGGCTCCTTTAACGGTGGAGCCGTCGATGGTCCGTGTTCCCCCACACCTGCCAACCACCTCGAGGCTCCAGCACCAGCTGTCCACCTAAGTGCGGCTGCAGGGGGAAAGAGTGTTCACTGCAGCAGCCCGCGGAAGTTGCCCCCCACCCCCGACTCTGTCATCAGCGGCCTCGCCACATGGAAGGCGTCCCGGCCTTTCCACAGCACCGGGAGCATTCAAACTTCGTCGGCCAGCTCCTCACATAATCCGATGCAGCCTAAGAGCACTTGATGGTCAGCTCAACGGCGTTAAAAGGGATCTATCAAGCACTTTTTAGCTCGCCATCCTGGAGCTTTATCACCTGGCGGCCATATTGCTCGGGCTCTTGAGCACCTCCCCCCCCCCCCCACCTTTAATAACTTTCACTTCAAAAACCCTCCCCTACTTGACCACGGATTACACCTTTCGTCCGCACCTCGAAACTCAAATGAGAATAAACCTTCGCACTTAGCAACATTTTAGAATCCCCCCTGTTCTACAAGTTTTATTCGCCTCTCTAAAGCTACTCCCCAGCTCTTGACTAGGAGGAAGATCTTGCGCATCAGAAAGAATGCCAATGGTAAGTAATTTGTTCTTTAACAAAATGAACCACTACAGTAAGTCATTTTACCAATGGATTATTCCTAGTTCGGTTTTAATTATTTCACTAACTGTGTTTGGCCTCTTTCCATTGTAGAAAGCTGGTTGTGTTACAGCTTAAAACATCAAATAATGTTTATGAAACATTGCTTGTTTTTAGGCCACAAAATTTGTTTTTGGCACTAACCATTGACGAGTGAGAAATGTTGTGTGTGCTTGTGAAGAATTGGCCTTCAGGTTAAAGGGAAAGTAATTTTAATTACTGGCTAGTAGTTTGCAGCCTGATATTTTGGTTCCTGTTGTATTGCTGTGTAATAAGATGGTACTTCCAGCCCATTATTGTACATAGGATTGAAACTGGTAATAGTAACATCTGGAATTTACAACACTGCAAAACTACAGATTTTATCTAACAAGTGCTAGACAAAAAAAGCATAGATTTTTATAGGGTTGAGCCTGAGTCGTGCATAACATTTTCTAGCTCTTAAACTGTCATTTTTTCTGTTTGTCAATAGGCCCATATGTGGTGTGGCAAGTATTCAGTCTTCCCAAAGTAGCACATCACAGCACACCACTCCTGGAGTTCCAGTTTCCCCTTACTCCCATTTAGGGACCTCTGGCTCATTACCTTACCGCTCCCAGATGGAAGCTTCATCACTACAAACCTCTCCCAATCTGCAGAGCCCTCAGACCCAGGAGCAACAAGAGATTTTAGAATGGCTGAGAAAACTGCGCTTGCACAAGTACTACACTGTCTTTAGTCAGCTGTCAATGAAGAAGGTATTCAAATTATTTTCTCTTTATCTACATGTATAAAATGTCTGTTTAATACACGTCATAGGCGGATTGCCCATCCCATTGCTATTAAATGTCCTTAAAGCTGATTACTTACTTATTCTCCAGTTGTTTACTCACACTTATCGTAATGCTGCTAACTACAATGCTCCCATGGCCTTTTTGCCAGGAATCTATTTGTCTTGCAAATGGAGGATTTTAAAATCAATCTGTTCCTTAATAGGGAGCCAGTGGGAATTTCTGCATAGAGATGAAATTACAGCCGTTTTGGGGACTTTAAAGATGAGCCGTTCCTCTGCGTTCTGACCTCCCGGAAAGCGACAGTTAATGCCTTCTAGTGTACTATTAACATAGTCTAGTCTGGAATTGATTAGTTCCCCACCACGGTTGAATTATATTGCTGCAGAACGTATGGTAGTGCCAGTCATAAAAGACGAGGTGCATGAAACGCTGATTGTACCTTGGCACTGACCTGTTGGTCACATCCCATATTTTATTGCCCGATACACACTAAATTCTGAATTTTAGGGACATAATCCAGTCTGGTTCCCATTAAGCAGTGAGGCGAAGGACACTTCGCTTGATTCACCAGGACGTGTTTGTAACCAAACAGAATCACCTCTTTTTTGTTTGGGTTCAATTGAAGCTGAATATGGGACATCCATTACCCTACCTCCTTAAGGCAGAGGACTATCATACTCGTACCCGTCCCCTTTTCTCTATCCTGTTTTGGCGTCACCCATATAGGGATGGTACAGAACCTTTGGCTATAAAAAATTAGCTTCCCCTTTAATTATGTATAGCACACGGGGCGTGACCTGTGGCGTGGACACGCCTACCAGCCCTGCCACCCGTGACATCACTAAAGTCCCTTTTTCCGCTCAGATGGGAACAAACAAGGCAGCTTGCACTGACATTCTATTGTTGGTGCCTCGCTTCCTTCCCCAAACTCTTTTTTTTAAAAAAACATTGTGTTCACTGTCCTTCGGTGCCTCGTCTCCCCGGCACATGTTGGCCATGGGAGGCTTTACCCGGTGCGCCTCATGCGACCATTCCTTTTTGGCATTGGATCCCCATGCACTTAGTCTTGAGTGCCTGGGGGAAGATCACAGTTGGGACACGTGTGCAGCGTCTGGCGCCCAGGCGACAAGATCGCTCAGGAATCGGTTGTCCAGGTGGAGAGGGATTTCAACAGGTCATTGCCACATCACCTCAAGAACTTCGTGGCCAAGTAATTGAAACACAAGAAGGTAAGTCCATTGTTATCAAAGGCACCCCGCACAGCGACTCCTTTGTGTGAACCTCTTCAGCTGAGAGGGGGGTCAGTCAGACTCTTTCACTGGTCTGAGGCTCCTAGAGCTACTGCCATACGCGCAGATGAGCTTAGTGGCCCTCCTAGGCCTGGCAATGAGAGGCGATGCAGCTCTTAATCCACACTGAGGTGTGAGGGGACCACTGGCTCTGAAATCGGGCATATGCCTGAGGGGACGGCTGTACGTTAGAGTACAACAGTCTCAGGACTGAGCGCCTACCAGAGTTCCCTCCAAGGTATGCTATACCAGCACAGGGCAACCAGAGGCCTACCATTACTACTACGTCTATGGACCCTGCGCCGGACGCCAGCTTCCCGCACATTCCTCAAGGCTCTTGTGGAAGGACCCAAAACAGCAGCCAAGCATGCTTTGGATCCCTTGTAGCCTGAGGACAACCTGTATGGACAGTAGGCCACAAGCAGTGTCCTCTCCATCAGAGTGGACTATGCAGTCCTTTTTCACCAGGGGGGTTGGTCCCCCCCAGGCGTATGTGTACACCAGTCAAATGTAGTGTACCCCATTCAGGTGCCACAAATCAGCTAGCGGGTAGGAAGACCTAGCACTTCTGAAGGCCGCGCCCTACCTCCTGCCCCACAGCCTAACCAGGGGACCTGCGAATACAGTTTTTTTTGAAAGATTTCTGTCACTCATGAAATCTCAGCAGATGGCGTGTTACCTGAGGTATTTAATCAAAGATGTCATCCCACAAATGCTGCCTCTGCAGGGGTTCCATTTGCAGTTTAATCAGGGACCAGGGCAAGGGCCTTCTCTTTAGCATGCAATGGAGGTGCCCCCTCCTTTACCTGTGCCGATCCCTCAACCCCCTGCCCCTCACCCACCCCTCCACCACTGCAGGTACCAGCGCCAATTGTGCCATCTGCTCATGGCAATGACCAGCTGGGAGAACTCCTATGGGCACAGGCTCGTGCTCCAGATTCTCCGCCCAGCCCACAGGATGATGTGGGGGCCCATAATGACGACGATGACAAGACTTCTGCATCCACCAACTTTTTTCATTGTCGGTTGCAGGGACGTGCAGCCTTTCTTGGGGTTCTGCAACTGGAGCAAATGCAACAAGAACCAGGGGTGCTAGTGGAGATAATGGATTTGAGATTAGCAGGCATGTCAGGCATTCCGCTCCAAAACGATGTGGTTACGTTTGCTAAAGAAGTATAGGAAAAAAGCGGTCCAATTCTCAGCATAATAAAATGTGGGATGCACGCTTTATCGAACTCCTAAGCGATCACATACTGCTTTCAGCACGTCCGTAAGCCGCACTCTGCAGTGGTGATGGCAGCATCCATTTATTCCAAACCTTACAGTTCCTCAGTTGCAACTTCCACGCCCAGTTGTTTGTCAAAGAATGACAAACTGTTGGAAACCTTCAGGAGGAAAGTATATCTTAGTGCACAGGCTTACATCACAGGCAGGCCAACGCTGATGCCATGCTGGCAGCAGCAGACCAAAAGTTGTGGAGGGAGATCAGTGACTTCCAGCATGACTTGCCACTGGACAATCAGGCTTCCTTTAAAGCTGGCTTATCAGAGGCTAAAATTATTGTGCAAGACCTCCTAGGGTTTACTGTCTCTCCCATAGACACAGAAAGCAAGGGGCATCTTTGTGGGGTGGATGCATGCTAGGATCTTGGCGGATGTTCAGGATAGAATATTCAACCTGCCGCTCGTGGGCACGGAATTGTTCTATTCCTCCACGGATGATGAGTTGACATAGAAAAAAACATTGACTCAAACAGCTAAATCTCTGGCTATTGGGAGGTAGGCATGGTATCAAAAGGTAGTCCCAGACACAAGGAAGCAAGTTTGTAAAACATGTATTACTTGAAAAGGGGTTGGAGACTTCTTACTGGCCCGATTTCCAAATGGGAGTAGTCGACCATTAAACTAAGTCAAAAGGTAGTCAAATGCCTGTCAGTCAAAATAATAAAGATGTCTGTTTCAAACCTATGCTTGCCCTCACTTTCCTCTTGAACACTAATGTGTAAAGGATTGGATCAAAATAATATCAGGATGGTGGAATTTGGCAGCTTAGTTTGCGTGACTTCAGTCTGTGCAGTCTTCTCTACCTTCTAAGTGATCCTTGGGCTGTCTTTGCTGCCAGCTGCAGTGTGGGCGGACTTTTGTTTAAAAACCCAGCAATACCGCAGAGCGGCCGCTGAGTTTTCGTGACTGCAGTCTGTGCTGTGCCGCGCTGAACAGGCCCCCTGGAATGGAGGAAGGATGGTGTCTTTGTAGCTCTAAACCGCGGCGCGAGGAAGAAAGGAACTCTGAGCTTTCCAAAACACTCCCACTGCGAATATGGACACCAGGTGAAACTGACGAGCAAACCGCAGGTAAGTCTAAATATAAAATATCCGCGGTAAACATTTCACTAATGTCCTCCCCCACTCCTGCTTCCACCGAACCTACACACCTGGCCGCGCACGTGACCCCGATAACACCTAGAGAGGTTTTCAATAGCAACAGATATAGTCCCCTCGCTGAACTAATCTTGTCTCTGTTAGAAATCTCCCTGTTTTTGGAACTTCAAAATTCAGCCGCCTTTGAAAAAGGTGACGCTATGATAATGAACGAAGCTCAGTCAGGAAATGGGGGTATTCAAAAGGAGGAGCAAAGTTCACAATACAAAATATGAATGCCGGAACGGCAAAAATGCAGCTTTTTCTTCCTGGTCTTCTTTCCGATGAAACAAAATGGGGGCAAAACAAAAAGTCTGCAGAAGAAATACTGTCAGCAGCAGATGCCGACACCCAGCTCATTAAGAACGTCACCAACACTATGCCGACTTCACAATCTATCGCACTTGACCAAATGGTAAAATCCTCCTAAGAGAGGAGAGAACAAATCATCCAAGTTGAAATACACAAGACCAGTATATCTGAGGAGGTTGTTTTACATGACTTAATTCTGTTAGAAATACAGGAAGTCGCGCCTTTAAACGTCGTAGGGGCAAATCCTAGTAATATAGCAACTAAAGAGGCAGCTGAAACACAGCTAGAAATGGCTATTACAGATGAGCTGTTAATGAAATTTGTATTGGAAAGCCATGCCAAGAATATCGTACATGATGCTCAGGAAGTACAGGATGCATTAAGGTGGAAAAACTTTAAAATGCCAGTGGAAGGAAGTTTATTCATCTTTAAATCCTTACAGGATTTGTTGAATCCCAAAAGCAAATCAAATACTTCCAATAACCCCCTACAATTAGAAGGTAGTAAAAAGTCAAGTGCCACAGCCCCCAAAGTATCACAACAGCATGGAGCAAAAGCAACCAAGGCGTCAAGAATCCATTGAAAAATTGTTTTAAAAAAAGACCAGATGACGTACTGACATGTGCAACATATTTTTCTAAATCAAGGACACTGTTGCCTGCAGACACGGCTGGAGAACTCTCTGACGCTGAGATATTAGAGGGAGCACAAGATTTTCCAGAACCACAGATGGTAAAGGAAGAGGTATATGAATCTGGACCACCTAGTTTAGGAGGAACAACAACAAGATGACACTTGGTTACAGCAAACAATAAAAATAAACAACCTCATCACAACACACTTTCATTAATGAAGACTATTCAACTTTGAATATCAACGGTGAAATCTTCTCAATCCTTCCTTCTTAACCCACCTTGTGCTATAATCGAGATTGGAAGAAAGGGGAGCCCCGGGACAACGTTGATAACGTTGACGCCTACTAAACTTCCTAATGCTCTAGCAATGACCACTATACATCGAAATAAAGATCTGGAAAAGGGCTTCAGTAAAAGAAATAAGGAAGCCCGAATACTCGACATGTGATTCTAAGACTGCCTGGGGAGCTCGTCTCAAACCATCAATGCAAATAAAGGAGCCTTCAATTTGTTGGATTCCAAAGGGACGCAGACCATAAAAGGGGAACAAAGTGAAGTAGCAGATGTGTCATACCTCCAAGATCAGACTTATAGCAAAGAGCAAGCATCAAATCTGTTGCCATACCCTGCCACCTAATTCCAGCAGGATACAAAGGTCTGACCCTCACCAGGGATCCATGGAAAAGGAAACTCAAAAAAAAAAAAACCTGACCTACTGGCAGTGATGTCCACATTAACAATTGCCCTGGCTCCATTCACAAAATTATACAAGGCAATAAATGACACCTTGAAGGACCATACAACGATGATGGCAGTGATGCACACAAACTGCTATACTTGGAGGGATACATTACTGCTGCGAAGAAGTTTGACACTGGCGAATTTCCATCGGGGCTACAGAACCTGGATGCATTGAGTGCTTCATCTTCAAGTGCCCCAGCCTCACAAATAGAATTTGTTCAAGTGAGCAATAAAATTCATCCGATCCCCACAGGAAAAAGGACGGAAAAATCAAATCAAAGGGAAGATTCAGGAGAATAGCCTTAAAGGCATCCATAATAGACCTAATAAAAGTCAGAATCAAGTTGAAGATCAAATCGCACTTGACATAGGGGAAGAGCAGGGAGAGGCAATCAGTTGCGCTGGGCATGAAAATAACTAGCTGAGCCAAGAACTTTGAATATCAACGTTGGCAGAAAGCCAACAAAAACCTGGAGAGCTGTTAGGGGCAATAAATCAAGATTTCGAATGGATTGTGTCCTCCCACGTATTCCTCATCTTGTGATAAATCGTTATCTCCAGCTTCGCTGCTTCGGAAAAAAAATTCTCGGCAGAGGGTGCTGTGCTCGAGGTCGTGGCGTCGATTGTCCCTCGACGTACTCCGTCGACGTCACCGATGGTATAAGTAGCTCGAGCCGCGCCCGTTGCTTCAGTTACGTTTTTCCGATCGCTCCGCTATCGAGAACGGCGCGCTTCTATTTTCTGTGAAGAAAATGTCATCATCTTCGACACCTTCGACACCCAGAACTGGGTTTAAAAAGTGTGCAGATTGTGGATCTAAGATGTCAATCACCGCTCCCCACCGGATTTGTCTCTGGTGTCTCGGTTCCAGTCACCGAACCCGACGACTGCTGGTCCTGCCAATCGATGACCGAAAAAGCTCTTTGTGAGAGGAGATGCAAACTGTCGGTGGGGAGGAAGGCCTCAGAAAAGGTTTCGTCAAAAAGACATAAGAAAGCAACTGATTCTAAGGGATCGGATCGCCATAGGCACTCGAAGAGATCTCGATCTAGGAGTAGATCGAGACATTCTTCGTCATCATTGAAAAAAATGAAGAGGAGACATAGATCTCCCTCATCATCTTCTTCTTCCGAGTCGACCGAAGAAATTCGTTGTCCGACTAAATCGGATTCTCCCAG
Organism: Ambystoma mexicanum; assembly: GCF_040938575.1. Lineage (NCBI taxonomy): Eukaryota > Metazoa > Chordata > Amphibia > Caudata > Ambystomatidae > Ambystoma > Ambystoma mexicanum. Next base: position 130,296,992 of record NC_090922.1, read on the forward strand.
TAAGTGGGAAGAATTCCGCAAAAAGATGGAGGTTTTCGAGAATGCGGCCTCGACCCCCTCGAAAGAACCTCGAAAAAGCCAAACCCCTAAAGTCGCTCCATTGGACGACAAAGGGAAGTCCAAGGCTACTATGGCCAAGACAAGTAGCGTCGAGGAATACAAAAAACCTCGAGTCGACGTAAAACCGTCGAATCTTCGAGAGTGGAGCACCTCTCCAGTGCCGGCAAAGAAACACAAATCGTCGAAGACTTCAACAACTTCGTCGACGCCCTCGACGTCGATAATTTCGACGCCAAAGCCAAATGCGTCATCGACGCCATTATCGAAGTCAACTTCGAAGACTTCGAAGACACCCTCGAAAACTTAGAGGGATTTGCCATTTCCATCGAAGCAGATGGAAGAGGAAGAAAGGAGATTCACTACTTTGCCCAGATCAGACTTTTTCAAATCTATGTCTGCAATCTATGAAGAGTCTGCTTCAGAAGAAGACGAAGTTACTCCTTTGGGAGTTACTTATGGTATAGGGCAAGTTCCTGAAGAACTTATTGACGAGGAATCTAGAATGAAAGACCTGAGTGATACTCTACATTCTGCCAGTGGAGTTGACACATCCCCAGAATTACAGTTCGCCAAACCTGATCCTGCAGAGCATGCAGATGCTGGATACAGGGGTCTTATGACCAGGGTAGTTGAATACATGGGTTGGGGTAATACTTCACCCATTTTTGAACAAGATGACATGACGGATATTATCGTCAAGGGACCTCAGAAGGATCCTGTTCTCCCTTTTCACAGGGCCCTTCAAAGGACTGTGGAAGAAAACTGGGAGAAACCAGAAACTATTGCTGCTGCAGATAGCACTTTTCCAAGAAAATATAGACCAGCTGGAACGGATCCTGAATATTTGAATAAACATCCGACTCCAGAGAGTTTAGTCATTCAAGCAGCATCCACTTCAAAACAAACTGCTTATCCAACTATCCCTCCAGATAGAGAGGATAAAAAAATTGACGCCTGGGCACGTAAAGTTTTCACGTCAGGCAGTATGGCACTTAAGTCGGCAAATGTCACCTGTACCCTAGCCAGGTTTACCCATACCCTGTGGGACTGTATTTCGGCGGCGGCTGATCATATTCCGGAAGGCGAGGAAAGGGAAGGCTTCCTGAATATAGTCAAAGACGGGAAGGAGGCAATGGGGGAATACCTCCAGTCTGGACGTGATACTGCTGATACTATCAGCAGATCCATGGCTGCAAGCGTTGTGCTACGCAGATTTGCGTGGTTGAGGAAGTCGGGATTTGCACCGGACGTGCAAGCTAGACTCCTCAACATGCCCTTTGATGGCTCGAGGCTCTTTTGCAGAAAGGCTGATGAAAGCCTAGAAAAACTTCAGACCTCGAAAGCGGCAGCTAAATCACTTAGCGCCTCTTTGCGCCAGCCTCTTAAACCCTATTCCGGCTCATCTTCCTGGAGGGGTCGTTCTTTTCGATACTACTCCTCTTTTGGTAGAGGAAGAGGACAGGCTTCTCAAAGGGGCAAAAGGAACTTCCCTCGTGGAGCACGAGGAAGAGGTGCAAAATCAGCCTCAGGAGCGGCATCTGTACCCTCAGCCACTCCTGCAGCCGCCTCCAAATCCCTCTGAGACCTTGTTACACAAATCACCAGTGGGAGGCAGGATCTCTCAACATCTGAAGGAATGGCGGGGCATTACCTCAGATGCCTGGGCACCGGAAACAGTAGCCCAACGTTACTGTCTCCCCTTTCTAAAAAGGCCTCAGAATCATCCACCGGGAGCCAACTCCGTCAAAATTCCGGATCCGCTCCTGTTGCAGGAAATTTTAACCCTGCTAGAGAAGGGGCCATAGAAGTGGTACCTGTAGCGGAGAGAGGAACAGGGGTTGGTACTCCCCATATTTTCTCATCCCAAAAAAGGACAGAGGACTGAGACCCATCTTGGACTTGAGAAACTTGAACAAGTTCCTCAGGAAGGACAAGTTCAAGATGGTGACTCTTTCTCAGATCCTTCAGGCTCTCCAACTCCAAGATTGGTTGGTATCATTGGACCTTCAGGATGCTTATTTTCATGTGCCAATCCATCCAAAGCACAGAAAGTACCTGAGGTTCGCGATTGGCAATTCTCATTATCAGTTTCGAGTTCTGCCATTTGGGTTGACCTCCGCCCCGAGGGTTTTCACCAAACAGTTGGCGGTTGTGGCAGCAAGTCTCAGGAAAGGAGGTATTCACATATATCCCTACCTGGACGACTGGTTGATCAGAGCAAGTTCTCTAGAACAAGCTCAGGAACATCTTTCGATCACCTGCCAGTTCCTCCACAAACTGGGCTTCTCCCTCAATTTCAAGAAGTCCCACATGATACCAGCACAGAAACTCCAGTTTATCGGAGCATTCTTGGACACTTCATCGGAAAAAGCCTCGCCTCCCGAAGTGAGAGCTCTCCACATCCAGCAGATGGTAACAAAATTCCAGAATGCCCAACGTCTACCGGCCTTCGATTTTTTCAGGTTGCTCGGCCTCATGGCATCCTGCATTTTCCTAGTACCAGAGGCCAGGTTGAGAATGAGATCCCTTCAATGGGCACTCAGAACTCAGTGGTCCCAGCTCTCGGGGAATATGTCGGATCTTCTGCAAGTTCCGAGCGCAGTTGCTCAGGATCTTCTATGGTGGGCTTGCAACGACAACATTCTCAAGGGAGAGTCTTTTTGGCAACCATGGCCGGAGATAACGGTAGTGACGGACGCCTCACTCACGGGGTGGGGAGCACACACCAACGATCTGACAATCAGCGGCCGTTGGTCTCCATCGGAGTGCAACCTACACATCAACCTATTAGAGCTGAGGGCAATCAGACTAGCTCTGAAGGCCTTTCTGCCCTCTGTACAGGGAAAGAATGTTCTGATAATGATGGACAACACAGTGGCCAAGTACTATCTCAACAAGAGAGGAGGTGTAGGGTCACTGCCACTGTGCAGAGAGGCAATGCAGCTCTGGTTCTGGGCAATACGAGAAGGAATCTTTCTGTCGGCAATTCACCTAGCCGGAGAGAAGAACACAGCGGCAGACGCTCTGAGCAGGCAGAGCACGGTCTCTCACGAGTGGGAGCTGGCTCAGGAAGTCCTTCTGGAGATCTTCGCCCTTTGGGGAACGCCTCAAGTGGATCTGTTCGCCACCGCGATCAACCGGAAGTGCGATCAGTACTGCTCAAGGGAATTTCCTCAAAGAGGAGCTCTGGGAGACACATTCGTAGTGGAGTGGAAGTTTCCACTGCTGTATGCGTTTCCCCCAGTCCCCGTGATTCCTCAAGTAATCAGGAGGTTGAGAAATTTCAGGAAAACCATGACCCTAATTGCCCCGGATTGGGCCAGGAGGACGTGGTACCCGGACCTTCTACACATATCCATCTGCCCTCCAATACGTCTTCCGCAAAGAGAGGATCTTCTCTCGCAAGAGGAAGGTCGGGTTCTCCATCCAGAGGTCAAGACACTCAACCTTCACGCATTGTTTCTGAGAGGTTGAGATACAAGGATTGGGTTCTTCCGCAAGACTCAATGGAAATTTTGCTTTCGGCCAGAAGACCAGCAACAAAGTGTTTGTACCGATGTCGCTGGAATAGGTTTAGTAACTGGTGCAAAGACAAGGATGTGGACCCTTTTCAGTGTGGCACCCCAATGGTGCTTTCCTTTCTGCTACATCTAGCTAATCTGGGGCTCCAGATAGGAACAATAAAAGGATACCTTGCTGCGCTGTCCATTTTCAAGCGCTCCTCGGAAGAGGTTTCATATTTAAAAATACCGTTAATAATTCAGTTCTTAAAGGGGCTCACTAATGTATACCCTCCAGTACCTTTTCATGTACCAGCCTGGGACTTAAATTTAGTATTACAATTCTTGACTTGCATACCTTTTGAGCCTCTGCACTCATGTCCAGTGAGGCTTTTGACTCTAAAAACTGTCCTCCTTGTGGCCCTATCATCAGCCCGCAGAGTTAGCGAACTTCAGGCTCTCTCATGCAAACCACCATATACTATTTTTTATAAAGATAAGGTAGTCCTTAAAGTTAAAGCTTCATTTTTGCCAAAAGTAGTCTTGGACTTCCATTTGTCACAAAAAATAGTACTTCCTACGTTTTATCCTCCTCCTCATCTGGGCAAAGAAGAGGAGAGATTACACAGATTAGATCCCAAGAGGGCTCTTAGTTTTTACATCTCTAGGATGGCTAAATTGAGACAAGATGACCAACTGTTTGTGGGTTACACTGGTCAAAAATTAGGCTTATCTGTAACAAAACAGACCATTTCCAGCTGGATCATATTAGCCATAGTTGAATGCTACAGACTAGCGGGAAAGGAACCACCAGATGGGCTTCATGCCCATTCTACAAGGGTAATGGCTACGTCTGCGGCTCTAAAGAGGGGAGTCCGGCAGCAGACATTTGTGCAGCTGCAACCTGGAAAACAATACATACTTTTGTTAAACATTATTGTTTGGACACTGCTTCTTCTAACGAGGGTTTATTTGCAAAGGCAGTTCTGTATTCTGTCCACGAAAACTGAAATGGTACTCCCACCTCCAATAAATTGATACTGCTATGGGAGCCTATCACAAGATGAGGAATACGTGGGAGGACACAATCCATTCGAAGAACAAATTACTTACCAACTGTAACTTTCTTTCGACTGGATGTTCCTCCAACGTATTCCTCATCGACCCTCCCATCCTACCCCACAGTACAGTTTACGTTTTCTTACACTTTCCTCTCACGAAGAATGTATCGGTCATGGGACACGCCTGGGTGTTCCTCCTATATATATTTCATCGAAAAAATAGAACTGAAGCAACGGGCGCGGCTCGAGCTATTTATACCATCGGTGACGTCGACAGAGTACGGAGTACGTCGAGGAACAATCGACGCCACGACCTCGAGCACAGCACCCTCTGCCGAGAATTGTTTTTTCCGAAGCAGCAAAGCTGGAGATAACGATTGATCACAAGATGAGGAATACGTGGGAGGAACATCCAGTCGAAAGAACGTTACAGTTGGTAACTAACTTGTTCTTCTCTATCTTCTCAGAGAAAAAAAAAAGAAAATCGAAAATCAAAAGCTACACAAACTTGACTCTGAGTTGATGCTTGGGCCCGGAAAGCTTTTACTTCGGGCATCATGGCTCTGAAATCTACTGTCACTTGCACATTAGCAAGATCTACTTAAACCCTGTGGGGCTGCATGTCATCAGTGGCTGAACGCATCCCGGAAGGTGAAGAACGGGATGGTTTCCTGGCTATAGAGAAGGATGGTAAAGAGACTATGGAGGAATGCCTTCAGTCAGGACTGGACACTGCGGATAGTATAAGCAGGTCCATGGCATCTAGCACAGTCTTGTGAAGATTTGCATGGCTAAGGAAATCTGGCTTTGCGCCTGATGTGCAGTCTAGATGACTTAATATGCCTTTTGACGGCTTGAGGTTGTTTGGCAGCAAGGCAGACAAGAGCTTGGAGAAGCTGCAAACCTTGAAAGCGGCAGCGAAATCACTCAGCGCTGCTATAAGACAACCTCAGCAACACTCTTACACAGGCTCATCTTCCTGGAAGAGTTGCCCTTTTCGCTTCTATTCCTCTTTTGGAAAAGGGAGAGGGCAGGCCACTCAAAGAGGCCAACAGAGAAAACCCTTTCGTGTGGAAAAGGGAGAGGTGCTAGATCAGCCTCAGCAGCGGCTACTACCTCCTCAGCCACTGCTGCAGCCGCTGCAAAGCCACTTTGAGGTCTTAAACCACAAATCCCTGGTGGGAGGCAGAATCACTCGGTATCTGGACGAATGGCCGGGCATTATGTCAGATGCCTGGGCACTAGAGATAGTGACCCATGGTTACTGTCTTCCTTTTCATCAAAGACCTCAAAATCATCCACTGGGAGCCAACTCTGTAAAGACTCCAGACCTGCTCCGTGTGCAGGAGATTTTAACCCTGCTAGAGAAAGGTGCAATAGAACATGTACCTGTAGCGGAGATGAACAAGGGCTGGTACTCCCCCTATTTTCTCATCCCAAAAAAGGACAGAGGATTGAGACCCATCTTGGACTTGAGAAGCTTGAACAAGTTCCTCAGGAAGGACAAGTTCAAGATGGTGACCCTTTCTCAGATCCATCAGGCTCTTCTGCTTCAGGACTGGCTGGTTTCATTGGACCTTCAGGATGCTTACTTTCATGTGCCAATCCATCTCAAGCACAGAAAGTACCTGAGGTTCGCAATTGGTGGTTCTCATTATCAGTTTCGGGTTCTACCTTTTTGGGCTAACCTCTGCCCCGAGGGTCTTCACCAAACTGATGGCGGTGGTGGCAGCGAGTGAGTATCAGAAGAAGGGGGATTCACATCTACCCTTATCTGGACGATTGGCTAATCAGGGCGAGTTCATCCGATCGAGCCGAGGAACATCTGGCCCTGACCTGCCGCTTCTTACACAGTTTGGGCTTCTCCCTCAATTACAAGAAGTCACATATGATTCCACGCCAAAAACTCCAATTCATCGGAGCGATCCTGGACACCTCCTTAGGGAAAGCCTCGCCTCCCGAGGAGAGAGCGCACCACATTCTGCAGATGGTAATGAAGTTTCAAAATGTCCAACGTCTACTGGCATTCGGCTTTCTAAGGTTGCTAGGCATCATGGCATCCTGCATTTTTCTGGTGCCAGAGGCCAGATTGAGGATGAGATCCCTTCAGTGGGCCCTCAGGACTCAATGGTCCCAGTTTTCAGGGGAGATGTCAGATCTTCTTCAAGTCCCCACCAAAGTGGTTCAAGATCTCCTATTGTGGGCTTGCAAGGAGAATATCCTCAAGCGGGAACCTTTTTGGCAATCATGGACAGAGATAACGGTAGTGATGGACGCCTCACTCATTGGGTGGGGAGCCCACAGCAACGATCTGACAATCAGCGGTCGTTGGTCTCCATCGGGGTCCAAACTACAGATCAACCTTTTGGAGCTGAGAGCAATCAGACTAGCGCTGAAGGCCTTCCTGCCCTCTGTGCGGGGAAAGAAATGTCCTGATAATGACGGACAACACACTGGTCATGTACTACCTCAACAAAAGAGGAGGCGTCGGATCACTCCCACTGTGCAGAGAGGCAATGCAGCTCTGGTTCTGGGCAATGCAAGAAGGAATCTCTCGATCAGCGATTCATCTAGTCGGAAAGAAAAACACAGCGGCAGACGCTCTGAGCAGGCAGAGCACAGTCTCGAACGAATGGGAACTAGCTCAGGAAGTCCTTCAAGATATCTTCGCCCTTTGGGGAACCCCTCAAGTGGATCTGTTTGTGACTGGTACCAACCGAAAGTGCGAACTGTACTGCTCAAGGGGAATTTCCCCCGAGAGGAGCTCTAGGGGACGCGTTTGTGGTGTACTGGATATTTCCACTCCTATACGCATTCCCTCCAGTCCCTGTGATTCATCAAGTAATCAGGAGGTTGAGAAAGTTCAGGAAAACCATGATCCTAATTGCCCCGGATTGGGCCAGGAGAACGTGGTGCCCGGACCTACTGGACATGTCCATCTGCCCTCCAATATGTCTTCCACAAAGAGAGGATCTCCTCTCCCAAAGGCAAGGTCAGGTTCTCCATCCAGAGGTCAAAGCTCTCAGCCTTCACGCTTGGCTTCTGAGAGGCTGAGATATAAGGATTGGGACCTTCCGGGCGACGTTATGGAAATTCGGCTAGAAGGCCAGCAACAAAATCCTTATACCGGTGTCGGAAGAAATTCAGTAACTGGTGCAGGGATAAGCATGTGGATCCTTTTCAATGTAGCACTCCCATGGTGCTTTCCTTTCTTTTACATTTGGCCAACTCGGGGCTCCAAGTTGGTACTATTAAAGGATATTTAGCAGCGCTATCTATTTTCAAGCGCTCCTCGAAGAATTTTCATATTTTAAGATGCCTTTAGTTGTCCAATTTCTTAAATGGTTAACAAATGTATTCCCTCCTACACCTTTTCAGGTTCCCATTTGGGACTTAAATTTAGTCTTAAAATATCTTGTGTGCCCCTTTTGAGCCTTTACATTCTTGCCCTTTAAGGCTCCTAACCTTTAAAACTGTTAAAATAGTGGCTTTAACTTCAGCCCGCAGGGTGAGTGAGTTGCAGGCGCTCTCTTGTAAGCCTCCTCACACTATTTTCCACAATGATAAAGTTATTTTGAAGGGCAAACCTTTTTTCTTGCCTAAAATAGTTTCAGATTTCCATCTGTCACAAAAGATTACTTTACCTTCCTTTTACCCTCCTCCGCACGCTAGTAAAGAGGAAGAAAGGGTCCACAGGCTAGACCCTAAAAGGGCTTGCAGCTACTATGTCTCTAGACTTGAAAGATTTAGACAAACCGATCAGCTATTTGTCGGTTACACTGGACACCAATTGGGCCTTGGTGTGTCCAAACAAACCTTATCCAGATGGATAATCCTAGGAATATCTGAATGTTACAGGTTGGCTGGGAAAGAGCCTCCACATGGATTAAGGGTTCATTCAATTAGGTGCATAGCAACTTCCACGGCTCTTCAGAGGGGTGTTCCTGCGCAGGACATTTGTGCAGCGGCCACCTGGTCATCTATGCAGACCTTTGTAAAACATTATTGTTTAGACTCCACTTCTTACCAAGGAGGCCTTTTTGCAAAAGACGTCCTTCATTCAGTACATAATTAAAAACTCTGGTACTCCCTCCTCCAATTTACTACTGCTGTGGGAGTCTATCTAAGATGAGGAATATGTCGAAGGACACAATCCATTCGAAGAACAAGTTAATTACCAACTGTAACGTTCTTTCGACTGGATGTTCCTCCCACGTATTCCTCATTGACCCTCCCAACCTACCCCTCTGTACAGTTTTTAAGCTTTTTGCACTTGTACTTCCTTAAGAGCCTGACATCCTTCAATGCCTGATCTTACTGATGCGACCATTAACGCTGAAAAAACAGAACTGAGACCAATGGGAGCGGCTCGAGCCCTTTATACGACGGATGACGTCGATGCTCGACGGCGGCCCTCGAGGGACTAAAGCTACGCGGCCTCGAGCACAGCGCCCTCTGGGGAAAAGCTGGCAGATTATATCTAAGATGAGGAATACGTGGGAGGAACATCCAGTCGAAAGAACGTTACAGTTGGTAAGTAACTTGTTCATCTCTTCAGGTCCGCCGTTAGCTGCGTGCTAGCCGTCCCCATTTCACCGAAATCCCTCGTCACCCATATGCCCAGGTATGGAATGCTTTTATGGTTGACCTTCAGGAAACTTCGTTTTGTATCTAGGAGCCGGCTCCGTGTTAGTAGTGGCATGATGGCTGATTTCCCCACGTTAATTTTGCGCCCCGTGAGGAGACCATACTCAGCTATTGAGCCATTAATGCAGGTGTGGAGACCTGTATATTTGTGAGGTAAGCCAACACATCGTCTACAAACAGAGATTTTGTATTCCAGTGATCCCCCCACCCCCCGCTATACCCTTCATCTGTTCATTCATCCGTATTGCAATTGCTAGCGGCACCATTGCGAGGGCATAAAATAGTGGACAGAGGGGTCATCCCTGCCTGGTGCTTCTCGTGAGTTCAAACGACTCTGTAAGCCCCCTGTTTATCCGCCCTCGCCCTGGGTCTGTTGTAAAGTACTGTCACCCATTTCAGGAAATGTGTTCCCATCCCCATCTTTGCCAGCATCTTCAACATGAATTGCCATTCGACCCTATCAAAGGCCTTTTCTGAGTCCAACATAACTAGGCATGCATCCAGCCCTCTGGTTTGAGCCCCATGGATCAGGTTGATGGTCTTCCTTATGTTGTCTGACCCTTGCCTTCCCCTGATGAATCCCACCTGGTCACTGTGCACTAGTAACAACATGCTTCCCTCCAGTCTTGTTCCCAGGACCTTTGCAAGTATCTTTACGTCTCCATTCAGGAGATAAATTGGCCTATAGGAGGAGCACTTGGTTTAATCCTTCCCTTCTTTTGGGATTGCGACAATGACTGTCGCCATCATTGTGGGGGGTGGAGGGGGGGGCTAGCCCTCCAAGCACACGTTAAATAACTTTGCTAAATGTGGAGCCAGCAGAGATCTAAATAGTTTATAGAATTTTATAGTGAATTCATCCTCCCCCAGGTCGGATCCCGCTTTCATTCCCGCAATTGCCTTCATGACTTCCTCTGCAGTTATGGGTTATCTAGGTTTTCCGCTATCTCCTTTGGGAGCACTGGGATTGGGAATTTTTCAGAAAATCATCTATTTGGGTTTCCTCCCCCTCCCATTCCGATGAATATAGGGTTCTATAGTATTCTACAAACTCGTCCCCTATACTCTGGACATCGTGTAGGTATCTATCATCCTCTGTCCTTTTAACCCCAATGGTCCTCCTCTTTTTCTCTTCCATCAGTGTCCATGCCAAGATCCTGCCTGCTCTGTCTCCCTTCTCATGATATTTCTGTTTCAGGAACAGGAGATTTTGTTCCGTTTCCTGCATCAGTATTGCTTTCAATTGGGTCTTAAATTTGCGGAGCTCTTTCGCCTTGGCGGGCAACATATATTGCCCCTGGATACCTCCCGGTTGTATTTCCTCGATCTTCCTGCACAATTTAACCTCCTTCTCTTCCCTTTCCCTCTTTTTCTTAGAGCCTATTTTTATTAAGGTCCCTCTTATGGTTGTCTTGAAACCGTCCCAGACAGATTGGATTCTCACCTCCCCCGTATCATTAAATAAGAGGTATTCCTTGATCCCACTTAGCAGCTCCTGTTGCACCTCTTTATCCTTCAGCAGGAACTCATTACATCTCCAGGTACCCTTGGCAACTTTCAGATCCCCCATGTCAACTGTAATTGCGACCATATCGTGGTCCGACCACAGAATTGGTGTTACTTGGGATTGCAGTACCTTATCTCCCAGGCTTTTGTCCACCATGATGAAGTCTATTCGCGAGAACGAATCGTGGGATGCAGAGTAGTACATGAATGGCCTATTTCCTCCCGACACCGGGCGGAGGGCGTCATACAATCCCAGTATCTCATTTGACCCCTTTAAAACGCTCTTATTCACTTAGATTGGATTTACTCGTTCGTTCCCCGCCAATCCTCTTGCGATCCCTCTGCAGGTTCAACACCATGTTGAAGTCCCCACCCACCACCAATTGACCTTCAGCGAATTTAATTCATTTATCTCATATTTTCTCCCAGAACTCACATTGCTGCACATTCAGGGCGTATATGGAACCTATTATGAACTTAACCCCATGCAAAAGACCCTTTGCGAACACATACCTACCGTTGGGGTCAGCCAAAACCGCAGCAATCGTAAAGCTCTGCCTGGTCGAGACCAAGAATGCAACCCCTGCCTCTTCTTAACATCTGAGGCCATGATCACTTCACCCACATCCCGGGAGCGTAATCTTGGTTTCCCTCCCTTTTTCCAATGTGTTTATTGCAGACAAATCCAATCAAGCTTGGACCTCTTCAACTCACATAACACCATGGATCTTTTGGAGGGTGAGTTAAGGACCTGGGCGTTAAGGGAGCCGATATGTGTTTCACACTAGCTAGACATCCCCTTTTTCCCTGCAGAAGCTTCTATTCCCACCCCCCCTTCCCCCCTCTCTCCTGAGACAAGCCCACAATTGGTACCCTTTGAAACAGGTATCGACACCACAGCATTGATTTGGAACAGTGTCTTCTTGAACAAAAACACCTCTCCTCCCGTCCCTCACCCCCTTCTGTCCCTCTCCCCCCTAGACATCCCACCCCGTTCAGAACCATCGCCCGAAACGTGATTGAATCACCAGTGGCCTTCTCCCACTCACGGCCCGGCACACTCATCCCCATATGAGCCCCCAAACTGATTCTCTACTACCTGCATGAATTCTTTTCATACAACATACTCCCCAACCGGACACTTTACTCAAGAGGGGCCTGCTTGGGGCGATCCAAGCTTTCTGCATTTTCTGGAGCCTGGGACTTTACGTCTGTTCGGGCCCTTTACATGCCACCATCTGTCTTCAGGCCCTTAATCGCAATCGACCTGTTTCGGTCCGTCTCCTTCCAGCAACTCTTCTGTGACCCTCTTTATGTCCTCCTCGGTCACAGGTTTATAGTTGTAGCCCTCTACTCAAAGGACACGGAGAAGGGGAACCCCCAGCGATATCTTACCCCCTTCTCAGTGAGCCACTTCGTGAGGGGAGCACATAAACGCCTCTTCGCCAGGGTAAGTGCAGATAAGTCTTGATATATTGCCACCTGCTTCTCCAGCATGGGGTCTGGCATGGATTCACATGCTCATGAATATTCCCCGTCGTCAGGCTGGGAATCCTCGGTAAAGAAAAAACCAGTATCAGTTTCGTTTCTGATCTGTCTTTCGTAGTAATAACCAATCACTGGTCTCTGCGTCATACTGACCACAGCCAATGACTGCCCTCTACCTAAGCACCGCCTCTGGCAGCCATCTTCAGATTTTTACCGCACGTTCATGTGTTGGGATCCTCGTGCTATTGCTCTCGAGCGTTAGTGCTATTTTTTCGCGCTTTTTACAAAAAACTTCGATTCTTTCGGTCAAAAGAGCCTCAAGCTCCACCGATCCTACATCCGATCAACGGGGACCCGTGTCGGATTCATCTGTGCCCCTCAAGGGTGAAGATTTCGTCGAGCTACACTTCGGAGGACTCCAGAAGCTTCTCAGGCCCTGTCTCGGAGATGGCCCAGGAGAAGGGAAGCTCGACGCCCGGAAAGCTGTTCAGGGTCTGCCCTGGATGCCAGCTGCAGAACGTCTTCAAGGAGGACGAACACTCTTTCTGCCTTTACTGCCTTCATGAGGACAAGACGCACGTGGAGAAGGACTGTGCGTTTTGCGGCAACATGTCGGAACGGACCATGAAGGACCGCCATCAACGTCTCGCCAACTGGCTGGAGGGTAAGAGCCCGTCTGGCGAGAAGAAGAAGAAATCCGAGCGGTCTTCTAAGACCTTTGAGGGCGCCCCGGCGACGGGGGCCCAACATAAGGCCAAGCACCGCGAGTCCGCTGGCACCGGGAGCGCCGAACGGTCGGGCTCTACGGGCGCCAGGCAGGGCGCACCCTCCCCGGCACCATCAACCACGAGCCAACGCTCTGGGTCGGGTAAGAGGAAGGCCGAGCACCCGGCGAAGCTCCTGGAGAGGCCCCGGTCGAGCTCTAAGGCAGAGGAGGAGCGTGGCAGTGCCCCCTCCCTCAAGGATAAGGCGGTGAGCGCACCTAAGGTGGTGAAGGCATTGATCCATCCGACCAAGCCCTCTTTCGAAACGGTCGCGGCGGCCCTGGCTCAGCCTGTGGTGGCTGCACCAGTGGTGGCGACCTCAGGGCCCAGAATCTCCCTGCCTCCTCGGAGGGAGTCTTCCTTTGTGCCCATCGATAGGACCCCCGTGAAACCCTCCGTGGGGAAGAAGAAGGGGGGGCAGGGCGTCATCGTAGAGTCGGCCTCAACCTCAGAAGAGGAGCTGATCGAGGTCTTAAGCCACGGCCTAGGCGTGGAAGAAGGCCAGCCCGTCGGAATGGACCCCGACGCAGGTGACGACGACGACATCGTCGAGGATACCGACGGGGCCCCTGCTCGCCCGTCGGATTCCCCTCTGCCAGCGCCGCAAGACAACTCGGCGGCCATTTTGTTGGCCATACAGTCCTTATGCTCCGAGATAAGGACGAGGCTACCGTTACCGACGGGGGAACCTCTCCCGTCGGGGGATCCAGAACCGGGACCTTCTGGTGTTCCCCCTACCAAGAAAAGAAGGATCCATCCACCACCTCCTTTTCAACCGTCGCGCCCCTTCCAGCCCTCCTCCCCGTCCACCCGAGGGGATGATACGGGGACTGACACGGCAGCGACGGGTACGGACGACGAGGCATACGACGAGGATTTCCCGTCGTCGCCTCCCACCAGGGCCTCTCCGCCCGACGAGATCGGATCTTTCCACTCCATGATCTCCAGGGCTTCCAAGCTTTTCCAACTCTGCCCTGAGGAGAAGAAAAAGGAAGGCTTCCTTTATCAGCGGCGCGAGGCCAAGAGGAAGACGGTCCTCGCAGTGCCTCTGTTGGACGACATTTGGGATGAGGGCCTTTCCCTCCTCAAGAACCCTTCCACGACGCCAGCTAGAAGAGACCGGTACGAGAAAAAGTACCGGGTCCCGGACACGGCCCCCCTATGCCTCCGGGCGCAGCCTACCCCGGACTCCGTCGTCTCCGCGGCAGCCAGGAAGAAAGCGGGGGGGGGTGCGGCCTCCACATCGACTTCCCCGCCGGACGGCGAGGGAAAGAAATTGGATACTATGGGGCGTAGAGTCATCTCGTCGGCAGCGACGACGATTAAAGCGGCCAACGCCTTGGCTATCGTGGCCCGCTACGACAGGGAGCTCTGGTACAAGATGGCTCCCCTGCTGGATTTTCTGCCGGACGACAAGAGGGCGGAGGCCCTTGAGATCCTGCAGGAAGGTGAGGTGGCCTCGGACCACGCCATCACCGTGGCGACGGACATCGCCGACACTGGATTCCGCCAGCTGGGCAACGGTGTTTGCCTTCGACGTCGTGGATGGCTCAAAGCTACGGACTTCCGGCAGGACGTCCAGACCAGAGTCCTGGACATGCCCTTCGACGGGAACAACCTGTTTGGGAAGACAGTGGACGATTCCCTTCAGGCCATCAAGGCGGATACTGAGACGGCCCGGGCCCTTGGAGTCCTGCAACGACGGACGCCCTTTCGGAGCGGCGGAGGCAAGGGCGCCTCCAAAGGTTCCGGCGGCGGTTTCGCTTCCTACCGTCAAGCGGCCCGCTCGTCGTCGCAAGAGGCCTACAGAGGACGAGGCAAGCCTAGCGGACCCCGCCGTCGTCGCCAAGGAGGTCAAGGCGGCAAGGCCGCGTCCAAGCAGGATTGAACCGGCCGTGGGGTCGGGCCCCCACCGAAGCACCCCGGTGGGAGGCCGGCTGGCGGGCTTCGTCAGCGTGTGGGAGTCCATCTCCACCGACCGTTGGGTGCTGGACGCCCTGGCCCGGGGCCACGGGCTCGAGTTTCAAAGAAGGTGCCCGCGCGTCCCCCCCGTGGCCAGGAAAGAACTTCACGTCCCTCAACTTCTCCTGGAGGTAAAGGCGATGCTCAGAAAGGGCGCCATCGAACTCGTCCCAAAGAGGCTTCGGGGCTCCGGAGTCTACTCGAGATACTTCCTCGTGAAGAAGAAGACGGGAGGATGGCGCCCCATCCTGGACCTGCGACGTCTGAACAAGTTCATCAAGGCGCAGAAGTTCCGGATGGTCACCCTCCAGCACGTCCTGGGTCAGCTGGAGGAAGGAGACTTCCTATCGTCGTTGGATTTGGAGGATGCCTACTTCCACATTCCCATCCTAAAGGGGCACCGCAAATTCCTCAGATTCGTGGTCCAAGGGCGTCATTACCAGTTCAAAGCCCTTCCCTTCGGACTACGGTCGGCACCCAGGGTATTCACCAAGTGCCTTGCACCGGTGGCGGCGCAGCTGCGCCGCGAGGGGATCCACGTCTACCCCTACCTGGACGACTGGCTCATCCGCGCCAAGACGAGGGAGCTCGCCGTGGTCCACACGGCAAGGACCGTCCAACTCCTCATGGACCTGGGATTCTCCATGAACTACGCCAAATCCCACCTGGTGCCCGCGCAAGTCGCACTGTTTCTGGGAGCGAGGCTCGACACAGTGTCCCTTCTGGCCTCCCCGTCGGAGGAGAGGACCAGGACCATCTTGGGCAAGGTGCAACGGATGTTGGTGGCCGACGCGGCCAAAGTGAGGTCCATCAAGTCCCTCCTCGGGATGATGTCTTCCTGCATCTACCTCATTCCCATGTGCAGGCTCCGGATGCGCCCGTTGCAAGAATTCCTGGATGCGCGCTGGATCCAGACGACGGGCAGCTTCGAGGAAAGGATCAAGCTCGACGAGAGTTTCCGACGAGCGATACGGTGGTGGGGCACCCGCGCGCATCTGACGGCGGGCATGGACTTCCAGACCCCAGCCCACCAGGAGACTGTGACCACGGATGCCTCCCTGGAAGGGTGGGGAGCGCACACCGAAAATCTGCACGCAAGGGGACTCTGGCTCCCGACGGAGAAGTCCCTACATATCAACGTCCTGGAGCTCCGTGCAGTGTTTTGGGCCCTCAGGTCCTTCCTTCCGTCCCTCAAGGGCAAGGTGGTGAGGATCTTCACCGACAACACCACCACCATGTTTTACATCAGGAAACAGGGCGGAACCAGGTCCCCAGCGCTGTCCAAGGAGGCGCAGGACCTGTGGCATTGGGCCGTCGCCCAAGGGATTTTTCTGGTGCCGTTTCATCTGGCAGGGATAAAAAACACCATCGCCGACTCACTCAGCAGGGAGCTGCGCTCGTGCCACGAGTGGGAACTACGGCAGGATCTGGTGGATCGCCTCTTCCGACGGTGGGGCACACCCCAGATCGACCTGTTCGCGACGGCGACGAACACCAAGTGCCGGAGGTTCGCCAGCAGGTTTCCCCAGACGAGGAGCATGGGCGATGCTTTCTCTTTCCCCTGGTAGGGCCTGTTCCTCTACGCGTTCCCTCCCTTGCCTCTGCTAATCCGGCTCGTCAACCAGCTCAAGAGGTCACGGTGCAGGATGATCCTCGTCGCACCTGCGTGGCCGAGGCAGATATGGTTCCCGGACCTTCTGGACTTGTCAGCGTCCCCGCCGATCAAGCTGCCGGCGGACTCGGATCTACTCTCCAGGGAAGGAGGCGCCATCCTCCACCACGACCCGAAGTCGCTGAACTTGCAGGCCTGGCTCCTGCAGCACTAGAGTTTGGAGGATACGACATACCGGCCGATTGCAGAGAGGTTCTTGCAAAGGCCAGGGCGTCCTCGACTCTTAGATGCTACGGACACAAATGGAAGAGGTTCTCTGTCTGGTGCCACGCACAGAAGATTAACCCTCTACGGATTACGGCTCCCCAAGTACTGCCGTACCTGCTGACGCTGGCCAAAGCTGGTCTGGCACATGCGTCCATCAAGATTCATCTTGCTGCGATCTCCCGATACACCAGAACCACGGGCCGGACGTCCTTGTGGTCTCATCGTCTGGTGAAAGAGTTCATGAAGGGACTGTTCAGATCGTTCCCGCCGGTGAAGGCTCCGGCCCCGGCGTGGGAGCTCAACGTGGTGCTGACCAAGCTCATGGGACCTCCGTTCGAGCCTCTGCACTCGGCCCCGTTGAAGTTTCTATCGTGGAAAACAGCTTTTCTTGTGGCCATCACCTCCGCACGACGAGTGGGAGAGATCCAGGCCCTTTCCTGCAAGGCCCCGTACTTGACTTTCCACGACACGAGGGTAGTGCTCAGGACGCACCCCTCCTTCATGCCCAAGGTACCGTCGGACTTCCATCTCAACGAACCCTTGGTGTTACCTGTGTTCTTCCCGTCGCCTTCGTCGCCGGCTGAGAGGACTTTGCACTCGCTGGATGTAGCTAGAGCGCTGAAGTTCTACGTGGACCGCACGAAGGGTTTTCGGAAGACGTCACAACTCTTTGTGAACTTTGGACCTGTCAATCAGGGGAAGGCTCTCTCGAAGGCTTCCATCTCCAGATGGCTCTCCGGCTGTATCATGTGCTGTCACCGGTTGGCAAACGGACCGCTGCCTGGCCGTCCGAGAGCCCATTCCACCAGAGCGATCGCAGCTACCACGGCGTTCCTATCTGGTGTGCCCCTGCTGGACATATGCAGGGCTGCTACGTGGAGGTCGACGCACACCTTCACGAAATTCTACTGCGTCGACCGGGATTCCAGGGAGGAGTCCAGGGTCGGCCAAGCAGTGCTGCGCAACCTGTTCGCCTGAGGTGAGCCTGGTGAGGAGGTAAGATGCTTAATGTTGAGTTGATGTGATGCTTAATGTTGAGCCTTTGCCACCTCCCGTGGTTGCATGTGTGTACTGCTATGTATTCTTTATTCATGAGCATGTGAATCCATGCCAGACCCCATGCTGGAGAAGGAACAAGTTACTTACCTGTAACTGTTGTTCTCCAGCATGGGTCTGGCATGGATTCACATGCGAACCCTCCCGCCTACCCCTCTGCGGCTCTTCACTTGGTCATACTGCCACTTCACGTGCTCCCAAATCTGAAGATGGCTGCCAGAGGCGGTGCTTAGGTAGAGGGCAGTCATTGGCTGTGGTCAGTATGACGCAGAGACCAGTGATTGGTTATTACTACGAAAGACAGATCAGAAACGAAACTGATACTGGTTTTTTCTTTACCGAGGATTCCCAGCCTGACGACGGGGAATATTCATGAGCATGTGAATCCATGCCAGACCCATGCTGGAGAACAACAGTTACAGGTAAGTAACTTGTTCCATATTGCCTAAAGCCACGGATTTCGTCCCCCTTGCCTTCTCAAGGATTTTGTGTCTGTCCGGGTAGTTATGGAACGTTCCAAGTACCGAGCGCGGGCCTCTCCCCGATGCACTGGCTCTATGAACCCTTTACAGTTTGGGCTCATCCAGAATTTTCACCACCTCGTGTATGGCTCTCCCCAGGTGCCCCTCTGTTTCGCCGTCTTTTTCCGGCATCCCAAAAAATCTCAAATGGTTCGTTCTCTCTTGGTTTTTCGAAATCGTCCATGTTTAGTGCCACCTCACCGTCCCTCCTTTCCAACTCCGCTTTCCTCATGTCCATCTGAGTTTCCAGGGTTTCGAGGGATGTCTGATTATGTTCCACCGCTATTTATTCTGTCCACTTTTCCGCCAATGTCTGCCCTCATTCTTCTAATGTCCTCCAGGAGGGAAGCAATGTCTCTCTTGGTGGACGTCGCTCCCATCCTCTGACATGTTGGGGATGGGTTTTGTTCTCCCCCCCACCCCATAGGTTTCTGGTACTGAAAAGTGCTGTAGTGTTGCCCTCCAGTCCATGTGCAGATCAGGCGCCCAAGGGAATGAGGGGAGTCGTGGCATAGCGACTAGCACCTCGCCATGTGTCACACTTGTTACTATTGGGGCTCAATTCCCCCGATACCGTGGGCCCAAGCACCGTCACTGGCCTTTGTTGCCGTCTTTACACATGCACAAGTCTAGGCCACTCGGGCTGGTTGTTACCAGCTCCTGTGTTCTTCCCTTTAGGACCAGTATCCCCAGCAGTTGGTTCCTCGATAAGGCGGGCACACAGAACCAGGAACGAGTCCCGGGGGCCCTCACCTGGCCTGGTCTGATTGGCCGGACTCCAGCCCCACCGGACATTCGGTGGGGGTGGGGGGTCTGACTATACTCCAGTCTGGTCCTCCTCCCTCGCTGCGTTCTCTCCCTCTCAACCTTGTGTTGGTGCTTTGCTCGGGGGGGTTGGGGTCCTGCTGCGGGTCTTTATGGAAGCGGGCACACGCCCCAGTGGCGAGACTGGGGGCCCCTCACCTCTACCAGTGCCTCCTGGGTGGGTTGGGCTCTGTCTGCTCCCCCTTCTTATCCTGGCTGCAGTATCTTTACCTGGGCTTGTGTGTGTTAACTCCGTTCCTCTCCCTTCTCCTCCTAGGCCTTCTTCTGTGGCTTCGTGTGGAGGGGGGTGAATGTGTCTCCTGGGCAGCCCGGGTTAGGCCCCGACTGGTGGATACCGCTGACTCCCCCTGTGGCTCACTTCTTATCTCAGGGGGTTTGAGACCTCCCCCACTTCCTTCTCCTGAGATGCTTCCTCTTGATTTGTCCTGCACTCACTGCCCCTCTGAAGGGGCAAGTTCAGCGCTGCTGGCTATCCCTTTTCCTCTTTTGGTTTTACTTTCACCCAGCCTGCACGAAAACACGAAAGGAAGTGGTTAAAATGAAAGCTCAGGAGGAAAAAGAAAAGCAGGCAAAAAATGAAAAGTTGAAAAATAGGAAGGTTACCAGTGGATTAAGCACATCCCTTGGTCTTCTGAACACAACTTGGCGCAATGAAGGTTGTTGTGGTGGAAGGAGGCTAGGAACACCTTGCCAGTTCACCCTCTTGTTCAGCCTAGCTCGACTGGGATATTTCATCCTTAGATCAAGAATAAGGAGCAGAATCGTCTGCACATGCGCGAGGCGCGTATGAGGACCTAAACAAGCCCCGCGCGGGCCTCCCCACCACCGCAATCCGGGAAGGAGCACAGCAACAACCAGGCAAGAAGAAACACGCACTGAGAAGGCGTTTTCACCCCACCTATACAGGTCAGCTAACACCCACCACAAAGCTGAACAGGCCCCTGGGTGATTGAGAACAGCAAGAGCGGGGGTTGGGGGGGAATCGGGTACGTGCCTCAACGCGATACAGCAGAAACAGCGGGTGGTGAGACACGACCTGGCAGGAAAGGGCAAACTGGCTCCTCTGGATACACAAAAACTAACTTCATACAGAGCCGGACACAGACAATGCAAATAGCACCAGTGGGCAAGCGCAGGGTGCTGGTAACGCAGGGTGAACAAAGGGGCAAGCATCATCACTCTGAAACAACCAGCAGCGTAACCGGAAGAGTGACTAAATTCCTGCAACGTAGAAAATAAAACTGAGCCGGGGATAGACTTTGGGCAATACTGGCCTCACACCGGACCAAGGGGCCAGAGACGGGGGGACGAACGACAAGAAACACTGGACTCACGACACAGGTGCTCCATCACGAGGGGAACACAGCCCTGACCAGAGGCAAGCCCATTCCCAACACCAGAACAAACTGGGCCCCCAAGCCTAAGGACATCCAGTGCAGAGACTGGGGCACGGGACACCTAGATGTGGGTCCCCTCTTTGACCACCGGAAGGAGCATGTAACTCCCCACCACCCCACCCTCCCCCTCCCTGCCAGCACCCAGCCTTCTCAGGCATCTCTATAGCTCCACTGGTGGACCGGAGTCAGTAATAGGAGGCCCACTTAGTGATGGACTACAAAAAGAGCACCCTCCCATTGCACCATAGACGGCAAGCACAATGGTCAAAGACAAAGCCAAAAGACAGGCGCTTCAAAGCAAAATGGACCTCTATATGGTGGGGGCTCCCAATAGAACCGTGGCACAGACTCCTGAAAATGGGGATACTGCGGAGGAACACCAGGACTTAGCCTTCATGACATCAGTGAGGGAGATGGCTATCGGGGAATCGAGATCGTCCTTACAGGGGAAAATTGGAGGCTTAGCCACAGAGGTATCATTCCTCCGGCACCTGACTTCAAGGCTGGGTGAGACGGAGCAAAGGATTTCGAGCTCGGAGAACGCTGTGCAGCAAATGGAGAAACAACTGGCCACAATCACCCAAAAGGTGACCCAACTGGAAAGTCGCGCAGAGGACAATGAGGGAAGGGTAAAACGAAATAACATACGGATCTTTGGGATCCCTGAAAAAGAGGAGGGACCTAGTGTTGAGCTCTTTCTTGAAGACTGGCTCACAGATGCATTTGCCCCCAAGAAACTAAGTTCTTTTCCATCGAGCATGCGCTGAACTTCGGCGACAGGGACGCCATTTTCCAGATGGCCTGCGCCACCGGTTCCATCACCTATAATGAGTACCGTATTGGCTTCTACCCGGATTATACTGAAGAAGTGCAGAAGGCCTGACAATCCTTCGATTCTGTCAAAAAGAAGCTACAATCTCTGGAAATAAAATATGCACTGTTCTTTCCGGCTCTTCTGAAAGTACACCACGAAGGAGTCGCCCACCTCTTCTACTCGCCTAAAGAGGCCTGGGAATGGCTAGGGACCCAGATCCTGAACGGAGCCGAGCTGCAACGATCCCCAAGAGTAATGCCTGGACGGAAGCCTAGGACAGATCAGTCCCTGCCGCAATGGAACCCTCCAGACCCGGAATCATCGGCACCCCTGCCCAACAGAGAAGGCGGAGTGGATAATGGATGAGCACTACCACCACGAACCAGGTCATTGCACTGGGTTGGCTGTTCAAGTTGGCTGCATCGGAGGCCAATGCGGGACGATGTGGGACTCTAATTGCAGTCGGGGTAAGCACCCCATAATACCCACCGATGTTAAGTTGGGTTCAGGCTACAGGTGCTTCTGGTTGGAGGTGGGGGGGAGTACAGGGAGGGTTTGGGGGACTGTTGGTCTCGCAAGAAGCCGCAAAGCACGGCGATCCACGTTACGATGCGTCTCAACAGGGGAGATCCCGAAGCTGTATTTGAGCTGCAGGGAACACAGTCAGAAGTAGAGGGAGATCTAGGGTTGTTTTTGTTGTTCTTTTGTCTTCTTGTGCTATGAGAAGTTGCGACAGGTCGCACTGGGTTGAGAGAGAAAGGTCTGTGGGGAGGGAATGTGGGACGCCTTGGTCTCTAGCCAAGAAAGGTCCTATCTACACTAATTTGGGAGGAGGGAATCGAAAACCAGGCACTGAGATGCGGAGGGGCTCCTGGTGTATGGAATACTCAATATGTTTAGACCCCTCAAACACACTGCCAACATACACTCCGGCACCAATGCCTCATGGGGAACGCTTAACCCTCCAATATCTGAATAGGTACTTGCCCGATATCGCCCTGCTTACAGAGACACATCTCATGGGTATGGAATGCAGGTTTTTTCGAAGATCGAATGACCTGACCGCCTTCCATGCAGGATTCTCTAGAGGGGCAAGAGGGATGCTAATTCTCATACATAAAAGGTTCCCATTCCAACTGAGAGGGCTCCACAGGGGGAGATTTGTGGTTATAACCGGGGATATCGGAAGGGAGTCATGGGGGTAGTGACGGTGTGCGCCCCTCCCCCGCTCACCCTCCAACTCCTTAATGATCTCCAAGAAGCAATGATGGGGAAACATGCAGACAACTGGGTGTGATTTTAATGAGGTGATGGACAAGTTTCAGGACAGAACGCACAGGGGCAATAGGAACCCAGATGGACAGACAAAACTCAACTCCTTCGCAACAGCACTTGGGTGGGTGGATGCATGGCAGACTTTACACCCCACAGACCCTGGTTTCTCTTTCTTCTTCAGCACACACAAGTCTCTGTCCCGTATAGATTTTTTGTCCGGCAGGACATGACACAGGCTGGAGACAACTACATACTTAGCCAGGGGTATCTCGGACCACTCCCCTTTGACTATGACCTTGAAGCAGCCCCGGAATAGGCCCAGACCTGCCTGGAGGCTCAACGCTTATTACCTGGGTATCCCTGAGGGTGCAGGGTTCAAACATCGGAATACTTTTCCCTGAATGAAGGCTCAGTAGACGGCCCGATAATACTTTGGGAACGGTACAAAGCAGTGCTCCGCGGGCAGGCACTTTCTCTGGTGTCGGCCCACTGCCGGAAACAGACCAGAGAAATTGAAGAGGGAGGAGGCTACGGCAAGAGTGGAGGAGGAATTTCTCCAGTCGGGATCTCCAGACTCTAGGGAAGCAATGATAACAGCCCAATTGGCTTTAAAGAACAAAGCGCTAGATAATTCCAGGGCTGCCCACTGGACTGTGCGCAGTCAAATATGAGACTGGGGGCAAAGCTGGGAAAACCCTCGCCTGGCTGGAAAGAAGGGATAGGAACAGAGGTCACGTAAGAGCCATACGGGGTGGTCGGAGGATGGGGGAATTTGCTCCTCAAAGATGAGGAGATAGCAGAGACATTCGCCACCTTGCTGCAATGATCGGAAGGAAGACTCCCTCAAGATCTATGACAAGCGACCATTGTGGTGATCCTGAAACCAGGGAAGCCGCCAGATCTCTGTGCCTCCTATAGGCCGGTCTCACCTATAAATGGGGAGTCCAAGGTTCTCGGCCGGATTCTGGCAACTAGAATGGTGGGAGTGATTCACTTTTTGGTGCACAAACACCAGTGCGAGTTTTATGCCATCCAGGTCCATTGACTTTGCAGAGAGTGCACTTTGCGATCGACCAGGCGGCCGCGATCAATGCCCCACTGCCCCTCCTAGCGGTAGACTTTGAAAAAGCCTTTGACTCGGTGGGATGGGTGGCCTTGTGGGTGATCATAAGTCACATGGGATTTGGCGATAATTATATGTCCTGGGTCAAATTGCTGTATGATTCCCCCGAGGCGGTGGTACGGGTTAATGGAGTCTCCTCTAGGTCTTTCACATTGGGTAGGGGAACCAGACAGGGATGCCCCTTCTCCTCTCTATTTACACTCGCCATAGAACCATTGGCAATTGGACTTGGGATGTCCAGGGATGGTCGCGTTTTGAATGGCCCTGGGGTGGGGAGGACGGTGTTTCACTCTACACAGACAACTTACTCATTTCGTATAACAGCTACATCCCAGAAGTTGTAACAATGGGTGGTTTCACCAAGTGGGAAGTCCAAGGGATAAAGACCCTAGCCGATGTGATCAAGAGACGTGACTATTGCCATTCAGGGAGATCCACGAGAAATTTGCTCTATCCCCTGCGGATGCAGATAGATACCTACAACTCGCACATGCCCTCATGACCCAATTTCCTTCTATGGCAGATATTCCGAAATGCTCCCCCCTAGAAGCAAATGTCCTCCAAGGCAGGATTACGGCAGAACCCACATCAACACTTTATCAGGTAATCATGGCCTTTAGGCCCTGCAAACTATCTCGACTCCGGGAGAGGTGGGATAGGGTGGTGGGCCTGTTAGAATCGGAGGATTGGGTGAAGGCTTTAATTTTTCCACAGGAAATCGGCATAGATGCTAAACTTCGCCTGATGCAATACAAGATACTACACCAGGCCTACCACTCTCGCGCCGCAATGAAGAAATGGGGGGTAATAGAAGATGGGGACTGCCTACGATATGATACATTTTATTTATATCGCGCTCGTACACAGGTGTTTCAGAGCACGACCAGGCAAAGGGAGGGGAAAGGGGAGAAGGAAAAACAACGATCTTACTAGGTCCAGTGACATTGAGAACGCACAAGTGCATGGGGAAGGCAAAAGAGGGAACATGCATGGAAGGGGGGAGAAATATGGAAAGTGCAGAGCATAGAAGAGAACAAAAATAAATAATAAGTAAATAAATAAATAAGGTGATAAAACAGTGGTAGTGCAGCCTGTAGGTGGCAAAGTGCTACTTTAGTCAGATAGGGTGAATCTGATATGTGCAGAAGAAGAGTGGGTGGGGGACTGTATTGGTACAGATACAAGCCCCAGTGCAAGGAGTGGCTCGGAGGCAGTGCAGGAGGGTGGCAGGGTGAGCAGGTACGTGGGCCGAAAGACAGGGTGGACAGGTGCACAGTTCCGAGAGAGAATGCAGATCCGCAGGGGAGAAGCAGGGCAAAGGCAGAAGCGAAGAGGAAGGTCTTGAGGAGCTTCTGGAACCGTAGATGGTTCTCCTCAAGTTTCAAGGTGGCAGGGAGACAATTCCAAAGGGAGGCCCCAGCCAAAGACCGAGATCTACCCTGAGCCCGTTTCTTTGAAAAATGACTGGCTCTGAGGGAGTTAGAGGTAGAGGAGCGAAGGGCTCGAGAGGGGAGGTATTTACGGAGGGATAGTTGAAGGTATTTTGGAGGTATTTTGGACCCAGGCCCCAGAAAGCGTTGTGGACAATGCACAGGGTTTTAAATGTAATCCTTGCATTCACTGGGAGCCAATGAAGGGATTTCAGGGCTGGAGAGATACGATCCCAGGGCTTGAGGCCAAGGACAAGTCTTGCAGTCCTGTTCTGGATTAGTTATAAACGGCAGAGAGTGGAGGCAGGTAGATTTAGAAAGAGGCTGTTCCAGTAGTCCAACCTAGAGAGAATCAGAGCTTTGGAGACAGTGAGCTTCTGGGGGAAGGAGAGGAAAGGAAGAGTACCTCTAAGGAGGTGCAGTAGGAGGTTTGACTTTTAGAGATGTCAGAGATGTGTGCATAGAAGGAAAGTGTGGAGTCAAAGATGACCCCGAGGTTCTTAGTTACGAAGCCACAGGATGGAGGCAACCTTCATTCATATGATCTGGGAATGCGAGGTCATTCAAGATTTCTGGTACAAATGTATGGAGGAGATTAAAGGGGTTCTGGGCTCTCCGGTCCCGCAAAACCCCAAACTGGCATTGCTGGGGATATGGGGTGAGGTGGACTATAATAAATACAAGAAAAGGTTCCTCTCTGTGGCACTAGGACTGGTCAAGAGACTCATTGCCTCCACATGGGGGGCCTCAGAAGGACTAAGCTTCAACCGATGGACTAATGAAATGGACCGCTGTGCGTCCCTTGAGAGGTGCATTTATGACGACTGGGGTTGCCTGGATAAATTTATGAAGTGTTGGGGGATGTGGGCGGGACCCATGTAACCGGCTATACCCTAAGCTCTGGGCTGGAAGGGCGGGGCCGGGAACTCTGCAACCCTCAGCTCTCAGTCCTCCCAACGGTACCACTTAGCTCTCTCCGCTACGCTACAGTTGTAACAAAACAGATTTCGTATCGTGACCTGTCTTGGCTATTTGTATGTTTGGCCTGTTTTTTTCCTATTGGATGACATGAAGTCTTGTATGCACACCCTGCACTGTAATGAAACCAATAAACAGAGTTATAAAAAAAAGAATAAGGGGCAGAAGGGGAGACTGCAACAGAACGGTTGCTAGATTTAGAAATGGTCCAGGTGGACGACCGATATGTTGCTGAAGCCCAGACCTATGATATTTTGGATCCTGTGCCAGCACCACAGGACGACCAGTGGGAAGATTACTTAGTGCTGAAAGTCCCACTTATTCTGGAACCTCATTGTGGGGTTACTGTTTGGGGACTTCATCTCATACATATCCCTCCTTCAAACTGTGTCAGATGTGTTTGGCCTACACATTAAGCAATAGAAAGGAGTATTTTCCACTTCATGCCTAAGGTTAAGGACAGTGGTGCGTGGTAACTTGGAGGCTATGCTAGCGAGGGGGCTAAGTCACATGGGACTGGGATAATTGGGCTGCTACCCAATGTGCCTCCCAGAGGGTGGCTGAAGCAGGATTCCCTAGGCTTATCCCTCTTCACCCCCCTCGCTCCCATCCAACATGGACCCACATTTAGCAGGGAAAAATACTATTTACATCCAGAGAAGATAAATGCAGTGTGGTGGAAGAAAGGCCGCAACCCCCCATTCCCAAAGCGTGGCAAGGACCGAGTACCTAAGGAAAAGTTAAGTCCTGAGAAGGAAATTAAGGGACCGGAAAGACCGTGGAAAAGGTCTGGACAAAGACAGAAGAGCCAAGAGTCTGTGAAGAGGTCTGAACCAGGAGCACTCACTGGAGAGTACTGCCCAGGGAAATGTTGTTGCTATTAGTTTGAAGACTATGGCCAGATTTTGATAGATTTGTTTTATGAACTTTTTTATGCCAAGACTTGGAAACATTTCTTTATAAAAGCATAGGTTTATCCACAATGCTAAAGGACTTGCTGAGAATAGGGTTTGACATTTATGTTGGTCGCCACCTTTGGATTTGATTTGATAGACTTGGTCGTCCCTTTTGAGACTGAGACACTTATGTCTGTTGGACACAGTGCCTATGGTGCTCGGAACAAGGCAGAGAAGCCCACTTTCTCCAGCATTGGATCTTTCATAGATTCAGATGCTTGAATATTCCCAAAACATTTTTAATATACACTCATTGCTACATAGAAATGCATGTACATAGTCCATTATGGCCTATGAGCCATTCTATTGTGTAGTTCCTCCACCTCAATTTGGTCCTTTATGACCCCAACCAATGAGGTGGCAGGGCTTAAGCTCCGCCCCAGGCAGCCATCTTCAGATTTTTCACTGCAGTCTAATTGACACAGGGAATCCTCAAGCTCTCTGAGCTTTTTTGAATATTCTTCTATGTTTACAGTAGTTTATATTTTTATATACTCTACCACATTCCCCTGGCTAGGGGCTATCTCCACTGGTTTTTGGGGTTCCAAAAAACTTTATTTTTACCCAGAATTCATTGAGTGAACTTTCTCTTCAGATGGCTGAACTTCAGGCTACCAAGAAGCCTTCCCTGTTCAGGGATTGCACGAGGTGCAGGAGAAAGGTGGTTTACATGCAAGACCCCCATGATTACTGTATATACTGTCTATATCCTCATGACATACAGAAATGTCACATTTGCAAGTCTTTTTCAACTAAGACCCTACAAGACAGACATGGAAGACTTCTTCTGTATTTGGAAGCCAAGGAACTTTCTTCTGACGAGGAATCTGCGAAGACAGCCCCTGTTCACTCCAGCAAATTATCTGAGAGACAGACTTCTAAAAGAAGGTCTTCAGTGGAAAGGAGTTCCTCTCCCACTCCCAAGAGTAAAAGGAAGCTGAAAATTATACCTTTCCTACCTCCCCTGGACTCTACAAGCCATAAAATGAAGCATTCTACGGCAAAAACTACCTCCAAAGGTAAGGAGGAGTTTGCAAAAAAACCAGGGGGGAACAGAGGAGGAGGGGCAGTCATCGACGGAGAAGCCGTCTACGAGCGGCAGTATAGATAGAGGCCTGTCGTCCACCAAGCCGTCGGCGAAACCCTCATCGACGACCACCACGCGACAAACCGCATCGTCCACGACTAGGTCCTCGTCTACGAGTTTATCATCCACAAAGCAGTCGTAGACGAAGGAAGCTCATCATTCGTCCACAAAGCATTCATCCCCAAGACATTCTTCCACGAAGCACTCGTCGACGGATAAGCTGCCGTCCACGAAATCTTCGTCCACACACTCGTCGACGGATAAAGGCAAGCAACCGTCCAGGAAATCTTTGTCCACGGACCCGCCGTCGACAAAATCATCGACCACGGCTCCGTCGACGGCACCGCAACCTCATTTACCGACAGAGTAATTAGGGCCCAAAACACCCCTCGCTGACGCCACTGTTACGCCATCCAATGAAGACATTTTCCTGAGTCTATAGAAGAGCTCCCTCAGTTTGTAGACGCTCTCGAACCTCAGGGAACACAATTATCTCCCTTAGGAGAAATGCCAGAGCTACCTGACGTCATCCTGCAGGAGGAGTTTTCAGACACTGAGTTTGTTGAAGAACAGCATTTTCTTACACCCAAGGAACACAGTGCTCCTTGGCAACCTACTACAGAGGTGCCTGCTGATCCTTATGATCCTGTGCTCATGTTATCAATGTAAAGAATCATTGAGGAGTTCAGCAGACGTCAAAATGAAAAAGCAAGTCCGCTGTACCGAGGGAACCAAACCCCCCGCAGAGGGATTTTTCACCTCGCCAAAGCACGCCAAGACATTCGCCTTCCAGGAGTTGGCCACAGAAAAGGGTGTGTTCACCGAAACCACCGCGCGGATCTAGGAGCAGGACACTCAGTGCTTCACCGACAAGGGTCCCTTCTCCAGCATTGTCACATAGAACAAGATCTCCAGTTAGAGATCCAACGATTGTACCATCCTCTGTTTCGGTCTCAGACTGGCAGGAAGATCCTTTCAGGGAATTTTCTGAACCAGAAGAAGGCGAGATCACGCAGGAGCCTGATACTAGCGAATGGGCCGATTTAAATTTTGGAAAATCCCAGGAAGAAAGATTCTCCGGGTGGCTCTTCACCACCGGATGATCTAGTCTCCTTTCATACTATCATCGGCAAAGCCGCAGAATTGTTTCAGTTACAGGTCACATCGGAGGAGAATAAGTCGGTGCTTTATGAGCACAGGGGGGATGCATACTTCCACGTACCAATCCAACCAGCACACAGAAAATTCCTCGGGTTCACCGTGGGCGATCTTCCTTTTCAATTTCGGGTGCTCCCGTTCAGTCTGAGATCGGCACCGAGAGTTTTTACGCAATGCCTGGCACCAGTGGCTGCAAAACTCAGGAGGACAGGAACAGAAGTCTTTCCATATGTGGACGACTGGTTGATAAGAGCAAGTTCCACCTCAAGCGCACGCTTGAGTCTCAAAGATGACAAACCTCTTAAGAGGGTTAGGTTAATACTGCCCAGTTCCCAGCAAGACGGTCTCTTTCCTGGGAGCCGAGCTCGACACCAACATTCCCAGGGTGAGACCATCGGCAGAAAGAGCAACAGCAATCCTCCGCTTGACCTTGTGGTTCTTAGGGAGAGAAACAACATCAGTGCGCTCTTACCAATCCCTCCTAGGCATGATGATGTCCTCATGTATATTCCTCATACCAAATTGCAGGCTTTGCATGAGGCCTGTCCAGGAGACACTGGACCACCAATGGAAACAAGTTCACGGCTCTTGGGAGGACATCGTCCAGATTCCCAATGACGCTGCTCAAAGTTCTTCGATGGTGGAATGCTCTGCAGAACCTTTTACAAGGGATGCCGTTTCAGGCACCAACGTCGACCCTTCTTTTGAGGACGGAAGCGTCTCTTTCAGGCTGGGGCGCTCATCTTGCAGACCTACAAACCAAGGGCTCCTGGTCAACCCAGGAGTCCCAACTCCACATCAATGTGTTGGAACTCGGGGGCGTATGGTGGGCACTGAAAACTTTCCTTCCGGTAGTGGCAGGACAGGTACTCACTGTACAGACAGACAACACAACCTCCATGCACTATAGAAACAAGCAAGGTGGCACGAGGTCAAAGATCCTATTTCAAGAAGCTCAACTACTATGGGCATGGGCATTGCACCACAGAGTCCAAATCAAGGCGGAACACCTTCCGGGGGTGGACAATGTCCTAGCGGACAAACTAGCAGGGACTACATGTGCTCCCACGAGTGGGAGCTGGACGAGAAGGAAGCCCAACGGATCTTCGCCTTATGGGGCCATCCACAGCTCAATCTTTTTGCCTACAGGGCCAACAAGAAATGCAAAATGTTCGCCTCCAGATACCCAGAGAGCCAGTTAGTAGGAGATGCATTTTCAGTGGATTGGACGGGAAAATTCCTATATGCCCCCCCCCCCGTTCCCCTCATTCCCAGGAAACTACGCAGACTGAAAGAACAGAGGTGTGCTATGATCCTAATTGCACCGGACTGGGCACGGCAGGTCTGGTACTCGACCCTACAGCACCTTTCCCGATAGCCCCTGATTTGCCTCAAAGCCCATCATTATCTATTGACGCAACAGAACCGCAAGGTCCTCCATCACGATCCAGCGAGCCTGTCTCTCAAGGCCTGGTTCCTGAGCAGCGTAAGATGATGAATCTCAATCTACCTACGGAGTGCTGGGACATAATCGGAGCCTCAAGGGCCCCTTCTACACGCATCACTTACACTAGGAAATAAACTTGTTTTTCCAAGTGGTGCGAGACATATGCTATTGATCCTCTCATCGCCTCGGTTGAGCAAGTGCTTCCTTACTTATTGCACTTAGCCAAAGGAGGTCTTTCACTGTCTTCGATCAAGGTCCACCTATCAGCCATTGCGGCATACACGGCGGCCCCTTAAATGCAGTCCTTACTCTCCCTTTTGGCCGTTAAGGTCTTCCTGAAAGGACTTTTGCGTACATACCCGCCTACGCCCACGCCGGTTCCAACCTGGAGTTTGAACACGGTGCTAACAGCCCTCATGGAGCCTCCTTACGAGCCCATTCGCAGGTGCGACTTAAAATTCTTGTCATGGAAAACGGCTTTCGTGATAGCCATTACTTCGGCCAGGAGGATCAGTGAGTTACAAGCCTTATCATCTGAACCTCCCTTCACCTTGGTCCATAAGGACCGTGTCATTTTGAGACCACATCCTTAGTTCCTCCCAAAAGTAGTATCAGAAATGACGCTCGCAGAACGCATTTTCTTACCAACTTTCTTCCAGAATCAATCTTCGGAAGCAGAACGAACATTGCATTCTCTGGACATAGCAAGAGTTTTGAAGTTTGATTTGCAAAGGACTAGAGAGTTCCGTTCTTCAAATAGACTGTTCATCGCCTTCCCTGGCCATACAAAGGGCCAGCATATTGCCAAACAAGATCTGGTACGCTGGTCTCTTCTTACATCACCCACAGCCATCTAACGAAGGGCGACCCCCTTCCCAAACCACCCTCAGCGCACTCCACCAGAAGGAGAGCAGCGTCAACAGCGCTCCACGCAGGCCTTGAAGGACATATGCAGAGCCGCCATGTGGAGCACTCTGCACACGTTCACTAAACACTATTGCCTGGCTGAAGATACCAACAAAGAAACTGCAGTTGGACAGGCAGTGCTCCACCACCTCTTTGCATAAGGTAGGAGGAGCCTCCTTTTCCCACCTTTCCCTGAGTATGTAACCGTTGTATTGCTGCATGGTAAAGGTTTGATCAGAAATGTTTTTTCTGTATTTATGCATATATGTATATTGATGGTAGCATGTTTTTAACTGCTTGGTATTCTATTCAAGCATCTGAATCTATGAAAGATCCAATGCTGGATAAGACTTAGTTACTTACCTGTAACTGTATTTCTCCAGCATTGGTATCTTTCATAGAATCACATGCGCCCACCCGCCTCCCCTAAGAGTCTGCTCCTACGCTCAGCACCCATCATACTGTAATTCCTACGGTTCAAAATCTGAAGATGGCTGCCTGGGGCGGAGCTTAAGCCCTGCCACCTCATTGGTTGGGGTCATAAAGGACTAAAGTGAGGTGGACGGACTACACAAGAGAATGGCTCATGGGCCACATTTTAATCATTATTTTTATCACCGAGGATTCCCAGTCTGACGACGGGGAATATTAAAGCATGTGAATCTATGAAAGATACCAATGCTGGAGAAATACAGTTACAGGTAAGTAACGAAGACATCCTCGTCGAGGAGATCGCCATTCTACTTGCAAAGGACGCCATAGAACTCGTCCCGGGCAACCAGGTAAACAGGGGTATTTATTCAACCTACTTCCTTGTGCCACAAAAAATCTAATAATGCGCCCAGTATTAGATTTGCGCCCTGCAAACAAGTATGTCAAGCCACAAAAATTCTGCATGACTACACTCCAAGAGGTAACCCCCCTACTAGAAAAGGGGGATTACATGGCATTATTGGATATGAAAGATGCCTATTTTCATATTTCAATGTTCCCAGCGCACAGAAGGTTATTGCGTTTCAAAATAAACAACCAGCACTACCAGTTCAAGGTGCTGCCCTTCGGTATAGCCTCGGCTCCATGGATATTCACCAAGGTACTGGAGGTGGTGGCGGCGCACCTACGCAAGGAGGCAATCCCAGTGTACCCTTACCTGGACGATTGGCTCATCACAGGGGAAACCCCCTTAATTTGCAGACTAAACATCCAAAGAAAAATCGACCTCCTCTTCCAATTGTGTTTCTCAATCAATGAGAAAAAAATCAAGCCTGGTGCCAAGCACCTCAAAACAGTTCCTAGAAGCTGTCCTAAACACCCAAGAGGGGTTGGCCTTTCTATCAGAGGGAAGAATTCGGAATCTGTTGCTGCAAATTCCTTACTATCAGGCTGGTCGACAAATAAGGGTGCACAAAGCGATGCGTTTGCTAGGCATGATGGCATCTTGAATTTACCTGGTTCCCCACGCACGCCTGCGCATGGGACCCATGCAGGAATGGTTGGCGAAACAGTGGTCTCAAGCAAGTGGTCAGTGGGACGATCTAGTGGTCGTTTTGCCAACACTAGTAGAGAGTCTTCGCTGGTGGACAAGAGAGAATCTTACGAAGGGGAAACCCTTCTACGATCCAGAAATACAGGCCGTTGTTACAACAGATGCCTCCCTAGCAGGGTGGGGAGCCCACTACCTGCACCATACAGCTCAGGGTCTCTGGTCTCACACAGTGGCTCAGAACCACATCAATCTGCTAGAACTTCTGGCAGTCTTCAGAGCGCTTTGGGCATTCGAACCCCTCCTATCCAACCTGACGGCAATGTTTTACTTAAAGAAACAAGGGGGCACTTGTTCGCCAAATCTGTCCAAGCTTGCCCCGAACATTTGGAGATGGGCACTCAAACAGAAGATTTACCTGTCATCCCAATATGTTCCAGGGGATCTCAACTCGCTAGCAGATGCTCTGAGCAGGGATCCCCTCCCAGAAGAACACGAGTGGACACTACACAAAGAAGTCGTAGGAGACATCTTCTCTCAGTGGGGTTTCCCCACTATAGACCTATGCGCCACAAGCGAGAACAGGCAATGCCCAAACTTCGCATCCAGGTTCCCCCAGCCAGGCTCCAAGGGGGACGCCCTATGGATGATTTGGTCAGAGATGTGTGCCTATGCTTTACCACTAACCCCTCTGATGAGGAAGGTGGTGAACAAGATCCACAGGGAACCGATGACGCTCATCCTAGTTGCTCCTATGTGTGCGAGACAACCATGGTACCCACACCTATGCAAATTGGTGGTGTGCGACCCCATCAAACTCCCATGCCGGTACAACCTACTCTCCCAGCACGAGGGGCTAACAGTGCATCCTCAGCCCAACTCAATAAACTTAGCAGCATGGCTCCTGAAGGCATAGAGTTCGGACATCTCAATGTACCCCAGAGATGTATGTATATCTTGAAAGAGTCAAGAAAACCTAACACAAGGCACTGTTACTATGACAAATGGAAACAATTTGTTATTTGGTGCCAGAATAAGCAAATCAACCCAGTTGATTGCACTCCTTCTAATGTCGTCACCTATATGCTCGACCTATTGGATGCAGGGTTAGTGTTTAACTCACTTAAAGTGCACCTGGCAGCTTTATCATCCTACACCACTACCCATAACAAGGTGTCATGGTGGAAAGTGCCAGTTGTCAAAGCATTTATGGAAGGGGTAAAGAGACTCCACTCTCCAATTTCTAACCCACCACCAGGTTGGGACCTTAATGTGGTACTAGCTAAGCTCATGGGACCCCCCCTTTGAGCCCATGCACAAATCTAGTCTTAAACACTAGACTTATAAAACTGCCTTCTTAGTATCCATCACCTCCATAAGAAGGGTCAGTGTGATTCAAGCTCTGTCAGTGCAGGATCCTTTCTTTACTGTTCATAAGGATAAACTGGTTTTACGCACTCACCCTAGGTTCTCACCTAAGTTCATTTCCAAATTCCATGATAACCAGTCTATTGAGCTACCGGCCTTCTTCCAGGAACCCAAAAGCTCTGCCGAGTTGAAATTCTGCACAGTAGATGCGAGGAGGGCGGTCCTCTACTATGTAGACAAGACCAGTCCGCTAAGAAAAACAGATCAACTGTTCATCTCCATAGCTCCAGGCAGAGAGGGAGATCGCGTCTCTAAGAATGCCATCTCTAAGTGGATAGTCCGATGTATCTAACTGTGCTATTACCTTTCAGATAAAACACTGGCTTTTCGCTGAGGGCCCACTCTACCTACAAGAGGTACTGGAGCCACTCTGGCTTTCATTGCAAATGTACCCCTTGACACCATTTGCTAAGCAGCTACATGGAGCTCTATTCACACCTTTACTCAGCACTACTGCATTGACGCTCATTCCAAGACAGATACTCAAGTGGGACAAGCGGTTCTAAGCCATTTGTTCGCTCATGACCCTTCTCACATCCCACCTCCTTCTTCTAATAGTGCTTTCTAATCTATGAACAGCATGTGACTTAAGCAGATTCCACAAACCTCAGAAGGGATACATTACTCACCGTAATCGTATTTCGAAGGGATTGTGTCCTCCGACGTATTCCTTATCTTTGATATACGTTTCCAGCTTGCTGGCCTCGGAAATGTTTTCTCTGTAGAGGGCGCTGCGCGTCGACGTCCGCCGAGTCGATGTCCCTCGACGGCCACCGTATCGGCGCCGACGTCGCCATCCCCATGAATAGAAACGCGCTGCGTCCGTTGCTTAGTTCCGTTTTTCCACGCTTCGTGGGGCCTCGGAACGTCGTTGCTCAGTTCAGTCAGTTTATCTATAATCCAATTCGACAAATATTCCTTATCGTTCTCGATGGCTTCTTCATCAGAACCGACGACGCCGCGATCCGGCTTTAAGAAATGTCGAGACTGCGGTAAAAAAAAATGTCAATAACGGATCCACACAGGGTCTGTTTATGGTGCTTGGGGTCCGAGCACCATTGTTCGGACAAGGAGCGAAAGAGGAAGCTCGAGAGAGGTAAGTCAGCCAAAACCTCCTCGAAGGTTTCGTCGGCCGAGTCGAGGCATTCGTCTCCTCGCCGTCGAAAACACTCCCATTCTAGATCTCGAAGCAGCTCCCACCATTCGTCGAGATCTAGACAATCAAAAAAGAGACGTCGAAGGTCCCATTCCTCGTCTTCGGTGTCCCCAGAAAGAGGTTCCTGTCCCACCAAACACAGTTCTCAAACCGAGTGGGAGGAATTCAGAAAGAAAATGTTAAGCGTCTTCGAGAACGCGGCCTCGACCCCCTCGAAGACAGCTGAGGGTGATACCCTGGGTGAAAAACCCAAAAAATCAAAACGCAGCGAGTCGCAGCACCTGGCGAAACATTCTACCCGAGAGCGCCATGAGCCATCGGGTAAGAAGGCACCGTCTTCGACACCGTCGTCGAGGGTTCCTTCGCCGTCGTTGAAGATTTCCTCGACGCACGGGTCGGCGCCATCAACGCCGTTGTCGAAGGGTTCCTCGACGCATCGGTGGGTCGATCGACTCAACGCCATCGTCGACGCCGATGAAAGAGAGGACCAAGGCTCCACAGCCAACAGTGTTTTCAAGGGCCTCCGGCACGACGCCGAGACCATCGTCGATGTTCTCGAGTAGGATCCCGATCCTCTCGAAATCTTCGAGGCCCCTTGCAGTTTTTTCGACGCCATTTTCGGCGCCTTCGAGGCTGGTTACATCGGCGTCGACGACATCGACATTTTCTCGTCCGATAACGACGAGTTTGGCTCCTTCAACCCTAGAGATGGGCTTTACTCCATTTCAGAGAGAATACCCTGCTCTTTCTTCAATTTATGAAGAAAGAGAAGACTCTGACCAAGAAACTTTTGGTTTACAGAGATCCTCACTGCCTGCTGCAGAGGATTTCACCTCTGAAGAAAGGAGGCTGAAGGAACTACATGACTCACTTCATGAGGCCAGTGGACTTGACACTTCCCCAGAAGTGGAATTTGTAAAGCCAGACCCAGGGGAACATGCAGCAACACCATATAGAACCCTGATGGCAAGAGTAATTGAGTTTATGGGTTGGTCTGCGCCTTCACCTGTTTTCCAACAGGATGATCTAACGGATATATTGGACAAAGGCCCACAGGAGGACCCGGTGGTCCCCTTCCATGCAGCCCTACAAAGAAAAATTGCTTCCAATTGGGAGACTCCCGAAGTCATCCCAGCAGTCAATAAAAGACTGTCGACAAAGTATAGGGTAGCGACTGCTGACCCTGAATACCTGTCAAGACACCCGACCCCAGAGAGCCTGGTGGTTCAAGCAGCAACTTCATCACCGCCACCTGTACGCTCGCCAGGTTCAGTCACACATTATGGGAGTGTGCTTCATCAGCGGCTGACTGCATATCCGATGGAGAGGAGAAGGAAGCCTTCCTTAACATCATTCAAGATGGCAAAGATGCTATGTGCGTGTCTCTTCAAACTGGCATCGATTCCGCTGACAGTATCAGCAGGGCCATGGCGGCTAGTACAACAATCCGCAGGCATGCGTGGTTGCGAAAGTCTGGCTTTGCTCCAGATGTACAGGCCAGACTTTTGAATATGCCCTTTGACGGCTCTCCGTTATTTGGAAAAAAGGCTGATGACAGTCTGGAAAAGTTAGACTTCTAAAGCAGCAGCAAAATCCTTAGGAGCTGCTATCCGCCAAACTCCTTTTCGCCCCTCAGGAACCTCTGGGAGAGGAAAGTCCTTTCGCTATTATTCTGCATTCAGAAAAGGCAGAGGACAGCCGGCTCAAAGGGGCCAAAGAAGATCCACCCGAGGTGGACAGGTCAAAGGTACTAAGACCGCAGCAGGTGCCTCTTTACCCTCGGCATCTGCATCAGCCGCCCCCAAACCACTCTGAGGCCTTTGCACACAAGACACCTGTAGGGGGCAGGTTAACTCACCATCTGACGGAATGGCAGGCTATAACGTCAGATGCTTGGGCGTTGGAGACAGTTGCCCAAGGTTACTGCCTACCCTTTCTACACATCCTTCAGAGTCATCCACCGGGCAACAGCTCCCGGAAAGTTCCAGATCCGCTCCTCTTGCAGGAAATTATGGACCTGCTAGAGAAAGGTGCCATAGAACCGGTACCTGTAGCAGACAGGAACAAGGGCTGGTACTCCCCCCCCCCCCCCCTACTTTCTCATACCAAAGAAGGACGGAGGACTGAGACCCATCATGGACTTAAGAGAATTGAACAAGTTCCTCAGGAAGGACAAGTTCAAGATGGTAACTCTCTCTCAGATCCTTCAGGCCCTCCAGCTCCAGGACTGGCTGGTATCTCTGGACCTTCAGGATGCTTATTTCCATGTGCCAATCCATCCCAAGCACAGGAAATACCTGAGGTTCGCAATTGGCAACTCTCATTATCAATTTCGAGTTCTGCCATTTGGGCTGACCTCCGCCCGAGGGTCTTCACCAAGCTGATGTTGGTAGTGGCGGCGAGTCTAAGGAGGGAAGGGATCCACGTCTATCCCTACCTGGACGATTGGCTGATCAGGGCCGTATCTTCGGAACAGG
This sequence comes from Ambystoma mexicanum, assembly GCF_040938575.1. Taxonomy (NCBI): domain Eukaryota; kingdom Metazoa; phylum Chordata; class Amphibia; order Caudata; family Ambystomatidae; genus Ambystoma; species Ambystoma mexicanum. Next base: position 130,335,376 of record NC_090922.1, read on the forward strand.
GCCGGACCCAGCTAGATTATGTCTGCCTCTTCCTTCACAGACTGGGCTTCTCCCTCAATTTAAAGAAGTCACAGATGATACCATCTCAGAGACTCCAGTTCATTGGAGCGGTCCTGGACGCTTCCCTGGGAAAAGCCTCGCCACCAGAGGTGAGGGCTCAAGATATTCTACAGACGGTCACCAAGTTTCAAAATGCCCAACGTCTCCCAGCCTTCGACTTTTTGAGGTTGCTAGGCTTCATGACATCCTGCATCTTCCTTGTGCCAGAGGCTCGCCTGAGAATGAGATCTCTTCAGTGGGCACTGAGAAGTCAGTGGTCACAATTCTCAGGGAGAATGTCAGACCTCCTCCGGATTCCGGACAAGGTAGCCCACAACCTTCAGTGGTGGGCCTATTCAGAGAACGTCTTGAAAGGAGAACTGTTTTGGCAACCATGGCCGGAGATAACAGTAGTCACAGACGCCTCGCTCACAGGGTGGGGAGCCCATGCCAACGTCTTAACCATCAGCGGTCGTTGGTCTCCATCCGAGTCCAGACTACATATCAACCTATTAGAGCTGAGAGCGATCAGACTAGCGCTGAAAGCTTTCCTGCCATCAGTACAGGGGAGAAATGTCCTGATAATGACGGACAACACAGTGGCCATGCACTACCTCAACAAAAGAGGAGGCGTAGGTTCACTACCACTGTGCAGAGAGGCAATGCAGCTCTGGTTTTGGGCAATTCGGGAAGGAATCTCTCTATCGGCAGTCCATCTAGCCGGAGAGAAGAATTTGACAGCGGACGCTCTGAGCAGGCAGAGCACAGTCTCCCACGAATGGGAGCTAGCTCAGGAAGTCCTTCAAGAGATCTTCGCCCTTTGGGGAACCCCTCAGATGGATCTGTTTGCCACAAGCACCAACAGGAAGTGCGATCTGTTCTGTTCAAGGGAATTTCCCCCGAAAAGAGCTCTGGGAGACGCGTTCGTGGTGGACTGGGAGTTTCCACTCCTCTACGCGTTTCCACCAGTCCCTGTTATTCCTCAAATGATCAGGAGGTTGAGAAGATTCCGGAAAACCATTATCCTAATTGCCCCGGACTGGGCCAGGAGAACGTTGTACCCGGACCTTCTAGACATGTCCATCTGTCCTCCAATCCGTCTTCCACTCAAAGAGAATCTTCTCTCGCAGAAGGGAGGCCAGGTTCTCCATCCAGACATCAGAACCCTCAACCTTCACGCTTGGCTTCTAAAAGGTTGAGGTACAAGGATTGGGATCTCCCTGATGACGTCATGGAGGTGTTGCTTTCGGCCAGAAGACCAGCAGCAACAGTCTTTATACCGCTGCCGTTGGAACAAGTTTTGCAGCTGGTGTAGGGAAGAGAATATCGACCCTTTTTCATGCGGTACACCAACGGTGCTATCGTTTCTACTCTACTTGGCAAACTCAGGCCTTCAAGTTGGCACTGTAAAAGGCTATCTCGCAGCGCTTTCTATCTTCAAGCGCACTGCAGAGGAACCATCGTATTTCAAAATGACTCTAGTGATACAATTTCTCAAGGGTCTGACTAATGTTTACCCTCCAAAACCATTCCAGGTTCCATTATGGGACTTAAATTTAGTCTTAAACTTCTTAATGGGCACTCCATTCGAGCCACTTCACTCTTGCGCATTAAGATTTCTCACACTTAAAACTGTCCTACTTGTAGCACTAACATCGACTAGAAGGGTGAGTGAGCTTCAAGCTCTCGCCTGTAAACCCCCACATACAATCTTCCACAAGGACAAGGTTGTCCTCCAGGTGAAGCCTAATTTTCTCCCAAAGGTAGTTTCTGAATTCTATATTACTCAGAAAATTACCTTGCCTTCATTCTACCCTCCTCCCCATCCGGGGAAAGAGGAGGAAAGGCTACACAGGCTGGACCCTAGGCGAGCTCTCAGCTTTTACATCAGCAGAATGGCTAGAATCAGGCAAGCAGACCAGCTGTTTGTAGGATACTTAGGTCACAAGTTGGGACTACCCATAACAAAACAAACCATCTCCAGGTGGATTATCTTGGCCATCCTGGAATGTTATAGACTAGCAGGGAAAGAACCACCCCAAAACCTCAGGGCTCATTCAACCAGGGGTATCCCAGCTTATTCGGCTCTCCAGAGAGGGGTACCGGTCCGGGACATATGTGCGGCTGCCACATGGTCGTCCACACATACATTCACAACATTTTACAACCTGGATTCCTCCACTGCTCAAGAGACCAGATTTGGCAAAGCCGTATTACTCTCGGTCCATCCCTAAAGGGACATATAACACTATCACTCCCTCCTCCAATTACATACCACTGCTATGGGAGTCTATCAAAGATAAGGAATACGTCGGAGGACACAATCCCTTCGAAGAACAAGTTACTTTCTTACCTGGTAACGTTCTTTCGACGGGATGTTCCTCTGACGTATTCCTTATCGCCCCTCCCATCCATCCCTGCAGTGATAACTTCCCTTGTGGTTGCAGCTTTCGCTCCTTCAAGGTTATTAACCAATTCGAGCATGTCTTTCTTATACTACAAAACGGAACTGAGCAATCTTATACTACAAAACGGAACTGAGCAACGGACGCAGCGCGTGTCTATATATGGGCATGGTGACGTCGGCGCCGATACGGTGGCCGTCGAGGGACATCGACTCGGCGGACGTCCACGCTCAGCGCCCTCTACAGAGAAAAAATTTCCGAGGCCAGCAAGCTGGAAACGTATATCAAAGATAAGGAATACGTCGGAGGAACATCCCGTTGAAAGAACGTTACCAGGTAAGAAAGTAACTTGTTCTTCTGATGCTTGTATCTGCTTAGATTCACATGCTTCCTCCCCTCTGACAGAAGGCGCATTGATTCTTGTAGTCTTATCTATCTTATCTGCTTGGATACTTTGTACTCACCCTACTCCTCATGCTACCTCATGTCAGAAAAAATACAATCTGAGGGTCCTACACGCGTGAGGGATCATGGGTACAGTGGACGTCACACTAGGGATAGTATTACTGGCACGCCCTAGTTCGACGCCCCTTTTCGAGATTCGAAAAACAAACTGTAATACTCTGCAGCTTCCACTAGATGTCGGCCTATGCACAACATGTGAATCGAAGCAGATAGAAGCATCGTAAATACGATTATGGTGAGTAATGTATCATATATATATATATTTCTGAGGCTTGTGGAATCTGCTTAGATCACATTCTGTGCATAGGCCGACATCTAGTGGAAGCTGCGGAGTATTAGTTTGTTTTTCGAAACTCGAAAATGGGCGTCGACACAGGGTGTGCCAGTAATACTGTCCCTAGTGTGACGTCCACTGTACCCATGATCCCTCACGCGTCTAGGACCCTCAGATTGTTTTTTTCTGCCATGCTGGTCGGAAGCACTGAGCGAAGTTCCCTGACTTAGTCAGATTTTGCAAATATTGTTATATATTTCACCGTTTATTCCACCTATACGTCGAGTCTCCGAATATCGACACTCGACGCCGGATCGGAGAAAACTCAACCATCGGACTACAGCGACGGATTTGGGCCTCGGAAGGCCTCTGGCCTCGGCCCGGGCCTCGGAAGTCCTCTGGACTCGGCCCTGCAAGTAGGGAGAGTGGGGAGTTGCACATATCCTACACTCTGATTAATATAGGTACATTACTTATATTCCTACACTCCCAGCCCGCTGCCACAGGGTGCGTATTGAGGGTACCCCTTTTCAATTTTGCCCCAAGTGCAACCGCAAGTATCCTTGGGTTGACAGACACGCCACGTGTAATCTCTGCTTGCCGAGGGACCACCCCGAGGCGAATTGCAGAGCGTGCAGTCGGTTTAAACCGAAGACCCTTAAGGACCGTTCGACAAAGCGTTGGGCCCACCACGCCAGGCGACAAGAGGCCATGGCCGCGGAGGGTGCCTTCAGCGATGGCAGCGCCGCCGTACTTTCGGACGGCGAGGGCAATGTGGCGTCGATGGACAGCCAAGCGCAAGTCCCCGACCTCGGAAGGTTGTCCGGCAGGGCAGCTATGGGGAAGACCCCCGCCGACATGAGTGCTACTCACACCACTTCCAGCAAACAAAAGTCCAACCGAGACTCGACGCGCACGTCAAGTTCTCAGAAAGAGGCACTTAGAGAACGGTCCATCGAGTCAGTGTCCTCTGGGCGTTCGCGTTTGAGATCGCCTCATGACACCAGGCAACCCTCCGCTGTTGCTAAGAGTGCCTCGCTCCCCTTAGTGTCTGAGGTACGGTCGTCGGAGGACGACGCCGACCTCTACCCCCAGGCCGCACTCCAGGAGTCGGAGTCTACAGGCAGCGCAAATGTTGCTACCAAATCCCTTACACTCTCCAGAGACAGGGACTCTACCCCCCGAATTTCGGCGCCAGGCATCGAAAAGCTCTGATAGGGCCCAAAAATCGGGGAAACACTCTTCTACCTGCGGGGAGGGGGAAAACAACAGAGTAAGCAGTCCCAACCTACTTCCACTCCTAAACTACATTCTACTCCACCAAAACAGACGGACAAGTCTCAGTCTCTTGTCCCTAAGGCCCCTGTTCAGGCCAGTAGGTCTAGTCAGGACAAATCTCAGTCTGTTGTCCCTAAAACCCCTGTTCAAACCAGTAGGGAATGGTCCAATGATGACATAGACAGAGTAATGTCAAGGATGTCATCATTGGTAGATTTCTACGCCAAAAACCCGGAACACTTTCTCTCTTAAACCCCAGAAGGGTCAACTCCCTCAGGCTCTAAGGATCCAATACCCCCAAGTAAGAAGTCCCGGGGTGAAGCACCAACTCAGTCTTCAGACCCCTTCTATACACAGCCCTATTCTCAATATCAGGAAGATCCATCCTTTGGTGAGGATCCAGACGTGGGCATGTTCGAAGAACAAACTGGGACAGGCTATTATGGGGATGATGAGGACCAAGAGGAGGAGGAGGACGACCCAGATACATACAGGGTAGATTCCCCGGTAGAGAAAGAGCCTGCGGTTACCGACTCCCCTTTCGACAACCAGCCTCTCCTGAATGAGGTCCTGTCCAGAGCGGCACAGCACTTCCACATTGACACCCAAAGTGTTCAGGAAGAGAGGGACTTTGCAGAGGAATTAGTGGGAGAAAAGAGACCTGTTGCTCAGGCCATCCCTATCCTTAAGTCAATACAAAGGAGGATAGACCCTTCCCTTGTTAACCCCAATCTCACTAGTGCAGTAAACCCCAGAATTGAAAAGCTTTTCAGGGCAGCCCAATCTGACCCACTGTACATAAGGGGACATCTCAAACCGGACTCCCTGGTTGCTACAAACACCACTAAGAGGGCGGGAACACCCTTGTCATCGTCCGAAGCTCCCCCCGACAAGGAGAGCAAGAAGATTTATGGCTTGGGCAGGAAAGTAGCCTCCACTTCCGCCTACCAGGCAAGGATTGCCAACTCCACCACCCTGCTGGCTAGTTACAACTGCCACCAGTGGGAAGAAGTCGCGGCTCTCATATACTCCGCCCCAGAACACTTAAAAAGCCAATTGGCACGAGTTTCGGCAGAGGGGAGAGCCGTGTCAGGTTGCATTTTAAAATCAACCTTTGATGCCGCGGTTAACGCCGGCAAATTAATTGCTGAAAGCACGGTCATCAAGAGGCATGCTTGGCTACGGCAGTCTGGTTTCAAGGCCGAGACCCAAGCATCATTGATAGATAAGCCGGTGGAGCCGGATCTATTGTTTGGAAAGGCGGTCGAGGACGCGCTGAAGAATGCCAAGGACGAGTACGAGACACTCAAGTCCCTAGGGCAACTAACCAACAAACCCCCTAACCAGAGAGGGAATGGCAATTTTCGTCGGCCTCGCGGACAAAACTCCCAAAGAGGCTCAAACTATTCCCAAGGCCAGGGTACTACATGGAACACTAACCAGCAGTCTACCCAGAGTTATGGCAGGGGTAACAAAAGAGGTCGTGGTAGGGGTAGAGGCAGTCCCAATAAAGGAGGGGGCACGCCCCCACCAAAACAGTGACGCTCCGTTCAGGGTCCCTTCTCACGCATCCCCAGTAGGGGGACGCATTTCCATCTTCACCCAAGCTTGGGAAGGGATCACATCAGACAGATGGGTGCTGTCCACAGTGTCAGCAGGATACTGCATAGAACTCCTAGAGCGTCCCCGAAACCACCCTCCACGACAGAGAATACACTCCTTAGACCACCAGAAGATCCTACTCGAAGAGATCAAAACTCTTCTCGCAAAGGACGCGATAGAACTCGTCTCGTCCCGGGACACCAGGTAAACATGGGTATTTATTCAACTTACTTCCTTGTGCCAAAAAAAGATTTGACAAAGCGCCCAGTATTGGATTTACGGCCTGCAAACAAGTATGTCAAGCCCCAAAAATTTCGCATGACTACTCTCCAAGAGGTAATTCCCCTCCTAAAAAAGGGGGATTGCATGGCAACATTGGATATGAAAGATGCCTATTTTCATATTTCCATGTTCCCAGCGCACAGAAAATATCTGCGCTTCAAGGTGGACAGTCAGCAATACCAGTTCATGGTACTGCCCTTCGGGATAGCGTCGGCTCCAAGGGTATTCACCAAGGTACTGGCGGTGGCGGCGGCACACCTACGCAGGGAGGCAATCCCAGTGTACCCTTATCTGGACGACTGGCTCATCACGGGGGAGACCCCAGTAATTTGCAGGACAAACATTCAAAGAACTATTGACCTCCTCTTCGAATTGGGCTTCTCCATAAACGAGAAAAGATCAAGTCTGGTGCCCAGCACCTCCAAGCAGTTCCTAGGAGCTGTTCTAAATACTCAAGAGGGGTTGGCTTTTCCTTCAGAGGTGTTAAGAAAGGAAGAAGGCAATGAATATGGCAAGGGAAATGTGCACGGAATCGCACAGTGAACAACTTTGAATCTAACAACGTCCATACAATACCCAAGACCCGTGTATACAAAAACCCAGGAGTGCAAATAGAGTGCAACAATAATACCAAAATGAAAAGGGATGTGGGGTAAGCACTTAGAACCTCCTTATGACTGAAAGGAAAGTCGGCAAACTCCTTACCCACTATGCTATTACAGATACTGACAGCGCTAAACCCACGTAGAGGGCAAGCAAGGACAGGATCTGTGAGCTGACACCCTGGATGATACTGAATAAGGAACTTAGAAACAGTACTCATGAGGACCGGAAAGACCACTTGAATGTCAGTAAACCCACGAACCCAGTTGATCAAACAGGGACCCAGAAGGCTATAATAGCAATGGGTGGAGGATAACTAAATACATAAAACCCAAGTAAAGGGGCAAGTAGGAATTGTGATTATAGAATAGTGAGGAAAACAAAAGGCATTCACACAGGGACTAGTTAGACCAGCCCCCCACACCTAATAATCAATGGGAAATAAATGCAGAAGTGCAATGGAAAACATGGAATGGATCCCAATAGAAAGTAAGGATCAGGAGCAGGGAAAATGATATATCACAAAAGGAAACCTTCCCACCCATCCAAGGAGAAAAGGCAGGAAGCTAAATCTATAAAGGCAAAGACTAATGCATCAAGTTTTTCAGTAGCAAAGGACAGCATCAAAGAAACTGAGAACACAGGAAAATTGGGCAGCATCAAAGGGTAAAGCACAGAGAAAGGCTGCCTGCAGACAGAGGAAGACAGAAAGGGAAATCCAGAAAGCAGAAATCAATTAAGCACATAAATCCGAAATCCAGGGCAGACGAACAAGAAACAGGAACTAGGAACTAGGCACAAAAGCTTAGGAACAAGGGACCAGTCACAACAGGAACACTGCAACAATGACCAGCGCTGGACTGAAGCAAACTGAGGCTTTTAAAGCTGCTTAACGAGCACACCCCTCAGGTGTGCCGCCTGCTGCACCTGCAGCCACAGGTGTTGCCTATCCTCCACCCAACCTTGTCCTGCAAGGGAGGAGGTGAAGCAGTGAGCCAGGCATTCTGGGAAGCATAGTCATTTGATTAAAGTAGCATGCTGGCTGCCAAAAACCTGGAATGGATCCGGAAGGGAAGTAACTTGGAAAATAAGGTTTTAGCGCTCCCAATTCATCACAACACTGTAGCATAGGGTTCGGAGGAAATGTCCAGTAGGGAATAAACCCCAAAACATGCCCCCAAGTGGCGGGAACGGGAGCGAAGGGAGCGAGCCGTGACAGTATACCCCCTCCCACGGCCGACTCCAGGTGATCGTCACCCGCACAAAACATTTTCCTTCCATGACAGGAGCGCTTTGTCTTCGGAGGTGGCACTGACGGAAAAGATGACCTGCGGGCAAAAGCAGAAGGACTGGAATGAATAGAATCAGGCCGCAGTCTAGAAGAGCCATAGGCAGGTTTTCGGTGAGGAAGAGACTCATGGGTTGAAGAAAGGCAGGAAGGACTTGCAGGACCCGAAGCAGAGTTGGAAGGTCCAGGAAGCTCAGACACTGGGAGCGAACACTCATACATCATTGAGGAGGGAGGCAGGCTGGTGCAACATGCTTTAGACAATGGTAGATGCTCTGGTAGCCTCCCTGCCGAGAGCGGACACACAGAAGGTGAGAAAATAGCAGGTTTCAGGAAATGTTCATGTTCAGAAAAAGAAGGTGGCGGCCGAGGTAGAGGTTCGGATCTTCTCCCGTCATCCATCTGGGTAAAGGCCTGTGGTTGAGGGTGACCTAGGTTCGACTGCATCTGTTCCACGCCTTGGGGGCCTGGAAGTCCAATGGGTTGTACGAGGCTAGCACTCCTGGTGTCAGTTACGTAGCCACCTTGTTGCACGTGGGATACAACCGCAGGGACGTTTGGCCTACCGATAGGAGTGATAGACGCAGTACTTGGTACATCAGGCACACTCGCAGCAGGAGCAATAACAGACACATCTTAAATTGCAGCAGTCATACCCTTCCTTTGGCTACTTGCACCCGACTGGTGCTGCAGCTGGGGGGCCGTGCCCGTCCCCTCCCTCAGGCTCATGTGGGATCCGGCAACAAGAAAGCTGTCAAGCGGCTGATCCAAACCGGCCCCCAAATCCGAACCGCCCAGCCCGCTATCCTGGTCGGCTACTTGTTCGGTGACTGGGCCATGGCGGATGGTATCCGTCTCCCTCTCGTAATACTCCAGGCTAGTCCAATGGCCTCGCATGTAAGGCCCTCCCGAGTCGTGATCCAGCTTGATGTTTCTGAAGAGAGAGCTGGCAGAAGTCTCAGACTCAGATGTTGCATATTCGGGAGCTACAGTCAAGCAGTTGGGAGAATCAACTTGTGTAAAAGGCAGGCATTCTGGTGATCCCCCTGAAGCATAAGAAGGGCAGGCTGGACGTTCATCCGTAAGAAATGGTTGGGATTCAGGAGGTAACTCTGAAGTAGAAGAATATGCAACATGATCAGACAGAGTAGACAGGTGCACCTCCGATATTGGCAGCAAGGTTGAGCAGGATACAGGTCTCTCATGAACTGAAGCCAAACTAGCAGTAGGCTCTGGGACTGAAGACATGCACTCAGGATGTGCTACCGGAGGCTCCATGGCTGAAGGATAGCTGGATGAATCACTGTAGCCGAAAACAGGCATGCCAGAGGAAATTCTGAGGCTGAGGGCATGCAAGCTGGAGCCGTCTCGTTAGCTGAAGACAAACTTGTCAAGGTCTTTGGCTCTGACCACGTACATGGTGAAGGCTCTTGAGTGACTGGCAGGCATAGCAATTGTTCATTGATTGAAGACACGTGTGTCAACGATGACTGTAGAGCCGTGGACTGGATAATTGAAGAGTCCATGGTTGTAGGAGGACAGACTGGAGTCCCAGAAGTTGACAGACACATTTGTGGCTCAGGAATGGAAAGCACCTTTAGGGCGGTTGACTCCTTGGCACCAGTAACCAAAGACTGAGCTGTACCCATGCCGTCCCTCTCCTTAGTGGATGACACAGAGTCTCTTCCTTTGTAGAAGTCAAAATCAACCAGAGGAATCACCATAGTAAAGTCTCTGTTAATCAGGATTTCGTCAAGTGTCCATTCCTCTGTCTTAGCTTCTGAAAGTGGCATATTAACAATCAACAGTTCAGGAATCGCCTGCCGGGTCTTTGGTTCAGTATACTGTGGAATGAGTCCATCAAAACAAGAATTATGTACTGTCTTTGACTGTTCCTTGTGACAAGAATTGGCAGAAGGAGGAGCGAACACAGAGGTAGCATCGTTTTCCACATCAGCTTGAATGTCTACTTCAGTCTCAGCAGCTAGATCAAGGGCAGAACCTAAGCCTACAGTAGTGACTAATTCTGTGTATGCCACCATTGTGGATTGTGTTTGGAAATCAGAAGCATGTATGTGTTCAAGCTCATATTTATGACAAACTGCTACACAGGAAATCTTAGGTAAAGGAGTGGCTTGTAAATCTTCAGCTAACGGCAATTCCTGACAAACGGTAGGACAATTGTCAGAACCTGTGCCCTGAATAAGTGCTGTACTAGAAAAAGGACTTTCACTCCCAATAGATTTTACATATTGACAAGTATGACCTACAGAAATCTCCGCACTCGGGGACTGAACAGTATTCACTTCATCAACGGATAAAGTTTGAGGTGTATTCAGAAAAGACTGTAAGGTTTTATTCTCCTCTAGTAAAGTAATGTATTCTTGTTTTAACTCCTCAAATTCAGCTTTTAGCATGCCCCGCCTTAGCTGTACATCCCTATCAGTAGGCACAGGGGAAGGCATGGTGGCATCAGGGCTGGATCCTGCCCTAGCCATCCGGATGTGCACTGATTGTACATTGTCATTTACTGCTGGCAGGTTTTGTGATCTATACTCTCTCTTACCGACTTGGTCTGTGTTTCCCTTAAGCAGACTATTGACATCAGACCTCTTGGCATTAGGGACTACAGTAAGTACTTGTACAGAGGAGTAATCTGTAGACTTAGGGCTGAAAACAGAAGATATGCAAGGAACCCCTCCATTCTTTATGTTTGAATGATGAAACTGTTCAATCTGAGATAAAGCACAACCGGAATCATGGGGTTCAACAACAGAGGTACTCGTGTGTAATAAATCTAGCAGTGTGTTGTTTTCCGCTGCTAAGGCTTGTGCGGACATAGAATCTGGATCAAAATTAAAGACAGAACTAGGATCAGGCAATGTACGATGGGCTATGCTGTGGGAAAAATACTTTGCACGTAAATACCCATTCGTGTCAAGGAGTTCATTTAAGTCGGGATCAGTGATTTGATTGTCACAGGTAAACGTAAGGGAAGCTTTCTGTACAAACTTTTTAGTGGCCTTGCTGCCTTTCTTTCTTAAACTGGCCATATTCAAACGGGAATAACGGCTTGTCATTCTGTTAAGAAAGGAAGAAGGCAATGAATAATGCAAGGGAAATGTGCACGGAATCGCACAGTGAACAACTTTGAATCTAACAACGTGCATACAATACCCAAGACCCATGTATACAAAAACCCAGGAGTGCAAATAGAGTGAAACAATAATACCAAAATGAAAAGGGATGTGGGGTAAGCACTTAGAACCTCCTTATGACTGAAAGGAAAGTCGGCAAACTCCTTACCCACTATGCTATTACAGATACTGACAGCGCTAAGCCCACGTAGAGGGCAAGCAAGAACAGGATCTGTGAGCTGACACTCTGGATGATACTGAATAAGGAACTTAGAAACAGTACTCATGAGGACCGGAAAGACCACTTGAATGTCAGTAAACCCACGAACCCAGTTGATCAAATAGGGACCCAGAGGGCTATAATAGCAATGGGTGGAGGATAACTAAATACATAAAACCCAAGTAAAGGGGCAAGTAGGAATTGTGATTATAGAATAGTGAGGAAAACAAAAGGCATTCACACAGGGACTAGTTACAACAGCCCCCCACACCTAATAATCAATGGGAAATAAATGCAGAAGTGCAATGGAAAACATGGAATGGATCCCAATAGAAAGTAAGGATCAGGAGCAGGGAAAATGATATTACAAAAGGAAACCTTTCCCACCCATCCAAGGAGAAAAGGCAGGAAGCTAAATCTATAAAGGGAAAGACTAATGCATCAAGTTTTTCAGTAGCAAAGGACAGCATCAAAGAAACTGAGAACACAGGCAAATTGGGCAGCATCAAAGGGTAAAGCACAGAGAAAGGCTGCCTGCAGACAGAGGAAGACAGAAAGGGAAATCCAGAAAGCAGAAATCAATTAAGCACATAAATCCGAAATCCAGGGCAGAGGAACAAGAAACAGGAACTAGGAACTAGGCACAAAAGCTAGGAACAAGGAACAAGGGACCAGTCACAACAGGAACACTGCAACAATGGCCAGCGCTGCTCTGAAGCAAACTGAGGCTTTTAAAGCTGCTTAACGAGCACACCCCTCAGGTGTGCCGCCTGCTGCACCTGCAGCCACAGGTGTTGCCTATCCTCCACCCAACCTTGTCCTGCAAGGGAGGAGGTGAAGCAGTGAGCCAGGCATTCTGGGAAGCATAGTCATTTGATTAAAGTAGCATGCTGGCTGCCAAAAACCTGGAATGGATCCGGAAGGGAAGTAACTTGGAAAATAAGGTTTTAGCGCTCCCAATTCATCACAACACTGTAGCATAGGGTTCGGAGGAAATGTCCAGTAGGGAATAAACCCCAAAACATGCCCCCAAGTGGCGGGAACGGGAGCGAAGGGAGCGAGCCGTGACAAGAGGAAAGAATTTGGAATATACTACTGCAAATTCCGCAATATCAAACCGGTCGCCAGATAACAGTAAGCAAAGCAATGCGTTTGCTGGGCATGATGGCGTCCTGTATTTACCTGGTCCCCCACGCGCGCCTGCGCATGCGTCCCATGCAAGAATGGTTGGCGAAACTGTGGTCTCAGGCAAGTGGTCAGTGGGACGATCTAGTGGTCGTTTTGCCAACACTTGTACAAAGCCTCCACTGGTGGACAAGAGACAATCTATCCAAGGGGAAACCCTTTTACGATCCCGAGATACAGGCGGTAGTCACGACAGACGCATGCCTGACAGGATGGGGAGCTCACCATCTCCATCACACAGCTCAGGGTCTCTGGTCTCACGCAGTGGCCAAGAATCACATCAACCTGCTAGAGCTTCTGGCAGTTTTCAGAGCACTTCAAGCGTTCGAGCCCCACCTACTGAACCTGTCGGTGCACATCCGGACGGACAGCACGACAGCCATGTTCTACTTAAACAAGCAAGAAGGGACTCGTTCGCCAAATCTGTCCAGACTTGCCCAGGAAATTTGGATATGGGCACTCAGACGGAACATCTTTCTATCATCTCAACATGTTCCAGGGGATTTCAATTCTCTAGCGGACGCTTTAAGCAGAGATCCCCTTCCAGAGGAACACAAATGGTGTCTACACAGAGAAATCGTAGAAGATCTCTTCTCTCAGTGGGGTTTCCCCACTATAGACCTATTCGCCACAAGCGAAAACAGACAGTGCCTAGGATTCGCATCCAGGTTTCCCCAACCAGACTCCCTGGGGAACGCCCTGTGGATGAACTGGTCAGGGATGTTTGCGTACGCTTTTCCACCAACTCCTCATCAGGAAGGTGGTGAACAAGATGAACAGAGGGTCGATGACGCTCGTCCTAGTTGCTCCCACGTGGGCGAGAAAACCGTGGTTTCCACACCTACGCAGACTTTCGGTGTGCGATCCCATCAAACTCCCGGGCTGGTACAATCTTTTGTCCCAGCACCAAGGTCGGAAGGTGCATCCTCTACCCAACTCCATGAACCTAGCAGCATGGCTCCTGAGGTCATAGAGTTTGGACATCTCAATTTACCACAGAGGTGTATGGACATCCTAAAAGAGTCTAGGAAACCGAACACGAGGCATTGCTACTTCGACAAATGGAAGAGATTCGTTATCTGGTGCCAGAATAAACAAATCAACCCAGTTGATTGCACTTCTTCCACAATCGTGACATACATGCTCCACCTGCTGGACGCAGGGTTGGTTTTCAACTCACTAAAGGTACACCTGGCAGCACTGTCAGCGTACACCACCTCACATAGCAAGGTGTCGTGGTGGAAGGTACCCGTGGTTAAAGCCTTCATGGAGGGAGTAAAGCGACTTCATCCTCCTATATCTAACCCACCACCAGGATGGGACCTGAATGTGGTGCTATCTAAACTCAGGGGCCCCCATTCGCGCCCATGCATAAAACAAGTCTCAAACACCTGACCTATAAGACTGCCTTCTTAGTAGCCATTACATCCATAAGACGGGTCAGTGAAATTCAGGCTCTGTCAGTGCAGGATCCTTTCTTTACTATTCATAAGGATAAGCTGGTTTTACGGACACACACTAGGTTCTCACCTAAGTTTATTTCTAAATTCCTTGTAAACCAGTCCATCGAGCTTCCGGCTTTCTTCCAAAACCCAGTAAGCTCGGCTGAGGTTAAACTACACACCCTAGATGTGGTAGGGCGGTCCTTTACTACGTAAACAAGACCAGACGGCTTAGGAAAACAGATCAACTGTTTGTCTCCGTGGCCACAGGCAAAGAGGGAGATCGCGTCTCTAAGGGTGCCATCTCCAAGTGGATTGTCAACTGTATCCAGTTGTGTTACTCTCTTTCTGACAAAGCTTTGCCTTTTACGCCCAGAGCCCACTCGACACGAGGCATTGGGGCCACTCTGGCTTTCATTTCAAATGTTCCCCTTGACACCATCTGCAAAACAGCTACTTGGAGCTCTATTCACACTTTTACTCAGCACTACTGCATTGACACCCATTCCAAGACAGATACTCAAGTGGGACAAGCGGTTCTAAGACATTTATTTGCTCATGACCCTTCTAACACTGCTCGCTAATCTATGCACAGCATGTGATCTAAGCAGATTCCACAAACCTCAGAAGGGATACATTACTCACCGTAATCGTATTTCTGATGCTTGTATCTGCTTAGATTCACATGCGACCCCACCCTTCCTCCCCTCTGAGAGAAGGCGCATGGATGCTTGTAGTCTTATCTTATCTATCTTCTATCTGCTTGGATCATCTGTACTCACGCTACTCCTCATGCTACCTCATTTCAGGAAAAATACAATCTGAGGGTCCTAGACGCGTGAGGGATCATGGGTACAGTGGACATCACACTAGGGATAGTATTACTGGCACGCCCTGTGTCGACGCCCATTTTTGAGTTTCGAAAAACAAACTGTAATACTCTGCAGCTTCCACTAGATGTCGGCCTATGCACAGCATGTGAATCTAAGCAGATACAAGCATCAGAAATAAGATTACGGTGAGTAATGTATCCCATATATATTTGTTATGTTTGTTAATCTGCTTAGAATCACATGCTGTGCATAGTCCGGCATCCAGTGGTCACTGCAGAGTATTGCATTTTGTTTTTCGTAGTCGAAAAGGGGACGTCGACAAGGCGTGTCTGTAACACTATCTCTATAGTGATGTGCAGTGTACCCACAATCCCTCACGCGCCGAGGTCCCTCAGATTGTTTTTTTTCCGCCCAGATATTGGTCGCCTTTACACGGAGCTCCTAGAGAGAAATTGCAAAAACATTTACTCAACCTTTTGGTCGTTATTTAAGAATATACATTAGAACCCTCCTTCGACGTCGTAGCTGAGAAGCTGTTTCACTGGCGAATAAGAACTTCGACGGCAGTGACTTCGACGGAGGAGATCCGTCGGCGCTGCCGAACACGTGGCCTGGCCTCGCCGGCCTAAGACAGTAGGGAGAGTGGGGTTGTGGGACATTTCTTGTTCTTTCTGAGAATGCCTTTCTCTTTACCCTCTCTTTCCTTCGAGGTCGTTATCACGTTTAACTGTATCCTCAGCTATGGAGAGGACTCCCTTTAGATTTTGCCCGCGCTGCAAGAGCAAATTCACTTCGAAAGACGAGCACAAACGGTGTAACGGTTGCTTGCCCCTCGACCACAAAAAGGACGGCTGTGCGGCCTGTAAGCTTCTTAAGCCAAATACTTGAAAGGACCGCAGGGTCAAGAGGTGGGCAGCCTACGCTATGTCTAGGTCTAATTCCTCACCCGCCGCTGCTGCTGCCGAGTGTGACGAGGATAGTGATAACCCGACCTCCGCTTCGGAGGTTGTAGACCTCTCTAGGGAGCGTCCCCCCCACCCTCCTCCTCGTCTGTCCCCGGCCCCGACAAGCTCTGCTCAGGCCCTGTTTATGGGGATGAACACCCCGGCGACACTGACGAACACAGAAAACACAAACATAAGCACACAACCCACGGCACGTCTTTGTCAAAAACGAAGACAGCCCTAGCGCCAACAGAGACGCCGGGCCTACCGGCGACCTCCACCGACCGTAAGGGTCGCAAGCCCTCCCCGCCACCGCAGCCACGACTAGCGACTGGGCTACCTGCAGACAAGGGCGCTACCACCAAAACATCAGGCGACGTGCCTCGTAGAGCGCTATCGTCACCGAAAAAGACTCAGCACCGCCCATCACGATGCCAGACGAACCCTCGACTGAGAAACTAATCGTCGAGAGCTTGGCGCACATAGCTTCCAAGGACGGCCAGAAATGGACGGCGAGTGACGCGGTGTCCGGTCAAATGGTCGAAAATAAAAGATCGAATGACCATTTGATCGAATCAAAATGGTCGGAAAAAAAAGGTCGAATTTTTTTATTTATTTATATATTTTTTTTTAGTTTTGGTTGCTTAAAAAATATTTTTAATAAAGAAAAAGGGGGGTTCGTGGGGGAACCCCCCCATAAAATAAAATTAAAAAAAGAAAATTTGACCCTTTTTTTCAACCATTTTACTTCGATCAAATGGTCATTCGACCATTTGGTTTTCGACCATTTGACCTACAACCGAGTGACACGCCGAAAACGGCTCACAAGGCCAGGGAAGCGCCGAGGATGCCAGAAGGAAAGCAGGGACCGCACCCGCCGTCGAAAGAAGGCCCTAGCCTGCAAGAAGTTTTCTCAGAAGGCGAAGGGACCTTATCCTCGACATTATGGGAGAGACCTAGATGGATACAGGCAAAGGGACCTCCTTTTTCTTCTCCAGACAGTTCTGGTTAACATACTGGACTGTTGAGAGATTCCAGTCATGTATGGACAAGCTGGACAGATTCATGTCCACTCCTGAAAATAAAACACCTAAGAGACCAAGGGAGGCGCTTCAGGAGGACCCTAGGGCTAAATATCCTAGATTATTTAACCCCCTCCAAGAGGACATGAATACTTATGACCTCACTGAAGAAGACTCTCACTTTCAGGAAGATGAGGAGTTCTTAAATAGTAAAGACCAACAAAACCTAGGAACAGAAGAAGGTTTTGAGGAAAACACTGACATACTTCGAGGAAGACCCAGATGAAGGTGGCTCACAGCCCTGGCAGTCACCAACAGAGTCTACAGACCCTGACATCTTAAACCTTCTCTCTCCTCAGACCACACCGGTCAGGAATCCACCACCAATAGATGATCAACCCACCTTCATGCACTATTTCGATAGGCAGCAGCGCATTTTGAGATTGAAACTGGTGAAATTACCCCTGATACTGATTTTATGGAAAAGATAATTAAAGAAAAACCTCCCACTAGTCAAACCATTCCCCTCCTCGCCTCAGTTAAGAGACGAATTACTCTATCGCTGACCACACCTGCACTCGTAAGAGGGGTCAATCCCAGAATTGAAAAATTGTTTACTCCCTCTCGGTCAGACCCATTACACATTAGGGGTCACTCAATTCCGGACTCCTTGGTGGTAACTACCACAAGGAAAAGAGCAGAAGTTCCGCTGTCAACCAGCGAAGCACCCCCAGACAAAGAAGGAAAGAAGCTCTATGCCCTAGGTAAAAGAATTCCAGCCTCGGCAGCTTTTTCAACCAGAATTGCCAATAATAATACACTACTGGCAAGTTATTCTGATGCCCAATGGGGAAAATTACAGCAAGACCTCAAGGAAGTTCCTGAGCCCTTAATAACTCGCTTATTGAACACAGTAATAGAAGGAACTCTGGTTAACCAGAGCATCATTAAAACACTCTTGATGCTGCAGAAACAGCTGGCAGTTCTTTTGTGCATGGAATTCTTCTGAAGCGTCATGTCTGGCTCCGCAATTCCGGTTTTAAGCCAGAAACCCAGGCGTCACTCATTAACAAACCAATAGAGGAGTCTAACCTCTTTGGGAAGGCAGTGGACGATGCACTGGAGACTGCGAAGAAGGAGTTTGACACCCTCAAGACCTTAAACCAAATCTCAAAGCCTCCCAATAAGCGAGGATTTGGCAACAAACGCTTTTTTCGAGGCGAACGCCAACAACAGCAGTACACTACAGGCAACTGGTCCTCTACTCAGGGAACCAGTGGTCAGTACACGCAAAGAGGACAGCGCCGGGGCAAGGGCAGAGGTCAGGGCCCCACTCCCAGAGGTTCCCCGGCTACCAACACCAAATGACCTGAAGATTCGGGTCCCCTCCCATGCATCACCGGTTGGGGGCCGGTTAACATCTTTCCTACCAGCATGGGAGGAAATAACATCAGACCGATGGGTATTGTCAACTATAGCCCACGGGTACTGTATAGAATTCAGTCGGTACCCCAAGTACAGACCCCCAAGGGGACAAAGCCTGTCACTGGAACACCTCGCCATTCTTCAAGAAGTGGAACTACTGCTACTAAAAGGAGCAATAGAGGTCGTGCCTCTATCACAGGTAACGGAAGGTATTTATTCAGTGTACTTCCTTGTACCCAAAAAGGACTTAACCTAGCGCCCTGTACTAGATCTGCGCCCAGCGCACAAATTTGTCAAACCTCAATAATTTCGCATGGTGACCCTACAGGAAGTAATCCCCCTACTTTCGCAGGGAGATTACATGACAACTCTGGACATGAAAGATGCATACTTTCATATTTTAATGTTGCCAGTGCACAGAAAATACCTCAGGTTCATGATAGAAGGCAAACACTACCAGAGTGCTACCCTTCGGCATAGCGTCAGCGCCGAGGGTATTCACGAAAGTACTGGCAGTGGCAGCGGCCCACCTGCGCAGGTTGTCCATCCCAGTATACCCTTACCTCGACGATTGGCTCATAACAGGGGATTCTTACGAAACATGCTTCTCAAATACCCAAAAGACTGTAGACCTTTTGTTCCAACTGGGCTTCTCCATCAACGAGAAGAAGTCCAGCCTAGACCCCAGCCAGATCAATCAATTCCTAGGGACTCTTAATTTGAACAAAGGACGGCCTCGTCTTCCCCTCCGAGAGGGTCCAAAATATGCTGTTTCAGATCCCTCAATATGTGGCTGGTCGAGAGGTGACGGTGCGCAAAGCAAAGAGTTTGCTAGGAATGATGGCGTCATGTATATATTTGGTACCTCGCGCGTCACTGCGCATGCGCCCAATGCAAGAGTGGCTCAACAGCCAGTGGTATTGGGCCAACGAACAATGGGACGATCTAGTGGTGGTCTCGCAGGCCTTGGTTCTCTCGCTACGGTGGTGGTCGAAGGAAAACCTTGTAATAGGGAATCCATTCGCCACCCCCGCAGTGGAGGCCACTCCAACCAGACTCATCCCTCACAGGATGGGGGGGGCTCACCTATCCCATCAGACTGCACACAGAGTTTGGATTCTGAGCGTAGCGTCCAAACACATAAACTTGCTGGAACTGCTAGCGGTCTTCAAAGCACTGAAGGCTTTCCAGGCACACCTGCAAGGGAAGACAGTGATAGTCCTCACAGACAGCACCACAACCATGTACTATCTGAACAAGCAAGGGGGCACTCACTCTCCAGGACTGTCCAAGCTGTCCCAGAACATCTGGAAGTGGGCTCTCGAACACATGTTCCTGTTGTCACAACATGTACTAGGGGAACTCAATCTGCTGGCAGACAAACTCAGCAGAGACTTCCCTCTGCCCGCAGAGTACGAATGGCGGTTACAAGAAGACATCGTCTTCTACGTTTTCACACAATGGGGATTCCCAGAAATTGATTTGTTCGCAACTCTGGAGAACTCCCAATCCAAAGATTACGCCTCCAGGTTCCCCCAGAACCAATCCAAGGGGAACGGTCTATCAATACCATGGTCAGGGAAATTTGTTTATGCTTTTCCCCCCCGACTCCCCTTCTCAACAAGATAGTGCACAAGATGCACCAGGAACCAGTTACCATGATACTAGTGGCCCCTATGTGGGCCCGGCAGCCATGGTTCGCTCACTTGATGGATGCAAATGTCTCTTTGGAAGGGATTGTGTCCTCCGACGTATTCATCATCTTAGATATCTCCTTCCAGCTCTGCTGGCCTCGGAAACATTTTTCTCTAGAGGGCGCTGCGCGTCGACGTCCTCCGAGTCGATGTCCCTCGACAGCCGCCGTATCGACGTCGACGTCATCCTGCCTATAAAGGCCGCGCGCAGCGTCCGTTGCTCAGTTCCGTTTTTCCGCGCTTACTCAGTGCCTCGGAATACCGTTGCTCAGTTTTGTCAGGTTAAACCTATTTACCTCGAGTTATTCGATCCGTACTCGATGGCTTCTTCGTCGGAACCGACAACTCCTCGATCCGGCTTAAAAAAATGCTGAGATTGTGGGAAAAAGATGTCGCTGACTGACCCTCACAGAGTTTGTCTGTGGTGTTTGGGAGCTGAACACCATTGTTCGGAGTGCGAGGACTGTATGTCCATGACAGCTAAGGCCCTGAAGGAGCGTAGGGGGAAGCTGGAGAAAGGTAAGACTTTTAAAGCTTCTTCTTCGTCTCCTCGTCACCATTCGCGCTCCAGGTCTCGGAGTGGGTCCCATCACTCCTCGAGATCGAAGCACTCGAAGAGGAGACGTCGAAGATCCCCTTCTCCGTCTTCCTCTTCCTCTGTTTCGCCAAAGAGAATCCCTTGCCCCACGAAACATAGTTCCCGGGCTGAATGGGAGGAATTCCGCAAAAATATGATGAGCGTCTTCGAGAAAGCGGCCTCGACCCCCTCGAAGACTGCCGAGAGCGATGCTCTGGTCGAAAGACCTGAAGGTCAAAAACGCCGCGAGTCGCAGTACCCGGCGAAGGAAACCTCTCGAGCGCGTCTCGAACCCTCGAGTAGGACTATGACCTCCAAACCTTCCTCGAAGGTTCCGTCGACGCCGAGGTCGGTGTCTTCGAGGCCGTTGTCGAAGGGACCCTCGACACACGGGTCTGTCGACTCGACGCCAGCTTTCGACACCGGCGTCGACGCCAAGAAAAGTCACGGTTACGACACACCCAGTGACTATCCCCAGGTCCTCGATGACGATGGCTTCGAGACGTTTTCGAGGCCGATTATGACAAGTTCGGCACCCTCTGCCTTGGAAATGGGGTTTACACCCTTTATGAGTTCAGAACAATTGAGAACTATGTCCTCAATTATGGAAGAGGGTAAATTGTCTGAACAGGAAGACACATTTGAGTTACAGGGACCTGTAACCCCAATTAGAGAGGAATTTTCCTCTGAAGAACGCAGGTTAAAGGATCTTCATGATTCCTTACATGAGGCAAGTGGGTTAGACACTTCCCCTGAGGTGGAGTTTGCTAGGCCAGACCCGGGGGAGCATGCTGAAACCCCCTATAGAGCCTTAATGGCCAGGATCACAGAGTTTATGGGGTGGTCTGCACCTTCACAATCTTTCCAACAAGATGACCTCACGGATATTCTTGACAAAGGCCCACAGGAGGATCCTGTGGTGCCTTCTCATAAAGCTCTTCAGAGGAAGATTATGACGAACTGGGAAACCCCAGATGTCGTCCCGGCAGTAAATAAAAAACTGTCTACAAAATACAGGGTATCCTCTACAGACCCGGAGTTTTTGTCAAAACACTCATCCCCAGAAAGTCTGGTGGTACAGGCAACATCTTCTACCGATGTCAAGACGGCTTATCCTACCGTCCCACAGGACAGGGACGATAAAAAATATGATGCTATGGCAAAGAAAGTTTTTTCGGCATGTAGCATGGCGTTAAAATCTGTTAATGCTACTTGCACCCTTGCTAGATTCAGACATACACTTTGGGAGTGTGCTTCTACAGCGGCTGACTGCATCACGGAAGGGAGAAGAAAGGGAGGCGTTCCTGAATATCATACAGGACGGTAAAGACGCTATTTGCGAATCCCTCCAGACGGGCATTGATTCGGCTGACAGTATCAGCAGAGCAATGGCGGCAAGTACAACAACCAGGAGATTTGCTTGGTTGAGAAAGTCTGGTTTTGCCCCAGATGTGCAAGCCAGGCTCTTGAACATGCCATTCGATGGCTCTTCTTTGTTCGGGAAAAAGGCGGATGACAGTTTAGAGAAACTGCAAACTTCAAAAGCAGCAGCAAAATCCCTAGGCGCTGCAATCCGTCAGACACCTTTTCGTCCCACAGGAACCTCTGCGAGGGGCAAGTCCTTTCGCTTCTACTCCCCATTCGGAAGAGGTAGAGGACGACCGGCTCAAAGGGGACAAAGAAGAACTACCCGAGGTGGACGGGGTAGATATTCAAAAGCCGCAGCAACAGCAGGTGCCTCTTTACCATCGGCATCTGCATCAGCCGCCCCAAAACCACTCTGAGGACTTCCCTCACAGGACACCTGTAGGAGGCAGGTTGACTCAACATCTGGCGGTATGGCAGGCTATCACGTCAGATGCTTGGGCATTGGAAACAGTTGCCCAAGGTTACTGCCTGCCTTTCCTACGCATACCTCAGAGTCATCCACCGGGGATCAGCTCTCAGAAAGCTCCAGATCCGCTCCTCTTGCAGGAAATTTTGGACCTGCTAGAGAAAGGTGCCATAGAACCGGTACCTGTAGCGGAGAGGAACAAGGGCTGGTACTCCCCTTACTTTCTCATTCCAAAGAAAGACGGAGGACTGAGACCCATCTTGGACTTGCGAGAATTGAACAAATTCCTCAGGAAACACAAATTCAAGATGGTCACTCTTTCTCAGATCCTCCAGGCCCTTCAGTTCCAGGACTGGTTGGTATCTCTGGACCTTCAGGACGCTTATTTCCATGTGCCTATCCATCTCAAACACAGGAAATACCTGAGGTTCGCAATTGGCAACTCTGACTATCAATTTCGAGTGCTGCCATTTGGGCTGACCTCTGCCCCGACGGTCTTCACCAAGTTAATGTCGGTAGTGGCGGCAAGTCTAAGGATGGAAGGGATTCACGTCTACCCCTACCTGGACGATTGGTTGATCAGGGCTGTTTCTTCGGAACAAGCTCAGATCCAGCTAAATCACGTGTGCCACTCCCTTCACAAACTGGGCTTCTCCCTCAACTTAAAGAAGTCACAAATGATACCATCGCAGAGACTCCAGTTCATAGGAGCGATCCTGGACACTTCCCTGGGAAAAGCCTTGCCACCAGAGGTGAGGGCTCAAGATATTCTACAGATGGTTACCAAGTTCCAAGATGCCCAACGTCTCCCAGCCTTCGACTTTTTGAGGTTGCTAGGCCTCATGGCATCCTGCATTTTCCTAGTGCCAGAGGCTCACCTGAGAATGAGATCCCTCCAGTGGGCACTGAGGACTCAGTGGTCACAATTCTCAGGGAGAATGACAGATCTTCTTCAGGTTCCCGACAGGGTGGCTCGAGACCTTCAGTGGTGGGCCTGTCAGGAGAACAGTCTGAAAGGAGAACATTTTTGGCAACCCTGGCCGGAGATAACAGTAGTCACGGATGCCTCACTCACGGGGTGTGGAGCCCACGCCAACGACTTGACCATCAGCGGTCGTTGGTCTCCATCAGAGTCCAGACTACATATCAACCTGTTAGAGCTGAGAGCCATCAGACTTGCGCTGAAGGCGTTCCTGCCAGCTGTACAAGGGAAAAACGTCCTGATAATGACGGACAACACGGTGGCCATGCATTACCTCAACAAAAGAGGAGGCGTAGGATCACTACCCCTGTGCAGAGAGGCGATGCAGCTCTGGTTTTGGGCAATCCAAGAAGGAATCTCTCTATCGGCAGTTCACCTAGCCGGAGAGAAGAATTTGACAGCGGACGCTCTGAGCAGGCAGAGCACAGTCTCCCACGAGTGGGAGCTAGCTCAGGAAGTCCTTCAAGAGATCTTCGCCCTTTGGGGAACCCCTCAGGTGGATCTGTTCACCACCAGCCTCAACAGGAAATGCGATCTGTTCTGCTCAAGGGAATTTCCCCCGAGAGGAGCTCTGGGAGACGCGTTCATAGTGGACTGGGAGTTTCCGCTTCTGTACGCGTTCTCGCCAGTCCCTGTCATTCCTCAAATGATCAGGAGGTTGAGAAGATTCCGGAGAACCATGATCCTAATTGCCCCGGATTGGGCCAGGAGAACGTGGTACCCGGACCTTCTAGACTTGTCCATCTGCCCTCCAATTCGACTTCCACTCAGAGCGAACCTACTCTCACAGAAGGGAGGTCAGGTTCTCCATCCAGACATCAAAACCCTCAACCTTCACGCTTGGCTTCTGAAAGGCTGAGGTACAAGGATTGGGACCTCCCTGATGATGTTATGGAGGTGTTGCTTTCGGCAAGGAGGCCAGCAACAAAGTCTTTATACCGCTGCCGTTGGAACAGATTTTGCAGCTGGTGTAGAGAACAGAATGTTGACCCTTTTTCATGTGGTACACCAATGGTTTTGTCCTTCCTACTATATTTGGCGAATTCAGGCCTTCAAGTTGGCACCATTAAGGGCTATCTCGCAGCGCTATCCATCTTTAAGCGCACTGCGGAAGAACATCCTATTTCAAGTTACCCTTGGTAATACAGTTTCTAAAGGGGTTAACCAATGTTTATCCCCCAAGACCATTCCAAGTTCCCCTATGGGATTTAAACTTAGTCCTAACTTTCCTGATGGGCACACCTTTCGAACCACTCCATTCTTGTTCGTTAAGATTCCTTACCCTTAAAACTGTTTTATTAATAGCACTTACATCTGCTAGAAGGGTGAGCGAATTACAAGCTCTTTCTTGTAAACCCCCTCACACAATCTTTCACAAAGACAAAGTTGTCCTGCAAGTGAAGCCTAATTTCCTCCCAAAGGTGGTTTCTGAATTCCATATCACTCAGAAGATTACCCTACCATCTTTCTATCCTCCTCCTCATCCGGGGAAAGAGGAAGAGAGGTTACACAGGCTAGACCCTAGAAGGGCTTTAAGTTTTTACATCAGTAGACTAGCCAGGATAAGACAGGCAGACCAGCTGTTTGTAGGTTACACAGGTCACAAGCTGGTGTTACCAATAACTAAGCAGACCATTTCCAGATGGATCATTCTAGCCATTCTGGAATGTTATAAACTGGCAGGGAAAGAGCCCCCTCAAAACCTTAGGGCTCATTCGACCAGAGGTATTGCAGCTTCATCGGCCCTCAAAAGAGGTGTGCCGGTTATAGACATCTGTGCGGCCGCTACATGGTCGTCTGTCCATACCTTTACACGATTTTACAACTTGGATTCCTCCTCCAGTCAAGAGACTAGGTTTGGAAGGGCTGTACTGCATTCTATTCATCAATAGAAGACAGCGTGAAGTCAGTACTCCCTCCTCCAATAATAGAATACTGCTATGGGAGCCTATCTAAGATGAGGAATACGTCGGAGGACACAATCCCTTTGAAGAACAAGTTCCTTCTTACCTTGTAACGTTCTTTCGACGGGATGTTCCTCTGACGTATTCCTCATCGACCCTCCCATCCATCCCCGCGGTTCTACTTCCCTTGTTGTTGCAGCTTACGCTCCTTCAGGGTGATTAGTCTAGGCCAGAAAGAATTATTGTGGGCTACAAAACGGAACTGAGCAACGGACGCTGCGCGCGGCCTTATGCAGGATGACGTCGACGTCGATACGGCGGCTGTCGAGGGACATCGACTCGGAGGGCGTCGACGCGCAGCGCCCTCTAGAGAAAACATTTTCCGAGGCCAGCAGAGCTGGAAGGAGATATCTAAGATGAGGAATACGTCGGAGGAACATCCCGTCGAAAGAATGTTACAAGGTAAGAAGTAACTTGTTCATCTCCTCCAGTGAAACTTCCCTGCCCGTACAACATGCTGTCACAGGACAAGGGCAGAACACTACACTCATGCCCACAAACCTTGAACTTAGCAGCCTGGCTCCTGAGGTCATAGAATTTGGACATTTACAACTCCCTCAAAGATGCATGGACATTCTTAAGGAGGCTAAAAACCTAACACTCGTTACTGCTATTCCAGCAAATGGAAAATATTCGTCATCTTGTGTAGAGATAAGAGCATCAACCCAGTTCACTGCTCTCCCACACAGATTGTTCTTTACCTGACTCACTTATTAGACTCAGGTTTGGTCTTTAATTCCATTAAAGTTCATCTAGCTGCACTTTCCGCATACACCACTTCTCAACACAAAGTGTCATGGTGGAAAGTCCCAGTTATTAAGGCCTTCATGGAGGGAGTAAAGAGAATACACCCTCCTATAGCTAACCAAGCTCCCGGATGGGACCCAAATGTGGTACTTACCAGGCTTATGGGCTCACCCTTTGAACCCATGCACAAAGCATCCCTTAAGAACCTCACTCTTAAAACTGCTTTCTTAATAGCTATCACCTCCATTAGGAGAGTGAGTGAACTACAAGCGCTCTCTATACTAGACCCCTTTGTAACAGTTCACAAGGATAAGGTGGTTTTACGCACACATCCTAGGTTTGCACCAAAATTCATTTCTAAATTCCATGTCAACCAATCAATAGAACTACCAACGTTCTTTCAGAACCCTTCAAGTTTGGGAGAAAAGAGCCTGCATACGCTAGATGTGCGCAGGGCTGTCATGTTTTATATGGAAAGAATTAGACCTCTAAGAAAGACTAATCAGTTCTTTGTCTCGGTGGCAGCAGGAAGAGAAGGAGATGCAGTTTCAAAATCCACTATATCTAGATGGATTGTCCAATGCATCACTCTCTGTTACACTCTTGCTAAGAGAGAACTACCCTTCAAGCCAAGAGCACATTCTACTCGAGGCACTGGGGCTTCCATAGCATTCATTGCAAATGTCCCTTTGGAGTCCATTTGCAAAGCGGCAACCTGGAGTTCTGTACACACCTTTACAAAACACTACTGTCTAGATGCCCACTCTAGATCTGATTCCCAGGTGGGGAAAGCAGTGTTAAGACATCTATTTTCCCACCTCCAACTCTGGGTACTGCTCGCTAGTCTATGCACAGCATGTGATTCTAAGCAGATTAACAAACATCAGAAAACAATGCATTACTTACCCTAAAAGCATTTCTGATAGATTCACATGTGCCCACCCTTCCTGCCCGCTCAGATGGAAGGAACATAGACATCCTTACCTTTCTCTCTTTTCTGTACTCGCTCTCGTCTAATAGGCTCCCTCAGGGTAGAAGAAATACAAACAGAGGGACCTCGACGCGTCAGGGATTGTGGGTACACTGCACGTCACTATAGGGATAGTGTTACAGACACGCCTTGTCGACGTCCCCTTTTCGACTACGAAAAACAAAATGCAATACTCCGCAGTGACCACTGGATGTCGGACTATGCACAGCATGTGAATCTAAGCAGATACAACCATCAGAAATGCTTTTACGGTAAGTAATGCATTGTCATATTGCAGAGAAAGGGAAAGTAATTGCTTCTTTCCCCAGGGGGGATGGCACTCCAAACAGTGAGGTAACCGCCAGGCTTTGCAAGAAACCAAAGGCAAATCAAGTGTCCTTTAAAATATCCAGTTTATTACAGCATTAGCCAAAGTTATAGAAACACAGTACAATGCGTTTCGCAGCTTCCTCGCTGCTTGATCACGTACAATTGTGTTCGAGCAATTTGGGTAATACCCGTATAACATCTTTCCTTATTGCATGGGAGGGGATAACAACAGACCAGTGGGTACTAAAGACGGTCGCCCACGGGTACTGTATAGAATTTGCCCGACTGCCAAGATCAAGACACCTGAAGCCGGACTACCTGCAAATCCTCCTGCAAGAGGTGCAGACCCTTCTACGAAAGGGCGCCATAGAAGTCGTCCCTATTCTACAGGTACACAAGGCTATTTATTCAGTGTACTTCCTTGTACCCAAAACGGATCTCACCATGCGCCCTGTGCTAGACTTGCGCCCAGCGAACACGTTTGTCAAACCTCAAAGGTTTCGTATGGTCACTTTACAGGAAGTAATCCTGCTGTTGAAACGGGGATTACATGGCAACACTGGACATGAAAGATGCATCTTTCATATTTTAATGTTGCCAGCGCACAGAAAATACCTATGGTTCACGATAGAGGACAAGCACTATCGGTTCAAGGTGCTCCCCTTCGGCATTGCCTCGGCACCGAGGGCGTTCACAAAGGTACTGGCAACCTCGACAACTGGCTCATAACAGGGAAGTCCTACGAAAAATGCCTATTGAACACTCAGAAGACAATAGACCTCTTATTCAGTCTGGGATTCTCCATCAACTAGAAGAAATCCAGCCTAGACCGCAGTCAAGTTGAACAGTTTCTAGGGGCTCTGATTCGGACA
Source organism: Ambystoma mexicanum (assembly GCF_040938575.1). NCBI lineage: Eukaryota > Metazoa > Chordata > Amphibia > Caudata > Ambystomatidae > Ambystoma > Ambystoma mexicanum. Next base: position 130,363,790 of record NC_090922.1, read on the forward strand.
AAAGACGGCCTTGTCTTCCCCTCCAACGAGAGGGTTCAAAACATGCTGTTTCAGATCCCTCAATATGTAGCCAGTCGGGAAGTGATGGTACGCAAAGCCATGCGACTGTTAGGGATGATGGCGTCCTGCATTTACTTAGTCTCTCACGTGCGTCTGCGTCCCATGCAAGAGTGGCTCAACAGTCAGTGGTGTCAGGCCAGCGGACAATGGGAAGATCCAGTAGTTGTCTCGCCAGCCCTCGTTCTCTCTCTGCAGTGGTGGTTGAAGGAAAACCTCTTGAAGGGGAAGACCTTCACCAGCCCCGCAGAAGAAGCCACTCTCACGACCGACGCATCCCTCGCAGGGTGGGGGGCTCATCTGATTCAGCAGACGACGCATGGCGTGTGGTCCCCACAAGTAGATTCCAACCACATAAATCTGTTGGAGCTATTAACGGTATTCAAAGCATTAAAAGCCTTTCAGACACAGTTGCAGGGGAAGACAGTCCTGATCTTGACAAACAGCACCACGGCCATGTACTATCTGAACAAAGAAGGGGGCACACACTCTACATGGCTATCCAAGCTGTCCCCAAACATTTGGGTATGAACTCTCAAGCACAGAATGTTCCTGTTGTCCCAACACGTTCCAGGGGAACTCAATCTTCTGGCAGACGTGCTCAGCAGAGATTTCCCACTGCCCGTAGAGTATGAATGGCGACTACAGGAAGAGATGGTCTGCAACGTTTTCGCAGAATGGGTTTTCTCAGAGATCGACTTGTTCGCAGCTCTGGTGATCAACAAGATTGTGCACAAGATGCACCAAGAGCCAGTCACCATGATATTGGTGGCCCCCATGTGGGCCCGCCAACCCTGGTTCTCTCATCTGATGGAGATGTCCCTCTCCCCTCCGATGAAACTGCCCTGCCCGTACAACATGTTGTCTCAGGACCGAGGAGAGACACTGCACCCATGACCGCAAACTCTGAACTTAGCGGCCTGGCTCCTGAGATCATAGAGTTCAAACACCTTGAACTCCCTCAGAGATGCATGGACATACTCGGGGAAGCGAGAAAACCCAACACCCAGTATTTCTATTCCAGTAAATGGAAACGCTTTGTTATCTGGTGTAATGCAAAGAACATCAATCCCATTGACTGTACTCCTACTCACATTGTATTGTACCTGACCCACTTACTGGACTCAGGCCTGGTTTTTAAGTGCCTAAAAGTTCACTTAGCTGCTGTCTCAGCCTACACTACGTCACAACAAAAGGTGTCATGGTGGAAAATACCAGTTAAGGCTTTCATGGAAGGGGTTAAGAGGATTCATCCCCCATTTCTAACCCAGCTCCCGGATGGGATTTAAATGTGGTTCGGACTAGACCCATGGGGTCCCCCTTTGAGCCTAGGCACAAGACAAGTCTAAAGGACCTTACCTATAAAACAGCCTCCCTAGTGGCGTTCACCTCTATTAGAAGGGTTAGTGAACTACAGGCCCTTTCAGTACTAGACCCTTTTGTTACTGTCCACAGAGATAAGGTGGTTCTGCGCACTCACCCTCGATTTGCGCCTACATTTATTTCCAAGTTCCACATGAACCAGTCAATAGTACTGCCCACTTTCTTCCAGAACCCAACTAACATGGGCGAAAGGAGCCTGCACACGTTAGATGTGCGCAGGGCAGTCATGTTTTACCTGGAAAGAGCGAAACCACTAAGAAAGACAAACCAATTTTTCGTTTCAGTGGCAGCTGGCAGAGAAGGGGATCCTGTCTCTAAGTCAGCTATGTCAAGGTGGATAGTCAAATGCATCACACTTTGTTACACTCTTGCTGAGAGAGAACTGTCCTTCAAGACTAGAGCACATTCTACTCGAGGCACTGGGGCTTCCATAGCATTCATTGCAAATGTTCCCCTAGAATCCATTTGCAAAGCGGCAACCTGGATTTTTGTACACACCTTTACAAAACAGTATTGCCTAGACACTCATTCTAGGTCTGATTCTCAGGTGGGACAAGCAGTACTAAGACATCTTTTCACTACTGTTCCGTTTCACAACCCACCTCCAACTCCGGGTACTGCTCACTAGTCTATGCACAGCATGTGATTCTAAGCAGATTCACATGCATCAGAACACATGCATTACTTACCGTAATAGTATTTCTGATGATTGTATCTGCTTAGATTCACATGCGCCCACCCTTCCTCCCCGCTCGGGTGGAATGAACGTAGACGTCTTACTACTTTCTTATGTACTCACTCATGTTAGCCTTGGGCTCCCTCATGGCAGAAAAAATACAATCGGACGGACCTCGGCGCGTGAGGGATTTTGGGTACACTACACGTCACGTTCGGGATAGTGTTACAGACACACACGCCTATGCCGACGTCCTCTTTGGATCCTCGAAAGACAAGATGCAATTCTCTGCGGTTACCACTGGATGTCGGAACATATGCACAGCATGTCCATCTAAGCAGATACAATCATCAGAAATGCTATTACGGTAAGTAATGCATGTCATTCACCAATAGGCGGCACTAAGTTACTGTTGGAAAGTTCAAGTACAAAGGGAAGAAGTATTGTGTCTGTTTTACTGGGATGTGGCTCTAGCTGTAGCTGGAAATGCGAACGTGCCACATAATGGCATTCTCAGCATGGAGACTTCGCAAATGGAACTGTGGGGATTCTCGATTGAGGATTCGAAGGTGTGGTTGACCAGAAGGAGCGGCAACATATTAACCCAAAGTTCGATGCAGTGAGGTTGGCAGAGATCGACAGACGGCGAGTGCTTATAATCAGTGATACCTTTGTGCACAATCTGCACAGTTATGCCGTGGAAAGAGGCTTCAATACTGACTTTCAGTTGGAAGGAGTGCAGGCTTTTTGGGGCACAGTTTGAGTGGGGTTTCGTGGGGTGCATGGATCTCCTTTGCAAATATGTGGCTTCTGTTGGTACTGTAGATGTGGTGGTCGTGAATTTTGTAGGACTACACTTGGCACACATGTCGTGCTCTCGTTTGCTGGCTTACTTAAAGAAGTTGATGACAGCAGTGATGCAGCTGCAACTGCAAAGGTTATCTTCTCATCGATGACACCAAGAGGACAATGGGAGAATGCCGTTGTAAATTGTGCACAGCAAGAGGTCGGGAGATGTTGGATAAACAGAAGCATGTGCGACTTTATGTGCAGTACTTGGATGTTGTGCACGGACTATGAAAGCATTAGTAACCAGCCAGATTTCCAGTGGTTTCAAGCAAATGTATTTTTTTTACCTTCATTGGCAATGCTGTTGTGTTTGCCATTCTGCACGAAGCGTTGCAGAGAATTCTGTAGAAATGTTAGATAAGTGTTCATGTTCAAGTAAGAAAAATGTGAGGAGCAGAAGCAAACAGACAGTGAGCAAAAGAGAGAAAAATAAGGGAAAGAAACGGCATGAATGCACGTTCATAACAAAAACTCGATAACAAGAAAAAGAAATGTGTTTTTAGAGACAATCCCACCCCTGTTTCACATTCCTCCCCTTCACCCCCCAAGAACCACCTGAACCTCCTCCTCCTCCAGTTTGTAGCACGGTAATGCTGTGGATTTTGTGGCACTTTGAGGATTAGACGTGGCATTTCTGGCTCTTTTTAGGATGGCACCTATGGCATTGGCCATGTGCAGGCTAAGCCATTGGGCAATGTGGTGGGTGGTTATGGTGTGTAATTAAACACTATGACAGAAGGTTTGTTGGTACCGATAAAAATGGAGGAGGCTATGGTGAAAGTGTGCAAGGTAAGGGGCATGCATCCTGTGTGCATATATGCACTGCACGCACTTGCTTAACGTTGCTAATATACATTCTCTGCTGCTTTTGTGGGTTCACTTTTCCGACATTTGTAGTGCATGCATTGCAGTGGGAAGACCTTATTCTGAAGTTTACAAGGTACATGGCAGGCATCATGTTATGAGTGTAGTGTGTGTATTATATTATGATATGATGTGCTATGGTATTTTGTGCCATTTGTATCGCGGCTACATACAAGTGTGTGAAGGCGCGCTGAGGAAAGCGAGGCAGTACGGAGGCCACACAGAGACATTGATTCCTGTAGGACAGCTGACATTGAGAGTGCGCAAGTGAATGGGAAGGGGGAGGGCAAAGTGCAGTAAATGGGAACAATAAAAAATCTAAATACTTGCAACTACGGCTTGTGCTGGCAAGTGCAAGGATAAGTGTAGACATGAAGTGGTGGCTGTACTTTTTTTTTTTTTTTGTTTGTTTTGTTACTGTTATAGAAAACAGTCCCCAAGTGCGGGGGTTGGTAGAAAGCCAGTGGAGGGGTGGAACTGTAGGGAGGGAGGTGGCCTGGGGCACAGATTATAGGGTGGGTAGGAAAGCAGTGCACAATACTTTTCAGCTAGGAAGTGAGTAGGGGATAGGAGGGGAAAATAGGAAGCACATGGAAGGGTTTTCAAGTGCTTTTAGACCCTACGATGCTTCTCCTCAAGGTCCAGGGAGACAGAGAGCGTGTTGCACAAGGAGGCCACAGCAGAAGAAACACATCTACCAACATGTGGTTCCGTGTAGAAGCAACTGACCCTGAGGGAGTATGAGGCGGATGAGGGAAGTGTCAGGTTTCCACATTATGTTCTTCACATTTTCAAGGGTCCTAGGAAATGTGGGCGTTTCAAGCATTCATTCTGGAAAAGTAGTGGGAGAGTTTAGTATTAGTACTAAATTGAGTCTGTAGCCGGTTAAGAGTTAAAGTTTGTTTTCCTTAACTGTTCATCATTCAGAATGATGTAACTCTCTCAGGCCAAGATGGTGGAAATGATTTTGAACAGTGATTGGTTCAGACTACTTTAGTTATCATTGTGTTGTCACTTGGAATTTTCAGTACAATTCTAAACTGCCTTTCATTAAAGTTGTCATCTGAGTAGGTCATATATTTGTTAGCTCCAGTTAAATAAAGTTTAAAGTTACCATTTAAAGGGTGCCAAATACTTTCCTGTTTAGTTCTAGCCCAATCTTAGTATTTTAGTCAAGAAAGAAGTTGGAGAAGTCTGCAGTTGAAGATTTGCCTGAGAGAACCAGTTTGCTGAGCAGCACAATTGCTTGTCCAATGAACACAGACTAAGCTAAGTGAACTTCAGTTATATACAGTGAAACTCTTTATCAGTTGAACAGAATATTTATCTAAAGACTTGGAACAGTGTAATTTGTGTAATAAAATTGAAAAGGGATCCGTAATATTCTTATGAAGAAACAAGTTTATTTAATGAAAACACGGAAAGAAAATTCTGCAATTCAATTTTTGCGTCTAATTCAGTTTTTCGTTACTAACTGGGCGTGCGGATCGCAATCGCTGTGTTTTTAACATTTAACAGCTTCCAATTAACTTACTAACAGTAGATTATTGTTCGTATTGATAGCAAGCTTACGGCGCGTATTACTGTGGATCTACGATGAGCGCGCGTTAGAAAAAAGGACCTTACGACGTCGCGCGTGCATCACGGCCATTTTGGATCTTATGTATTTTTTCATTTTCTGCGTAGCGCTCGGTAACGAAAAGCATTGAATGAGAGACATTCTTGTGTGGGACACGCAGCGTTTTGGAATTTGAATATTTATGCTGATATTATAAAAGACTTCAGAAGTAGCAAGAGGTAATCTTTACATAAGACAAAATATTTTTAAAGATTACACAGTTTATTTTGAAAAGCAATAGCAACAGTAATATTTTGGGCTATCATTTTTAAAGTACTTGTTGAAGTTAAGAAAGAGAGAAGAAAACGAATTGAAGAGAAAGTTTGTTTTAAAGAGAATTTCAGCATAAACTATTACAAGCTGAGTTCATCATATTAAAAAAGTTATCAACAGTCAGCAGTAGAATTCATTGAGCAGCATCCTAAAGGCAATCAAGCCTAGGCAACAGGTAACAAGAGAGGTAGTTACAGTAGATAGATTTTAGTCAAGAAGTGAGATTGAAAATTATTTATTTAAAATTGTACTTTCCTTTTAGGATCACTACTGAACAACCATTCCAGACTGAAATACAAGCAGTAGAAGTTCCTGAGTTTGTTATTTTCTCCATTCCCGTTTCCCCTTGGGTTTGCCTGACCAATAGTTTTAAAGTTACAGGATTGTTGGGCTGGCAGGCTTAGGGGGTCTGGATGGCCAGCTTCACTCCTGCAGGATCCTACAGCATCAGACTGTGACAGGAAGAGCTGGAGCAAGCAGATATTTAGGAAGTCACAGTGCAAGGTATTGGGGTCCAGGGACCAGAAGGCCTTCTGTATAATGCACAGGGCTTTTAGTTTATTGTTCGCAGCCACTGTGAGGAATTGCAGACATTTTAGTCTAGCAGAGATAGGATGCCTGGCGTTCAGGCCAAGGACAAGTTGCACACTCCTTTTACGGATGAGTTGCTGAGGGCCCAGAGTGGAAGCTGGCAGATTTAAAAAGGGCCTGTGGCAACAGTGCAGTGTACACAGCACCACAGCCGTGCAGAGACTGACCTTTTGGAAAGTGACTGTAGGTTGCTAAAATAAATTTAGTGGTGGCTTTACTGCCTTCTTTTTACGAGTTATGTAGTGGGTGGGTTAGTGGGGAACAATTTTTGTAGCATTGTCGGAAGGAAAGAACAGAGTTTCTGCTTTGCTAATATAGTGTATGTTATGGGTAAATGAAAATGTTGCACGCACATACGAACAAATTGGTACTTTATGGAAGGAACATCATTATGCTTTTTAAACACGAAATGGACGCTTAGAGGCAGATATCGTGCGCAGAGCCACTTATAACAGAGTTGTGAACATACTGCAAAAAATCTGTCCATACCTTTCTTTTGTGGTGAAGGGTGCTTATCTGGATGAATGTGTATGTATAACTCATGCAGTGTTTCACTGAAGTTTCCACTGGACGTGCTTTCCAATAACAGCACACGTGCAGGCTGATTTTGTAACGGTACATATGAAGTCTTGTGGAGAACTAACATTGTAAGCTGCTGAAGTCTTGGAGGCCTTTGGTGGATGCGTGTGTCAGAAGTTAGCAACACATAAGAAGGGTGTGGTGGGAAGAGGATAGCGAAAAGGGAAGGAGGACTTGTCATGATTTACTGGGGCACGGTCCTTGCGATACTTTGCGCGTCGCACCTGCTACATTCTGCGCTTTTGAACATGCTGGACAATGGAAATGCTATTGATGCAATTGTCCAATCAGATGGTTGGAGTGTGCGTCACAGGAAACAGCGGCCATATTTTGTTTAATTACTCTGTGTACTGAGACGGGCAGAGATGGCCAGACGTACGGTTTTCATAGTGGGTGGTCGCTTTGTGCTAGATCTGCTCCAATATGCCGTGGAAAGAGGCCTTAATGGCAAATTTGAATTTGGACGCAGTGGAGAATTTGTGGTGCGGTGTCGATGTCCGTACTTTCGACCATTTGCTTGAAGAGTGTCCACGAGTGGCCAGTTTCGGTACTGTACAAGTGGTAGTGCATTATGGAGCATTGCTTTTGGGTTCCATAGCTTGTGCAAGTGTGTACCATCAACTCAAAAAGATGATGGAAGTGCTGCACATTTTTGCCACTGCAAAGGTGGAATACCACCAAGTCCAGTATATAACTATCCCAATGAATGTTGTCGGCAGCCAGAGGTGGGAAGGCGTCTTATCAACAGAAGCATGTGTAACTTTTTGCATGCTGCTCGGATTTACTCCTGTGACAATGACAACATTGGTGATCGATATGTGCACCTTCTCAATGGAAATGGCATTTCATTGTCGCACAGTGGCAGTGACATTTGGTTTTGCAATCTACAGGCTGCACTGAAGACGGTATTGTTAGAATGTGAGGCGAAGTACAACAAATAAAAACAATTGTAAAAGCCTGAAAAAAAGAGTTATTAATGTAGACGTTGTTTAAAATCTTAAAAACAAAACTGCTTTTTTCAGAGCCACCACTACAAAGGACATCCCCCTACCTTGGATGACATTTATTCCCCTACTCCCGCGCACACAATCCTGGAAATGTCCGCACAAATCGCGACAGTTGCAGGGTAGTATGTGTAATATACGCCCCCTTTTGCACATGGCCTGTGGAGGACACGAGATTGCGCAATAAGCTTTCTGGGTGTGGAGTGCACGCACAGACTGTGGTATACGGTATATTTGTCGACCTAAATGCATAGGGTGAGCTTATGGCTGTGTTGTACGAGCCACAGCGTATGCTTTGTGGGTGAATTGTACATACATTACTTGACAGTGCATGGAAACCAGAGTCTGGTGGAAGTGTATCATGTGTATTATGTGTAGAGTGTATCATGTGGGTTTGTATGCGTATGGAGCAGCTACACTGAAGTGATTGCTTTTGGTTTGTCTGTGTGAGACTTTGGTGACGCTCTATCACAATGATATTATTGTTGTTGACTGTGGCGGGACAGATGAACACCATGTAACACGATTTTCAGTGCGTTTGTACTGAGGGAGGCAGTAAGCCAGGTAATGCTTCTGTTTCCAATCTCCTGCATAATTGTGTATCCCATTATGCAGACACCCATGTAGGCGCGTTCTTTTTAATTTGGTCCGGAGAAAACGCAGTACATTGTGAAGAAGTGTATTTGTCGTTTTACAACTTGTGCCATTGTCGTACTGTACAAACGGTAATCTATGGTTTCACAGCACGAACACCTTTCCCCACAAATGGCGTTCCTGTTGATATTACTGCATTTGCGATTTGTGCACGCTCTACACACATTGCCTTGCTGCCCTTTTTGGAAGTATAGGAATAATGTTTGTGCTTGCTGTTGCGCACTTGCGCTCTTCAAAACTCACTGCAACACGCAGAACCATCTGTTTCAACAGCCACACATTTCTACCTGTTTCCACTGCAGTGGTTTCCACAGTACCACAGTTCCTTCCATTTAGCATACAATTGTGTGGTGGGTATACGTTGCGCGTCGCACTGCCTCCCTTCATTGGCACTTGCATTGTGACACTCAGAAGGGAGCTTTATATCATAATCAGCCACAAAAAATATTGCTAACGGGACGTTATGGTGAAGATGTGGTACTACAAACCTAGCATCATTGTTCAATACACTATGCTAAAGCAACGTTATGTTTATAGTGCCCTAATAAAAATCTATGAAATTCACTAACAAAAAACATTGTTAAAGGGACGTTATGGTTAAGTTGCACAAGCAAAAACATATGAAATTCAATGGAAAAACATTTGTACAGGGACGTTATAGTTACAGGTAAAACCGAAAACCCCCAGAAATTTGCCAGTTATGTTAAGCTAAGCAACCATAACTTGCGCTACCACTGTGCACTGCAAGGACTAACACCCATGACATCATTGATGACATCACTGATGACATCACATGTGCAGTTATTTTTTGTGAAAAGTCCCTACATGGGGTTGTGAGGATCATGTTGACAAAAAAGTTTGAGGTGTGATTGCGTTACGTATTATGAACTACGCACTTCACTAAAGAGTGTACTCATAAAATGTTTCCATTTCAGTGTTCTTTCTAGTACAGCAACCTACTCGTACAGAAACATAAGCATTGCCTGCAGCATGCACCATAGAGGTACAAAATGTATAATGTTGCCATGTTGCATAGTAAAATGGTGAATGCTTCCGTATCAGACTTTTGCATACTGTGCAAAATGTAATAACTAGCTAATAATACATCACTTACTACACACTTGTACTGCTACAAACAAAACGTAAAGAGATCACAATGCATACAAATCTGTGGCATACAGAGGGAATATAAAGTAACCCAACGAGAAGCAGTATCATTGAAACTATTCATAACCTAAATGGTTATTTTTTTTTTAATAACTTTATTTAAGAATAAATGCTGCAGATATCATCAAAGTGACTACCAAGTATAATGCAAATGCATACTCAGCAGCCACAGACGCCACCGACTATCAAACTCTACTGATCCCGCATATCCAACAAAAAAGGGGAATTGGGCTTGCAACAAAAAGAATCCCCAAACATGTCTAACGAAGAACTAGTCGAGAAAAGGCGAGAATACAGAAGAGCGTTACGAACTGCTCGTAAGATCTCGAATACAGACGTGTTTGACAACATCAAAGACATAAAAAAAGGTACAAAGATTGGGTAAGATTCCAAAGACATAAATTGAATCAGGCAGACACCGAACAAATAACCAAAGCCCTCATTACCAACAATAGCAGAGACTTTTGGACATTAACACGTGATATGGACAAAACGCTAAGCAACCAAATTTTAAATAACATCAGTCAAGATACCTGGGAAAAGTACTTTGAAAACGTATTCTGCTCAGCTGTCAGCCTGCCGTCGCAAGAGTAACAATGCAACACTGCAAAATGGATCAACTTAGAAAAGGAAGAAGACATCAAAAAACTGAAAAATTCTAGAGCTCCGGGCCCAGACGGCATCTCTAATGCAGAGCTGAAAAGCCATCTTGAAGAATGGGCCAGCTTGATGAGCGCCATCTTCCGCCGATGCGCTGAAACACAATCCATTCCTCAATCATGGACTAAAGCGGTCATAATTCTGATCTACAAGAAAGGCAATCTAACAGATCCAGTGAACTTCCGACCGATTGCCTTACTTGATGTGATGGGCAAGGTATATGCCTCACTACTCATGACCAGATTTCAATCATGGGCAGCTACAGCCAAATGCAACAATCCCTTCCAGGCTGGTTTTAAGAAAAATGCAGGCACAACATGTAACATTCTGGCATGTAGCACGCTAAAAGCCAAAACCTTGCAGAACAAATGCCATCTGTTCGTAGTCTACATTGATTTTACCCAAGCCTTTGATCACGTGGAGAGACAGCTGCTATGGGACAAACTAAAAGCCTGGAACTGCCCAGAAGCCATATTAGCCCCTAATCAAGTGTTACATCACAGCACCACTCTGAGAGTACGATTGAACCGAGAAGGCGAGCTATCAGATGAGATTCACAGCGCACGAGGAGTAAAACAAGGGTGCCCGCTGGCATCAGCACTCTTCCTTACCTACATTGGTCACATTCAAAGCATAGAAGAAACAATTAGGGCCTTTCCGCCAAAACTGGGTTCATCACAGATCGGTCATCTCTTGTATGCGGATGACCTGACAATATTTGACCAGACAGAAATTGGGCTCCAACGGAAACTCAGTTCCCTTCAAGTATACGCCACAAAAAATTACCTTGAAATCAACACGAGCAAAATGAAGGTCATGATTCTCCAAAATTGCGAGAAACAAAAAAGCAATTTTAAGTGGCATCTGGGTGAAACCAACATTGAGATTGTTACAAAATTCAAATATCTTGGAGTGATCATGGACAGCTCAAGAAAAGAAATCGCCATGCCAGTGGAACTGTACTCAAAGATTAAAAAATTAGCTGCACAAGCTAAAGTCATCGATTGCAAATTTGGAAAATTTTCCTTAATACCTACAATAAATTTCTACAAAATGAAGGTGGTGCCTACAGTAACAAACGGCGTGGAAGCAATGCCCACGATACCAAAACAACTATGGTCCAAGTTGGAAGCACTCTTCTGGCGCAAAGTGTTGCACCTACCGAATTCCACACCAGGGGCAGCCATCAGACGAGAATTAAGTCTGCAATCATTAGAATGTACAGTGACCTGTAATTCTATTATGCTATACAGGAAGTGTAGAATGGCCCACAGCAACAAGGTTTTTAGGTTGCTGAAATTCTAAATGGACTCTGGAAATTGTGATATGTTAAAAGCCTGCAAAATGAAAATCAAGTGGTCCTAAATAACATCGCATCAGATGATGAAGAACTCATCAGCAATCCATGTAAAATCTTAAGCAAAATAAAAGACAATGATTAACACAATAAACAATGCTGCAAAGCTGAAACTTACTCTCCATCTACCAAGCAACACGCTAAAAAGAAATGAGTTGCAAAGTTATGTCAAACAATGTCCAAGCAGACGGGCACGAAATGTAATTCTGCGAGCACGTCTGAACCTATGCAAAACGAATGAGATCCACAACATTCGAGGCCAGGCACTAATAGCTGCCGTTTTTGTAAAAATGATCTTCATCCACCAAAAGAGACCCTAAGACATCTGATTATGCTCTGCTCAGCCACCAGCGCCATCAGACAACAATATCTATCATGAATGGCAGGCGTTGACATCTTGGCCGAGGAGGACACATGGTGGTGTCGGTTGATAGGAGGCGAGAAAACTGCATGGCAAATTGCAATGGCCAAAATGATTGAACACATCGAGAACAATCTACTAAATGACAAAAGTGGTCACTAAATAGTTAAATATTCTCAAAACCCAATGCAATCACTTGGACCCTGCCACTATTGTCAAAGCCTTATCAAAGCCTTTTTCTGTTTTGTTCGCCTGATGAAATGCTCAAGCAACAATGTATTGTAAAATCTTATTTTGATTAAACAATAAAAAAAATATCTAATAAAAACTAACAAGTGTTTTCAGAAAATAAATAAATAAAAAAGAAAACGAAACAAAAAAAACATCCACACAGTAAAATTGACCAAACACTACGACTTTTAGACAAAAGGACAAAACAATACAAAAAACAAAACAAACAACCGTCTCATATCTCACTTCCCTCATCCTGTGTCACATTACCATACAAATCAGTGAAAGATTTTCACAAAAACCAATATTCCTTTTCTTTACCCTTTTTTTGGATTGAACTAACTAAAATTCCGATAGCACAATCGCATCATTAACTCAGTCCTCAACAGTTGCTTTCTTCCTAGATTTCCGTACTTTCATGATTTGTTTCACTGCTACTACCAATATCTTATCTATCCAACACCCATACAGCCGAGCTTTCAAACAACAACCTCTTTTTGCCAATAACAGAACCTGAAAAGGTTCCCTTGGAAAGGCAATCGACAAAGTGATATCCAACCTATCCAATACTTCTGTCCAAAAAGTCGACACTCTTGAACAATTCCACAACATGTGAATCAACAACCCTTTCTGACATCCACATCCCCAACAAATAATGTCTGCAAGTAATCCCAAACCATGCATCCGCACTGGAGTCCAGTATAACCTTCCCAAAATGTTCTCATGTATAAGACGCAGCTTGATATCCATCTTACTACTATAACCAACCTGCCATACATACTTTCAAATTCCATCACTGATTGTAAACCCCAAATCCAACTCCCACTTCTGTTTCAATGTGTCCCAAAACCACAATACTGGATCATCCACACTCATGAGTTTCAGATATGTGGACACATTATGTGGCAATAAGTGGAACACATTCTTTTTCCAGTTCTGAATTCATCATACCAAATACTTGTTTCAGAAGCCTTTCAAGACCCCTATATCTATTCCCCAATTACTCAAATGATACTCACATTGAAGTTCCTCAAAAGACTTCAAGACCGCATCTCGCAACAAATCTCCCAAAGTCAACAACCCCTTAGAAATCCAACTTCGCCAACACAATACTCTGTTACTTATTTGCAATGCTGAGTTCTCCAGCATGGGGTCTGGCATGGATTCACATGCTCATGAATATTCCCCGTCGTCAGGCTGGGAATCCTCGGTAAAGAAAAAACCAGTATCAGTTTCGTTTCTGATCTGTCTTTCGTAGTAATAACCAATCACTGGTCTCTGCGTCATACTGACCACAGCCAATGACTGCCCTCTACCTAAGCACCGCCTCTGGCAGCCATCTTCAGATTTTTACCGCACGTTCATGTGTTGGGATCCTCGTGCTATTGCTCTCGAGCGTTAGTGCTATTTTTTCGCGCTTTTTACAAAAAACTTCGATTCTTTCGGTCAAAAGAGCCTCAAGCTCCACCGATCCTACATCCGATCAACGGGGACCCGTGTCGGATTCATCTGTGCCCCTCAAGGGTGAAGATTTCGTCGAGCTACACTTCGGAGGACTCCAGAAGCTTCTCAGGCCCTGTCTCGGAGATGGCCCAGGAGAAGGGAAGCTCGACGCCCGGAAAGCTGTTCAGGGTCTGCCCTGGATGCCAGCTGCAGAACGTCTTCAAGGAGGACGAACACTCTTTCTGCCTTTACTGCCTTCATGAGGACAAGACGCACGTGGAGAAGGACTGTGCGTTTTGCGGCAACAGGTCGGAACGGACCATGAAGGACCGCCATCAACGTCTCGCCAACTGGCTGGAGGGTAAGAGCCCGTCTGGCGAGAAGAAGAAGAAATCCGAGCGGTCTTCTAAGACCTTTGAGGGCGCCCCGGCGACGGGGGCCCAACATAAGGCCAAGCACCGCGAGTCCGCTGGCACCGGGAGCGCCGAACGGTCGGGCTCTACGGGCGCCAGGCAGGGCGCACCCTCCCCGGCACCATCAACCACGAGCCAACGCTCTGGGTCGGGTAAGAGGAAGGCCGAGCACCCGGCGAAGCTCCTGGAGAGGCCCCGGTCGAGCTCTAAGGCAGAGGAGGAGCGTGGCAGTGCCCCCTCCCTCAAGGATAAGGCGGTGAGCGCACCTAAGGTGGTGAAGGCCTTGATCCATCCGACCAAGCCCTCTATCGAAACGGTCGCGGCGGCCCTGGCTCAGCCTGTGGTGGCTGCACCAGTGGTGGCGACCTCAGGGCCCAGAATCTCCCTGCCTCCTCGGAGGGAGTCTTCCTTTGTGCCCATCGATAGGACCCCCGTGAAACCCTCCGTGGGGAAGAAGAAGGGGGGGCAGGGCGTCGTCGTAGAGTCGGCCTCAACCTCAGAAGAGGAGCTGATCGAGGTCTTAAGCCACGGCCTAGGCGTGGAAGAAGGCCAGCCCGTCGGAATGGACCCCGACGCAGGTGACGACGACGACATCGTCGAGGATACCGACGGGGCCCCTGCTCGCCCGTCGGATTCCCCTCTGCCAGCGCCGCAAGACAACTCGGCGGCCATTTTGTTGGCCATACAGTCCTTATGCTCCGAGATAAGGACGAGGCTACCGTTACCGACGGAGGAACCTCTCCCGTCGGGGGATCCAGAACCGGGACCTTCTGGTGTTCCCCCTACCAAGAAAAGAAGGATCCATCCACCACCTCCTTTTCAACCGTCGCGCCCCTTCCAGCCCTCCTCCCCGTCCACCCGAGGGGATGATACGGGGACTGACACG
The DNA here is from genome assembly GCF_040938575.1 of Ambystoma mexicanum. Lineage (NCBI taxonomy): Eukaryota > Metazoa > Chordata > Amphibia > Caudata > Ambystomatidae > Ambystoma > Ambystoma mexicanum. The sequence continues at coordinate 130,378,856 of NC_090922.1, forward strand.
GCAGCAACGGGTACGGACGACGAGGCATACGACGAGGATTTCCCGTCGTCGCCTCCCACCATGGCCTCTCCGCCCGACGAGATCGGATCTTTCCACTCCATGATCTCCAGGGCTTCCGAACTTTTCCAACTCTGCCCTGAGGAGAAGTAAAAGGAAGGCTTCCTTTATCAGCGGCGCGAGGCCAAGAGGAAGACGGTCCTCGCAGTGCCTCTGTTGGACGACATTTGGGATGAGGGCCTTTCCCTCCTCAAGAACCCTTCCACGACGCCAGCTAGAAGAGACCGGTACGAGAAAAAGTACCGGGTCCCGGACACGGCCCCCCTATGCCTCCGGGCGCAGCCTACCCCGGACTCCGTCGTCTCCGCGGCAGCCAGGAAGAAAGCGGGGGGGGGGTGCGGCCTCCACATCGACTTCCCCGCCGGACGGCGAGGGAAAGAAATTGGATACTATGGGGCGTAGAGTCATCTCGTCGGCAGCGACGACGATTAAAGCGGCCAACGCCTTGGCTATCGTGGCCCGCTACGACAGGGAGCTCTGGTACAAGATGGCTCCCCTGCTGGATTTTCTGCCGGACGACAAGAGGGCGGAGGCCCTTGAGATCCTGCAGGAAGGTGAGGTGGCCTCGGACCACGCCATCACCGTGGCGACGGACATCGCCGACACTGGATTCCGCCAACTGGGCAAGGGTGTTTGCCTTCGACGTCGTGGATGGCTCAAAGCTACGGACTTCCGGCAGGACGTCCAGACCAGAGTCCTGGACATGCCCTTCGACGGGAACAACCTGTTTGGGAAGACAGTGGACGATTCCCTTCAGGCCATCAAGGCGGATACTGAGACGGCCCGGGCCCTTGGAGTCCTGCAACGACGGACGCCCTTTCGGAGCGGCGGAGGCAAGGGCGCCTCCAAAGGTTCCGGCGGCGGTTTCGCTTCCTACCGTCAAGCGGCCCGCTCGTCGTCGCAAGAGGCCTACAGAGGACGAGGCAAGTCTAGCGGACCCCGCCGTCGTCGCCAAGGAGGTCAAGGCGGCAAGGCCGCGTCCAAGCAGGATTGAACCGGCCGTGGGGTCGGGCCCCCACCGAAGCACCCCGGTGGGAGGCCGGCTGGCGGGCTTCGTCAGCGTGTGGGAGTCCATCTCCACCGACCGTTGGGTGCTGGACGCCCTGGCCCGGGGCCACGCGCTCGAGTTTCAAAGAAGGTGCCCGCGCGTCCCCCTCGTGGCCAGGAAAGAACTTCACGTCCCTCAACTTCTCCTGGAGGTAAAGGCGATGCTCAGAAAGGGCGCCATCGAACTCGTCCCAAAGAGGCTTCGGGGCTCCGGAGTCTACTCGAGATACTTCCTCGTGAAGAAGAAGACGGGAGGATGGCGCCCCATCCTGGACCTGCGACGTCTGAACAAGTTCATCAAGGCGCAGAAGTTCCGGATGGTCACCCTCCAGCACGTCCTGGGTCAGCTGGAGGAAGGAGACTTCCTATCGTCGTTGGATTTGGAGGATGCCTACTTCCACATTCCCATCCTAAAGCGGCACCGCAAATTCCTCAGATTCGTGGTCCAAGGGCGTCATTACCAGTTCAAAGCCCTTCCCTTCGGACTACGGTCGGCACCCAGGGTATTCACCAAGTGCCTTGCACCGGTGGCGGCGCAGCTGCGCCGCGAGGGGATCCACGTCTACCCCTACCTGGACGACTGGCTCATCCGCGCCAAGACGAGGGAGCTCGCCGTGGTCCACACGGCAAGGACCGTCCAACTCCTCACGGACCTGGGATTCTCTGTGAACTACGCCAAATCCCACCTGGTGCCCGCGCAAGTCGCACTGTTTCTGGGAGCGAGGCTCGACACAGTGTCCCTTCTGGCCTCCCCGTCGGAGGAGAGGACCAGGACCATCTTGGGCAAGGTGCAACGGATGTTGGTGGCCGACGCGGCCAAAGTGAGGTCCATCAAGTCCCTCCTCGGGATGATGTCTTCCTGCATCTACCTCATTCCCATGTGCAGGCTCCGGATGCGCCCGTTGCAAGAATTCCTGGATGCGCGCTGGATCCAGACGACGGGCAGCTTCGAGGAAAGGATCAAGCTCGACGAGAGTTTCCGACGAGCGATACGGTGGTGGGGCACCCGCGCGCATCTGACGGCGGGCATGGACTTCCAGACCCCAGCCCACCAGGAGACTGTGACCACGGATGCCTCCCTGGAAGGGTGGGGAGCGCACACCGAAAATCTGCACGCAAGGGGACTCTGGCTCCCGACGGAGAAGTCCCTACATATCAACGTCCTGGAGCTCCGTGCAGTGTTTTGGGCCCTCAGGTCCTTCCTTCCGTCCCTCAAGGGCAAGGTGGTGAGGATCTTCACCGACAACACCACCACCATGTTTTACATCAGGAAACAGGGCGGAACCAGGTCCCCAGCGCTGTCCAAGGAGGCGCAGGACCTGTGGCATTGGGCCGTCGCCCAAGGGATTTTTCTGGTGCCGTTTCATCTGGCAGGGATAAAAAACACCATTGCCGACTCACTCAGCAGGGAGCTGCGCTCGTGCCACGAGTGGGAACTACGGCAGGATCTGGTGGATCGCCTCTTCCGACGGTGGGGCACACCCCAGATCGACCTGTTCGCGACGGCGACGAACACCAAGTGCCGGAGGTTCGCCAGCAGGTTTCCCCAGACGAGGAGCATGGGCGATGCTTTCTCGTTCCCCTGGGAGGGCCTGTTCCTCTACGCGTTCCCTCCCTTGCCTCTGCTAATCCGGCTCGTCAACCAGCTCAAGAGGTCACGGTGCAGGATGATCCTCGTCGCACCTGCGTGGCCGAGGCAGATATGGTTCCCGGACCTTCTGGACTTGTCAGCGTCCCCGCCGATCAAGCTGCCGGCGGACGCGGATCTACTCTCCAGGGAAGGAGGCGCCATCCTCCACCACGACCCGAAGTCGCTGAACTTGCAGGCCGGGCTCCTGCAGCACTAGAGTTTGGAGGATACGACATACCGGCCGATTGCAGAGAGGTTCTTGCAAAGGCCAGGGCGTCCTCGACTCTTAAATGCTACGGACACAAATGGAAGAGGTTCTCTGTCTGGTGCCACGCACAGAAGATTAACCCTCTACGGATTACGGCTCCCCAAGTACTGCCGTACCTGCTGACGCTGGCCAAAGCTGGTCTGGCACATGCGTCCATCAAGATTCATCTTGCTGCGATCTCCCGATACACCAGAACCACGGGCCGGACGTCCTTGTGGTCTCATCGTCTGGTGAAAGAGTTCATGAAGGGACTGTTCAGATCGTTCCCGCCGGTGAAGGCTCCGGCCCCGGCGTGGGAGCTCAACGTGGTGCTGACCAAGCTCATGGGACCTCCGTTCGAGCCTCTGCACTCGGCCCGTTGAAGTTTCTATCGTGGAAAACAGCTTTTCTTGTGGCCATCACCTCCGCACGACGAGTGGGAGAGATCCAGGCCCTTTCCTGCAAGGCCCCGTACTTGACTTTCCACGACACGAGGGTAGTGCTCAGGACGCACCCCTCCTTCATGCCCAAGGTACCGTCGGACTTCCATCTCAACGAACCCTTGGTGTTACCTGTGTTCTTCCCGTCGCCTTCGTCGCCGGCTGAGAGGACTTTGCACTCGCTGGATGTAGCTAGAGCGCTGAAGTTCTACGTGGACCGCACGAAGGGTTTTCGGAAGACGTCACAACTCTTTGTGAACTTTGGACCTGTCAATCAGGGGAAGGCTCTCTCGAAGGCTTCCATCTCCAGATGGCTCTCCGGCTGTATCATGTGCTGTCACCGGTTGGCAAACCGACCGCTGCCTGGCCGTCCGAGAGCCCATTCCACCAGAGCGATCACAGCTACCACGGCGTTCCTATCTGGTGTGCCCCTGCTGGACATATGCAGGGCTGCTACGTGGAGGTCGACGCACACCTTCACGAAATTCTACTGCGTCGACCGGGATTCCAGGGAGGAGTCCAGGGTCGGCCAAGCAGTGCTGCGCAACCTGTTCGCCTGAGGTGAGCCTGGTGAGGAGGTAAGATGCTTAATGTTGAGTTGATGTGATGCTTAATGTTGAGCCTTTGCCACCTCCCGTGGTTGCATGTGTGTACTGCTATGTATTCTTTATTCATGAGCATGTGAATCCATGCCAGACCCATGCTGGAGAACAACAGTTACAGGTAAGTAACTTGTTCCTTATACCAAATGGAAGAAACATGATTCAGAAATACATTTCCCTTAAAGTAAAGAACCCACCATGTCATTGAGTCTTTAGACACTTTAATAGTTGGCAACTTATTAGAACCTCTAGGTAGCGTCCCCATTGAGAAAACATTATCCAACTTGAAGGGCATTAAAGCATTTCTCTCTATAGTCAACCAAATTGGCTTCTCCACAGTCTCTGATTTCACATATTGGGCAGCCTTCTTCAAAACAAAACCCCTATATTATTTCCCCAAATTTGGATATCCAAAACCCCCTTCCTTAGTTTCCCTCTGCAAAATATACTTTGGAATCCTAGGAGCCTTTTTTTCACCCCAAAGAAAATCCTGGAATACCCGATCAATGTTCTTAAGTAATTTCTTTGAAGAACTCAGAGAGATTGACTGCATAACATATAAAACTTTACGCAGAAGTGACATTTTAATAATAATAACCTTAGCCCAGATCCCTAAGTCTAATCTGGACCACTTCCTAGTATATCTCCTTAGTGTATCCAACAGTTTAATTACATTAAATTGAACCATCTTCGGCACATCTTTGATCAGAAAACCCCCCAAATATTTCACACTGTTCTCAGACCATGTACACTTCCATTCCGCAAAATCTTCCCTTCTGACCGCAGTCGAGAGCGGGAAGACTTCAGTTTTGTCCCAATTAATTCTATAACCCGAAAACGTACCAACTTTCTCAATAATCGCCTTAAGAACCATATACTCCTACGTCCAGTCCCCTTTCCCCCCATACTTATTATGGGACATCCCTCCGTCCTGTGGGACGGGACCGGAGCACTTTGTAAAAAGCATCAACATTTTTCCAAAAATGTGTCCTTCCTCTTTCTTGCGCGGGGCCCGGCAACTCCACCCACCTTGGCTCCGCCCCACGCACCGCCCATCAGTCCTTTTCTCCGCTCGATCGGGGCCGGACGCACTTGCATCCTCGGAAGATTTTCTTCCCTTTTTTCCTCTCTGGCTCTCGCTAGCGTTCGTTTATTAGTCTATGGGCCTCATTACGAGTCCGGCGGTAACCGCAGCGGTAAAACCGCTAAAACGGCTAAATCGTTGTCTGTTCTGGTCAAAGCTCCTTTCAAATCCCAGAGACCGTTGCCACAAAGTCGACCCTCCTCTGGTTTTAGGGGCTTCCTTGACCGAAAATCTCAAAGAGTGGATACTCCAGCGGGGAATAACCGCCGTAGACAACAGCGCACTCGGTTTTTCTGTCGCTCCTCAGCCTCCTCATCAGGTTCAGGTGGCACCGCCACCGATAAGCCTACCAAATGAGGGTTTTCCGCGTTCGCACGAGACCCCGGTGGGAGGACGCATTGCGTCTCATTGGGAGGCATGGCAGACCATCACAGAAGACAGATGGGTCTTGTCAGTCGCTCGAGCGGGCTTCCGCTTACCTTTACCCCCTACCCCACCCCTCAACACTCCTTTTCAGCTGTCGGACTCACCCTCCCTCAAGGCCGAAGTTCAGAAACTTCTGGACCTCAGAGCTGTGGAACCCGTTCCCTTTTGGGAGCGAGGGGAGGGCTTCTACTCCTGGCTGTTTACGGTGCCCAAACCCAACCAGGCTGGCCTGCGCACCATCCTAGACCTTTCCCAGTTCAATCTTTTCCTACCCTAAGAGAAATTCAAGATGATCACGCCCAGCCAGATACGCTCCTCCTTACAGATGGGCGATTGGCTCAGTGTTGTGGACCTTCAGGACGGGTATAAGCATATCCTGATCCGGAATCCATACAGGAGATATCTCCGCTTCTCTTTGGGAGAGGAGCACTTCCAGTTTCGGGTGCTTCCTTTTGGCCTCAGCTCCGCACCGCGTGTCTTCACGAAGATGATGGTGGTGATTGTGGCCTATCTTCATCTACAGGGTATCCATGTGTATCCTTATTTGGACGACTGGCTCTTATGCAGCCCTTGTCCGCTGGCAGCAGCGGGCAACCTCCAGTCTCTCCTTCAGCTCCTGTTCCATCTTGGGCTGTCGGTGAACTGGCGGAAATCCACCATGACGGTCTCACAGGACCTGATTTTCCTGGGTTTTTGTTGGAACACGATCAACTGCAGAGTGTATCTGACCGCGGACAGAATGGCGGATCTGTTAACCACGTGTCAGATGTTTGCGCAGTCGGAGACCATGTCGGCCTGGTGGTTCCAGAGGCTTCTGGGTCTCATGGCCTCGTGTATACTGGCTCTTCCTCTTGCTCGTCTCAAGATGAGACGGACCCAGATGGCTCTTCGGAGTTCCTGGCGTCAAGCTGTGGACCCGGATTCCAAGCTGATAATAATTCCGGATTCCATGAGAGTGGGCCTGGATTGGTGGTCATCTCTCAGCAACCTGTCGGTGGGCGCAGGGTTTCAGGACCCAGCCCCCACGGTGATGATCACGACGGACTCCTCCCTTCTCGGGTGGGGTGCGACGTTAGATCTGCTTCAGGTCTCGGACCTCTGGTCGCCTCAGGACAAGCTCCTGCACATAAATCACTTGGAGCTCCTGGCGATATTCCTAGCGCTCAGGGCGTTCAGACCGCTCATTGTCAACAAGGTGGTCCGCATACGCACGGACAACATGGTGTCAATGTATCGCATCAACAAGCAAGCGGGAACAAAGTCTACCCCCCTCATGGACCTGTCCATCCAGATATGGGAGTGGGGCGTGCTTCATGGAGTGTGGCTGCTTGCAGTGCACATCCCGGGCCAGCTGAATGTCACACCGGATGCCCTCAGCCGGCGGACGGTGGTCAGCTACGAGTGGGAATTGAAGGCAGAGGTCCTTTCATGGATTTTCTCACGTTGGGGCACACCGGAGGTGGACCTCTTCGCTATGGCAGTGAACAAGAAGCTTCCTCGGTATGCCTCCAGAGGGGGGCTGGAGGCCTCCTGTCTGGGGGATGCTCTCGAGATTCCATGGCACAACATGAGAGCTTACGCCTTCCCGCCTCTGCCTCTAGTTCACCGTGCGATCTGGAAGTTGAAGAACTATGTGAACTGTTCCCTTCTACTTGTAGCCCCGTGGTCGCCGGCCAGGTTTTGGTTCTCAGAACTTCAACACCTGTCGGTGTATCCGCCGATCAGGTTACCAGTAACTCCCAATCTTCTTCACCAGGGGGAACAACAGATGTGGCACCCCTTCCCACAATCGCTCAGCTTGGCGGCATGGTGCCGGAGTTCAAGTCTTTAGAGCATCTGAATATGTCTACGGATAACATGCGCATTATCCAGGCAGCCGGGAAACCATCGACCAGATCTCAGTACAAGAGTAAATGGCTCAGGTTCTGTCATTGGTGTTTGGAGAAGAAGTTGGATCCAAGGGTGGCCACGATTGACACGGTGCTGTCCTTCGTGTCCTTCCTAGCAGAGTCAGGGGTTCATGTTCTGTCATGCAGGACTTACCTTTCAGCGGTTACCGCTTATCTTTCTACAGACCAGTGCTCGTATTCTCTGAGTAACCCAGTGGTTAAGAGGCTTTTTGCAGGTTTGACACGCCTCTACCCTTCGGTTCGTAGTCCGCACCCGCCGTGGGACCTAAATGTTGTCCTGACGACGCTGTGCCATAAACCCCTTGAAGCAATGGCTACGGTGGACCTCAAGTACTTGTCTTGGAAGGTGTCCTTTTTGGTCGCCGTTACGTCGGCAAGGAGAGTAAGTGAGCTCCAGGCATTGTCGGTGGAGCATCCTTTCTTGGTCTTTCACAAGGACTAGGTAGTCCTTCGGACAAACCCGGCCTTTCTGCCGAAGGTGGTGACCGAATTCCATCATAATCAATCGATCTCCCTAGCAGTCTTTTTTCCGAACCCTGCCTCTGAAGCTGAAAGGGTTCTACACTGTCTTCATGTCCGAAGAGCTCTTAAGTTCTACCTGGACAGGACTTCTGAGCTTAGGAGTTCTTAACTTTTTGTGACCTTCGGTAACCCCCAGGGCAGGCAGGCGTCTAAGGCAACTATTTCTAGGTGGATCGCTGCCTGCATCACGGAGTCCTTCACCGTCCAAGGGCTGAACCTCCTGAGGGTATTCATGCACACCTGGTGCAGGGTAAGGCAGCTGCGGTTTCTTTTCAGAAATATGTCCCCTGGGAGTCCATTGCTAGGGCAGCTACTTGGGCCTCCCCATCTGCTTTCTGTAAGCATTATTGTCTCGACATGAGCTCAAGAGCTGACGCTCAATTTGGTCAGGCTGTACTAAAGAACCTGTTTCTGTAAGGGGTATTTCCATCCACCCATAGTTCCTGTAAGGAGTGCTTGGGAATCTCCCATAAGTATGGAGGAAAGGGGATGGGACTTGGGAGTATTACCAGGTTACTCACCGTAGTGACCACCTTACTCCTAGTCCATAGTCCCCTTTCCTCCATACGCCCGCCCGCCGTCCCCTCTAATAAGGTTCCTCTGTTATTGCTAATCGGTCTTTGACCTGGCGATAGAAAAGGACTGATGGGCGATGCGGAGCCAAGGTGGGCGGGGTTACAGCCGCGTGCCGTACCCCGCGCAAGAAAGAGAGGAAGGACAAATTTTGGGAAAAATGTAGATGCTTTTTACAAAGTGCTCCGGTCCCACAGGACAGAGAGATGTCCCATAGGTATGGAGGAAAGGGGACTAGGAGTAAGGTGGTCACTACGGTGAGTAACCTGGTAAATCCCCTTGCCAGGGTCTGAGAGCACCACCACCATATCATCCGCATAAGAGCGTTTTAACTTCCTTAGTCCCGAATGTCAAACCACATATTCTCTGCTCGTTACATATTAGCGTTACTAAGGGCTCAAGAGCAATATTAAATAAAAAAGGCGATAAAGGACATCCTTGTCTCGTACCTCTATGAAGAGTGAAAGTTTCAGACATAACATTGTTGACCCAAACTCGTGCTGTAGCCGAATTTTGAAGATTTGAAGAGACCGTCTCTCTGAATCTAATCCCAAAACCCATTTTCTCCATAGTAAAGTCCAGAAAATTCCAGTTTACCCTATCAAATGCTTTTTCAGCATCCATAAAGACCAAGGCAGTGTTAACATTCCCATCACCATGAAGATTTATTATATCTATTAATGTTCTGATATCATAACCTGATCTATCCCTCATAAACCCTACCTGAGACTCATGAATAACAGACCCAAAACATCTACCTAATCTATTTGCTAATATCTTTGTAAAAAGTTTAATATCAACATTTAACAAAGATATACGCCTATAATTCTTACATGGTTTACTATCCTTCCCTACTTTAGGAATTACAGAAATCATGGCTTCAGTCATCAACTGACACAAATGTTTCCCTTCTAAGAAAGAATTAAACAAAGCACACAACTTTGGAGCTAGGAAAGAATCAAACTTCTTATAAAACTCAATGGCAACCCATCTAACCCCTGAGACTTTCCCAACCGCATTTGACCAATCGCTAAAAGAACCTCATCAACATCCATGCTTGCCTCCAATCCCATTTTATCATCAACAGATAATTTCTTAATAGGTATATTCTCAAATAGATTTTCCAAATCTACCTTGGCTATTTATGCATCTTCCGTATATAACGTTTTGTAGTAGTCCCTGAAACTAGAACAAATATCCTTATTCTTCCACAATAGTTGTTAGTTATCATCATTAGTCCCTTCGATAAAAGTCTCATTATGCATTCTCCTCAATCTATTCGCCAGCAATCTTCCATTCCTATCACCAGCCTCCCAATATTTTTGTTTCGAAAAAAAAAGACCCCTCTCCGCCAATGAATTACTTGCATTGTTTAATCTCTCCCGAATTTGATTAATTTCAGTTCTATCCTCCATTTTTCCACTCCGGGCATACCTCTGCTGCAGTCCAGACAATTGTGAATCCAATACATTAAGATTTTTCAAAGATTTTTTCCGAAGACGGGAGGTTCAACCAATCAGAAAACCCCGGATTGTAGCCTTAAAACTATCCCACACTATCCCTTCATCGGCAGATCCCCCATTCAGTTAAAAAAATCTGTCATTCGTGACAATAAATACACCAACACCTCTTTCTCCTCCAAACTTCCAGTTTTCAATCTCCATTTCCTGAAAGACTGGACCTCCACATCCATTTGCAAACAAAGCTCCACCGAAGCATGATCAGAAATTCCTCGTTCTCGTATATAAACTTCACAAGTTTTATCCAATAAAGCCTTGTTGACAAAGATATAATCCAGCCTGCTGAATAAATCATGCACTGGAGAAAAGAAAGTAAACTTTCTTCAATGGATGCAATTCCCTCCATATATCAATCAAATTTATCAAGAAAATGATCAAATTCCCTACAAATATTCATATTAGTATACCTACATGTTCGGATCCTATCTAGCTTTAAATCCCTAACACAATTGAAATCACCTCCCAGAATTATTGTTTCACCTTTCATTACATTTAAGATCTCCGAAATTTTATCAAAAAAATATTTACCAGAAACGCAAGGACCATAAATACAACATAATGTAAGCATCTCACCCCTATAAATTATATCAGGAAAAATCATTCGCCCTTCTGAATCCATCGCCACTCCCTCCACTTTATACTGTAGTCCTTTCCTGAACAAAATACTCACTCCCCTAGAATTAGAAGAGAAACAATTCGACAACTCCTTCGAATATTTTGAATTGACCAGCCATTGTGTGGTTTCATCAGTCAAGTGCGTTTCCTGCAGAAAAACGATGTCAGCCCTAGATCTCCATAATCGCGCCATGATCTTCCTCCTGTTTTTTGGACACTTCAATCCATTTGCATTCCAAGTCGTAACTATTAGGTTACCTACATCCATCTCACTAGTCCCAAACCAATATTATAAAACCCTTTCTTCCTTTATTCCAATATGAGAGGTCAGACGAACTCCATTTCCTTCCCATCCATTTATGTAGCACAGCTATATTCAAAGAATGGTAAACTAAACAAGATATCTGGACAAACCAGTCATAAGCAACAAATACAAATACAACAAATCCACAAAAAACACATAATAAAACCTAAACCTCAGGGACACCCCCAAGTAATGGTGAGCAATAAAAACATTCTGCAGTAAGCAGTGTTCCAATCTTATTCCATCAAGGTTGCACCTGCCCAGAAACAATAAAAAGTGAATAACATAAATTCTCCCGTATTCCATAACAAGAATGATCAATAAACTAAAATGACTAATGTATCACTCGTTCAAATACATACAAACCATACCTAAGCATATTCTATCTTCAGAAAACATCATACAAGATATAACATAATACATATTTGCGTAAACATTCCTATTTTTCAGACTACAAGCCTATAACCATTTGAGAAGCAGACTCATAACCTCAACCCCATACTCCACACATTGAGTCAAATCGCACAAAATGTATATATCCACTACAAGGTCAAGGTTATACAGCAAATGAGGCCACAGCACATGAATAATCACGTCACCAAACACCCCTTCCCCTGTATAATTCCAGTCAGTAACAAACACAACATGAAAACTAATCACCCGTCAATAAATGAGACACACAAATCAAGAACATTAGGCAAATCAGAGTTTAAAACTGCAAAAGAAAAAACATTACCACTTCAGGTAATCACTCTAATTGTGTAATCACCATTCACAAACCTTTACATTCTGTCATTTTAGCCTACTAAGTCCAGGAAAGACCATAGCGCACAGAATGTATACCTACTGGCTGAAAGTCCAGAACAAGAACGATGTAGGCAGTTACTATTCCCTATTGTGTTCAGGTCTATAAATCAAAAAATACAACGCCACGCAGCCAGTGTTTTATATTTTAGAATATTTTATTTTTCCCCCCTTAAAACTGAACCCAGATAGAACTGTTTGGGTCTCACCTCCCAAGTATAACCAGCCGCATTCGGGCCAGGAGAGGTGTCAACGCAGAACAAGAGCACCTACATGGACATGATGAGAATGTGGGGGGGGGGCAATGGAGAGATACACTGCATCAAGGCATACAAATACACTGACAGCTATACTATACAACTCCCTACCGCACAAGATATACCGGTAAGACATCAAGCATGGCAGTGAAACCTAGGAGAATCACCCCCAACATTAGCACCAAGGTCTAGTTATCCTCTGCGGACAGCTAACTATAGGAGAGGATGTTACCTACAACCCAGTTCAAACCAATCGTCAGAGCGAAACAAGAACCAAAATGTGTGTATGCACCGAAGATACAAAATGCATAAACTGACAATCCTTCCCCAGTATCAAGGCTGAGCTCATTACACAAGTAGAATGTCCACCTCCAAGCCGAGAGTGCACAAGTAATCAGAATGTGCTCGGTAACATTCAGGAAAATTGATACTGCCAATAATAATCACAAACATTGCACACACACCTTGTGATTAGTGGCCATATTATCACTAGTATGGTGAAGGGTGAAGGTCTAGAAGCAGTACCATCAACTTTGTGGAAAACGCATTCAGCAATTCAAATGTTTCACAAGATTCATAATCTAACATTTGTTAAACGCACTTATCAGAAATGATGCAGCACAGTAACCGTGTAAAAAATGAGCTCGCTGCACAATTAAAGTCGGCCTAGTAGCCCCCTTGCCTATTATATGGTGCAGCATAAACCCTGTGGTGGCCTATCAGCTCCCTGGCAGACCGAGGGCTGCACTTTTCAGAGTGAGAGATACAAGCGAGGCAGAAACCTGGTGGACCCGTCAGAACCCCTCCCCCCCCAACCCACTACTGGTGACAGCTCCCAGCTCCATAGCAAATTAGCCCTTCACATATTACAATTGGAGGAAACAGATTCCATTAGCAGTATCTGGAATTGAGAGGAGAGCTGCTCTTGTCAGAATCCACTCATAAGCAGTGTTATTAATCAGGGTCTCGATAGCATTTCAATATTTCAAGCTGCCGCTGTTATATTCCGCCACAAAGGGTTGATGGGACTCAGGGATGGGAACAATGGAGCTTTCCAGTAAAAGCAGGGTAAATCGAGAAAGTCTATGACTTCCGCACTTTCTGAAGTGTTGCGTGTTTTCAGTTGGTGACTTCCGATTTTTCATATTTCCTTTGAAAATGTAATTGTATAGTTGCTGCTCTAAGTTAGAATGAAGAAGTCCACATAATATTTGCTCCTTTTTCGTTAATAGAGTCAAACCCTTCCAGCACAATTAGTATGGAACCCTTGTATTCAACCCAAAACTTCAGAAAGCCAGTGCACCTCATGGAGGAGTTTGCTGAAATCAGCCAATATTCTTGAGCATCCGGACAGTGGTGCTCTGCTCTAGCTTAAACTGCTGATATATTACCAGTACCATTAACCCATGCACCCTCAGATCGTCTTCCCATACCCACAAACGTCACCTTCATCTTCCCTGGGGATAAATCTGTTAATTTCTTTGAAACGCATTAATGTCACACTACCCTAGAACGTTGCGTGGTTTGGGAGGGTGGAATAGGATGTAAGTAAACGTTACTGGAAATCTGTAGGCATAAAAGAGCTAAAACATTATGCATATAGGTTTGTTGTATACATTCATATGTGAACCAGTCACTAGTTATATCACAAGCCCATCCACTTGGGTCACCCAGTGGTCATGCTATATTTTGCACATTGAAGGGGATGCAGGGAACTCTCAGTACTCCCCAGAGGGAAGGCTCGGGAGGCTGTACTTGAGAAACTGTCGCCTCTTATAAATCCTGCTGAACGGGATAAAGAAAAAACACTGTAGTAGCCTTCCTAGGCAGCCCTCTTTGACCACCATCGTCAACGGCCTCAGAGTGGACGAACAGGTCAATATTGTGAATAAATTCCCCCGAGTGTCCTGCACGTATGACACACAGTATCCTAGGAAAGTGAATCAATTATCCTCAAAGCATAATTTCCCGGTGTTCCTTCATTTTTCACATGGGAATTAGATGTCACTCACAGCTTTGAAAGGGTGATGTGGAGTGAGTGCGAGAAGCGGGGCTCCGCAGTGATGGTGGTGTGAGCTGCCGCAGGGGGAGACTTTACATAATGAGTCTATTGCGGCCGCCCGCTCCCTCCAAAGGCTAATCTCGCACTGTGTTGCCGCTTAGTCACGATCACAGTGCGGTTGTGTGAGTTGGTGCCGGTGCCTCTCCTTTGTCTATGGCGGTTAGGTTTCTCACCCGAACGGCACTCTGTGCTTGTTGGAAGGTGGGGGGGGGGGCACAGCAGTAGCAGTGAGGTCAGCCTGCCATCAGGGCCCTCAGAATACATCACAATGGTGCTCACTTACCGGCTACAGCTCTCCTTCCTCCCAATCACTCCTCCGTAGCGCTGCCCCTTAGTCCTGCTGAAGTACTGGTATCAATGGGTGCTTCACTGTATATTGCAGTCGGCAGTTCAGGAGTGTAGCACATAATGAACAGCTTGCCTGGAAATGAAAGCAAGGGCACGTAATCCACGTCTGATAGATCTGCTAGGTCCTTTCCTCTAATACGATTCAGCAGATGCATCCAAAAGAAAACAAACAAAACTCGCGCACATCTGAAAGGAAACCAATTTAACGGCTTCAAACTCACCATTTAAACAAATAGACTAAAAAATAAAAAGATTCCTCAAAATAGATCCTGAGTGTACAAAAGGTGCTTCTTCCATGGGTTGCTGATCTATATCCAAATCAGAAAGAAATGCCTCTGCATCTTTGTAATCCACAAAAGAGTGTATTCCATTAAGCACCACTCTGAGTTGCTGGGTAGATCATATAATATTTTAGATGTTTCCGTCTTGCTTTATCTTTGGCTGTATTAAAGGCTTTTCTCCTCTCTAAAACATCACGGCTTAAGTCACCAAATATCATAATTGTGTGTTCTCCCCATAGCAGTTCACCCTCCTCTCTTGCTTTTCGCAGGATCAGTTCTCTCACGGGAAACCTCAAAAATGTAATGAAGTGTCGTGGTCTTTGACCTGGTCCAGGTTTAGGTCCCAAGAACCTATGATCCCTCTCAATCTCCAAAGGAGTCTTAGGATCAAGACCAAGTAGCTTAAATAATGTTTTTTCCAAGTTCAATGTTTTCTGGAAAACCAGCAATCCGGACATTACTTCTTTTTGAAAAATGTTCTTGCTCAGAGCACTTGAGGGTTAGCCTTTCCACTTGAGCTTGTAAATCTTTTATCTGGGTAGACATCCTCTGGGAATCATCACTTATTGCTGTCAGATGATTTTCCATACTCATAAATTTCCCTGATAGTTCATTGTAATTGTCCTCAGAAGCTACCTGAGAGGCTCTTATATCAGCAGACATTTTAATCATCATCTCCATCAGCTTATCTTCTCTCCTTTCAGGGCTCTCATCCCCTTTCTGTCTTTTTGATGGTTGTGTAGTTCCTGAAATCTCCTCAGCCATTATAGTAAACAGTTTCAAACCAGGGGAGATAAGGGCAGGCACAGAGCTCAGCCTTTAGGCAGCCATCTCCTTGAGCAGCAGGTTCCGGAATCCTAAATGGTTATCTTGATGTATAGAAATTATAGCTGTGTTTTAGGCCTGCTTCTTCCCCTACGTATATGCATCACAAGATGTAACTGAACCCTAAAGAAAGTACTGTAAGAACATATGACAAGAGAATGTCTGCAAATGCAGTACCATTTGAATTTTCTGTTTCTGACTGTCGGTGAAGAAAACCATCTGGCCTCGATATGTCAGTGAAAAAAGAGGAGGCAGGCATGTGATGTCATCAGTGATGTCATCAATGATATTTGTGATGTCATCTTTTATGTCATAGGTGTTAGTCCTAACTGGCGAATTTCTGGGGATTTTCGGTTTTACCTGTAACCATAACGTCCCTGTAACAACATTTTTCCATAGAATTTCATAGGGTTTTGCTAGTGCAACTTAACCATAACGTCCGTTGAACAACGTTTTTTGTTAGATATATATATATATATATTTCTGAGGCTTGTGGAATCTGCTTAGATCACATGCTGTGCATAGGCCGACATCTAGTGGAAGCTCGGAGTATTACAGTTTGTTTTACGAAACTCGAAAATGGGCGTCGACACAGGCGTGCCAGTAATACTATCCCTAGTGTGACGTCCACTGTACCCAAGATCCCTCACGCGTCTAGGATCCTCAGATTGTTTTTTTCCGCCATACTGGTCGGAAGCATCTTGCGGAGTTCCCTGGCCTTAGCCATACTTTTGCTAATTATTGAAGTAAAATTATTTATTGACATCCTTCCCCACCCCAACGTCGACCCTCGACGACGGCTGGAGAAGACATCGACCGTCGGCTGCTGCACGACGGATCTGGGCCTCGGAAGGCCGCTGGCCTCGGCCCGGGCCTAGTAGGCCGCTGGCCTCGGCCCTGCAAGTAGGGAGAGTGGGGGGTGGTACATACTCTTCACTCTTAGTATATAGGTACACCTTATATATTTCCTACACTTACCAGCCCGCTGCCTCAAGGTGCGTATGGAGGGTACCCCTTTCCAATTCTGCCCCAAGTGCAACTGCAAATACCCTTGGGTCGACAGGCGCGCCACGTGCAATCTCTGCTTGCCGAGGGACCACCCCGAAGCGAACTGCAGAGCGTGTAGTAGGTTTAAGCCTAAGACACTTAAGGACCGTTCGACAAAGCGTTGGGCCCACCACGCCAGGCAGGCAGCAATGGCAGCGGAGGGCGCCTTCAGCGATGGCAGCGACGCCGTACTTTCGGACGGCGAGGGCATTACGGCGTCGAAAGACTGCCGAGCGCAGGTCCCCGAACTCGGAAGGTTGTCCGGCAGGGCGGCTATGGGGAAGACCCCCGGCGACGCAAGCGCTACACACCCTACACACACTAAGCACACTAAGTCCAACCGAACCTCGACAAAGTCGACTTCTCGGAAAGAGGCACAGAGAGAACGGTCCGACTCGGTGTCCTCTGGGCGCTCTCGATCGAGATCGCCGCATGACGCAAGGCAATCATCCACTCTTGCCAAGAGTGCCTCGCTCCCTAGATTAACGGAAGTTCGATCGTCGGAAGACGAAGACGACTTCCACCCCCAGGCCGCGCTCCAGGAGACCGAGGCCGCAGTTAACACCAGCGAGGCCCCACGCTCAAAACAAGGTACCTCTCCCGACCCTCGACGCCAGGCGTCGAAAGTCTCTGAGGCCTCCAAGGGGCAGGGAAAACATTTTTCCACGCACAGGGAGGGGGGGAAACAGCGGAAAGCACAGCCTTCCACTCCTGTAAGACCATCCTTCCACCCTAAGCAGACAGTCAAACATAAATCTACTGGGACATCAACATCCAGCAAGGCTACCCTTGATAAGTCCTCTAAGTTGCCTACTAAAGCCATACCCTGTTCCAAAGAATGGTCCAGTGAAGACATAGACAGGGTCATGTCAAGGATGTCTTCCTTAGCTGATTTTTATGACAAGAACCCAGAACATTTCCTTTCGTATGACCCTCAAGGGGCCACACCCTCAGGCTCCTCTGATCCTATCCCCCTAAGTAAAAAGGCCCGGTTCGAAAGATCTGAACCCTTCGAGGTGCAGCCTTACTCTACTCCATACTCTACTCCACACCCCAGATACCAAGGACAGCCTTTCCCTGAAGGGGACCAGGAGTTTACAATTATGGAGGAACAAACCGGGACTGAATACTATGCGGATGATGAGGACCTGGAGGAGGTAGAAGACGAGCAGGAAATTTACAGAGTAGATTCCCCGGTAGAAAGCGAAGCCCCAGTTACCGACTCGCCAGTTGATAACCAGCCCCTCCTTAATGAAGTTCTCGCTCGCGCGGCAGAACATTTTCACATCGACACCCACGGTGTACAGGAGGAAAGGGACTTCGCAGAAGAGTTGGTGGGAGAAAGGAGGCCGGTCGCTCAAACCATCCCTATCCTTAAATCCATCCAACGTAGAATAGATCCATCCCTGGTGAATCCAAACCTCACCAGAGCCGTCAACCCCAGAGTCGAAAAACTTTTTCGGGCAGCCCAGTCTGACCCTCTTTATATAAGAGGACAGCTTAAACCAGACTCCCTAGTGGTTACCAACACTCGGAAGAGGGCTGGGACACCCTTATCGTCATCAGAAGCTCCTCCCGACAAGGAGAGCAAAAGACTATACGGGTTTGGCAGGAAGGTAGCCTCAACGTCCGCCTACCAAGCAAGGATTGCAAACTCCACCACCCTATTGGCAAGTTACAACTGCCATCAATGGGAAGAGGTCGCAGCCCTCATAGCCTCTGCTCCTGAACCGTTAAAGGGCCAGTTGGCTCGGATCTCGGCAGAAGGGAGAGCCGTGTCTGGTTGCATATTAAAAGCAACTTTCGACGCCGCGGACAACGCAGGAAGATTGATAGCAGAAGGTACTGTTATCAAGAGACATGCGTGGTTACGGCAGTCGGGGTTCAAAACAGAAACACAGGCTTCATTAATAGACAAGCCGGTGGAACCCGATCTATTGTTTGGGAAAGCGGTCGAAGACGCACTTAAGAATGCCAAGTACGAGACTCTCAAATCCCTTGGCCAGCTTACCAACAAACCCCCTAATCAGAGGGGGAACAGTAATTTTCGTCGCCCACGGGGCCAAAATTCACAAAGAGGCAACTATGCCCAAGGACAGGGAACACAATGGAACAACAACCAGCAGTCTACCCAGAGTTACAGCAAGGGTAACAAAAGAGGTCGTGGAAGAGGCAGAGGCAGCCCCAACAAGGGAGGTGGCACGCCTCCACCAAAGCCGTGACGCTCAGTTCAGGGTCCCTTCTCACGCAACCCCAGTAGGGGGACGCATTTCCAACTTCACCCAGGCTTGGGAAGGGATCACCTCAGACAGATGGGTGCTGTCAACAGTGTCCACAGGATATTGTATAGAATTACTGCAGCGTCCCCGGAACCACCCTCCACGACAAAGAATACACTCCTTAGAACATCAGAAGATCCTTCTCGAGGAGATCGCCATTCTGCTAGAAAAGGACGCGATAGAACTCGTCCCAGGACACCAGGTAAACAAGGGTATCTATTCAACTTACTTCCTTGTGCCAAAGAAAGATTTAACAATGCGCCCAGTATTGGACTTACGGCCTGCCAACAAGTATGTCAAGCCCCAAAAATTCCGTATGACCACGCTACAAGAGGTAATCCCCCTCCTAAAAAAGGGGGATTACATGGCAACCTTGGATATGAAAGATGCTTATTTTCATATTTCCATGCTCCCTGCCCACAGAAAATACTTGCGCTTCAAGGTGGACAGTCGCCACTACCAATTCAAGGTACTGCCCTTCGGGATAGCTTCAGCACCAAGGGTGTTCACCAAGGTACTGGCGGTGGCAGCTGCACACCTACGCAGGGAGGCAATCCCAGTGTACCCTTATCTGGACGACTGGCTCATAACGGGGGAAACCCCAGGAATTTGCAGGTCAAACATTCAGAGGACTATCGACCTCCTCCACGAATTAGGCTTCTCTATCAACGAGAAGAAGTCAAGTCTGGTGCCAAGCACCTCAAAACAGTTCCTAGGAGCAATCCTAGATTCTCAAAAAGGGTTGACCTTCCCTTCGGAAGAGAGAATTCGGAATATACTACTGCAAATTCCACATTATCAGTCAGGTCAACAAATAACGGTACGCAAAGCAATGCGGTTACTGGGCATGATGGCGTCTTGCATTTACCTGGTCCCCCATGCGCGTCTGCGCATGCGTCCCATGCAGGAATGGTTGGCGAAACAGTGGTCTCAGGCAAGTGGTCAGTGGGACGATCTAGTGGTCGTTTCGCCAACACTCGTACAGAGCTTACACTGGTGGACAAGAGAGAATCTCGCAAGGGGAAAACCCTTTTACGATCCCGAAGTACAGGCAGTGGTGACTACAGATGCATGCCTGACTGGGTGGGGAGCTCACCATCTCCACCACACAGCTCAGGGTCTCTGGTCTCACTCAGTAGCCAAGAACCACATCAACTTGCTAGAGCTTCTGGCAGTATTCCGAGCGCTTCGGGCGTTCGAGCCCCATCTGCTAAACTTGTCGGTGCAGATCCGGACGGACAGCACGACAGCCATGTTCTATTTGAACAAACAAGGAGGGACTCGTTCGCCGAATCTGTCCAAGCTTGCCCAGAAAATCTGGATATGGGCACTCAGACGGAACATCTTCCTGTCATCACAACATGTTCCAGGGGAGCTCAATTCCCTAGCGGATGCCCTAAGCAGAGACTCCCTCCCAGAGGAACACGAATGGGTCCTTCACAGAGATATCGTAGAAGATCTCTTCTCTCAGTGGGGTTTCCCCACTATAGACCTATTCGCCACAAGCGAAAACAAACAATGCCCAGGATTTGCATCCAGGTTCCCCCAGCCAGACTCCCAAGGGAACGCCCTGTGGATATACTGGTCAGGGATGTTTGCGTACGCTTTTCCACCAACTCCTCTCATCAGGAAGGTGGTGTACAAGATGAACAAGGAATCGATGACGCTCATCCTAGTTGCTCCCATGTGGGCGAGACAACCATGGTTTCCACACCTACGCAGGATGGCGGTGTGCGAGCCCATCAAACTCCCAGCCTGGTACAACCTACTGTCCCAGCAACAAGGTCAAACAGTGCACCAGGAACCCAACTCAATGAACCTGGCAGCATGGCTCCTGAAGTCATAGAGTTTGGCCATCTCAATTTACCACAAAGGTGTATGGACATCCTAAAAGAATCCAGGAAACCAAACACAAGGCACTGTTATTTTTACAAGTGGAAGAGATTCGTTATTTGGTGCCGGAATAAACAAATCAACCCAGTTGATTGCACTCCTTCCAACGTTGTGACATACATGCTCCACCTGCTGGATGCAGGATTGGTTTTTAACTCTCTGAAAGTACACCTGGCAGCCCTCTCGGCTTACACCACATCCCATAACAAGGTGTCGTGGTGGAAAGTACCAGTAGTTAAAGCCTTCATGGAAGGAGTAAAGAGACTTCACCCTCCTATTTCGAACCCACCGCCAGGATGGGACCTTAATGTGGTGCTAGCTAAGCTCATGGGCCCCCCTTTCGAACCCATGCATAAAAGTAGTCTCAAACACCTGACTTATAAAACGGCCTTCTTAGTAGCCATTACCTCTATAAGAAGGGTCAGTGAAATTCAGGCTCTGTCAGTGCAGGATCCTTTCTTTACTATCCACAAGGACAAACTGGTTTTACGCACACACCCTAGGTTCTCACCTAAATTTATATCAAAGTTCCATGTAAACCAGTCCATCGAGCTTCCGGCTTTCTTCCAGAACCCGCAAAGCTCGGCTGAGGTGAAACTACACACCCTAGATGTGCGTAGGGCGGTCCTCTACTATGTAAATAAAACCAGACCGCTAAGGAAAACAGATCAACTGTTTGTCTCCGTAGCTACAGGCAGAGAGGGAGATCGCGTCTCTAAAGGCGCTATCTCGAAGTGGATTATCAACTGTATACAGCTGTGTTACTCTCTTTCTGAAAAAACTCTGCCTTTTACGCCAAGAGCCCACTCTACTAGAGGCATTGGGGCCACTCTGGCTTTCATTGCAAATGTTCCCCTCGACACCATTTGCAAAGCAGCTACTTGGAGCTCTATTCACACTTTTACTCAGCATTACTGCATTGACACTCATTCCAAGACAGATACACAAGTGGGACAAGCGGTTCTAAGACACCTGTTTGCTCATGACCCTTCTCACATCCCACCTCCTTCTTCTGGTACTGCTCGCTAATCTATGCACAGCATGTAATCTAAGCAGATTCCACAAGCCTCAGAAGGGATACATTACTCACCGTAATCGTATTTCTGATGCTTGTATCTGCTTAGATTCACATGCGACCCACCCTTCCTCCCCTCCGAGAGAAGGCGCATGATTGCTTGTAGTCTTACCTTTCTGTCTATCTGCTTGGATTATCTGTACTCACGCTACTCCTCATGCTTCCTCATGTCAGAAAAAATACAATCTGAGGATCCTAGACGCGTGAGGGATCTTGGGTACAGTGGACGTCACACTAGGGATAGTATTACTGGCACGCCTGTGTCGACGCCCATTTTCGAGTTTCGAAAAACAAACTGTAATACTCCGCAGCTTCCACTAGATGTCGGCCTATGCACAGCATGTGAATCTAAGCAGATACAAGCATCAGAAATACGATTACGGTGAGTAATGTATCCCATATATATATATACATATATATATATTTCTGAGGCTTGTGGAATCTGCTTAGATCACATGCTGTGCATAGGCCGACATCTAGTGGAAGCTGCGGAGTATTACAGTTTGTTTTTCGAAACTCGAAAATGGGCGTCGACACAGGCGTGCCAGTAATACTATCCCTAGTGTGACGTCCACTGTACCCAAGATCCCTCACGCGTCTGGGATCCTCAGATTGTTTTTTTCCGCCATACTGGTCGGAAGCATCTTGCGGAGTCCCCTGGCCTTAGCCATACTTTTGCTAATTATAGAAGTTTAAAATTATTTACTGACATCCTTCCCCACCCCAACGTCGACCCTCGACACTCGACGACGGCTGGAGAAGACATCGACCGTCGGCTGCTGCACGACGGATCTGGGCCTCGGAAGCCCGCTGGCCTCGGCCCGGGCCTAGTAGGCCGCTGGCCTCGGCCCTGCAAGTAGGGAGAGTGGGGGGTGGTACATACTCTTCACTCTTGGTATATAGGTACACCTTATATATTTCCTACACTTACCAGCCCGCTGCCTCAAGGTGCGTATGGAGGGTACCCCTTTCCAATTCTGCCCCAAGTGCAACCGCAAATACCCTTGGGTCGACAGGCACGCCACGTGCAATCTCTGCTTGCCGAGGGACCACCCCGAAGCGAACTGCAGAGCGTGTAGTAGGTTTAAGCCTAAGACACTTAAGGACCGTTCGACAAAGCGTTGGGCCCACCACGCCAGGCAGGCGGCCATGGCAGCGGAGGGCGCCTTCAGCGATGGCAGCGACGCCGTACATTCGGACGGCGAGGGCATTACGGCGTCGAAAGACTGCCGAGCGCAGGTCCCCGACCTCGGAAGGTTGTCCGGCAGGGCGGCTATGGGGAAGACCCCCGGCGACGCAAGCGCTACACACCCTACACACACTAAGTCCAACCGAACCTCGACGACGTCGACTTCTCGGAAAGAGGCACAAATAGAACGGTCCGACTCCGTGTCCTCTGGGCGCTCTCGATCGAGGTCGCCTCATGACGCAAGGCAATCATCCACTCTTGCCAAGAGTGCCTCGCTCCCTAGATTAACGGAAGTTCGATCGTCGGAAGACGAAGACGACTTCCACCCCCAGGCCGCGCTCCAGGAGACCGAGGCCGCAGTTAACACCAGCGAGGCCCCACGCTCGAAACAAGATACCTCTCCAGACCCTCGACGCCAGGCGTCGAAAGTCTCTGGGGCCTCCAAGGGGCAGGGAAAACATTTTTCCACGCACGGGGAGGGGGGGAAACAGCGGAAAGCACAGCCTTCCACTCCTGTAAGACCATCCTTCCACCCTAAGCAGACAGACAAACATAAATCTACTGGGACATCAACATCCAGCAAAGGTACTCTTGATAAGTCCTCTAAGTTGCCTACTAAAGTCATACCCTGTTCCAAAGAATGGTCCAGTGAAGACATAGACAGGGTCATGTCAAGGATGTCTTCCTTAGCTGATTTTTATGACAAAAACCCAGAACATTTCCTTTCGTATGACCCTCAAGGGGCCACACCCTTAGGCTCCTCTGATCCTATCCCCCTAAGTAAAAAGGCCCGGTTCGAAAGACCTGAACCCTTCGAGGTGCAGCCTTTCTCTACTCCATACTCTACTCCACACCCCAGATACCAAGGACAGCCTTTCCCTGAAGAGGACCAGGAGTTTACAATTATGGAGGAACAAACCGGGACTGAATACTATGCGGATGATGAGGACCTGGAGGAGGTAGAAGATGAACAGGAAATTTACAGAGTAGATTCCCCGGTAGAGAGCGAAGCCCCAGTTACCGACTCGCCAGTTGATAACCAGCCCCTCCTTAATGAAGTTCTCGCTCGCGCAGCAGAACATTTTCACATCGACACCCACGGTGTACAAGAGGAAAGGGACTTCGCAGAAGAGTTGGTGGGAGAGAGGAGGCCGGTCGCTCAGACCATCCCTATCCTTAAATTCATCCAACGTAGAATAGATCCATCCCTGGTGAATCCTAACCTCACCAGAGCCGTCAACCCCAGAGTCGAAAAACTTTTTCGGGCAGCCCAGTCTGACCCTCTTTATATAAGAGGACATCTTAAACCAGACTCCCTAGTGGTTACCAACACTCGGAAGAGGGCTGGGACACCCTTATCGTCGTCAGAAGCTCCTCCCGACAAGGAGAGCAAAAGACTGTACGGGTTTGGCAGGAAGGTAGCCTCAACGTCCGCCTACCAAGCAAGGATTGCAAACTCCACCACCCTGTTGGCTAGTTACAACTGCCATCAATGGGAAGAGGTCGCGGCGCTCATAGCCTCTGCTCCTGAACCATTAAAGGGGCAGTTGGCTCGGATCTCGGCAGAAGGGAGAGCCGTGTCTGGTTGCATATTAAAAGCAACTTTCGACGCCGCGGACAACGCAGGAAGATTGATAGCAGAAGGTACTGTTATCAAAAGACATGCGTGGTTACGGCAGTCGGGGTTCAAAACAGAAACCCAGGCTTCATTAATAGACAAGCCGGTGGAACCCGATCTATTGTTTGGGAAAGCGGTCGAAGACGCACTTAAAAATGCCAAGGACGAGTACGAGACTCTCAAATCCCTTGGCCAGCTTACCAACAAACCCCCTAACCAGAGGTGGAACAGTAATTTTCGTCGCCCACGCGGCCAAAATTCACAAAGAGGCAACTATGCCCAAGGACATAATACACAATGGAACAACAACCAGCAGTCTACCCAAAGTTACGGCAGGGGTAACAAGAGAGGTCGTGGAAGAGGCAGAGGCAGCCCCAACAAGGGAGGTGGCACGCCTCCACCAAAGCAGTGACGCTCAGTTCAGGGTCTCCTCTCACGCAACCCCAGTAGGGGGACGCATTTCCAACTTCACCCAGGCTTGGGAAGGGATCACCTCAGACAGATGGGTGCTGTCAACAGTGTCCACAGGATATTGTATAGAATTACTGCAGCGTCCCCGGAACCACCCTCCACGACAAAGAATACACTCCTTAGAACATCAGAAGATCCTTCTCGAGGAGATCGCCATTCTGCTAGAAAAGGACGCGATAGAACTCGTCCCAGGACACCAGGTAAACAAGGGTATCTATTCAACTTACTTCCTTGTGCCAAAGAAAGATTTGACAATGCGCCCAGTATTGGACTTACGGCCTGCCAACAAGTATGTCAAGCCCCAAAAATTCTGTATGACCACGCTACAAGAGGTAATCCCCCTCCTAAAAAGGGGGGATTACATGGCAACCTTGGATATGAAAGATGCTTATTTTCATATTTCCATGCTCCCAGCGCACAGAAAATACTTGCGCTTCAAAGTGGACAGTCGCCACTACCAATTCAAGGTACTGCCCTTCGGGATAGCTTCAGCACCAAGGGTATTCACCAAGGTACTGGCGGTGGCAGCTGCACACCTACGCAGGGAGGCAATCCCAGTGTACCCTTATCTGGACGACTGGCTCATAACGGGGGAAACCCCAGGAATTTGCAGGTCAAACATTCAGAGGACTATCGACCTCCCCCACGAATTAGGCTTCTCTATCAACGAGAAGAAGTCAAGTCTGGTGCCAAGCACCTCAAAACAGTTCCTAGGAGCAATCCTAGATTCTCAAAAAGGGTTGACCTTCCCTTCGGAAGAGAGAATTCGGAATATACTACTGCAAATTCCACATTATCAGTCAGGTCAACAAATAACGGTACGCAAAGCAATGCGGTTACTGGGCATGATGGCGTCATGCATTTACCTGGTCCCCCACGCGCGTCTGCGCATGCGTCCCATACAGGAATGGTTGGCGAAACTGTGGTCTCAGGCAAGTGGTCAGTGGGACGATCTAGTGGTCGTTTCGCCAACACTCGTACAGAGCTTACACCGGTGGACAAGAGAGAATCTCGCAAGGCGAAAACCCTTTTACGATCCCGAAGTACAGGCAGTGGTGACTACAGATGCATGCCTGACTGGGTGGGGAGCTCACCATCTCCACCACACAGCTCAGGGTCTCTGGTCTCACTCAGTAGCCAAGAACCACATCAACCTGCTAGAGCTTCTGGCAGTATTCCGAGCGCTTCGGGCGTTCGAGCCCCATCTGCTAAACTTGTCGGTGCAGATCCGGACGGACAGCACGACAGCCATGTTCTATCTGAACAAACAAGAAGGGACTCGTTCGCCAAATCTGTCCAAGCTTGCCCAGAAAATCTGGATATGGGCACTCAGACGGAACATCTTCCTGTCATCACAACATGTTCCAGGGGAGCTCAATTCCCTAGCGGATGCCCTAAGCAGAGACTCCCTCCCAGAAGAACACGAATGGGTCCTTCACAGAGATATCGTAGAAGATCTCTTCTCTCAGTGGGGTGTCCCCACTATAGACCTATTCGCCACAAGCGAAAACAAACAATGCCCAGGATTTGCATCCAGGTTCCCCCAGCCAGACTCCCAAGGGAACGCCCTGTGGATGAACTGGTCAGGGATGTTTGCGTACGCTTTTCCACCAACTCCTCTCATCAGGAAGGTGGTGTACAAGATGAACAAGGAATCGATGACGCTCATCCTAGTTGCTCCCATGTGGGCGAGTCAACCATGGTTTCCACACCTACGCAGGATGGCGGTGTGCGAGCCCATCAAACTCCCAGCCTGGTACAACCTACTGTCCCAGCAACAAGGTCAGACAGTGCACCAGGAACCCAACTCAATGAACCTGGCAGCATGGCTCCTGAGGTCATAGAGTTTGGGCATCTCAATTTACCACAGAGGTGTATGGACATCCTAAAAGAATCCAGGAAACCAAACACAAGGCACTGTTACTTTGACAAGTGGAAGAGATTTGTTATTTGGTGCCAGAATAAACAAATCAACCCAGTTGGATTGCACTCCTTCCAACGTTGTAACATACATGCTCCACCTGCTGGATGCAGGTTTGGTTTTTAACTCTCTGAAAGTACACCTGGCAGCCCTCTCGGCTTACACCACATCCCATAACAAAGTATCGTGGTGGAAAGTACCAGTAGTTAAAGCCTTCATGGAAGGAGTAAAGAGACTTCACCCTCCTATTTCGAACCCACCGCCAGGATGGGACCTCAATGTGGTGCTAGCTAAACTCATGGGCCCCCCTTTCGAACCAATGCATAAAAGTAGTCTCAAACACCTGACTTATAAAACGGCCTTCTTAGTAGCCATTACCTCTATAAGAAGGGTCCGTGAAATTCAGGCTCTGTCAGTGCAGGATCCTTTCTTTACTATCCACAAAGACAAACTGGTTTTACGCACACACCCTAGGTTCTCACCTAAATTTATATCTAAATTCCATGTAAACCAGTCCATCGAGCTTCCGGCTTTCTTCCAGAACCCGCAAAGCTCAGCTGAGGTGAAACTACACACCCTTGATGTGCGTAGGGCGGTCCTCTACTATGTAAATAAAACCAGACCGCTAAGGAAAACAGATCAACTGTTTGTCTCCGTAGCTACAGGCAGAGAGGGGGATCGCGTCTCTAGAGGCGCGATCTCGAAGTGGATTATCAACTGTATACAGCTGTGTTACTCTCTTTCTGAAAAAACTCTGCCTTTTACGCCAAGGGCCCATTCTACTAGAGGCATTGGGGCCACTCTGGCTTTCATTGCAAATGTTCCCCTCGACACCATTTGCAAAGCAGCTACTTGTAGCTCTATTCACACTTTTACTCAGCATTACTGCATTGACACTCATTCCAACACAGATACACAAGTGGGACAAGCGGTTCTAAGACACCTGTTTGCTCATGACCCTTCTCACATCCCACCTCCTTCTTCGGGTACTGCTCGCTAATCTATGCACAGCATGTGATCTAAGCAGATTCCACAAGCCTCAGAAGGGATACATTACTCACCGTAATCGTATTTCTGATGCTTGTATCTGCTTAGATTCACATGCGACCCACCCTTCCTCCCCTCCGAGAGAAGGCGCATGATTGCTTGTAGTCTTACCTTTCTGTCTATCTGCTTGGATTATCTGTACTCGCGCTACTCCTCATGCTTCCTCATGTCAGTAAAAATACAATCTGAGGATCCCAGACGCGTGAAGGATCTTGGGTACAGTGGACGTCACACTAGGGATAGTATTACTGGCACGCCTGTGTCGACGCCCATTTTCGAGTTTCGAAAAACAAACTGTAATACTCCGCAGCTTCCACTAGATGTCGGCCTATGCACAGCATGTGAATCTAAGCAGATACAAGCATCAGAAATACGATTACGGTGAGTAATGTATCCCATATATATATTGATTACATTTGACCCCCACCACCGCTGTTCACAGGGGCACCCCTTATGGTTAGAACAACTCAATTGGCTACACTACTCAAGGAATAATAGCCATTCTTTTGTGCTGCTGTCTGATAAGAGCAGCAAAGTAACAGATTGTCAACGTACTGAATAGGTATTGAGTCTCCCGGAAAGCAGAGAGATGCTGTGTCGGCATGTAATATCCTGGAAAAGGTGACCGGGAGTGTATAAATCCCTGTGGGGCCTAGTTAAGACATTTGACAATTTTGGTATTTGACCCCCAACCCCATAAGAAGGCAGAAAGGAACTGAGACTAGGTCGCAACAGGCACTGAGAAGGAGAATTCTGAGCATAAATCAACTACGCTGTAAACAGTGGTGCTAGAACGAATTTCTGAGAGAACAGTATATGGGTTGGACACCACTGTGGCAGTAGGGGCCACAATCTCAGTAATTGCCCTCAAGTCTTGCACCAGTCTCTGTTCATCTTGTATAGTTACCCCACACTTGTGCACTGGGAAATGGGCATGTTGCAGGGAGTTGTCGTATAAACGAATATGCCTTGGGTCAATAGGTCGTGGATAATTTGTTCAATCGCTTGTATCGCCTGTGGCGTGAGGGTGGGGGTATTGTTTTATTTTAGGGCAGGTGACATTCTTCTTCTAAAGATATACTTCTGATTCACAAGAAGTAATGAGCCCAGCATCATTTTAGCCGGTGGCCAGTACCTGTTTTGGAACATCATGAAGGCAATCGGGCTAAGTTGTTTTTTGAAGTTGCAAGCACTTTGGTATGTGTGGCTACGGTATAGGCTTCCACTGCTGTGGGGAGATCTATCGCCAAGGCGGGATTTTGAGGTAGGTGAAGATATGAGCTAGGGTCTACAGTAAATTGTTGCACCCATGGCGCTGAGGCAGTCAATACCCAGAAGGTTTCTGGAGTGGTTGGACTGAGCAGGAATGCTTTTGTTGTGGTGGGGCGGCCCAGGAAGATCATAGTTGGGGTGGTTAGACGTAGGCGTGTTGTGACACCCTCCATCCCCATCATGACTACAGCTTTCCCTGAGTGTGCCTTGGGAAGGTCATATGCCCTAAGGGTACTCGAAGAAGCTCCTGTATCCACTAGGTTTGTGTAATGTGCCCAGGGTTGGATTCATCCTATTTGAATACGGGCACAGTAATGTGTGGTCCTGGGGCATCCTTATGTCAGCATGGGAAATCTGAGTATCCAGTTGGGAAGGGTGCTTGTGGATTTAATTGTCTTGTCTGATGTGGGGCTGTCTTTGCATGGTATTATTATGGGATACTTGTTGTTGCTGCTGTACTAGTGGCCTAGGGTACTAGGGTGTCTGTTGGATCTGGCTAGTCCATCCATATGCCGCAGTAAGTCGAAAACAGTTAGATTTGGTATACATGGCAAGTGGGATAATTTGCCTAAATTTGGGACAAAGTAGCAAGTAGAAAACCGTCAGATTTGAGATGCCTGGCAAGTGGGGGAACAAATACCTACATGTGAGATACCGTAGCAAGTAGAAAACACCTCGATTTGAGATATCTGACAAGTGGGGAAAACTATGCCTACATTTGGGATACAGCAGTAAGTAAAAACACTGATTTGGGATACCTGATAGGTGGGAAAAATACGCCTATATTTCAGAGCAACCTGCAATTGAGACACAGCAGTGATTGGAAAACTACTTACTAGCTGGCTAACATTGGTGTGATATGTTATCTAAGGTAATACGAGTGGTAGGGTTTTAATGGAATTATAAATAAAAAGGCAGGACAGCCCCTAACACCTCATTCCAGGGACTAACATACATAGTGCTACACATAGTGCCTGAATGATGACAAAACCGAACTTCTCATTATCGGCACCCCTGCGCACCTCAACAAACTAGGCCACAACTACCCCAATTTCAAAATAGACAACAATAACATTAAAGTAGCCAAGGAGGTCAGAAACCTTGGTTTCTACCTGGACTCCACGCTAACCTTTAAAAAACAAGTCGACTCCATGGCCTCTTCCACCGCTTGTAAGCTAATCAGAGCAGCCAAGCCCTTCCTCTCCTGTAACAACTGCATCACCCTAGCAAGAGCCCTGGTCTTGTCCAAACTGGACTATTGTAATCCCCTACATGTGGGGAGCAACAAATACATCACCAACAAGATCCACATTTTACAAAAGAATTTTCTGCAAGCAGCCCTAAGTTTCCTGAAGAAAGCCCACATCTCTGACCTCAGAAGATCCAATAACTAGCTCTCCACAAAAGACAAAATCCTCCTCAAAACTGCCTCTCTGACACACAAATGTCTCCATTATGCCGCCCCACAATACCTCATAACCAGATTCGCAAGACAACCTTCCAACCGCCTTACGAGATCTGCCAACGTAAACCTCCTAACAGTGCCTAGATTCAAACGCACGAAGACCGGTGGAAGTAGCTTCCCGGTCAAAGCTACCCAATACTGGAACTCCCTCCCTCCGCCTCTGTGGGAAGACTTACCATACCCATGCTTTAGGTCCAATCTCATCCACTAGTTCAAGGAAAACGACCACTGACAGATACTCTAACCCTGCTCTGCCTGTTTATACTGTATATAATGTACATAATGTCTACTGTCTACAGTGATTGCTGTAGTGAAACCTGTCCATATCATCCCTGTATTCTGTATATACTGCCTATAACTCTTTGTATTTTATGTATGATCTTGTACAGCAATGTAACCTAAGCTGAACAACCCTCTTCATGCCTATTGCGCCCTGATACCCTCGGGTCTGGCGCGCATTACAACTATTAAAACAAACAAATTGAAAAGCAAGAAATGAGGAGAAGTATTATTTTTTCACATAACAATTCTTTATTCACTTAATCATTATATTTTGAAAGCCGACATAGCTGGCTAGTTAAATTGTTGGACATACATATTACAAAAATCACGAATACAAACAATTTCATCTGTTAAAATACATCACAATGTTCATACATATACAATATAAAGTGCAATGGGAAATGTGCAAAATTCTACTTGTGCATCATACCACAATCTGGCCATGCGTATGTCCGATGGAATACATTCAGTGCAATACTAATACATAAGGATCCCCAATATTTGAAAATCCTGAAGACAAAACCTTAAGTCTAAAACGTCCTCATTGATGTGAAACAAACATCAACAACAATGGAAAACAACCATAGACTACTCGGCGAGACAGATATAACACGGTCTTCCAAAAGTGCGCTTTTTCAAAGGGTTTAGTAATTTTCCTTCATCCTAGTTTCAACAACTGTTCATCAGGACAGCCGTATCCATTTCTAAACCAAAAATGTACAATTTGAGAGAAAAAAAAACGTTATTTACAATCTATTTTCTTGTTGAACATACAAACAAACAGCATGCATAAATTGTTACACTTGACGGGAATTCAAGGCAAGTGCATGAGTCGGTTCTTGTACCATGATCCACCAACACCTAAACAAACACACAGACAGGACACACCCATTAGTGGTGTTATCTAACACTGCCCGGTTTAAACATCAACTGTAGTATTCTTTAAAAGAGAAAAAACAAAGAGATACTCACAGTATCTCTAGACCATCAAGAAGACCTGTTTTAATTCTGGAAACGAAGGACAATCAATCCCCCACACCATGGTAAAGGAGCCTCCGGGTAATTGGCCCAAATTGGTCGTCCAACGCTGAAGGAACAAAGAAACCAAAGGGTCACCAAAATGCTGTCACGCTAATCCATGAAGCAACATATGTGTGCCCCATGTGTTTCCAATGTTAATGATGTCACTCAAATTTGTGAATAGCCCGATTTGTCCACCATTTTTGCATGTGCCTTTTAATTTCGACTAGTTATGTCATTAAAATTAGACATACTCAGTCTCATGATTTGCCCATTTCAGAAAGTAACAAAAACCCCAACAAGGAGACATTAATGAAAAACGCAGGTTGCCTGGTTGGTCCCATGCTATTAGCCCCTATATCTTTCGAATGCAACTAGTCGTTTATACACACAGCATGCCTATTCTAATAATGGGCCCACTGAAAACATGGCAGTGACATTACAAAAAAGGGGGTTGGGGGGACGGTTTACCTGCATGTCCTTAATCCTACACGTGAACCAGTGACTCCTCTGAGACTCACACCACAACGCCCAAAATGCTTGTGGACAAACGTCAGCTCTAAACACTGCTCCCAATACATATGGCGATCAGATATGTCTCTGGGTGAACCCGGTCTCAGGGCTACCCTTTCTTTTTTTGTATTGCCACAGGCAACCACAGATCACATGTTTGGCAAGACCCACGTGACCCGCCACGTCCTGATGATTCAGGATAATTGTTAGGGATGGCGTGTGTTCCTACTGGTCCGTGGTTCACCACGCAATCAACTCGCCAAATGACAACAAATTGCAGCCCATACAAAATGTGCAATACCACAACCAGGATGATTATAGCCTCTGCCTAAATAAAGCAACACTGACCGTGGTTGTCATTGGGAACCCTGTGGCTCGGCCAGAAAAACGATAATGGTGTTGTCACCAGATTTTTTAAAAACCCAGCTGTATTTCAGAAAATATACACAGCACACCAGATCGACAAACGCAGTGCAAACCAGCCTCCTGTTCGAAACATCACACTGAGGTCTGGAAAGTTGGAAGAGGTGCGTATCAGACAATGTACATAAAACATACCTCTAAATGCATCCATGGCCCTGAATCTAAAGTATTTGAAAAATGCATCCAGGATGGGTCGCATTAGCAAATTGTGTTAACACCATTGGATTCCATTCATCTTGCTGATTGAGTCAAGACCTATGTGTCCAACGTGTATAGCCAATGTTGCTCTCGAAGTGCTAGCCTGTGATCTATACTGTGCTGGTCCATGCCAACCATTTTGTAGATCACCCACCACTTTATATCATTTTCATCATGTCCGCTCATCACAAAATGCTCAACAAGAGGCACTGTCATAGTTTTGGTTCTAATTTTAGACCGATTCTCTGTGATCCTGGTTCCAATTTGTCTCAATGTTTTCCCCACATATTTCTTGAGACAAGGGCATTGAATTGTATAGATCACATTTAGTACTATTACATGTACTATGAACATTCAGGAAACAATCCTTCGAGTGGATTGTGTCCTCCAACGTATTCCTCATCTTAGATAGCAGATGTATTCCATCCAGCTTTGCTGCTCTTTGGAGTTTTTATTTTTTTCGGCAGAGGGCGGCGTGCGTCAATGTCGTCGAGTCGATGGTTCCTCGAAGGCCTTTTTCGAGGGTGACATTATCGGGTGTATAATTGGCACGTGCGGCACCCGTTGGCCTCAGTTCTGTTTTTCCGCAGTATACATTGCTGCGGACATTCGGTGCACCTCGAGTACTGTGAAGAATATATAATACAAACGAAATATGTCCTCGTCATCGACGCCGACCACGACCCCGAGATCGGGATTTAAAAAGTGCAAAACGTGCGGATCAAAAATGTCGATCACGGAACTGCACCGAGAGTGTTTGTGGTGCCTCGGAGAAGCCCACGACATGGAGGCCTGTACGAAGTGTCAGGCGATGACTGGGAAGGCCTTGCGAGAAAGGAGAGGAAAGCTACAGGTAGGTCGAAAAACCGATCGTAAAGCCTCTAGAGTCGAGTCGAGATCCCGTGAGAAGAAATCTCCTCGACGCAAAAGGCATCGATCTAGGTCCCGTTGCGATTCCCATCGCTCGTCGTCTTCGTCAAAAAAAATCAAAGAAACGACGCCATAGGTCTCCCTCCACCTCGTCGTCAGACAAGTCTCCGAAAAGGATGAGATGCCCCACGAAACATTCGTCTTCCGAAGAGTGGGAAGCATTCAGGGTCAAAATGATGGAGGTGTTTGAGAAAGCAAAGCCTCGGTCCGCGTCTTCTTCGGAAGCTGGCCGGGAGCGTCATCGCTCCGGCACTCGTGCGCCCTCGAGCCCGGGTAATCGAAAAAGGAAGGATGGGGAACCTTCCAGGACGCCGAGCGAAAAACGCTCTAGTCGAGTCGACCGACGCCGTCCGAGACCCATCACACCTCGAAGGGAAAATCTTCGAAGACCGCCTCAACGCTCTCGAAGCAGACCCTGTCGACGACTACTATGTCGTCGACACCGTTGACGCCCTTATCGACGACGACGCCGAAACCCTCGGCGCCAAAGGCTCCAGTCAAGCCAGGAAAGCCAGAAACAGACAAGTATAAGGTTACAAAACCTGTAATATCCTCAGAGCCCGGTACTACACCTCTTCCTCCTCCTCTCCCAGAGAAGGTTTTCAAGCCTCTCCCCAGGAAGGAGTTTTTCAAATCCCTGACCTCAAATTTTGAGGAGCAAGACAGGTCTGATGAGGAAAATGTACCTTTTGGGCTAGAATATGGCACCCCAAATGTCCCAGAATGCTTGATCTCAGAGGAAAGCAGAATGAGGGATTTGTGGAATCTTTACACAATGCAAGTGGCATTGACACATCTCCTGAGAATTACTTTGACAGACCAGAACCAGGAGAGCATGCCAGTCCATCATACCATCAATTAATGACGAAGGTACTAGATTATTTAGGATGGGCTAGACCACCAGCCCAATTCATCCAAGATGATTTAACAGATATATTGGACCATGGTCCCACCGAAGACCCAGTACTACCCTTTCATGTAGCCTTGCAAAACAGGTTGGCCAAGAATTGGGAAACTCCGGATTCTATTCCTCCGGTAAATAAATCCCTCACCTCAAAATACCGCCCGGCCAGTAGCGACCCCGGCTATCTGTCAAAGCATCCAACTCCACCACCAGCCCAATTCATCCAAGATGATTTAACAGATATATTGGACCATGGTCCCACCGAAGACCCAGTACTACCCTTTCATGTAGCCTTGCAAAACAGGGTGGCCAAGAATTGGGAAACTCTGGATTCTATTCCTCCGGTAAATAAATCCCTCACCTCAAAATACCGCCCGGCCAGTAGCGACCCCGGCTATCTGTCAAAGCATCCAACTCCCGAGAGTCTGGTCATACAGGCAGCCACAGCTTCTAACAATCTTGCGTACCCTTCTATCCCTCCAGACAGGGACGATAAGCGTGTGGATGGCTGGGCACGGAAGGTATTTTCAGCTGGGAGTATGGCTTTAAAATCTGCCAACTCCACATGTGCCTTGGCAAAATGTTCGTACACTCTGTGGGAGTGCATCGCAATGGCGGCGGAGCACATACCAGAAGGGGAAGAAAGGGAAGGGTTCCTAGCCATCGTTGGAGATGGAAAGGAAGCCATGCAGGAATCCCTTCAATCTGGATTGGACACTGCGGATAGTATAAGCAGGTCCATGGGCACTAGCAAGGTAATGCGCAGATTTGCGTGGTTACGGAAGTCGGGTTTTGCACCGGACGTACAGGACCGCCTTCTGAACATGCCTTTTGACGGGTCTCACCTTTTTGGCAACAAGGCTGACGAGAGCCTTGAGAGGTTGCAGACCTCAAATGCAGCTGCCAAATCTTTAGGAGCTGCTATTGGGCAACCGCATCCTTTTTGTGCGCAAGGACAATCGTGGAGGGGACGATCCTATCGTTACTACACCTCATATGGAAAGGCGAGAGGAATGGCCAGTCAAAGGGGCCAGAAAAAGGCCACTCGCGGGGGACGTGGAAAACGTGCAAAGCCAGCTCCAGCTGCAGCCTCTCTGCCACAAAACCACTTTGAGGACTTGCATCACAAAACACCTGTAGGAGGCAGGCTGTCACAGCATCTGCAAGAATGGCGAGCCATTACTTCAGATGTTTGGGCTCTAGAAATAATAGCCCAAGGCTACTGCCTTCCTTTTCTAACGCAACCTCAAAGCAATCCACTAGGGAGACACCCGTTGAAGTCTTCAAACCCGCTTCTACAGCAGGAAGTTCTAACCGTGCTGGAGAAAGGTGCTATAGAACCAGTACCTGCAGCGGAGAGGAACAAGGGATGGTACTCCCCGTATTTTTGATCCCCAAAAAGGACGGAGGACTGAGACCCACCTTGGACTTCAGAAACTTGAACAAGTGCCTCAGGAAGGACAAGTTCAAGATGGTTACCCTTTCTCAGATCCTTCAGGCCCTTCAACTTCAGGACTGGTTGGTGTCATTGGACCTCCAGGATGCTTATTTTCATGTGCCGATTCATCTCAAGCACAGAAAATACCTGAGGTTCGTGGTTGGCGACTCACACTATCAGTTTCGAGTCCTGCCATTCGGATTGACCTCCGCCCCGAGAGTCTTCACTAAGTTAATGGTAGTGGTGGCAGAGCACCTCAGGAGAGGGGGGATTCATGTCTACCCCTACCTGGATGATTGGTTGATCAGGGCGTGTTCTGCCGAGCAAGCACTGGATCATCTGAAAGTCACCTGCCACTTCCTCCACAGACTGGGCTTCTCCCTCAATTTCAAGAAGTCGCAAATGACACCTTCCCAACAGCTTCAGTACATAGGAGCTGTATTAGACACATCCTTGGAAAGAGCTTACCTCCCAAGTCGAGGGCTCAAGACATTCTTCAGATGGTTTCCAAATTCCAAAATGCCCAAAATCTCCAGGCTTATGACTTTTTAAGGTTGCTCGGCCCCATGGCATCCTGCATCTTTCTGGTGCCAGAGGCACGCTTGAGGATGAGATCCCTTCAATGGGCTCTAAAGACTCAGTGGTCCCAGTTCTCGGGTCAAATGATGGATCTTCTTCAGATTCCGAACAAGGTCCGACAAGATCTTCTATGGTGGACCTGTACAGAGAACATCCTAAAAGGAGAACCTTTTTGGCAACCATGGCCGGCGATCACAGTAGTGATGGACGCCTCACTCATGGGGTGGGGAGCTCATGCCAACGATTTGACAATCAACGGTCGTTGGTCTCCATCGGAGTCCAAACTACACATCAACCTTTTAGAGCTGAGGGCAATCAGAATAGCGCTGAAGGCCTTCCTGCCATCTGTCAGGGGAAATAATGTCCTGATAATGACGGACAACACAGTGGCCATGCATTACCTAAACAAAAGAGGAGGTGTGAGGTCACTACCTCTGTGCAGAGAGGCAATGCAGCTCTGGTATTGGGCAATTCAGAAGGGAATCTCTTTAACGGCAATTCATCTAGCCGAGGAAGAGAATATGACGGCAGATGCTCTAAGCAGGCAGAGCACGGTGTCCCACGAATGGGAACTGGCTCAGGAAGTCATTCAAGAGATCTTCGCCCTTTGGGGAACCCCTCAAGTAGACCTATTTGCAATCGGTATCAACCGAAAATGCAAAAGGTATTGCTCAAGGGAATTTCCTCCGAGTGGAGCCCTGGGGGACGCGTTCGTGGTGGAGTGGAATTTCCCACTTTTGTATGCGTTCCCTCCGATTCCCGTCATTCCTCAGGTCATCAGGAGGCTGAGACGCTTCGGGAGCCGCATGATCCTAATTGCCCCGGATTGGGCCAGGAGAACGTGGTACCCGGACCTTCTAGACATGTCCATCTGTCCTCCAGTACGTCTTACTCAGAGAGAGAACCTTCTCTCTCAAATGGAAGGTCAGGTTCTCCATCCAGAGGTCAAAACACTCAACCTTCATGCTTGGTATCTGAAAGGCTGAGATACAGGGATTGGAACCTTCCAGATGATGTTATGGAGGTGTTGCTTTTGGCAAGAAGGCCAGCAACAAAGTCTCTATGCCTTTGGAAAAAGTTTTGCAACTGGTGCAGAGAAAAGAATGTTGATCCTTTTCTATGTTCTATTCCGGAAGTACTATCTTCCCTTCTGACCCTAGCACATAGAGGTCTGAATATTGGAACAATAAAAGGTTACCTTGCGGCGCTTTCCATTTTCAAGCCCTCGTCGGAAGAATGCTCCTACTTCAAAATTCCTTTGATAATACATTAGTGAGTCCTTTTGAGAATTGTGTTCCCTCCTCACCCATTTCAAGTACCGATTTGGGATCTCAATATAGTCCTAAAATTCTTAATGTGTGCTCCTTTTGAGCCTATGCACACATGTCCATTAATATTACTAACATGAGAAAACTGCCTTCTTAGTTGCTTTAACATCAGCAAGAAGAGTCAGCGAATTGCAGGCACTGTCTTCTGGGCCACCCTATAACGTGTTCCATAAGGACAGAGTTGTATTGAGGGTTAAACCATCCTTTTTACCGAAAGTAAATCTGATTTTCATTTAAGTCAGAAAATAGTTTTACCCGCATTCTATCCTCCACCCCATCCTTCTAAGGAGGAGGAAAGATTACACAGGTTGGATCCAAAAAGAGCTTTAAGCTTTTACATCTGTAGGCTTTCCAGACTTAGAGTGGACAACCAGCTGTGTATAGGTTACACAGGAAGGAAACTGGGTCAATCGGTGACAAAACAGACAATTTCACGCTAGATCGTGCTTTGCATTTAGGAATGCTACAGACTAACACAGAAAGACCCACCAGAAGGTTTAAGGGCTCATTCCACCAGAGGCATCGACTCTTCGACAGCCCTTCAAAGAGGTGTTCAAATAAGGTCCATTTGCGAAGCAGCAACTTGATCTTCACTACACACCTTTTCAGAATTCTATAGCCTGGATGCTTCCCAGTCTAAGGAGCTGACTTTTGGAAAAGCAGTGCTTTATTCCGCCATCTGAGGGCATTGAAAAAATCTAACCCCTTCTCCAGAGAAATTATACAAAATACTGCTTTGGGAGTCTATCTAAGATGAGGAATACGTTGGAGGACACAATCCACTCGAAGAACAAGTTACTTACCAACTGGTAACGTTCTTTCGATTGGATGTTCCTCCAACGTATTGCTCATCGCCCTCCCAGCCTACCCCTCTGTAGATATTTCCGGGTTATTGCCATCTCAAATCTCGCAAGGCTGATACCTGTCTGCTGGCACAATCTACACAGTACAAGATCAAAGATAAAAAGGGGAAAAACAGAACTGAGGCCAACGGGCGCCGCGCGTGCTACTTGTACACCCGATGACGTCACCCTCGACGGAGGCCTTCGAGGGACCATCGGCTCGACGACACCGACGCACGGCGCCCTCTGCCTACATTATTTTTTTTCCGAAGAGCAGCAAAGCTGGATGTAATACATCTGCTATCTAAGATGATGAATACGTTGGAGGAACATCCAATCGAAAGAATGTTACCAGTTGATAAGTAACTTGTTCTTCTCTTGAATCTTGAAGCTCTTCTTTATCCATGCGAATTTACAGGCAACACCACCCCACAGGGGTAGTGTCCCTTAATCGCTGGAAGGCCCACAAAAGACCTCATGATTGCTGATGGTTTGATAATCATTCTGTCAGCCGATATTAAATGCTGCTTGAGGTTTTTACATTTCTTAAAGGCAAATAACAGGGGTTCCAAATCTGAGTGTGTCAGTTGAAGTACATGCTAATTTTGTAAGATTATCTTTCATCTCATTACTCTGCTGACTAAAGGATGTCACACTGAACATCCTGGTGGATTTAATTTTGGCATCAGTTGTTTCCAAGAGGGAAGATCTATCCAAATGTCTACCTCTTTTCTTGCTTTGTCTCAAAGTATGACTGGAGTAACCCCTATTGGAAAATCTGTCTACTAGCAGATCTGCCTCCCTTTTGAAATCCTTGATAAAGATGCAGTTTCTCCTAATCCGGAGAAACTATCCAAAGGGCATATTATCGCGAAGCAATTTTGGATGATCACTATCATAGTGCAAAATGGTGTTGCGGTCTGTAGATTTTCGATATGTACCTATCCCTAATGTTACATCGCATGCCTTAATGTCCAAATCCAAGAAAGGAATGCATTCCACACTCTTCTAAATTGTGAATTTGAGGTTGGAATTTGAACCGTAATCCATTTGAAACGAATCCTCAATTTCCCCCTGTGTGGTATCCCATACTATGATGATATCATTGATGTACCTCTTGTATAGGAGTATCGCAGGGAGAAAAGGGTTAGTGCCATTAAGAATAAGCAGCTCCTCAAATGTGGCCATATACAAGGTTGCTAGGTTCGGGGCAAAGGAAGCTCCCATGGCTGTGCCTTTGTTTTGGATATAGAAGTGACTTTTGAACCAGAAGTAGTTCTTGTTTAACAACATTTCCAACAGTTCCAATATGAAGTCAGTGGGTACAGTATGTGGTTCAGTACTGCTATTTAAATAATCCATACAGACTCAAACATAGATATATTTGAGTACAGAGATTCAACATCGAATTTCACCAACAGGTCTTTTTCTGGGTCAAAGGTGAGGCCCTCCACGATATTTATAACATCCCTGAAGAGTGCCAAAAAATGTCAGTCTTCATAGCTAGAGGTTTCAAAAATAAGTCAACATACTTAAGAGCAGGTTCCAAAATAATACTTCATAAAGATACAATCGGTCTTCCCGGTGGGGTGGTGGCATTCTTGTGAATCTTGGTAAGTATATAAAGCAATGGTGTCCTAGGATTCACTGGGTTCAAAAAATCAAGTTCTTTCGGACAAAAAACCCGCCTCAAACCCAGATCTGGTGGCCTGACCATTCAAATCCCTGATGGATATAATGGGATTGCCTTGTAATGTGCCATGTGTGTCCTCTTGATTCAGTATTCCTAATGCCTCTGAATCATAATATGATAATAATACTATCCATAATCGCAATCCTTTCTCAGTTTTCCGCATCTTTGATAACAATTGCGTGATCACTGTGAAGGGATTGAAGAATCATTCTATGGTTTTTTCCAACATTGAAACTGGGTCTGGGGACTTCATTTTCAAATAGTCTGTCAAAGTCCCTAAGAATGAACTTTTCAAAGGTTAACACCTCCTTGGAAACCATGTTGTTGGTAGGATTAAAATAAGATGTCGGACGAAAAGGGGTGTTCCCTGATAGTTCCTGATGACGTTCCCCACCCTCAAAAAAGTCCTGCAGTCTTATCTTTCGAAAAAACGGCCCCAATTTCATCTCTAAATTCATCTTTGACACTTTACGTGCACTGGCTCTGTCAATCAAAGAATCACATTTAAAACTCTATCTCTCACTCACAAATGTCTCTCTAACCTAGCGCCTAAATACCTGGGTGACAAATTCTCACGAAACCTCTCAGACAGACCAACACGATCCCCACAACTACACTGTCTTAAAATTACGAGGTTCAAGCTTCAGAAGGCCGGGGGCAGTAGCTTCCCAGTATTAGTAGCTAAAACGTGGAACACATTGCCACTAGCTCTCAGAGCAGAACCATCTTACAACATCTTCAGAAAAAATGCAAACATGTGGCTCATCAACCAGGAGACAAAATAACTTGCACGCTCTCAGACAAATGTTAATATCTGCACCTATTTGCGATGCACCTTATTGCACTCCTTATTGTATTCCTGCATGTTTACACTATCCCAACTATATGTAAATCCGTATCAGCTGCAACTGTAAGTATTCTGCACCTCACTCCTTTCGGTCTTAAACTGTATGCAAATACGTAACTGTAAGAAATGTACCCAGATATCCTAGGGTTAGGCGCGCTATATAAATAAACAAAATACAAATACAAATACAAATCACACATAGGTACATATGAAAGCCCCAATTCTAAGACCCTTTCTTCATTTGTCAACTTCCTTTTAGATCTATTGAACACAGGCGAAGCTTTGGCTATCTTAATAATTGGCTAACATTGGTGTGCTATGTTATGTAAGATAATAAGAGTGGCAGGGTTTTAATGGAATACAGTAATTGCTATACTCCCCACCCAGACCACACTTATCAGTCGCTGCTGGTTGATATCGACTGGCTTCACAGGTGAATACGGGCACACATGGACTGGAGCTGCTTCTTTGGGAGCTGCCCTTAGTCTTGGGGACCTTAGTCCATGGGGCTGCCTGCGTAATGGCTACCCCGTGTGGTTGTCGTAAAAGGGAGGGTGGGCCAATCACAGGATGATGGGAGGGCTAGAATGCAGGAGCAGAGGGGAAGAAGGGTGCAGCTCGGAAAAGGCCTTTGGAAGGTATGGGATGGCTTAGGAAAGCACCAAAATACAAATTAAATCAAAACCCAGCCAAAAGGCAGTTGCAGCAATATGGGGACAGGCATACTTACCTGTGGGCACCAGGAAGCTAAAGTGGTGCACGGGACGCTGGAATGGAATCCCAAGTGCAAAATTCTGATAATAATTGAGAGATGGGGCCTTAGTCTACAAGGCTACAATTTTAATATCTTACATAAACCAGGCAAAGAATGGAACCCAGCTAATTTCAAGTCTCTGCATTCGCTCTCCAAACAAAAGCATGACCGCTCTATAGCTAAGGAATACATCAATTTCCTCACTCAGACACTCCAGGCGGGCCCAGTGACCACAATCCTCATTGGAGAATACACACAATGTGATGGCACGTTGCAGAAAGTACCAGAATTGAATATTTCCAGGAGATGGGTATCTGTAGTCTCAAGAGGAATGCAAGATGAAGATGTCGTACAGATTTGTGCGCATTCAAGCAGGTGAAGGATAGGCTCTGTTTCCGCGGAAGGTCTCATCATGAGAGGTACCAGATTGGGTATTCCCTCTGAGCTTCCACAGAAAGTTGTGGACAAAGGTCATCGAGGCATCGTGGCACCCCAAGTGACAGATCAGAGACAACATGTGGTTTACTGGGATTGGTGAAATGGTTGAATGTACCATCAAAGCATGTCATTTGTGGCAAAGTGCGATGCGGCTTGACAGACCACAGCTGCTGCGGATATCACGAGTTACCAGAGCTTGTGTGGAGTCATTTAGCAGTTGACTTCTTTGGACTGTCCAAAGGAGGCAAACATTGCTTCGTGATCATGGATGAGTACTCCCGATTCCCTGTAGTACAGATGGTGTATTCCACTGTGGCCAGCACAGTAATACCCGAGCTGGACAACATATTTTCAGCGTGGGTAATCCCAGAGGTGCTGAAGTCGTACAATATAACCCTGTTTAGCAGTCTAGAGTTTGCACGATTCATGCAACACATGGGTATTCACCATAGGACGATAACCCCTCTGTGGCCCTAGGCCAATGGAATGGTTGAAAGGTTCATGCGAAGTGTCAAAAAGGTGTTGCAGCAAAGTGAGGTATGGTCCAGGTCACTAAACCAGGCCCTATGCAACATGTTGGGACACTACCAGAACTCTCCACACGGACGACTGGCAGGTGTTCTGCTGAGCTGATGTTCGGGAGGTAACTGAGAACGCATTCGCCGATTAAGAACTGCCATTGGATGATCAGATCAGGAAGCAAAGCATGAAGTATGCTGATCAAAGGAGACATGCAGTGGAATCACCAATGCAGGCAGGTGTAACGCTCACCTGATATCCACGGGGATGCTGCGTCTGAAAACACAGGAATTTGGGTTTAATCTTATTGTGTCTTCCTGCCTGGAGCCCACCTCCCTTGTGGACCCAGCTTCCCTCTAATGCTCTCCTCACCTTGCTTTATTTTATGGTGCTCTCTCCGTCCTGCTTCTCTGTGCAGGGGTGCGTTATTGAATGGTCGCGTCGCAACCTAGTTGCTTCACTGGTACGGGCCCTCAGAGTCCAGACCTGCTGTGACTCCAGTTCGTCCAGGTAAGTATGCTGTTTTGGCAGTTTGTCCTTTACTTTGCCCCTATTAATGTCGCTCCTTCTTCCTTGGGTGCAAGAAGAGTTCTAGTGGTGCCGTGCTTCTTGGGGCTGCGCACGAGATGGTAAGTGAAAGCGCGATGCGCGGCGCTATGTGCCTTTTCCTATGTTGACCTGTTTTTTCTCTCTTCCTTGCAGGCCGCTGCGAAGTCCCAGAATGGATGCTGCTGAGAAGATGGAGAGCAGTGAGTAACGCGTAGCACACGCCACCTTCTTGATCTTCTGTGTGCTAATCAGTGTTTCTTCTCTCTTGCAGGTCATTATTATGGCCCAGAGTGGACGTGGGCCGAGGGCGATTCAAACCCAGGTAAGCGTGCGATTATTTGGTTATTTTCAGTATTGGAACATAAACGCTTACTAATGCTGTTTCGTTCTTTTCCTTCTCAGGTTGCGGCTTCTTTCATGATCGAGGGGACGTCGCCGAGATGCTGTATTCTCCGGACCCAAGAGCGGAGGACAGGAGCAGGATTCACTCACAGGTAAGTGTATACTAACAGTGTTCTTGTTCTTGCAGGTAACCGGCTCCGGAATGCTGGTGAAGATCCGAGCAGAACGTGGTGAGCGTCACGTTGCCAAGCGCAGAGTAACACAAAGTGTGTTTCTCAGCCTGGGCGTGGCTTATATAGCCCCCAGGTATCCCTAGGCCTGACCACACCTAAAACACTAGACCGCATAGCTCGGTTCATTGACCTAAGCTATGCAGGGGCATCCATGTTGTGCAAAAGTCCATTGCCAAG
Organism: Ambystoma mexicanum; assembly: GCF_040938575.1. Taxonomy (NCBI): domain Eukaryota; kingdom Metazoa; phylum Chordata; class Amphibia; order Caudata; family Ambystomatidae; genus Ambystoma; species Ambystoma mexicanum. Next base: position 130,423,696 of record NC_090922.1, read on the forward strand.
CCCAGTTCTCAAGTTCCCTCTGCTTCACATATGAGCCTGGCGCCAAAGGCGCCAGGACTGACTCCAAGAGAGTTTTGGTCGGGGGCGAGATGGTGATGCCCTAAAGGCCATGATGGAAGGTTGTGGCGTAGCCCAATTGGCTTGCCTATTAGGGCCAGGGGCAGGGGTCATGATAGCAGGAGACTGAGTATTTGTATGCCTGCAACAAGAGAGAAAAGCGGACTGCAGGTTTGATCCATTGTGTAAACCTATTGGGGCATTCTTCCTTACAGTGTCCAAACCCTTGATAATAAGTGCATTGGGAGCGCTATGGGGGCTGGTCGGGGCCAACATTTCTCTGAGGTCTGCTAGGCCCCCTTCTCACCTGCTGTGTGTGTTGGGTGATCCCGTAGGAGCTTGTGTCGGCGGTCAGTCAAATTGAGCTAATTGTAAGGTAAGCAGATTTTCTGTTTACAGCTCTTTTCTAAATGCAAGCTGTATATTTGTGCAACCGTTGGCATTATTTCTCATGTCTCCATGCATTACCATCAATAACTGTGTTTTCAACATCACTTTTAATTGTAGGGAGGATACTGCCAACAAAATATTGTCTTACACGTTTTGGGGCTATGTGAGTGACATTATCTATATTAGAATGATCTTCTAATGTGGCAATGACTCTCGGTTAGAAATCCCCAGGGTGTTCTTGCTTATCCTGCCTTAAAGACACAAATTCTGTTTAAGCGTTTACTAGTTCCTTCATTGTCTCCAATATGTCACCCCTTTTCGTCACAACCTCCTCCATGTCTTAAATTATATGTTGTGTAATTAGCCTCCTTTTAATGGACCCTTAAACCTCTGGAGCCAGGTTGCCTTAGTTCTTACCATTTGAAGTTGCTCCAGCATAAGTACCAGTTTAAGTAAGCCAATCAAATCAACGGTAGTAGGGTTGTGCTAGTCTATAATGCTTTCTAGTTCCCTAACAAACTTCTTAGGGTTTGTGCAAAGTGGTTGTAATGTGTCCTTGAAGGACCTTATTTGATCTGGTGTTCAGGACTATGTGGCATAGCACAGTTTGAAAGCCTTTGGATGCCGAAATTATGTTAACAGGGAGCGTGTGTGCTCCTGCTTCCTCCCTTTGTAGGAGTGGCATGTCCCTTTCTAATTCCTCTATCTCTATTCTGTGAAAACATGACTGAGCAATTCTCCCATCCCTTTGCCATGGTATACTCTTACGTCTCGTCCCCTTTCCTCCATACTGCATGGGCGTCCCTTCCAAGGGACGGGAGACGGAAACTTTTTCACCAGAAAAAACCTTCTTCCCCTTTAAATTTAGAGGTGCGCAGGGGTGCGGCCCACGGAGCATGTGCTGCCCTGACTCCTCCCTCCCGCGCCACACCTCAGTCCCCTTTTCTGCGTCGAAGTGAACGGGACGAATTCGCCAGCGCTTCTGAGTTTGGCTTCGGCCATGTAATTCCACGTGTGGATACTTCTGCTCTTTGTCTTTTTTTGTCTTTTTATCATTCAGGTACTTGGTCCTCAGGTGCAAAGCTCCTCCCCGGCACATGTCAACTTCCACAGGGTACAGCAGGTGTCCATCCTGCAACAGGCTCTTCCTAACTTCAGACCCCCCCGCCCTCTGCCTACGTTGCCTTGGCCCAGACAACGGTTGGCAAGCTTGTACAGCATGTGGCTCGCCGTCATCGAAAGCGCTGAAGAACAGACTAGCCAGGTGGAGGGAGCTCTTCCAGAAGTCTCCTCCAGAGGACCTCAAGAACTTCGTGAAACACCGAGCCAGGCCCAATGTAGGGCCGCTATTTTCCATCGCACCCCACAAAGGAGACTCCTTCCCAAGGAGTCTCCCACGCGGAAGGGACTGTTCAATGTCGAAATGGCAAGCTGAATCACATATCAGCCCTCAGAACACGAGTGGGAGTTAAATTCTGACATTCAATCAGTCATGTTTACACGCTTCGGGCAACCAGACGTAGATCTATTGGCTACAAGTGAAAATGTGAAATGCCTAAATTACACCTCCTAGGTTCCCGCAGAAGGAATACAGGTGGAAGGACCGTCGATCAGTTGGTCTGGGATACTCTTATGTCCCGTCCCCTTTCCTCCATACTGCATGGGCGTCCCTTCCAAGGGACGGGAGACTGAACCTTTTTCACCAGAAAAACCCTCTTCCCCTTTAAATTTAGAGGCGCGCTGGGGTGCATGCGCTGCCCTGACTCTGCCCTCTGGCGCCCCTTTTCCGCGTCAACTGGAACGGGCTGAATTCACCAGCGCTCCTGGGTTTGGCTTCCACCATGTAATTCTACGCGCGGATACTTCTTCTCTTTGTCATTTCTGTCTTTTTATCCTTCAGGTTTTCGGTCCTCAGGCGTCACGATCCTCCCCGGCGCATGTGGATTTCTACAGGGTTCAGCAGGTGTCCATCCTGCAACGGGCTCTCCCTAACTTCAGACCCCCATGCCCTCTGCCTACGTTGCCTTGGCCCAGACCACGGTTGGCAATCTTGTACAGCGTGTGGCTCGCTGTCCTTGAAAGCGCTGAAGAACATACTAGCCAGGTGGGGGGAGCTCTTCCAGAAGTCGCCTCCAGAGGATCTCAAGAACTTCGTGAAACATCGAGCCAAGCTCAAGGTAGGGCTGCTATTTTCCATTGCACCCCGCAAGGACTCTCCCACGCGGGAGGGCCCGGTCAGGTCCTTATACCAGCACATGCACCCAGGCTGCTACAGCTACCGGTCTTTGGGCCGAGGGATCCTTGGCTCCTCCCGGTGGCAGTGTTGAGGAACCGGAAGGTTCTTGTACCGGATTGTCATTCAAGGGGCTCTGCCCTTGTACCAGCAATATGGCTCAGGGGCTTTGCCCTAGTACCAGCAATAGGTTTGAGGGGGCGTCTAAACGAGGCACTAGCGACCCCCGGGTCGAGGGTGTCGCACCTACCAGGCCTAGGCCCCGGGAGAAGGGTATGCCTCGTGATCCACACGCATAAGTCTTGGAGGAGGCTGGGCCCAGCGAGCCAAGCAACACGTCACAGGCACGTGGCAGGCAGCGCGACAAAATGGCCACTGCGCCAGACACAGGAACCCGTCCGACGCCATTCAAGGAGTTCGGCGAAGAACGAGTGTCAAGATGGGACTGACCTCAACCAGGTATGTGGCCTACAGCCTATCCTTCTTATGCGCAGGGCAGCTTCCCACTGCGTCCATACGGACAGGGTATGCAGCAGCTCCCGGTTACCCAGTCAGTACCCCCTACCACCTCTCGGCCAGTGAAGAGGGGTTCTTTGAGAGGTTCATTGGCCTCATGAAGTTGCCTCGTATGGGGTTTATCCTCAAGGACACCACCAGGGAAGTCCTCCCGACTATGCTAGCGGCGCCTCTGCCGGCGCCCCCGGCGCAGCCGCTGCCTCTGGCTCCCCAGCTGATTCCTCAGGCGGTTCCGCACCAGACTCCGCCGCCTCCTCAGCCTCTGGCCACGGCCACTGTACCCCAGCCTCTGGCTCCGGCTACTCCTCCACCTCCGCAGGATACGGACGGGCAGGAGGATCCGGACACGCCATCCTCAGCCAGGGCCTTCCACAAACATCTTGCTGGAATGGCGGAGTACCTGGGCCTACCCCTACCCCAACCCGAGGTCGAGCAGCCGGCAGAGGGGGTTCTGGCTGAAGTCCTCACGCGACACCCCTTTGCCAAAACGGGGATTCCTCTGCAAGCCGATGTAGTCTCCCTGGCCAGGAAGGGTTGGCTCAAGCCCCACTCGGTCCAGCCGGTCTGTCATGTCTCGCTGGCGCCGCGGCTCCCTTTGGCGGCGCTGGAGAATGCGGACTTTGTCCTTGTTTCCTTCTCCCATCATGGCTCCTGTTACTACGGGTAGCGTTGCAGTATTCCCGTCTTCGGTCAGACGTCCTCTGACGTCACCGCGCTGTTCCAAGGATCCCGGATATGGTGCTGCAGAACCACAGCTCAGCGCGTCGCTTCTCTCCTCAGACGCTCCGTAAGTTCGCAGCTAGGGTGCATGTTACCTACATCCTTGTCCTTAAACTTACCTTTTCTCTTTACCTACCTATCTACATATCTACAGACTTGTGTCCGTCTCCAGCCTCCCTCTCCCGACCTCCGAGACTCCTCAAGACTCCTCCTCCATCCAACCCGCTCGGTACTGCTCTTTTCTCACTTCTATCTGTTTTCTCCGTGATAATATTTCAGTTCATACCCTGTTTGTTTAAATTAGAATACAGAAGCAGACAGAGTCCTGCAAATAGAATCCTTCCCACGTTGAAGATCGACGTACCGAGGACGATTGGATCCATCTCCGTTCCGGCAGGGTTTTCTCCCCCAGGAGGGTTTCCCTGGGATCCCTTACACCACCACTTGTTTCCTAATCAGGAGAGGGGAGGTGTCAGGGTCCCTAGGGGGCTCCCCAACTGCCTCGTTGATTGCTGCACCAGCAGGTTAGTGTTTGAAAACCTTACAGCAAGCGACGCCCGTAAAAAAGAAAGATAAATTTCTGATCATGACAACGCTGCAAGCAGCGTTAGACCAGGTGCAGCAATTAACGACTGTGGTACAAGGTTTGTCCCATGAGGTACAAGCCTTGAAACATGAGAACGCTTATCTGAAACAGCAAATGTCAGTGAAGCCTCCCACAAGTTCGGAAATCCCTCCGGGTCCATTACCAGGAGGGAAATATGACGGAAATCCTCAATCACTAAGGGAATTTCTGGACGCTTGCACAGTGCAATTTGCTTTTAAAACATCTTTTTTTCCCTCAGATAGAGATAGGGTAGGATACATGATTACCCATCTAACAGGACCTGCTCTAGCTTGGGCCACCCCTATTGTAACTTCTAATAACGCCATTCTTGATTCAGTGCCCGCTTTTACTGCCAGCCTGAAGGCTATGTTTTCAAGAAAAGAGTACCATGTCTCCACTCAGGAGAAATTGCTAGATATCAAGCAAGGATCCTTAGGTATTCTAGAATACATCACTCGATTCAAACAAATGGCGGCCGGCACCTCTTGGGCCGATGACGCTCTGATAACTTTGTTCAGAAGGGGGCTTCATGAAGAGTTAAAAGACGAACTCGCGCGGATCTCTAGGCCCAATACTCTTGCGGAATTGGTCTCCCTCACCATGCAGTTAGACTATCGGCTACAAGAACGACAAGCGGAAAGGAAGAAAGGGAGAAGTCACCACTTTGGGCCAGACATAGTTTCAGTTCCTAAAACCACTAATTCAGATGAACCTATGCAAGTGGGAATTACTCGGGGACCTCTTACTCCAGAGGAACGGGCTCGCAGGAAAAACCAAGGGCTATGTATGTACTGCGGCTCTTCCTCTCATACAGTACAAGAATGCCCTATTGCTCCTCTTAGACGGCAAGCACGTTCGGGAAACGCCAGACCCCAACCGCAAAGGGAACAACGGTCGGGGCAGCGGGTGCTGGTTCCCACTCTCCAACCCTGATTCCTCCATCATTGGACATGGTAGTTTTACGGGTCTCTCTATCCTTACCAGATAGAACCGTAGTAACGGTACCCGCCTTGATAGATTGCGGTGCAGCGGGATTGTTCATAGACGATTTGTGGGCTAAATCACAGAATTTACCTCGCTCTCCCAAAGCCTTTGCCATACCTGTTGAAGGGGTGGATGGCACGCCTCTAGTTTCAGGACCTATACGGGAACAAACGTTCGCCTTAAAGATGTCTATCGGTTCCCACAGAGAAGAGATCATATTCGACATTATTAAGGCCGCCCACTATCCCGTCATTTTGGGATTACCCTGGTTAAAGCTACACAATCCATTCATAAATTGGTCAGCTGGTTCTATCTTTTTGGGGTCAGAACACTGTGTTCAACACTGTCTGGCTGACAGCTCTGTAGGATTCTTTACTCCTCCTTCACCTCCTGAAAGATCCCAGAAAATAGTGGACCAGATCAGTCTTCTTCCTCCCGAATATGAGGAGTTCCAGGACATTTTTTCTTCTTCTCAGTTCTCGGACCTTCCGCCTCATAGAAGAGACGATTGTTCGATTCGACTTGAATCTTCACAACCCATACCCTTCGGTAAAATGTACATCCTTTCGGAGAAGGAAAAATCGGTCTTAAGACAGTATCTGGATACCAACCTCAAGAACGGTCTGATAACGGAATCAATCTCTCCGGCAGGGGCATCGTTGTTTTTCATAGCAAAGAAGGACACAGAAGAATTAAGGCCCTGCATAGATTATCGGGGTCTTAACAAAATCACCATTCCGGATCGTTATCCGATGCCACTCATCCCTGATATTTTGGAGGCCGTAAAGGGAGCCACAATCTACACTAAACTAGATCTCAGAGGAGCCTATCACCTCATCAGGATTAAGGAGGGGGATGAGTGGAAAACAGCCTTTCGCACCCCTTTTGGTCATTTCGAGTACCGGGTGATGCCCTTTGGTTTATCAAATGCTCCTGCTGTTTTCCAGAGATTCATCAACCATATATTTTCTGATCTCCTTCTCCACACAACAGTCGTATATCTCGATGACATCCTGGTGTACTCCAAGGACCCAAAAGAACATCACCAACATGTGAGTCAAGTCTTACACAGATTACGGAACAACCACCTATTCTGTAAACCAGAAAAGTGCAAATTTCATCAGACTACAGTTACTTATCTAGGGTTCGTCCTGTCCTCCTCTGGGATTTCAATGGATCCCAGCAAAGTAACAGCAATTCTAGAATGGTCTCCACCTCGTACCGTCAGAGAACTCCAAAGTTTTCTGGGATTCTCAAACTTTTACAGGAAGTTTATTGCAGGGTTTTCTTCTGTTGTTTTACCTCTAACAAGGCTGCTTAAGAAGGGGAAGACTTTCGAATGGACAATAGAAGCTCAGTCTGCCTTTGACACTTTGAAAACTCTTTTTACGTCAGCCCCAATCTTACGAACTCCGGACCAGAGCCTACCCTTTATTGTAGAAACAGACGCCTCTCACTTCGCCTTGGGAGCCGTATTGAAACAGACTCAGGCACTTGGATTAGAGCATCCTGTGGCCTATCTTTCTAAAACCTTCTCTCCCTCGTAAATCAACTACACAGTATTAGAGAAGGAACTATTGGCCATAAAACGAGCATTTCAGGAATGGAGACATCTCCTATTGGGTTCCCAACATCTTATCGAAGTACGCACGGATCATCAAAATCTTAAAAGCCTCCAGTACGCAGAAACCCGTAACAGTCGGCAAGCTAGATGGGCACATTTCTTTTCTCCCTACAACATAACATTCACAATCATTCCGGGCAACACCAATCTACAAGCCGATGCATTATCACGCAGAGATCCAACATGCAAACCTGGTTTTCAGACCGAAAAACTGTTTCCTCGGGCTACATTTATTGCGGGAGTCCAAGATTTCCTTCACTCAATTGCATCCCAAACCTGTCTCATCAAGGATTCTATCAGTCTTCAAATGGGAAAGTGGGGTCTCTCCTTTGAAGGCGGATGCTATTATCAGAACCATCGAGTCTATGTCCCTACTCTCCAACTCCGTACTGAAGTGATGCATATGTGTCATGATTCTGTCATGGCCGGACATCGCGGGATAGCCAGTACTCGGGAGCTTGTTTTAAGGCATTTTTGGTGGGAAACCCTGGGAAAGGACGTGAAAGACTATGTTTCATCATGCATGGTTTGCCTCCAAGCCAAAACCCCTCGCAGCAAACCGTTTGGGGAAACTGGCAACAGTACAAATACCTACCCGTCCCTGGCAACTGATTTCTACGGACTTCATTGTCGACTTGCCTACGTCTAAAGGTTGTACCACCATTATGGTAACGGTCGATTATTTTACCAAATTGGCCCATTTTCTGGCTTTGCCCTCCATACCAACTGCCTCACAAATGGCCAGACGCTTCATCAATACCATATTTTCTCAGCATGGTCTTCCAGACAGTATAGTGTCCGATCGAGGTTCGCAGTATATCTCCCGATACTGGAAGCAGGTCTGTTCCGCTTTGGGGATTAAAAGAGCTTTAAGTTCAGGCTACCATCCTCAAACTAACGGACAGACCGAACGTCTGAATCAAACCCTGGAAACTTATCTGCGTTGCTTTGTGTCTGCGGCTCAAGATAACTGGATGGAACTGTTACCCTTGGCAGAGTTTGCCTATAACAACGCTCCTCATGCATCCATTAAGACAAGTCCATTTCATTGTACCTATGGATACCATCCCTCCTGTTCTCCTTCCTCCCTTCTCAAAACTTCGGCATTTCCAGATGCCGACGCCCTTATGGGGGACATCCATCAGGGACATCATTTGGCCAGGACTGCTTTGCTAGAAGCTCAGGAAAGCTCCAAACGCTTTGCGGATTTGCATCGTTCACCATCACCCAAGATTACTCCGGGGGATCTGGTTTGGCTCTCGGCAAGATTCCTTCCTAGACACTTGATTCCGTCTAAATTGTCTCCTAAATTCTTTGGACCTTTTACTGTTTTAAGGTCGAAGGGCTCGCTAGCCTTTGAATTGCAACTTCCTCCATCTTGGTCCCGGATTCACCCAGTATTTCATGTGTCCCAACTCAAGCTCCATGTTCCAGATCGATTCGGTCGTTCTACGGACTGTCCTCCACCTGTGTCAACTGAAGATGGTCCCGAATTCGAAGTCTCCGGTGTTTGTGATTCTCGTTATCATCATGGTCGACTTCAATATCTGATCCACTGGAAGGGGTATACTATAGCGGACCGTTCGTGGGAACCAGCCTCTGCTGTCCACGCACCTTTGCTTGTTCGCCGCTTTCATAGGTTGCACCCCGACAAACCCGGTGGGGGGACCCTTGGAGGGGGGCATACTGTCATGTCTCGCTGGCGCCGCGGCTCCCTTTGGCGGCGCTGGAGAATGCGGACTTTGTCCTTGTTTCCTTCTCCCAGCATGGCTCCTGTTACTACGGGTAGCGTTGCAGTATTCCCGTCTTCGGTCAGACGTCCTCTGACGTCACCGCGCTGTTCCAAGGATCCCGGATATGGTGCTGCAGAACCACAGCTCAGCGCGTCGCTTCTCTCCTCAGACGCTCCGTAAGTTCGCAGCTAGGGTGCATGTTACCTACATCCTTGTCCTTAAACTTACCTTTTCTCTTTACCTACCTATCTACATATCTACAGACTTGTGTCCGTCTCCAGCCTCCCTCTCCCGACCTCCGAGACTCCTCAAGACTCCTCCTCCATCCAACCCGCTCGGTACTGCTCTTTTCTCACTTCTATCTGTTTTCTCCGTGATAATATTTCAGTTCATACCCTGTTTGTTTAAATTAGAATACAGAAGCAGACAGAGTCCTGCAAATAGAATCCTTCCCACGTTGAAGATCGACGTACCGAGGACGATTGGATCCATCTCCGTTCCGGCAGGGTTTTCTCCCCCAGGAGGGTTTCCCTGGGATCCCTTACACCACCACTTGTTTCCTAATCAGGAGAGGGGAGGTGTCAGGGTCCCTAGGGGGCTCCCCAACTGCCTCGTTGATTGCTGCACCAGCAGGTTAGTGTTTGAAAACCTTACACGGTCAATCGATGCCTGGACGCCAAGTACAGGCAGATGGAGGGGGGATACACTCTTGCTCTCGGCCCATCCTCAGCCACACTCCTCGGTGATCGCTGTGGCATCACTATACTCCAAGCCTCAGTCCTCCTCAGCCTCCTCCTCTGCGACGCTGCTAGGCAAGGAGGAGAAGATCCTGGAGGCATACGGAAAGAAACTCTATTCCAACGCGTCTTTGCAACTTCGTCAGGCCAACGCAGATGCCATGCTGGCTGCCGCTAACCAAAGGTAATGAGTGGAAATTGCAGACTTCCTCCCGGAACTCCTTACGCAGAGCCAATCACATTTTAAGGCGGGACTGGCTGAGGCCAAGCTGGTGGCGCAGGACTTCATGGAATCTACAGTGGTCCATATTGACACCTCTGGCTGTGCCATCTGTATCACCACGGACATAAGGGCAGCCTGGCTCCGGGTGATGAAATTCAACCCGGATGTCCAGGAACGCATATTAGATCTTCAGTTCGAGGAGGGGGCGGGGGGCACCTCTTCCACTCAACCACGGACGAAGAGCTGGACAAGAAGAAAAACAGCTCACAAACGGCCAAGTCTTTATCCATCTTGACAAAGACCACGCCCAAGTCGTACACCCAGTCATAGCAGCGCTCAGACAGGGGGCGTAATTATGGAGAATACCGCGGCTTCCTGGAACGGAGATCCAGACAGCCGGACCGCTCGCCATCTCAGAACCGCCGAAAGCAACAAAAAAGGGAGGGTGGGGGGAGGTCTTTTTCCAGTCCCCCTCCTCCGCAACAACCTCAGAGGGAAAGAAGGCATGACACGCCCCTGCGGGGGTCCACGTGTCTCCAGTGGGGGGCAGGCTTGCTCCACATACACATTTCTGGCACCAGAATATGGTGGACCCCCTGGACCCATTCCAGCCTCTCCTCCCCTCCTCTCCCTCAGTTTGGGACAGCAACTCTTCTGGAGGAGATCCGGTCGCTCGTAGAGAGCCAGGCAGTGAAGGAAGTCCCAGCCTCCCAGCGAGGCTTGGGCTTTTACTCCAGGATTTTCGCCATTCAGAAGAAAAACCAGGCGGGCCCGAGAGTTGTGCTGGACCTTTCCACCATCAACCTCTCCTTACCCCTACAAAACTTCAAGATGGTTATGCCCGCTTTTATAGCGGAGACATTGTGCAAGGGAGACCGGATGTGCTCCCTGGATCTGGAGGACGCGTACCTACACGTCCCGATTTGGCAGCCCCATCGTTTTTTCCTATGGTTCAGGATCATGGGCTACCATTTACTATACAAGGTCCGCCCTTTTGGCCTCAACCCGGCCCCCAGGGTCTTTACCAGGCTAATGAATACGGTGGCTGCCCTCCTCAGAGCGCAGGGCCTCCACCGCTACCCATACCTCGACGACTGGCTCGTCGGGGCTACATCTCCGGAAGCGGTTCACCACTCCTCCCATGTCCTTATGAACACACTGCACAATCTGGGCTTCTCGCTCAACCTCAAGAAGTAGCAGCTGCAGCCCACGGAGACTGACATTCTTGGGCCTCATCTGGGACACGTGCTCCGAGAAGGTATTTCCTTCGGAGGACAAGATCTCGGCCATCAAGAGGGCCACCTCCCACTTCCTCTGCAGAGAGGTGACCTCGGCTTGGTGGTACCAGCATCTCCTTGGTCTCTTGGCAGCGGTCCTTTTAGCCGTTCCACACACGAGATTGAGGATGAGGATTCACCTGCACTTCACGGCATCATGGAACCCGGAGCAGGGCTCCCAATCCGAGATGATCAACGTTCCTCCATCTCTCCACGCGGACCGAACATGATGCTCCAGGGACTGCAACCTACGGACGTGCAAGACCTTTCGGCCGCCATCATCACCACAGACTCCTCGCTCGAGGTCTGGGGAACCAACCTAGACAATCTCTCCGTCCACGGCACCTGGACTCAACAGGAGCAGGAACACCACATCAATTGGTTAGAGCTGAACGCCATCTTGCTAGCGCTCAGAGCATTCCTACCACTTCTCGGGGGCAAGGTTGTCCTCATCCAGACAGACAACTCGACCAGCATGTACTACGTCAACAAGCGGGGAGGCACCAGATCCCCCTGTGCAGACTGGCAATCAGCATGTGGGAATGGGCCCTGGAAAACGACATATACCTCACGGCGGTCCACCTCCCGGGGGAAGCCAACCTGGAGGCATACAGGCTCAGCAGGTTGGGAGCAGACAATTACGAGTGGCAGCTAAACAACCTAGTCATTCAGGAGACCTTCAGCAGGTGGGGTCATTCCCAGGTGGAAATCTTTGCCACCTGGCACAACAAGAAGTGCCCTCAGTTCGCCTCCTGTCAGGGACGGGCCCCAGCTCCCTGGGCGACGCATTTCGGCTTCAGTGGAACGGCATGAGCGCTTACGCCTTCCCGCCCACTCTGCTGATTCACCGAGTGATTTGCAAGATCAAGGAGTCTCGCCAACTCCACATCATTCTAATAGCTCCATGGTGGCCGGCCAATCCATGGTTTTCGGAGCTGCTCAGCCTCTCGGATGTGCCTCCAATTCCCCTCCCGAGTGGCCCACCCCGCCCCACAGAAACTAGCCCTCACAGCGTGGTACCTGAGCAGGTAACGCTGCGGCACCTCAGCCTCTCACAGGCTAATCTGGAAATCATACAGGGCGCAAGGAGCAAGGCTACCAGGGCCCAGTATAAGAGTAAATGGGCCAGATTCTGCCACTGGGCAGACTACAAGGAAATCGCCCCTGGCATGTTCTTTGGACGACGTGCTCTCCTTCTCAGCGCCCCTCGCCCACTCTGGGGTGCAAGTGGACACCTACCGTACATACCTCGCAGCCATTGGGGGCTTACAGGAACTTGGAGGAGGGGATCTTCTCCTCCTCCAATCCTATCAAGAAACATCTGATGGGGCTCGCAAGGCTCTATCCGCCCGTCAAGAGGCTGCACCCTGTGTGGGACCTCAACATAGTCTTGGGCGCTGTGGCGCACAAACCGTTTGAACCAATGGCATCCGCAGACATCAGGCTGGTCACCATCAAGACGGCCGTGCTAGTCGGCCTCACTTTGGCTCGTAGAGTCAGCGAAATAGTCTTTGGTTGCCTCGGAGCCAAATGCCACATTTCACAGGGACAAAGTGTTCCTGCGGACACACCCAGCATTTCTGCCCAAGGTGCGTTTGCTTTCCACTTGAACGAGGAAATAGTCCTTCCCACTTTCTTTCCTGATCCCAAGGATGAAGCACAGAGAGTACTGCACTGCCTGCATATCAGGCGTGCCCTGAAATTCTACTTGGGCAGGACCATCGGCAGGACCAACGGCCTCCGCAAATCAGACTCCCTGTTTTTCACGTTCGGAGGCTCAAGACCAGGATATCAGGCCTCCAAGACCTCCATATCCCGCTGGATGGTCTTGGCCATCAAAGAAGCGTACGAGGGCCAGCACAAGCCGCTCCCAGCCAACAAGCATGCCCACGCAGTCAGGACCAAGTCAACGGCCATCGCATTCTAACGCCATGACCCTTGTCGTGTCATAAGCAGGGGCGGCCACTTGGCCCACTCCCTCGGCTTTCTGCAAGCATTACTGTTTTAATGCCGGCTCTAGATCTGATGCAGCGGTCGGACAGGCGGTTCTCAGGAACCTATTTGCTTAAGGAGGGTCTCCTCTCCACCCTGGGGCTACATTCAGTGTAATCGCCCATGTAGTATGGAGGAAAGGGGGGCGGGACGTAAGAGTAATTATAAGTTACTCACCGTAGTGACTAACGTACTCTTAGTCCTTAGTCCCTTTTCCTCCATACATCCCACCAACCTCCCCTCTAATAATACTGGTGTCATTAGGCAATGTTAAATGTATGGTCGACGCGTCAATGGGGACTGAGGTGTGCGCCGGAGGGTGGAGTCAGGGCAGTGCATGCTCCGTGGGCCGCACCCCTGCGTGCCTCTAAATTTAAAGGGGAAGAAGGTTTTTTCTGGTGAAAAAGGTTCTGTCTCCCGTCCCTTTGAAGGGACAGCCCATGCAGTATGGAGGAAAGGGGACTAAGGACTAGGAGTATGTTAGTCACTACAGTGAGTAACTTATATTTTCTCCCCCACTGCTATTACTGCTCCTCGCAGGTCCATTTCACAATCCTGATATGGCTGGCTGTGCCCTTTCATCCTAAACTCCCTCAATTGTCAGTGAATCATTGTGGACACCCCATCCTTATACAGGCTCCTCAAGTAGCTTTTTACCGTCCTAAAGCTTATGGTAAATAAGTGCGAGTAGGAATCATAGAATCCGGTAACACTGCTTCTCTTTGGGGCAATAGTGTCGGTTGGGATTGATTAACTAGTGGAACTGAGGGAGGAGGCGGGTTCAGTCATACCGCCGGGGGTCATGTATTGGCAGTGGGTCATTATTTGTAGGAGATGGACTAATGTGTGAGAACCGGGTAAAGAGCATAGTTTTAGCACTTTTTTTGGCCGTGCAATTTCTTTTCTAATTTTATTTTTACTTCCCTGTGTGTTTCTAAGAGTTGCTGTGTCTTATATGCAGATTCTTTAGTCCAAGTTGCAAAAACTGACCATTTTTTTTTGGTGTGCTTTAAATCCCTTAGAGTCCAGTAGGACACAGACAGAATTCAATGGGTCTTGATCAAAGGTCCCCGATTGTGGGAATTTTTTAATCCCCTGGCCGGCTGCAGCATCTTTGACATTTAGCAACAAACCTTACTGAATTCCCATGGTCTGTCTCCATTTTTCCTGCAGGAGTATCAACGGCACACTAAGCATACCATATATGCGACTGTGTAGTTTTGCCCATACTTGGGGAAAGATATCTGCAAAGATCGCCTCTGACAAAGCTAAGAGAGAGGGGTGGCAACAACGCCCCAGAGAAAACACGGAGCAACACAACTGTGCAAACCTAGGACATAATTAACAGACTTAACAATTTCTCATTTCAAGCCCAGGCTTTCCCCTCGACATGAGAGAGTGTGTTAGATCAGATAGCAGGGGCTAAAATATTGCATACATCGGCGACAGGGAAGGCAGCAGATTGAGACTCACCCCGACATTGGTATGCTGCCTCTCATGTCTGGCTAGAATTTTAGGAGAAGGGCGAATATTCTTGTTTTACAAATGCGGTCCACACACACCGTTGATGATTAGAATAATATGCAATATGTTTACTGTCCAGTTGGCTTTTAAAGCCAAACGCTACAAACAGAAATATGAAATTGCATGAAAGAAAAATGTATCTATCTCATACCAACCTCCTTTGCTCATAAAACATTTATATGTTTGGAAATAGATTGAAAGCGGAGATGAATCGGTCATCCTCCTTGGGTTCGTTATCTTAAGAGAAACGTGAACAACCTTGGTTCCCAGCAAACACTAACTGCTCATGTGAGGTTGCTTCCTGCATTATCAGTGCTGGCAACCAAGGCCCGGCTGACATTCACAAGCAACCTAGCATAGTTTCCTTCCCACTGCTATTTGTGTGATCATGTGCACACTTCTTGAATAAACACGTATGTATAATGCAAGTGTCTCTTAGCTTTAAAATGAGCAGCCTAAGATGGCAGTGTGTGGCTAGTAAAATGGCAACCTACTTTCCATGTTCCCATCCACAGGAAGCACAGGAAGTACCTGAGATAAAAAATGGGGCATAATCATTACCAATTAAAAGTTCTGCTGTTCGGTCTTTCTTCAACACCCAGGTTCTTCACCCAGCTGCTAGCAGTGGTGGTGACTCGCCTCAGATGGGAGGGCATCTGTCTCTTCTATTACTGGGTCTCATAGCCTCCTGCATTCTTGTAATGCCAGAGGCCCCATCCGCATGAGGTCTCGCAGGGGCTTCTGAGCTCAGTGGTTGCAGTTTCAGGGGCCAGCTGTTACGAGTCCATCACAAACATCCCTTTTGTTACCTGAGCGGTTATGGCAGCCTTCACGGACCTGCCGTTATCGGGGGGGCTACCAGAAGTGCAGTCATCGTCTACGAGTATCCTAGAACCAATTCCGTTATCTATTCCATTCAGAAAGGCTCCAGAAACAATTACTGTTACCATGTTGTTTCAATGGAATTACATATGGCCGCCTTGTATGACAAGTTCCCTTACGGAAAGTGTAGGTCTAGTGTTTTACAAGATGGCCGACAGGAAAAGGTAGGATGACTCTGTATTTTGCCAGAAACTTGCATAAAGCAAGCAGAGAAACGCCTGGTAGTTGTCTCACAAACTGCTTACGACCTATGAGATTCCTGCCGACCCGATTCACCTTGTTTCCAGTTTCTTAGGAATTTACACAGGTAGAAAGGGTGGGTTGTTTTGCCATGTTTATTTTTGTTTACGCTCTCGCACCATGAGTTCTACTCTTAAAACACATGCGCAGATTACTTCTTGTATTAACTAGTTGAGAGCCTTGTTTTCCAACTCCAAAATTCTATATTTGTTATTCTCAATTCATGTGTTTCAAGCCGTGAGATAAGAAAAGTGAAATAGAAGCCTAGTCTTCCATGATGGTATCACTATTCTTATAACCTTCCTGTGAATCAAACAGGATTTCCTCACCGGATGATTCTGGCTAGACAGAACGGGAGGACAGGTAACCATCTATATGAAAAAGAATGCAACCGATAAGTTGCACCTGGCACTTTGGTCGTTCCCTTTGCCTGTGGTTTAAACGGGTGGAGGACGAGTCATAGTGGAAAAGGTGGAGCCATTCCATGGTTCCTAAGGATACTCTTCGCACAGAAGACCGGGAAACCGTACACAAACATCAGACCTTCGCCATGTCTCGTAAAGAGTGTCTGGAGACCTGCACTGGTGGTCTGTGAAGGACAACGTCCTGAGGACATTGTTTCATCAACCTTGGACCCAGGTAACCCTGGTCACGGATGCGTTCATGAAAGGCTGGGGCACTCATCTTCAAGACCTTACAGTGTCTGCCCTCCCGGGAGCACATCCATTTGCTTTAGTTGAGAGCGATCCGGTTGGCCCTGGTTGCTTTTCTCGCCTCTGTGAAAGTCAACAGTGTTAGTCCAAACACAACACAGTGGCTATGTATTACCCCAACAAGCGAGGGTGTGTGGGATCCTTGATTCTGTTCAGAGAAGCAATGAGATTGTGGTTCTCGGCTCTGGAAAACAGTGTGTCTCTCACTGTGGCGCACCTGGCCAGTAAGAATGAACGTATTGATGGATGCTCTGAGCAGACAGTCTTCACCCTCCCGCGAGTGGGAGCTCTGCCAAGAAGTTCTGGAGGAGATTTTCTCCCCTTGGGGTACTTCTCCAGTGGATCACTTCACTTCCAGTGTGAACAGGAAGCACAAGTGGTTCTGCTCTAGGAAATTCCTTAGTCGGGGAACTCTGGGCGACGCCTTGACAGTTGAGTGGGACTTCAATCAGCTCTATGCGCTCCTGCCAATCTGTCGTACTGCTTGTTCTCACAAGGCTTCACCTGCTTGGGTCCACAATCTTAATTGCTCTGAATTGGGCCCAGAAAACGTGGTACCCGTAGCTGTTGGACATGGCAGTCTCCCTCCATGGTGACTATCGCAGAGGACAGACGACCTATCCCACTTGGAGGGTCGGGTCCTGCACCCGAATCTCCACAACCTGAACGTTCATGCCATACCTGGCTGCTGAAAGATTGAATTATAAGGAGTAGGATGTACTCACCACCAAATTGTCTAGCTTTCAGGTGGCTGAAGCTTTCGGCTTGGTGCCAGGAAAGGGATCTGCACCCTTTTTCTTAATCCAGATTCTCTGTCAAGGGTTATCTTACCGCCATTTCGGTCTTCAAGAGCACTCTGTAGCAGCGCTCCTTCATGATCCCCACAGCCATACAATTCCGGAGGGGTCTTTCCAATATGTTTCCCCCACACCAGTTTGTTGTTCAGGCGTGGGATATACATTTAGTGACATTTTTAATGGGCATTCTGTTTGAGTCTCTTCATTCTTGTTCGTTAAGAACGCTCACCCTTAAGGTGATTTTCCTGGTTGCCATTATTTCCACGAGATGGGTGAGTGAGCTCCAGGTGTTGTCTGTTAACCTCCCTACTTGGTTTTCTGCAAGGAAAAGGCAACCTTGATAGTTAGACAGACCCTCCTTCCTTACGATGGTGGTCTCAGATTTCTCTCTCTCAAAATCCATCTTTCTGTCTTTTTTCCTCCACCTCACCCTTCCAAGGCAGAGGAGCGTTTCCATCGAATGGACCCTATGCAGGCCCTCAGCGACTACATCTCTCGGACAAGAGGCCAGATAAGATTACCAGATTTTCGTTGGTTATGCTTATGCCCGTACTGACGGGGCTGCGACTGAACAGACCCCATCAAGGTGGATTGTTCTCTGCATCTCGAATTCTGCGATCTGGCTGGTAAGGTGGTTCCTGAAGAACTCTGAGCACACTCCGTATTGCCCACCACTTCAGCTCTGCAGTGTGGAGTGCCTGTCCTGGACATTTGTCAAGCAGCTATGTGGTTTTCCTTTTACATGTTCGCTAAACACTACTGTTTAGATTCTATGGTCGATCAAGACGCTTGTTTTGATAGAGGTATCCTGCAGAGTTTTCTGGTTTGTGACCTCTCTATCCACCCTCCTACAGGTATTTGAACTGCTTTGGGAGGCTATCTTAGATGAGGAATCCGTGGGAGAAAGGAGTCCATTTGAAGAACAAATGTCATGCTTATCAGTAATGTTCTTTCTGATGGGTGTTCCTCCCACAGACTTCTCCTCAAAGCCTCCCTACCTGCCCCTTTTGACAGGTAGCCTTACGCTTTAATTCCGCAGTGCCTCAACATCACAGGCTACGGGAAAAGGGCTGAACTGAGGTCAGTGTGCACAGCCTCTTTATTTGCTGGCCCTGAAGTCATGTCCAGCACGTTGGGTTGTCGTGCAGACCTGACGTGGTGCTGCACTGCACTCCCCGGCGATAGAAACAGCAGCTGCGCTGGAAGATGGATATAATAGCTGAGAAATCCTGGGGAGAAACGTCCATCAGAAAAACCTTTACAGATAAGTAAGTAATTGGTTCTTCTTTGGGAGAATTCAGGTGGCCAAGATGACTCTCCTCCCAAGACTTTTATGAATGTTTCAATTCTTACTATTCTGCTTTCCAGATAAGACAATATGGGCTATTCAACATAATAAATTACAGTAGATTTGGGTCAGTATTATCCCTGGAGTCCTGGGTAAAACGCTCATGGTATTGCTCCTGAAAATGAGGTCTTGCAGTCCCTAGCATAGAGCTGTACTTTATGCAGCACACTTAGCATCGGCACGTCACTGAGTGATGGGGACCAATAACGAGGGAATATCAATGGAACATGCTTAGTTGCTCTTTGCACTGAGAAAATTGGTTTGCCAATTAACTGGAAAAACCTGCGTTGAAAAGGTTAAAAAAGATCCATAAAGCATTTTATTAATGGAATGAGGAATCAGAAAATCAGTGACTACCCCACTTGACTCTGTAAGAGCGTTGCCCTCCGCCTTATCCTTCATTTGGTGCAGTCTACTAGCTCTGAATATTCTGATTCACATTTGGTTGGAATGCTGCATAGTTCAGCCCTTTTGGAATTAAAGTAAAGCTTACCACATTTTAAAACCATGACCTGCTTCTCCCTACTGGTCAAGTGCCTGACAGTTTACGCTGTGACATAGACTCTACTGAACCCTCCAAAGAGCGCACACAGATCCATGTTAGTTAAGCAGGTGCAAGTGAAGGTTACGCTAACCATTGCACACCAGTTGAAATGCCTCAGCCCCACCCCCAATGTCATTGCTTGGTGGTCAAGAATTTGGTTTCCAATGGCTATGGATACATTTAGAGCAACCCGGTGCCCAGTTATATTAAGGCCTAGTCCCAATTGATATACTTTGTGGAAGCAAATAACTTCTCTAGTGTATACCATAAGCTGCCTTCCATGAACTAATTTTCATTATGTTAGGTTTAGGGATGTTCCTAAATGGAGAGGCAGTGTGTGGGACGTCACCTAAATCTCTCCTTCCATGATCTAGCTGTGGTATTCACTGCTATATGGCTCAAAGTCCCTGTGTCAGCATTGGATTTGGTATGTGAGAGAAACCCAGACAGCTGGTCACTTGGCCTGTGCGTAGGGGCTCTGTGAATACAACAGAAACACTGTGTATTGTAGGCCTTGATGGGCTTTCCAATTGGATAATTTTGTGATTGCACACAATGTGTTTTCATGGTAAAGCTATTGAATATGAATGATAGAAGGCAAGCATATGATATGGCATTTATAACGCGCCTATACACAAGTGTTTCAAGGCGCGACGAGGCAGGGAGGGGGACATAGGGAAGACAGACAACGATCTTACTAGGCCAGGTGTCATTCAGATTGCGCAAGTGCATTGGAAGGGGGGAAGGGAAAGTGCTTGGGGCAAGGGAGAGGGGCAAGTGCAGTACAAGGAATAGTGGAATAATAAGATAAATAAGGGGCCAGCTGGTGGCAAGTGCAAGGTAAGTGCAGAACAAAGTGCTCGGAGGGGGGGGGGGGGGTTGTAGGGATACAGAGACAGTCCCGCGGTGCAGTGGTTGCCAGGGAGGCAGTGTCGGGGGAAGGTGGCTGGGCCAGGGACCGAGATCAGTTAGAGTTGCCCGGTGCCGATTCAGTGCAGTTTCAATCAGGAATTTAGCAGGGGAGAGGGGGAGAGAAAGCGGAAGCAAAGAGGAAGGTTTTGAGGTGCTTCCGGAACCGGAGATGGTTCTCCTCAAGTTTCAGGGAGGAAGGAAGGAAGGCTATTCCAGATGGAGGCCCCTGCCACGGAGCAAGATCTACCCCCAACTCTTTGCTTGGAGAAGCGGCTGACCCTGAGGGAGTTGGAGGCAGATGAGCGAAGAGCTCGAGAAGCAAGATATTTAGGAAGGGAGAGTTGAAGGTATTTCGGCCCCAGGCCCCAGAAGGCCTTGTGGACAATGCAGAGGGTTTTGAACTTAATCCTCGCAGCCACTGGGAGCCAGTGAAGAGATTTCAGTCCTAGAGAGATACGGTCCCTGGGCTTGAGGCCAAGAACAAGTCTAGCAAGTCCTGTTCTGGATGAGTTGCAGAGGGTGGAGAGATCGGAAATTGACATTACATTTGAGATTAGAAGGGAAGGAATGTGCACATAACTTTCTACCAGTGACACGTACAAGTTTTGTGGGAAAGTGAGTTTTTATTCGTGAACATGTTAAACGTACTTATTGATTAACTGATTATTGCACTAGGTGTTCTAACTTGCACACTTTTGTCAATTCTTAGTTTTTGAGCCTTACTGAAGATGATCTGAATAAATTTGAGTCTCTCACCATGGGAGCAAAGAAAAAATTGAAGACACAGTTGGAGCTGGAGAAGTAAGTTCTTTAACATTGCGTCTTCAAGTTTAATTGTATGAGCCCAAAAGCACTAGGAGTTATTTTGTAATTGATGTTCTGTTTAAATTATCAGTTGTTAGATATGAATGCCGGGCAGTTTTCATTCTTAAAATAACACGATTTGTATCTAAAGATACATTTAGATCCACTTGCACAAACAAGTCATACCCCTCATTATGTCTGTTGCATATGTATTTAGTCCACATCATGTCCTTTACACCCCACATTATAGGTCAGCTATTTTGTGAAGATTATTTGTCAAAGAAGAGGTGCTGCCTTAACCATTAATCAGTAAATGTGTTGATGCATGGAATTCTAAGTTGTGCATAATGGAATTTTCATCAGAGTATCCTAGTAGGTTTTAGAAAATCAGAGTTGTGGACACGGTGTGAGACTCCATTGGAGTGTATAAACTCAGAGATGTGGACACGGTGTGAGGCTCCTTTGGAGTGTAAAAGCTCAGAGATGTGGACACGGGGTGAGATTCCTTTGGAGTGTTTTTGCTTCATTAAGTGTCTTGGGGAGGTTTGGTATATGTTCTTTTTGTGTGTTCTTTTTGTGTGTTCTTTACTAGTTTGCTTAATGGGGAATTTTTTATGCTTAACTTGATTTATTGTAGGGCATGGGATGTATCTCTGGTGGGTATGGTTCGGAATAATGTTCTAGATGTATATATTTTTGCTTATTTGAAGTTCGATGTATATTTGACTTTTTCATTCGTGAAATGCTTTAGTTGTGTATGTGTGCATGTGTGTCCTTTTCCCCCCTTTTTTTCTTTTTTTCATTCTCTCACTGTATTGTGGTCACGGTGAAGATATATTGAGTTTGAGGGCTGTACTATGGCTTCGCTGACTTTTGCAACATGGAATGTTAAGGGGATAGGAGGTGCTATTAAGAGACGCAAGGTTTTGGCGCGGATTTGGAGGAGTCGAGCAGATGTGGTTATGCTTCAGGAAACTCATTTAACTGAGCAAAGTGGAGGTTACTTGGTCAGTCCAAAGTACTTGCATGTAATCTCAAATTATTATGATTCAAGATCAAGGGGAGTGAGTGTATTGTTTAGGAAAAGCCTTCCGGTGACGGTGAAAAAAACACTAACGGATGATGAGGGACGGATTTTGCTGCTTGATGTCGTTTACGATGGGAAAATGATAACGTTTGGGACAGTCTATGCTCCGTGTTCGCCGACTGTTGACTTTCTCACCAAGTTGGACCTGTTGCTAGATAAGATGGAGGGTGAGACGATTATTTTAGGTGGGGACTTTAATGTAGTTATGAATAATAATTTGGACCGGAAATCTGACTGCGGATACTCTGGGGAGAAGATAAGTGCAAAATTGCGTGAATTACTATTTAAGTATGAACTTGACGATGTATGGAGGGAACTTCATCCGATCGAGAGAGTATACGTTTTATTCTGCTGTCCATAATTCTTACTCTAGGATAGATCATTTTTTCATTAGTAAGGTGTTAATCAGGTAGAGAGCTCCAATATTGGGGAAAGAAGTATCTCGGATCATGCTTTGCTTGATATGCAGGTGAATTTTGGAAGTGTGGGTAGAAGATCTAGGAGATGGAGGATGCAGGCTGCTTTACTTAAAGATGATACTGTTACATCGGGGTTAGAGAACTTCATTCGTTTCTTTGAGGATAATAGAGGTACGGCTGGGGTTACATCTGTTTGGGATTGTTTTAAGGCAGTTCTTAGGGGTGAACTGATTAGTAGATCAGCCCATGCTAGGAAGAAAAGTCAGGAAGAACTTAAGAAGATGGAAGAAGAGATCAGGTCTATGCAGAAGGTCTGTGCGGATAATGACTCGGTACAGAACAGGACACGCCTAAGGAAGTTGGAGTCTGAGGTGAATGACTATGTACAGGTTTTGGCGGATAAAGGTATGTTTTATTCGAAGCAACGGTTTTGGGAGTTTGGGGATAGGAGTGGGAGATTGTTGGCTAATAACCTTAATGGAATTGCGGTGGATACAAATGTTTCATCTATTCTGACGGAAGCTGGTGTTACTTTAAATAAGACTGAAGAAATTTGTGAACACTTCAGAGGTTTTTATGAGAATTTGTATAGAGAAGATGTACAGCCTGAGGATGATAGCTTAGCAGCTTTCTTTGATAAGATTACTCTTTCCAAGTTGTCTTTGGATAAAAAAAATCAGCTGGAAGCTATGATTGATGTGTCTGAAGTTAATTTGGCGATCTCGCAAATGAAAGAGGTTAAATCCCCTGGACCGGATGGTATAGTCTCAGAATTTTATAGGACATTTGAAGCAGACTTGGCTCCTATGTTGTGTGAGGTCTACAATGTACTTATGGAGTCGGGCGAGATGTGTGATTCAATGAAAGAGGCATTACTCATTGTGATCCCGAAGCCGAATAAGGATACTAAGCGATGTGGAAATTATAGGCCAATTTCTCTACTGAATGTAGACTTGAAAATTTTTACGAAAATATGGGGCAATAGATTGAAGTCATTTATGGGTGATAGGGTTGACGAATCTCAGGTAGGTTTTATACTAGGGCGTTTTGGGTATGATAATATACGGACTGTGTTGGATGTTATAGGAGTACATAATGGGAAGGAATCAGACAAGATCACTGTTTTTTTCGATGCTGAAAAAGCATTTGACAGAGTCAATTGGAGATTCATGGAATACACTTTGTTGCAGATGGGTTTTGGACCTGTATTTATGAAGATGATAGGATGTATTCATAATGGTGTTAGGGCTAGGTTGTTGGTTAATGGAGTTATCTCAAGGTTATTTCAATTATCAAGAGGTATGCGCCAAGGCTGCCCATTGTCGCCGTTTTTGTTTAATTTAGCATTGGAACCACTTGCGGTGTATATTAGGCAATGTGAACTGATAAAGGGAATTAGTGTTGGGAAGGTTGAGGTTAATATTTTGTCTTATGCTGATGATATGTTGATTTTGTTGTCCAATCCAAGTGAATGTGGTGTTGTGGTAAGGGAGATGTTTGAGGGGGTTGGCAAATTGTCTGGCCATAAAGTTAATTGGGAAAAAAATGAGATTTTTCCGCTGTCTAGAACTTGCGATAATGGTATTAGGGACATTTGGAATTGTGGCAATTTCAGTGCAGATGCCTCTATTTGGCATAATGAAGCAATAAAGATTGATAATAAATGTCTTCATTGGAAGAGTTGGGTGTCAAGGGGTATTTTGAAACTGGGAGATGTGTTGGATGGCACTCGGATGTTGAGTTTTGTGGAGTTGGTGGATAGATTTAATCTGGGTCAAAGAGAAATGGCTAGGTATTTGAGATTGGCTCCGATGGTGAACATAGAATTGCTATGGCGGGTGGCTCGCTTGGGAGGAGACCGGAGATTAGTAAATTATTGAATGGTCAAGAGTATGGTGCACAAACTTACATGAATTTCATGCCCATGAATGCGAAACACCTGTTGGCATGGGGTGGGTTGAGGATTGCTTGGTCGAATGATATTAGCAGGGTCATTTCTGATGTTGAATGGAAAGATATTTTGAGAGTGGGTGTGAATCTAGGGAAAGATTTAACCTTGCGTTTAATTCGGCAGAAAATTGTGGGTAGTTTGTATTGGACACCTGTGAGGATGTTTAAGTTGCGGTTGAGTTTGGATGATTTGTGTTGGAGTTGTGGTACGAATAGAGGTACTCTTTTACATCTATTGTGGGAATGCCCTAGTGTACTGCCATTTTGGTGTGAGGTGATAGATAGGATTCATTTCATTTTTGGAATACATTTACCTAGATCTGCGGTGAATATAATCTTGCTCTCGCATGTTGAAAGGGGTGCTCAAATTAGGAAACATAAATTTTGGATTGATAGAGCTGTGATGGTTGCGATTAGATTAATCCTCAGGATCTGGAAAACTAGGAAGAAACCAAGCGTTGAAGATTGGTTGATAGACCTGAGGGTGTTGTCTAGGTATGATAAGGTTTCGTTGAAGAATAGAGGCAAGGAGTATTTGTTGCTGTGGGGTTCGTTTGATGCTCTATGATTGATTTGCTCATTTATGGAACATTTTGGTGGCAAGTGGAGATTGGTATAAGGATTTTGTTTTATTTATTTATTTTTGCTTTCTCATCTCTTTTGTTCTTTTTTTCTCATTTACTTCCCTTCTCCTTGTGATGTTGTGTTTTGTCTTCGTGGTGTTTTGTGTGTTTAGGGTTAGACATTTGGTGGGGTTCATTTAGCTGAGTATTATATAGTTGATTTTATTGCAAGATTTGGTTTAATTGGTTCGTTCATGTTTTCATTTGAATTGAGTGCTGTATTTTTTGTTTAAGCCTATGTGGAACTGATGTATTGTAAACCTAACAAACAGAAGTTCAAAAAAAGAAAATCATTGACCCTCTTGTCCCTAGAGAATATTTTAAATGTCAGGAATATGACGATGTTCCCATAATGCATAACTGTGAGTGCAGATAAGTAATTACAGGTATGTACATTTCCCAGCCCTAAAAAGAAATGTGGATGTTGGACACAAAAGGTTAGAAAACACGTTAAACTGTTCCTATGTTTTATTTTATTTTTATTCTATTTGGTTTACAAAGCAACCTTTCGTATTTTAAAAATGATTTGGCATCAAAAGATTGTAATTTTAACATTGTTAAATACTGTGACGATTCTCGGGATCTCGTCACTTCTCGCCAGAGGGGCATCCTTCCATTTGCGGCTTGGGAGGTGAGGCTGCTACGCAACATCCCCCCTAGGCGTGGCGCTAAGCGAGACCTCACATGGAGAGACTCCCCTCTTGGGGATAGGGACTCAAGTTCCGTGAAGAAACTCCCTAACACTCTAACCTATGAGACCCTTAGGTCATCACTACCTCAGGAACTCCAACCTGAACAGACCACTGTTTGCTATTGCAACACCTCTTCCCTTACCCCATTAAAATCCACAACCACTGAGAAGAGGAAGAGTGAAGGAAATATGTAGAGTGCCAACAGGTTGGAATCCACTCGTTCTAGGAAGAAGTAGAATGAAGGAGTAATAACGATGACGCCTCCACTGCACACATATATCACTGCAAAAAAGTTGGAACCATGAAGAATACTCCATGGAGACTGAGGAAGGACAACGATCCTACACTGGGGAGGACCCAGCCAAATAGTATACAAATTGACAAAGGACTTAAAGAAGGAAGAAGCAGACGCCGCGCTGGTGTTGCCCGGGAAGTTCAAACCCAGGAGGGAGAAACTCGTGGAAGCAAACTGGTACTCGGTCAAGAGAACGTGGTGAAGCAGAAGCAGTCAGCAGCGAGCCGACTCACGTGAAGGACTGGAAGACCCAGGGGGTGACGTGACTTCGAGGAGCTGGACCATGCAGTCGGCAAATGCCGCTGAGACCGCCGAGTAGAATGCTCTGTGGAGCCTCTGAGAAACACTGCAAGCATTTACTAGCACAGAGGAAAGCCGTGACCCCAGGAAGAACCAGTGATGCCAACCCATAAAGAGAAAGGTAGCGGGAGTAGCAGGAGACCTGATAGGGGACAGCATTGGCATAGAGATAGGGGACAGCATTGGCATAGAGAAGGCAATAGTGAAACTAAAGAAGACTTCGGGAGGCATGTCGCTCGTCTCACTAATTGGGAAAACACTGAAGCAAGTCAAGAAAACTACGGGAGAAAATGCCATCCCTTTGTCTGCCTCCTTCTTCTAGCCTACCACAATACCTATAGTCTTCCCTTCAGCCATATTTAGCAAGCAGCGTGATCAAAATAGAATACATTAATTGACCATCATATCATTTTAATTAATATTCATAAATGAATAGTTCCACCTAAATTCACTATTTAAAAGCACTTTTTACTTTACATGTAATTTTAAAAAGACCAGGTACATTTGAGAATAGAGAGATGTTGGCCAACAAGAGCATCCACTGGGTCCGCCAAGTTAGAGGATGTACCTCGGTTATAAGAGAAGACATCATTTCTTGCGAAAGAGGGACGATGCCAATTTGTCAAAATGGCTATATTCAATTTACATTGAAAGACAGGACCTTAGTTAAAAGGAGCAGAAAATACATGGGCAACCAACAAATAACGGTCGTCCCAACTTAGCCCCCCCCCAGGTGAAGGGTTGGAAGAGGTGGGTTGACACCCTTGCCCCCCCCCCCATGCCAGAAGGTCCCACTACGTCTATGGGAATAAGGGTGCTGCCCTGGAATATTGACGGAATAGAAAGGCATCTGAGTGATGCAGACTAGATTGCTTTGACACATTGCGAGATCATATGCACCCAGGAAACCTGGGCCCTATCACCAATTGAGGTACAAGGCTTCGAGGCATTCAGCACTCCAGCAGCCAAAGGCGCAAGAGGGAAGCCATGGTAGGCTATTGACCCTGGTGACAGCAGGATCTGGGTGGGAAACAGAAAAAAGTGACTTTGATTCACCTGATCTCCAACTGGTAATGGGTAAGAACAGAGAGGGCCACTCCCTACTCATATTTAATATATACAAGACCATTGGGATGATCCAGCTGCGGACGATAGAACGTTTACAGGAATTGATCGATAGTTGGGAGCATGAGAAGCCTGGGAAACTCAACATCCTAGTTGGGTGTGATTTCCTCTTGCAGTTCGGACCCCTGAAAGAACTGGAAGGACTTTGGGATGAAATAGATTCAGTATGGGAAATACCAGCACTAGAGGCCAGTTATCTCTCCAGGGATCATAAACATGCACTAGACACAGCATGAATATTGCAGGCACTACATCTAAGGGTGTACAATGGTAGGTGTAGTGTGTGGGCTACATTGACCCACTGAACAGAATATTGCTGAAACCAATCTGCATTTGCGCAGAAACAGCAAAATGGTTGCGCTGGCTCCTGTGAGCACCATGACCTTAAAACTGCGTTTTGCAACAACAAAAAGATGCCTGCACCGTCTTGCCAAGCATACATGGGGCAGGATGGAACAAGGGGACACACTGAGGGAGCGTGCCATTGTGTTCTGACATATACCGATGGAATAAAGTGAAAAAGCAGCGTTGTCTTGCTGCAAGCCCAAAATATTCATTAAAAGGAAACTTTTCACCTTTAAAAATGCTGCTCTGATGCTATTTCCATCTGTTTTTCCTTAAACCACTGTGATTAATAAGGCTCTGCCATGCCCAGTATCTCTCATTGTGCTTCAGCAAAAGCGGGCATGATTTCTGAATGACCAGCCCTGTCAAATCAACTCTAGGAAAATCAACAGAGCTTCACTTTTCCCGCACGAGAAAACGCGTTCATTTTCTTTACAATGTATCAAAGCTCAGTAGTTTAAAGAAATTTCAGCTATCTGAGCCATGTCAATTTCAATGGTATCCAGGCATTGTTTCGAAAACATAGTTTCGAATGACAAAAGTTTCGAAAAAAATGCATCGAAAAAAATGCATTTTTTTCGTAGGTAGTTTTTTTTTTGTTGGACTAAAATGGGTGTTAAGGGGTTAAAAAAAACAGGGGATGGGGGACCCCCCCCATACAATTTCTTTTTTTAAAAATGCATTTTTTTTTACGCATTTTTATTCAGAACCTTGCCATTCAAAACTATGGCATTCAAAACTATCACTAGGAAATAATTTCAATACATCTGTGCTTCAAACAAAACTCCTGCATACAAGGAAACAACTATAGCTGCAAGACAGTGTGGGAATCCAGAGGGAGATGCAAAACCGAATTTATAAAAAAGAAATGCCAGCTTTTCACCACACATGTAAAATGGGCTTTGCAGACTCAAGGAGAGAAATGCCAGTTTTAAAAGTAAACTTTTGAATGAAAGCCTGTCATTATCTAGCAATGTGAAGGGGTTTGTTGCTGGGGAAAAATACACACATGGGTTATTTTATTCAACTGGCTTGTTTAATTCAGGGCCAAATATAAGAAATAAAACTGTTAAACCATATTGGCTGGATTTTGGAAGTTCCAAAAGAAAAATAGGTTTCTGCTTGGGGGGGATGCTACCAACAAAAGGGCCTCTCTCAGCAGATACTAACACCCCAGTGATAATTATTAGGTTGGTCAGAATCTAGTCTCGGCTGAACCCACTGACAATGGGATTTCCAGGACAAGGAAGTGTGAAGTGGGGTGGGGAGGGCAATAAACCTTAAATCCAGATGTGAAACCCCCACCTTGCTCTGGAGGAAATGACAGTTGGTGGCAGCTGAAGAAAGAAAAAAAATGGCTGAGTGACAAAGGACTACCATTTGCTTCCAAAGACTATTTATGAATAAAATTGTAAAGACTTTTATCTCTGCAGCAAGACTTTGTAAAAATGTAAACATTTTGCAGTTTAAAAGTGATTTTTTGGGGCTTTCATTTAAGACATGGTAAAATTCACTGACCCTTTGAGAATGGAATTGGCAAATAATCAGGGATTACAAGGAAAGTATCCATGATTCCAATGCAAATTCTTATACTTGCATCCCTTATGTTAATCCACACATGTGTATAAAATTTTGGAATTTTAGGCTGAAGCGTTTACTCAAAATTACCAAAAAGTAGTAGAAGGGTGAAACAATGTCTCACGAATTGCAGAGTTGGAGTGCTATGCTCTACACAAAATATGTAACCTATGTATATAATTTGCTAAGAGATTTCAACTGTATAAATGTACCGTTTGTGGCAAAATCGGGTTTTGGCTAAAATAACTGTGGGAGGTTTTTGAACATTGTAAACTCACACCATAAATCTGCCCTCCTGCTTTGAAATCCAACCAGTTGAGAGCGAGGCAGAGACTGGCACCCCTGACCAATCCCGTCAGTTAGAGGTGTGCTTAGCTAAGCCTGCCCAGCCATATACTTGGAGGATGTCACTGTGCATTATAAATAAGAGTCCCTGACAACACACAGACACACACTCTTCCTGATTTTCCTGCGCTGGTGTTCCGTTCCTGGTCTATTCATCCTGCTGAGTCCAGATTCCAGCTACAAGGCCAAAGCATTGCTGACCCTACTCCAGGGTCCACTGCAAAACCCAAGCAGTACTGATCCTATTCCCAGCAAAGCCATTGATCCAGAATCAACCCACTAATCTCCTATTAAAAAGGGGAAAGGTTTGGTATTCTTTGGGAAGCATCCTGAACCAGCCTGGCTTGCTGCCCACTATCTGTTTGCCCACTAACGGCATCCAGAGGTACCTGTGCCATCCAGTGACCGGAATTACCATCCGGTGACCCGACCCTGCCCAGCTGTCCTTTGCCCAGCTGTCCTTTGCCAGGCGCACTGCCGTGCAGTGACCAGAACCATTGACAGTCCAAAAATCCCAAACGAAAAGTGGACTGTAAGTATAATCCCTACCCCATAGAAATCCATAGTCTGCTTTGTCTTGTATTTGTCCTTATCCCAATCTCTAAGCCATCCTATCCTTATCCTGGTAACTTGTTAAAACTGTCAGAATTCTGTGTTCTTGTCCTTGATCTCCAAGCGTTAGCCCCACTTTTCTCTCCATTCCTGTCTTGCCTAGGTCATAAAGTTATTAGCAATATTTTGATTACATAAATACATGTTCCCTCAAGAAAATGGGTATGCTGCATGAAGGGTTACAACTGCAGTGTAACTTTGATATTCACGGGTGGCATTCCACTTTTCTTAGCCATTCAATTTAGTTTAAGTAAACTATGCCTTTGACTTTTACAAATAGAGTATTTCACCCGTTTTTATTTAAAACCGTTTGAGTACATTTACACAGAACTGAAAGGAAATACAACTTTTACATGTGTTATTTTGTTGCAACATGTTTTAAACTTTCTTCTCATTTTTGAATTATATGCTCTTGGTAATCCATTGCTTGTGATTGTTAGTGTCTATGCATTGTTGCTTTAGTCAGAAATTGTATTTACCTTAAAGTTTTAACCGCACATTATTCAATTTTTTGTCAATTTCCGAGTGTCATTTCTTAGCATTGCAAGGGGTTTAAAATCGGTTTTCCACTCTTATTTGGTGAGTGAAGGTCGGATTTAGATTCCGTTTTCTGCATCTTATTCCTGATTACCTGTTGTGTCTTTCTATCCATTCAGAATTGATTATTTGTGGGTGGAGGGAACATTCCAGGGGGAAATCCTAACTTGGTTGCTATCTTTCCTAAATCAAAAAGTGCTCCTATTCCCTGGTGTTTTGTATAGGTTCCACTAGAAGGCTAAACCAAGTGTATTGCTTACATCCTCATTGTGATTATCACCCCATTGGTGATTGCTGCCCCATATTAAAAATTGTATTTTTTCTTTTGAATTTTAAAATAAATAAATATTGAATTTTACCAGCCAGCCTGGTTCATGGTCCATAGTGACCGGGGGTATTTCAGTCAGTCAACAAGTTTATTCGGATTGAAAAAAAAAATCCATCAAACGCAAAGCGAAAACAACACACAAAAAGCAATTACAATCAATAGACCATATAATCGAATAGTACAGCAAAGAGTCTCTTAGGGAAAGAAAAGGGTGAAACAAAGGACCCCATCACCCTCTGGATAACTCCCCTTGCTTGGGCCTGACCCCCAAAAAGCCTGTCTGGTCACGGCCTAGGGGAGTGAGGTTTGCCCCAGACAGGGGGTAGGTCCTCCTGACTGGCCTCATGGGCGATTTGGAGCCTAAATATGAGTGTGGGCTGATTAGAATTCCGCTCCCTGGCGTCCCTCCCGTCCCCACCCCATTGACCCAGGACCCTGCTCGCCAGTCTCCAGTCCCAAAAGGCCAATTCCACTATGTCCTCCGAGCTCTTGCCCAAACTGGCCAATCTCCGACAGCTCACCAAGGTTTCCCTGGACACAAAGGAGCATCCTCTCACGGATCGTAGCCAGTGTACACTTTTGTTTACAAGAGACTCCCTGGACTCCAACATGTACCTTTCCATTTTTGGTACCCCGTGAAGATACACTGTAGCTCGACCAGTCTTGTCTTGAACAGGAGGCTGAGATGGACCATCTCTGTGCCGTGGACCATAGGCGATCTTCCCCCCCATGATTAGGGCTTTTTAGAACTGCTGGATTTGGGGCATATTCCGCCACCCCACTGAGCTCACTGTGCTTGGTGCCCCCAGCCCTGGGATCTTTTCCAATGTCTGAATGTACAATCCCAGACAACAGGCTAGGGCAAGAAGATGTTGGAGCTATAGTCTCGGGACACAGAGGGGCTTGGTTCTTAGGGTGTACCAGAAAAAAGTCAGAGAGACCCTTACAAACAATCGGAATGGGAAAGGGCTCCCCCTCCCTTTGCTCCCTCCCCTTAATGGCGATTAGTGTTGTAAGCAAATTTCTAATAGCAGCCAGCTCAGCCAAAACTTGGTTGCACTTACACCCCCCGAGTGACAGATCCACCTCGACTGGGGGGTTAATAACCGGCCCTACAGCCGGGGAGGTTTCACATTTTGGTTGCTTGGGCACCCTAAGTGGAGATAGGTGGAGAGAGGGGCTGGCCAATGGGCACACTGTGAGCATAGGTACACTCCCGAAACTTCTGTTGCCCAGGGAGAGATTGCACACAAGGTCGTCGTCAATAAATGAGCTGCCCCCCGCAATTGGGCTAGCCAGAGTGGAGCTAGAAAGAGTCTTTCCCGGGCTGGCACGCATGTTAGAGCATGGTGACTGGGTGGAGGCCACGATGTTGCTTGCAGGAGTGGAGCTTACTGAGGGATAGCTGCTGACTAGTACTCCGATTCCTGCAGTATCTCCCTCATTGGACTCCGGCATCTCTGTTCCGGGACCAAGATTTCCGGAGACGGATAACACCTTGGGGGGACTGAAGCTCAAGGTGGGGACAAGGGGAGAGAGCACATCTGCAGTGGATGGATGGGACAACGGGCCTGGATGTCTTCCTCCATTGGGGCCTATGATAGCCTGGTCCTCCTGAGGATTAGAGGTACAATCCCCTCCTACACAAGGATCAGACAGACTGCCGTGGTTGGTAGGTATTGGACATTCCCTGATCCCTTGTCCGGCAACTATACTGTCCCCCTGTGGCAGCCAACAGCCCCCATCTTTCATCTCCAGTGGGAGTTCGGGGGAACATGAGAAGGGATCGCCCCCATGAACTAGGACAGAGTTTTGCACATCCAGGATTAGGGCTTTGACTGGCGCTCCCTTTTGATCCTGGGAGCGAAACCTCTTCACAGCCAGGACCTTTCGCTTGGGTTAGGGACCACTCTCTTGGCGGGCGAGATGAACCTCTGAACAAAACGAAGGGAGGGGGAAGGGTGAGAGTGCTGGTGACGGAGGGGGGGGGGTTTCCTTGGTGGGCCATGAGCTTTCAAAGTTCTCAGGGACTTGAGGAGTGACATTGCGTGTTTAGCGAGTCCACACCAGTGTTTCTGCCCTCTTGTCCAAGACAAACAGACAAACAGCTCCTCATACAGTCCCTCGCCTGCACTTACTTCACCCTCTTCTCCCAGGTGGATCCAGGCCGAGCCTCCCTCTTCACCGCCGAAAAACTACTTCCTTGCGCCGCCTCAGGGTCAAAGGGACGAAGTCAAAGGGACAAAGTCCAGATGGTACACCTTCACGGGTCCGCAAACACCCGCGCCCTTGCTCCCCCACGGGCTTCCTGCCCTGCGGGGATAATGAGGAGAAGAAATAGGGAGGGGGCGTGGCCTCCCCTCCGAGAGTACGGTGGCCCTCCTGGGCTTCAGGACAAATGCTCCGTGGGACGCCAACACCCCGCCCTTGCTCCCCCGCGAGCTTCCTGCCCTGCGGGGATAATGAGGAGAAGAAATACGGAGGGCCTGGCCTCCCCTCCGAGATTACGGTGGCCCTCCTGGGCTTCAGGACAAAATGCTCCGCGGGACGCCAACACCCGCACCCTTGCTCCCCGGGGTATTTGAAAAGGGGGGGTGATAAGAGTTGTATACCATCTCAAATTGAATCTGCATAAAATGAGGAGAAAAGCATCTCAGTTGTGCGCTACATACTAGGCCGAGACCAAGGTGTGTGTCGCCTGATTGAAATCCTTACAAATTGCAACCAACCCAGAAGGAATACTTTCTTTGGGTTTGAATGTTCCACATTTATAGATTTTATCCTTGCGATAATGTCCGACTTGGGAACTCATGGATTATTTCTGTATCATCAATCGCAAAGAAAACGGATCATAAACCACTCTTACTGTCAATGAGATTATTTGGCAAGCGGGCAAAATATTGGCGCCGGCTGTGCCATTTAGTATCTCCGGAAACACCCAACGTGTCGTCAAATGGGATTACATAGATACAGTAGGGCTAAAACAAGTTATTTACCAAACGGCCTAGCCAAATAACAAGAATATGTATGACGGGGATCTTACTGATAACAAGGTCCTGGCTGAATATGATCATCTGGTAGCCAGCCTGTACTCTTTATTCACAAGACCAGCGAATGAGATAAAACAAAGAACTATAGGGAAGCCAGATTGGTTGGATAATGATTGTAGACAGGCAAAGAAACATCTAATGGAATGTCTATTTACTGAAGGGAAAGGGAACAGAGAGGAGCTGCGCTTACAGAGATCCCACTACAAAAAGAAAATGGGGGAGAAAAAAGAGGGAGCACCATAAAGTGAAATGGGACGATCTCCTGGAACCAGCAATCAAGAGGGATGCGAACGTTTTCTGGACCCTGGCCGCAGATAACAAGAACAAACAACAATAGGCTACATTGCCGTATTCCACCTGAAGATTGGCTTAACCATTGTAGTGGACTATATAAAGATGCCATGGTCCATGCACTATTACAGAGGAACCTTCAGCAAAAGGCCTAACAATGAATGACTACGACAGAATTGATGATCATCACCCAAGCTGAGGTAAAATAAATGCAATCTTGAATTCCAAAGCCCAAAAAGCACCAGTGTAAGCTACCAATTGATTTATTTAGGGATTAACCTGATATATGGGCACCAGTTCTTTTTTTTTTTTTTTTTTTAGTAGTGGTGAAAACTAACAAGATTCCTGATACTTGGTGCTGTGCCGAAATAGTACAGATTTACAAAAGAGGTGGCAGAGTAAAGCCCAGCAATTACAGGGCTATTTCTGTACTCAATACCACTGGCAACATTTTTGCCAAGACAGTACTAAAACAATTACATGATTGGGTAGCCTCCAATAACCTAATTTCCCATCTGCAGACCGGCTTCCAAAAAGGAACAAGCCCTGTCGATCAGTGCTTGTCCCATGTCCTACAAAAATATACGGTGCTGAAGAAAATGTGAATATACGCTGTGTTCGTAGATCTTCAAACCGCGTTTGACTGCATCCCAAGAGACCAGTTATGGCAGGTATTGATAGAACGAGGGGGGGTGTCCCTGATTAATTTATTAGTAGTCATTTCTCCATTATACTCCAATAACACAGTTGTGGTGAAGTGGGGCCTCGCAGGAGAAACCACTGATCAGTATATTAAGTTATTATTAAATTGGTGGCAGGCTCGATCCCCCAATGCTTGGCACTGACGTCATCCCGGCATTATTCTTTGCTGATGATGCCCGGAATGTGTCACCACCAACTTTTGTCAACTGGGCCTGACTCTAAATAAGAATAAGACCAAAACACTTGTGTTCAGACCATTGAGAACAAAGCCCTGTGTATGCTCCTTGGTTGTAGGTGGAATCAACCTTGAACAAGTAAACCGCTATCACTACCTGGGAGTAAGGTTTACCAATACTGGGGCATGGTCTGCTCAGTTTAAAAGTCCAAGATTGTTTTTGAAAAAAACTGTTGTGGTTTGTGAAGCATTTTTGTGGAGCATGGTGAGGGAGCTGTGTCTCCCGCCATCAACATGTATAGACTACAGACTGCCTCTGCAGCTCTATATGGAGCTAAACTGTGGGGCTATAGAAATTGCCAGAATTGGGGCACTGTGGAGAACATGTTTTTGAAAAAGATGTTTAGGCTACTAAGTAGTTTTCCCAATGGGCCGCTCTTGTTGGAATGCGGTCTAGAACTGATTGTATCCTAGATAGCCTGGAAACCGGTATTATATTGGGCAAGTCTCTGGGCTGAGAAAATACCAAGAGGCTCTTAACGGTTTACTTAGCTTTCCAGGAGGAAATTTGCTGCCGCTACCATGGCCCAAACATGTAAGACAACAGCTATGTGCACTGGACCGAAGTGAACTTTGGCAGAACCCACAGATTGTATCGAGCTGTGTTACAAAGGAGGTGAAGCTGGCTGCCCGACAGGCTATGTATGTATGAACTCCGAAGCTCGTGCCTACACTTGAAAGTAGGATTTAACTATTTGACTGTGAAAACCGAACAAGGCACTGAGCAATGCCTTGATTTAATAACACCAGCCTACGTTTTTACATTATGGAATTCAGGATTGTTACCCTGAAGGTTGCTAGATTCACCCGAGGATGGAAACGCCATACTTCTGGAATTTGCACATTGTGTGATGCATGCTTTGAGATGATAGTGCACTTCTTGTTATTCTGCAAGAAATATAAAGACTTAAGACCATATCTGTTGCCATTGTTCAAAAAGGTGCGTGTAAACGGAGTCACGGAAGCCTTAAAGGTATGTCAATCAACTAAAACTGCCAATGATATATTCTTTGTGGCAAGGTGTAGCTACTGAGCGTGGTACCACAGGAACCATTGGGCAACTGAACAAAGTTTGACTATTGAAGGATTTTATTGTATTGTTCCTAAAATATGGCCTGTGACTATTGTTTTTAAATGAACTAGCCACATTTTTAATTTATAATCCTTGGTTCCAGGATGTGATAAACATGAGAAATGTATGATGAATTTTGTATGAATCATGTATGCTAAAGACAAACTGTGGAATAAAGTTAAGTAATTTTAAAAATTGGAAAACTAATTCTATAATCAGAGAGGAAAACATGTATCAGGTTACTAGCTGTTAAAAGGGTGAAGTTTACAAATCTTGAGAATGGCAACGCTAACATACAAACGCTCAGTCAAAAATAAACAGTTGCCTAACAGAAAGTTTATCACATTAAAAATACAACATTAAGCTATGCCATACCACTACTCCACAAGGCTCACTATAACAGTAGCAACTGTGTGAGCTACCTGATATGTAGAATAATTCTTGCAAAATAGTGCTGGGCTGTGGGTGCAATGGGCCTATCATGTCTGGAGTGAACGTAGAGTGGCCCCTCTGCTGACATATGCGGTGCAAATTAGTGTAGCCTACCAGGGCTGGGCTAGAAGGTGGCAGGAGCCACAGAGATTCGGTAGGGCACCCCCCTAGCGAGTGATGGTCCCTCGCAGCGAGGCAAGAAAATGTTGCAGCAGTGTAAAATGGACCAGTTCACAGTGAATGGTCTTCTGTCCTTGCAGTCCTTCCAGAGTGCTCCTCTGGCTGTGCCCCAGGAGCCCTCCCTCACCCCCCTCTCACTCCAGGATGTCATGTGGGCCATCGCTGTGTCTCGGTCCTCGGTGGAGCCTTTCTGCCCCAGGATCTTCGCCAGCTTTCTCGAACAGCTGATATCCGATATGGAGGACGCTGTGAAAAAGATGGTGAGGCAACTGTTTCAGTCACCCAAAGGCTCAATTCCCTGGAGAAGCCGGGCAGAGGACAGTGAGGGGATGTCAAGGCAGAACGACCACTGCATCCTAGGGTTGCTGGAGAACTCAGATGTGCACTGTATGGAACTCTTCCTGGAGCAATGTGTCTCTGACCTGATGGCGCTGAAGAAGCTGTCCTACTTCTTCTCTTTCGAGAGAGCCTCGTGGCAGGCCCACGCACGCAATTGGCAGACTTTTGAATTACAGGGCCAGAGATGGTCTGATGCACATGGCAAGGGCCACCGGACCAATCACATACAATGGATCCCAAATCATTTTTTTCCCCAGACTACACAAGCAGCAGGTTGGCAGTCATTTGACTCCATTAAAAGGAAGCGTCTCTCCATTAAGTATGAACTCTTTTTCCCAATTGAAAGTGTACCATGGAGCAGAGATGCAACTTTTCAATACTCCTCGAGAGGCATGGGACTGGTTTGAGATCCAGATCCAGCCCACCCTGGATGATGCGCCACGGAAGAAGACCCACTGCCAGACAAAGGAACATCTACCATCTCCTGCCCGGGTCTGGCGACGCTCCCGAGATGGGGGCAGAGAGGATGACATTATGCCCAGCCGGCGGGAGTATTTGAGGGGACATGTCCACCCTCTGTTTATAATGTACTGCCAGCTAATTGGCCTCTATGCTCTTGAGTGCTTTGTGGTGTGCTCCGTAGCATGCTAGCTGTGTTAGCAGATTCTCTGCACATAGTTGCATCAGTTGGTCTGTGTACGGCTTACACAGTGTTGGGGCGACAGGTGCTTCAGTTGGGGCTGAAGTGGGGGCGATTAAGAGGGAGTTATTGTTCTTTGGTTCGTTCACATTGCTTGGCTTGGAGGGCGGAGTTGTAGGTGGGAGAGGGATGTCTACCATCTCTGGCTGGCAGGTAGGGGTGGGGGGCTCTCATCATAGCCTTGGACATGGGTTTTGAGGGGGATGGCACATGGCGGGGTGGTCTCATTACTAACGTGGAACGTGAATAGGCTGTGCTCTAGCATCAAGCGCAGGCTGCTGCTGTAGTTCCTTATTGCGCACTCACTGGATTTCACCCTTCTCACAAAGACCCACTTGACTGGGACGGAGTGTAAATTCTTCTTGAGAACTAATTATGAAATGGCCTTTCACACAGGGTTTGTCAAGGGGCACCCTGATTTTGATACACAAAAGGGTCCCATTTTGACTTTTCGCGGTGCATGCGGACCCACAGGGGAGGTTTGTGTTGCTTCGGGGGGAACGCTGGGTGGGCATTTTGGGGTATTGTGGAAATGTATGTACACACTCCTCTCATGCTGGACTTACTGAATGATCTCTACAAACTCAGGGTACAGAGTCAGGCGGACTCATGGGTGCTGAGGGGACTTCAATTGCTTCATGGACACAGGGCTGGACAGGCAGGTGGAACCTCGATGGTCACAAGGTTGTGCTCTTGCGCTGCAGCACTGGGGCTGGTAGATGTCTGCTGACTGCTGCATGCTGGGGAAAGGGGCTTTTCATTCTTCTCGGGGGTTCACGCCTCCATGTCGAGGCTTGATTATAATTTATATATGTATGTGTTCAAACAAGCTTTACTCCGCATTGTTAACCATAAAAGCAGTATAACAATTAAAATGATTATAAGGCTTAAAATGCATATACAACCATACAAAACATATTACAATTAAGAACCATTCATAATTGGCGGTATTTAAAAATCAAATTCCTAGTTGCATCTATAGTTTTCATTCTTACAACACAGTTTTCGCTCTTCTTAACCATGCTCTATGAATGCGTTTTGTAATAAAATAGATAGCGTTCATATCAGTAGTGCTTTTACAGATTGTTACAGCTGCATCAGTTTGCCTTACACCTTTTAGCCTGAAAAGAGGGACAAGACAGCATTTCCTAAGGTCCAGGTACCCAGCACACAGAGGTAAAAATGCTTTGTTTACTCAGAATCACCACAGATTTGACATTGGGTGTCTGAGGAACGGGTACAACTAGCTGTAAAAAAAAAAAGGTGACTTTTAGTGTGTCAGTACGTAGTTGGAAAAA
This sequence comes from Ambystoma mexicanum, assembly GCF_040938575.1. Taxonomy (NCBI): domain Eukaryota; kingdom Metazoa; phylum Chordata; class Amphibia; order Caudata; family Ambystomatidae; genus Ambystoma; species Ambystoma mexicanum. The sequence goes on from NC_090922.1 coordinate 130,463,088, forward strand.
CAGGGCTCTGGCATACCCAGACGTTATCCAATCTAAATATGGCTCAAAGCCCACATTTTGTTTCACCTTTAAATATGGTTTAGTGCAGCTCATGCCCTGTACGTTTTCCTCATTAAGTCATCATTACACTTAATTTTGGCCACCTTCTTCGAGCTCGTTGACAATTCAGCAGCCTTAGACCAAAAGGGTGATAAATTAAGGGCCTCATATCCTTTACGAATGCTCCTGAGCCAGGGGTGCAAACCTGCCCCAGGGACACTCTGCAGGCTCACAATTGCTTCCCTATATTTAGCAAGCTCTGGGGTGCTCTACAAACTAACCCAGTGTTTTAATGGCTTACTTGCTGCAATGTCAGATAAAGGCTCCATATCGCATTCCAATCTGAGGCTAGCCATTGGAGCCCCCTTCGTGTTGCAGAAGTAATGATCCTAAGAACAGGTTATCCACCACGTGGATTTGTACACTTGACACAGTGCCCCCATATCTCCACCCCATAAAGGGTTGCTTCCCAAACCTGGGCTCTAAACCAATTAAGAACAGGTGAAATTGCACCTTTCTTGTGCGTGTCAAAAAAAATTGCGAATTCCACTACTATGCTTCTCTAGGGAGGTCACCACCTTGGCACATTGAGCTGCCCATGTAACATCTTCTGTGAACCTGATCCCCAAGTAGTCATAATGACATACCTGCTCCAAGATACACTCTTCTATTAGGATCCTCAAATTAATGTTCTTAATGTTTTTGCAACCAAATACCATCACCTTAATTTTCTTTGTATTTAGCTCCATCGATAGATCTTCACACATTTCAATGAGAACTTTCAAATTACGTCTTAAACCCATGGGAGTGGTGGCTAACAATACTGCATCGTTTGCGTAGAAGCGTGCTGGGAATGTACATGTGTGAAGTGTCAAAAAAAATTGCGAATTCCACTACTATGCTTCTCTAGGGAGGTCACCACCTTGGCACATTGAGCTGCCCATGTAACATCTTCTGTGAACCTGATCCCCAAGTAGTCATAATGACATACCTGCTCCAAGATACACTCTTCTATTAGGATCCTCAAATTAATGTTCTTACTGTTTTTGCAACCAAACACCATCACCTTAATTTTCTTTGTATTTAGCTCCATCGATAGATCTTCACACATTTCAATGAGAACTTTCAAATTACGTCTTAAACCCATGGGAGTGGTGGCTAACAATACTGCATCGTTTGCGTAGAAGCGTGCTGGGAATGTACATGTGTGAAGTTTGGGGACGTCAAGACCACGTACTAACTGCTCTTCAATTATTATATTTATGTATAGACTAAATAGGGGGGGCCTAGTACACACCCCTGCTGCACCCCCCTCTCTATCGAAAAGGTGTCCGTGGTTTCCCTTCCCAATCACCACCTTACAGAGGCACCATTGTTAGAGTAACGGATATAATACAAGACAGCAATGAATCTGGAACACCCTTATTTCTCTAAACCAACCACAGTTTACACCTCGACACGCTGTCAAATGCAGTCTGTAAATCTACAAAGACAGCATACATCCTATGATGTTGCAAGGAGACATACTTGGCCCGGACTGCATACAACTGGAGACACTGGTCAACTGTTCCAATGCCAAGCTGAAAACCAGCCTGCAGATGGTTGATATGGTTGCCCTCATTGGCCCAGCACTATTGACGGCTCAACAGTACCCATACATATCCCTTCCCAACTGCATCTAACAGTGAAATCGGTCTCTAATTCCCAGGCTTCTTGCTATCTCTTATCTCCCTTCTTGTATAATGCTACAATAATTGCCTCACGCCATGATTTATAATAGTTTTTTTATAATGCGCTTCATAGTGAAGAGGTTTCTAGGCTCGGCCCCGGGATGCAAACCTGTATTGCTCTGTCTGTCTTCCAGTCGAGCATGTTGCCACTGAGCAACGTGCTCATCTGGAAGAAAGTATACCTGTGTCCATTGATTATTTCTTTCTCCCATAGGATGGCTCTCATGGGCTTCTTTCAGCGGCATTCATGGCCCGGGGGATCTGCGATCACGCTCTGCTGTTAAATACACTGAAAAATGGGCACACAAAGCCTGCACCTGGGTGGAGGCTAAACCCTTATTACTTGCGCTTCCCCGAATTTATGGAAGCAGTATCCCAAACCTCTTCGGTTTACTTTGCCTTAAACAAAGGGTCAGTGAATAACTCTGTGAAGTCATGGGTGGGCTTCAAAGCAGTCCTTAAGGGGCAGACAACCTCGTTGGTCTCGGCACAATGCAGGCAACACAGCGAAGCAATGCGGGAGGCAGAGTTGGTATCTAGAGCGGCAGGGGAGAACCTCGTAGCGTCAGGGTCTCCAGCGGCGCGTGGGGCGCTACGGAAGGCCCAGGGTCACCAGCGGCGCGTGGGGCTCTACTGAAGGCCCAAGATATGCTTGACGCTGGACAACACTAAGTGAGCACACTGGGTCAAACGTAGTCCAATCCATTAGTCAGTGGACAAGTCTGGCAAAATGTTGGCATGGGTAGCGGGCATGTGAGGGCCTTGCAGGGAGACAACTGGGCTTTTCTGATGAAAGATGTGGATAAAGCTAAGGCGTTTGCCACATTTTATGAGTCCCTATATTGGGCTCCGCAGGGCAGACCCATAGTGGAGGCCATGGGTCGTCGACCCCACAGTGCTCCCACAGATGACTGAACGGCAGAGACTGGGACTAGAGGCAGACATCACAGAGTCGAAACTAGTTGCAGCTATGTCACAGCCTCAGTCTGGGAAGTTCCCGGGCCTTAATGGCTTCCTGGTGGAGGTTTGGAAGAGGTTGGGAGAAACGATAGTGGTACCACTCTTCCATTGATTTGTGCAAGCCAGTATAGTTGTTCTTCCCAAAGCCGGTAAACCGCCAAAATGGCACAGGTCTTGGCCAACCATTTACTTGGGGTGATAGGGTCCCTTGTCCACCCCGACCAGTGTGGATTCATGCCAGCTAAGTCTGCTGGTTTGAACTTAATGCGGGTGCATATAGCTATTAGTCAGTCATCCTCAATCCCTGGTCCGCAGGCTGTCCTTTCGGTGGACTTCGAGAAGGCCTTTGACTCAGTCCAGCGGGACGCCCTGAAGTGGGTGTGTTTGCTATGCATCTTGCCTGTGTTTGAAGTTTGGGTCAATGGGCTTTCCTAGAGGACCTTCCCCTTGGGGCATGGTACAAGACAGAGTTGTTCCCTCTCTCCCTGCTCTTTACCTTGGCGATGGAGCCTCTAGCCATTGAACTGAGATTGATCCCAGAGTGGGAGGGGTTCAAATGGTTGTGGGGAGGGGAGGAACGGGTCTCATTATATGCCTATGATCCCCAGATCTACATGGGCAATCCCAGGGTCTCGTGCTAGGTGGGTATGCAGATTTTGGACGAATACCAGGGATTTCACGGTGTGAAAGTGAACTGGCAAAATCAGTTCTCTTTCCCCATGCTGGGGGGCGGTTACAAGGACGCAATTCCGCAGGAGGGCCCCTATAAGATCTCTGTGACAGAGTTCAGATAACTGGGTATCCAGGTGGGGCGTTGCCCCTCGGAGTTCCCCATGAATCTGTATCTAATCATACACAAGTTCAAGCTTGATGTGATACACTGGCATTCACTCCCCTTTAACTTGCTGGTCAAGGCTGGTCTTTTTAAGATGTTATCACTACCCAGGTTCCTGTATGTCTTGCAAAACGCTCTCCTCCCGATCTCCAAATCAGTTTTTGCTAAGATTGAGGTGACCCTCAGAACTCCTGTGGTAGTGTAGAAGCGACCCAGTATTGCCCTGGGGATCCTGCAGTGCTCTGTGTGGGAGGCAGGGAATAGGCCTACGCTGCTAGCAGTGGTACTATTTGGCAGCACAACTGGGCATGGTGAACGATTGCTTGCATGGGGATCCCGGGCTGCCCCACATAATTGTGGGTAAGGGTTGGATGGCAGGGAGAGCACCAATACAGGTTCTCTATGGGGGAAAAGGTGGTGAATGCTGCACTACCGTCTATGATACGACACACATGACAGGTATGGGCTCAGGTGCACAAGCAGATTGGATGTCGGGGGGCCTCTGTAGATCAGCCTCTATGGAACAGTGTTCATCTTCTGGAGAGCATCAAGATGGGCCACTTTGAATCCTGGGATGGCCGTGGGATTTTAACCTGGGGGATGTGGTTTGCGAGGGATCTCGTCTTCTCTTTGAGACTCTACAAGAGGTGTTTGGTCTTCCGAATGGGGAGCGTTTTCGATATTTGCAATTGACTCATGCTGCACGCTCACAGTTTCCATTCCGAAGTGATGTCCCCCGGTGTTCCTCCCTGGAGGTCAATATGTTCCCGACACGTATCGAGACCAGTTACGTCGGCTCTGTATCAAGTATTGGCCTTTGGGGCTAAGGAACTGACCCGCCTTAGGGGCCGGAAAGGGATGTCGGCTTAGAGTCTGAGGAATGGGTAGAGGTGCTAATGTTTCCAGCGGAGGTAGGAATATCTGTAAGACTTCGCCTCATACTATATAAAATTTTACACTGAATTTATTACTCTCGGTCGATGCTGCACACATGGAGGGGAAGGTAGAGAGTGACTATTTCTTGCGGTGTGGGAGACCGGGGGGGTTTATTTTTTCACATGGTATGGGAGTGTCCTCAAAAACAGATCTTCTGGGGAAAATGCATTGACAAGCTGTCTGTGGTGCTTTGTTCACATGTTACAAAACACGTAAATCTTGCACTACTTGCCATTTGTGGGGAGGTTGAGGATACCAAAGGTGAGGTGTTTTTGTCCATAGCGTGGGACTGATCAAACAGATTATCGCCTTGAGGTGGGGTGCCCCAGAACGCCCTCGGATCTGTAGTGCAGCCTAGATGGATATGTGTATGGCTGTGGAAAGGCGGGTCTATACAGCAAGGCAGTTGCCCATTCAAGTTTCAAAAGGTGTGGGTTAAATGGGAGGGGCCGAGCAGAGGGTAGGTGCGGTGGTATTTGATGTTCCATGTAATCGTATAGTGTTATACTCCTACGTCCCGTCCCCTTTCCTCCATACTTATGGGGACATCTCTCCGTCCTGTGGGACGGGACCGGAGCACTTTGTAAAAAGCATCCACATTTTTTTTTCAAAAATGTGTCCTTCCTCTCTTTCTTGCGCGGGGCCCGGAACGCGGCTGTAACCCCGCCCACCTTGGCTCTGCCCCGCGCATCGCCCATCAGTCCTTTTCTCCGCTCGTTCAGGACTGGACGCACTTGCATCCTCTGAAGATTTTCTTCCCTTTTTTCCTCTCTGGCTCTCGCTAGCGATCGTGTACTAGTCTGTCTGTCGTTCAAACTAGATTTTCCAGATTGTTCGTGTCACCGTCGCTTCGAGACGGCGGATCCCCATCCTCTTTGTTTAGAGTGTTTGGGTCCGGATCACCGTTGGGACTCCTGTTTTTACTGCGACTCCCTTTCGGTCCGGGCACTTCAACGTCGGTTGGAGCGGTGGGAGGAGGTGTTCTGACACTCTCCTCCTTCACATTTTCAGGCGTTCATCGACGAGAAGAAAAAAACCCTGGTAATTTCTTTACTTTTCAGAGCACCCCGGCCAGGGGATACCTTTCCAGGTTCCTCTCGAGCCGGGAGGAGCGTTGATCGCTCTCTCACCGGGGATCGCCCTGAGGTGCCCTTTGGGCCTAATCATTGTACCAGAGTTTTCTCTGAGGGTCTCCGTAAGGGGCCTGTGGATACCGGAGTACTCTCCGAGGCCCCTCCTGTGGGGGCTGTTTGTAGACCCAGTTCTACTGAGTCGTGGGATACCGTAGCTCGCTCTGAGGCCTCTGTCGGCTTCCCTCAAAAATAAGACCGGGGTGCGCCCCGAGGCCTTGGTGGGGCTTGCTGTCACCGAACGGATGTTCGAGGCCCGGGCGGATAGAGCGGTTACCGGACGTGGGTCCGAGGTCCCTCTTTTAGAGGCTAAAGTTACCAACATTTCTGAGAGGCCTGACAAGGCCTTACCGGTGAAGGCTGTTTCTCACCGTTACCGCTCTTGCGGCGACACCAGATCTGTTGAGGGCGGGCAACAAAGGAAAGTTCTTCTTTTACCGGCAGTGCCGAGGTCCTTCCTGGGGAGGCTAATTTGGCAGTTGCTATGTCGCAGAAACATTCCAGGCCTCATAGTACTGCTTCTGCCGAGGTTCCTTATGTTAAGGCTAAAGTTAAGACCCCTGATCCATCGACGGGGATCCCTGCCTCACTTCCTCACGTGCCGCAGTTCCCCTCAGGCGATGACAAAATAGCGCCCGTTCCTGCCACTACCGCGGTGGCCATTTTGGGTGCTACCCCTACAACTACGCCATCGGCCTCAGGTGTAGGGCTTGGTTCCTTGGGTGAACATAAGAGTTCCTTGTGCGCATCCTTATCGGCCAGTTTACGATTGGAACGCCCAGATGCCCCTACCGCACAGTGTTTCGTCGGGGTTGGCACCTTTGATTTATGTGGATACGTCAGTGGAGGGGCCGGTGTGGCACCCTTCCCCGTTATGTCCCTGGAATTGTCCTCCTCATGAGAGGCCTCCTCAGGTTCCAAAGCAGTCCCCGGAGGACTCGTTTTTTGGTAAGTTTCAAACCCTCATGCGTAGCGACCCCATGAGGGAGTATTTCAAAAGGCTTTTTAGGGAGATATGTCCGCCCGCGCCTCCGGCTCCACCTGTTCCTCCGGTGGATCCGTCGGCGTCTCCCTTGCCTACGGTGCCTTCCCGACTCTTCCGCCTTTGCTCCCATTGTTCCCTGTGGACAGGGCAGCGCCTGACACGCCTCAGCAGGATCCTGACCTGTTGGATGACACGCAAGGCGATCAGGACAACGAGGACCTGCCCCACTCTATTAGAGCTTTTCATGACCAGGTACTGGACATGATGTGCTTCTTAGATGTTCCGGTGCCCGAGGCACCCGCTCTGCAGGAGGGCGTGCTTTCTGGGGCGTTCACCCTGTCTCCTTTGGAGCGTACCGGCCTGTTCTTGCAGAAGGTCGTTCTGGCCGAGGTCCGCAGGGTCTGGGAACAGCCACACTCTGGACTTTTCGTCAATAAGAAAATTGACGCGCGATACAGGCTGCATTCTTCGGAAGAGGTGGCCCTGTCGTCTTGTCCGCCCCCCTCCTCCACAGTGGTGGCTGCGGCCACTTTGCAGTCCAGGCCTGCAGCATTCTGTTCCGCGACGGCTACTCAGGTTCTGGGAAAGGAGGACAAGCTCCTTGACTCCCTTAGGAGAAAAATCTTTGCCAACTCGGCCTTGCAGCTCAGGCAGGCCAATGCCGAACTGGTGTTAGCGGGGTCTAATATGCATATGTGGAAAGGTCTGTCGGAGTTTGAGGAGTTCATCCCGGTCGAGAAGCTGGAAGACTTTAAGGGGGGGGATTATCCGACGCCAGGGTCTTGGCCCAGGATCTCCTGGAGGCTGCGGCTCATCACGTAGACACCTCGGCTCGGGGCCTTATGCTGCAGGTTGATAGCTCACGGCAGGCGTGGCTGCATGCTACTAAATTCTCAAAAGAAGTGCAGGACAAGGTGTTGGACCTTCCATTCGATGGTAAGGAGCTCTTTCATTCTACAACAGATGTAGAGCTCACTCAGACAGCTAAGTCCTTGTCAGTCCTTGTTAAGACCCCTTTCAAAACCCAGAGACCGTTGTCCCAAAGACGACCCTCCTCTGGCTTTAGGGGCTTCCTCGACCGGAAATTTCAGAGTGGATACCCCTTCGGGGAATAACCGCCGTAGGCAACAACGGACTCAGTTTTTCTCCCGCTCCTCAGCCTCCTACTCAGGTTCGGGTGGCAACACCACCGAAAAACTTACTAAATGAGGGTTCTCCACGCTCGCACGAGACCCCGGTGGGAGGATGCATTGCGTCTCATTGGGAGGTGTGGCAGAACATCACCGAAGACAGATAGGTCTTATCAGTCGCTCGCGCGGGCTTCCGCTTACCCCTACCCCCTACCCCACCCTTCAACCCTCCTTTTCAGCTGTCGGGCTCGCCCTCCCTAAAAGCCGAGGTTCAGAAACTTGTGGACCTTAGAGCTGTGGAATCCGTTCCCCTCGGGGAACGAGGGGAGGGCTTCTACTCCCGGCTGTTTACGGTTCCGAAACCCAACCAGGCTGACCTGCGCACCATACTAGACCTTTCCCAGTTCAATCTTTTCCTACCCAAGAGAAATTCAAGATGATCACGCCCAGCCAGATACGGTTCTCTTTGCAGATGGGCGATTGGCTCAGCGTGGTGGATTTTCAGGATGCGTACATGCATATTCTGATTTGGAATCCACACAGGAGATATCTCCGTTTCTCTTTGGGAGAGGAGCACTTCCAGTTTCGAGTGCTTCCTTTTGGCCTCAGCTCGGCGCCACGTGTCTTCACGAAGATGATGTCGGTGATTGCGGCCTATCTTCGTCTGCAGGGTATCCTTGTGTATCCGTATTTGGATGACTGGCTCTTACGCAGTCCTTGTCCGTTGAAAGCAGCGGGCAATCTTCAGTCTCTCCTTCAGCTCCTGTTCCATCTTGGGCTGTCGGTGAACTGGTGGAAATCTTCCATGATGGTCTCGCAGGACTTGATTTCCCTGGGTTTTCGCTGGAACACGATCGGCTGCAGAGTGTACCTGACCGGGGACAGGATGGCGGATCTGTTAGCCACGTGTCAGATGTTTGCGCAGTCGGAGAGCATGTCGGCCTGGTGGTTCCAGAGGCTTCTGGGCCTCATGGCCTCGTGCGTGTTGGCTCTTCCTCTTGCTCGTCTCAAGATGAGATGGACCCAGATGGCTCTTCGGAGTTCTTGGCGTCAGGCTGTGGACCCGGATTCCAAGCTGATAATGATTCCGGCTTCCATGAGAGTGGACCTGGAATGGTGGTCATCTCTCAGCAACCTGTCGGTGGGTGTGGGGTTTCAGGACCCAGCCCCTACGGTGACGATCACGACGGACTCCTTCCTCCTGAGGTGGGATGCGACGTTAGATCTTCGGGTCTCGGATCTCTGGTCGCCTCAGGACAAGCTCCTCCACATAAATCATTTAGAGCTTCTGGCGATCTTACTAGCGCTCAGGGCGTTCAGACCGATCATAGCCAACAAGGTGGTCCGCATACGCACGGACAATGTGGTGTCGATGTATTACATCAACAAGCAAGGGGGAACCAAGTCTCCCCCCCCCCCCTCGTGGACCTGTCCATCCAGATTTGGGAGTGGGCGTGCTTCATGGTGTTTGGCTACTTGTAGTGCACATCCCGGGCCAGCTGAATGTCACAGCGGATGCCCTCAGCCGGCAGACAGTGGTCAGCTACGAGTGGGAGTTGAAGGCGGAGGTCCTCTCATGGATTTTCTTGCGTTGGGGCACACCGGAGGTGGACCTCTTCGCTACGGCGTTAAACAAGAAGCTTCCTCAGTATGCCTCCAGAGGGGGGCTGGGAGCCTCCTCTCTGGGGGATGCTCTCGAGATTCCATGGCACAACATGAGAGATTATGCCTTCCCGCCTCTGCCTCTAGTCCATCGAGCAATTTGGAAGCTGAAGAACTCAGTGAACTGTTCCCTTCTACTCATAGCCCCGTGGTGGCCGGCTAGGTTTTGGTTCTCAGAACTTCAACACCTGTCGGTGTATCCGCCGATCAGGTTACCAGTGACCCCCAATCTTCTTCATCAGGGGGAACAGCAGATGTGGCACCCCTCCCCACAATCGCTCAGCTTGGTGGCATGGTGCCTGAGTTCAAGTCTTTAGAACATCTAAACTTGTCTGCGGATAACATACGTATTATCCAGGCAGCCAGGAAACCCTCGACTAGATCCCAATACAGAAGTAAATGGCTCAGTTTCTGTCATTGGTGTTTGGGGAAGCAGTTGGACCCAAGGGAGGCTACGATTGACACGGTGCTGTTCTTCGTATCCTTCCTAGCAGAGTCGGGTGTTCATGTTCTGTCATGCAGAACTTACCTTTCTGCGGTCTCTGCTTATCTTTCTACAGACCAATGTTCTTACTCTCTGTGTAATTCAGTGGTTGAGATGCATTTGGCAGGCTTGACACGCCTCTACTCTCCAGTTCGTAGTGCGCATCCGCCGTGGGATCTAAATGTAGTCCTGACAGCGTTGTGCCATAAGCCTTTTGAACCCATGGCCACGGTGGACCTCAAGTACCTATCCTGGAAAGTGTCCTTTTTGGTCGCCGTTACGTCAGCAAGGCGGGTGAGTGAGCTCCAGGCCTTGTCAGTGGAGCATCCCTTCTTGGTCTTTCACAAGGATAAGGTAGTCCTACGGACGAATCCTGCTTTCCTCCCGAAGGTGGTACCTGAATTCCATCTGAATCAGTCGATCTCCCTGACAGTCTTTTTTCCGAACTCTACCTCAGAGGCAGAAAGGGTTCTGCATTGCCTCGATGTCAGAAGGGCTCTTAAGTTCTATCTGGACAGAACTTCTGAGTTTAGGAGTTCTTCTCAACTATTTGTGACTTTTGGTAACCCTCAGGGTAAGCAGGCGTCTAAGGCGACTATTTCTCAGTGGATCGCTGCCTGCATTACAGAGTCTTTCACCGTCCAAGGGCTGAAACCTCCTAAGGGTATTCATGCACACCTGGTGCAGAGCAAGGCAGCCGCGATTGCTTTTCAGAAATATGTCCCCTGGGAGTCCATCGCTGGGGCAGCTACTTGGCCTCCCCATCTGCTTTTTGTAAGCATTATTGTCTTGACATGAGCTCAAGAGCTGATGCTCAGTTTGGTCAGGCTGTGCTGAAGAACCTTTTTCTTTAAGGGGTATTTCCATCCACCTGTAGTTCCTGTTAGGAGTGCTTGGGAACCTCCCATAAGTAAGGAGGAAAGGGGACAGAACGTAGGAGTATAACCAGGTTACTCACCGTAGTGACCGCCTTACTCCTAGTCCATAGTCCCCTTTCCTCCATACGCCCGCCCGCCGTCCCCTCTAATAAGGTTCCTCTGTTATTGCTAATAGGTCTCTGACCTGGCGATAGAAAAGGACTGATGGGCGATGCGCGGGGCGGAGCCAAGGTGGCCGGGGTTATGGCCGCGTGCCCGGCCCCGCGCAAGAAAGAGAGGAAGGACACATTTTTTAAAACATTTTTTGGATACTTTTTACAAAGTGCTCCGGTCCCGTCCCACAGGACGGAGAGATGTCCCCATAAGTATGGAGGAAAGGGGACTATGGACTCGGACTAAGATGGTCACTACGGTGAGTAACCTGGTTATTCTATGACGTACACTCCTAATGTCTCCTGTACTGCTGATAACTCCCTCTGGATCTCAAAGTCAAGCAATAGTATATGTTGGTTTGCTATGTTAATTGTAAAAACAAATGTTAAATGCGTAGTTTTATAAAGTTTGTATTTGGGAAACGTGTATTTAAAACTATGGTGAGGCAGCCCTTCTGTTGCTGGGTGACTAACAGCAGAGAAGCCCTAGAGCCCCCAAAACCAGAGCGATCCCCTTGGTTGGGGGTGCAGGGCGTTGAAGTTGGGGGAGGCAGCGGGTCTATATGCTGACTCAGCTTCTTAACAGTAAGGAGACTGGGGTCCCTTTTAAAGCACAAACTGACTGCTTCACTGCAACTGTAACAACCCGATTACGAGGTTGTATTTAACGGCTCTGCATGAGGAAAGCACTGTAAATGCTCTTGCAAAACTTGTATTCCGGTTTCCCTTTAGGGAAAGAAAATAGACAAACATTGCGCAGGCTGGGTGAGGACCACCCATATAAAACCACATCCCTATACAAAGTATTCCCTCTGCGATGGGTACCGGGGGGAGTGAACAAATACAGACACCCTTTGAATGTAGCAAACATTGCATTTGAATGTAGCAAACATTATGCTCTCCAACCAATGTGGCGGGTGAGCAAATGTATTTATTTTCCAATCTGAATCCCTCATTAGAGGAAATATCTTTATCTCTTAAGTAACATTTCCCCAGACTTTGGAAAACACATGCTGGAGAAATAAGCATTCAGAAATTAGGCAGTCTCTGAGATCCTCCCAGGGGAAAGTGGGTGAGAGCATACATTCAACAGAGACCACTATGCAATCCAAATTTATGCCAGTCCACTGAACAACCACTGCCCTGGATCAAATTGCCCATTGAGGAGACTGCATCAGCCCCATCGCACAGGAATAGTCTATGCCATTGAAACGCTGCCCAGAAGCGGAGTAAATACCAAATTAAAGCAGCCTGCCTAAGCAGCGTTTCAGTTCTTGGAAAAGCTTTGTTGAGGAAGGCAGATCCTGAGATACCCCAAGCAAGGAGGCTTGACAGAGAAGGACAACAAACCATGGGAGAGAGAGCCATTGGAAAGCAGCACACGCTAGGAAGCCTGAACCACCACTTGAGTGTGTGATGGCTAAGCACTACAGTGAGGAAGCCCTGGTCAAAGGTACATTTGGAGATGCCTGAGAGAGTTTAGAGAAATCCATTTGTGTAAAACGAGAGTTCCTAGATAGGATGAGGATGAGCTTGATTAGGGAAAAGAATTGTGTACAGTGTGATAAGTAACAGCAAAATAGTGAAGCGGGAGAAGGGTTACCAGTTTGGTGAGAGGGAAGTAAGGGGGTACCATTTGAGAAAAAGATGAGAATGTGGAAACACAAGGCTTTAGAGGTGCCTGATATTGGGAGAGAGATTACTAGGGATCAGAGTGAAACAAATACAAATTTGTATTGAGACTTGAGATACTATTTGCAAAGTCGAAAGGTAGGTTGGCCAGAAAAGGAGTCCGTATTACAGGGAGAATGGAAGGAATTACTTGGAGACAGATAAGGGACGACAGTTTGGGAAGGTGGAGAGAAGGTACAATCTTGGAGAAGGGAGCAAGGGGTACTAGGTGTGATGCAGTAGGAGGAAATCGGTAAGAGTAAGATCACACTGGGATGGTTGCACGAGACAGGGGACTATAAAGAACTGACTGATAGGAGAGACCAAGACAGGAAAGTTCTAGAAGACCACATTGGTCCAGGGGAGAGCATAGGTGGGGTGCAGGTTGAAGACTGTGGCAACACGCTGGTGGATCGGAAGGAGAGAGTTGGTAGAAGAAAGAGATTAGAGGCAGCCCTGCAAGCAACATAAGAGGAAGACTGGGGTTAGGACTAGGGCATCGTTTTGTCATCAAACTCCATCATGGCAAGGGTGTCCATGATCAAAAGCAGAGTCCATGCCCTAGAAGGCAAAGGTCTAGCAGATCTCTCAAACCTCTGTCAGAAACCTGTAGAACCGCGGCAGTGGACTGTTTGCAGTGTCAAGAGAGCACCCAAGAAGAAAGCCATCTTTCCTATGGGTGCATCAGGAGGAAAGAAGACATCCTTCTTGAGAGATCCGTGTAAGATGCATTTATTTTGGACATTGGGAAACATTTTGTTGAACTTTGTGATTTTGGTTGCTGTATTTTGGACATTAGTTTTTGAAAACCTGTATATTCTGAAAGAGAAACTCCTTTTGCCTAAAGAAGGACTCACTGTCCCTTTGGTTATTTTAATTGGGGGAACCCTGTAACGCAGAGCGTCTCTTAAGAGACAGAGGTATTGCTTGGAGATCTGTTCCTTTTCTGACCACCACTAAATAGTTCAGACACCCTTTCCCCTGCTTGAGTTGAGAAGCATCCTCACACTTTACGGTTTGATTACACACAATTGTGAATACAACTCTTAAAAAGTGTCCTTGGTTGTTGGTCCTTATTTGAGAGATGATGTGGCCAGTACATGGTGGTCTTGCATCACAAGACTGTTTGTATGTTAACATCAGCATTGCCAACATTTGTAGAGTTTGCATTCTGTTACCTTTGGACTGATTGTACCTTAACGTGTACCTTAACATTGACTTTCCAAATATTTATAGTGAACACTATTTTTTATAGCAAGTAACTTTAATTGTTTTAAAGTACCACTAATTTCCTAGTTTTATTTTTGACTCATGTGTTTATTGATTCAAACATATTGTTCATGCTCCCATACATTTGAATCCTGCACACAAAGCTTGTTATGTGGGCTTGCATGCGTTCCGCACATGTGTGTATTTTGCGCTTTCTGTGCACATGTTTACTATGTACTGCCTGTGCACATGTACGTTATGTACCTATCGGTCGTATGTCTACCTTGTCTGTCCCAGGTATGACTGTGTGTGCATATCATGAGCTTGTCATCCTTGTGCACAATTATTCCATGCATATTGTCCGTGCTTCTGGTCTTTGCGTATTGCTCTGTATGTTGCCTGTGCCTTTTGTCCACACTTCTATTCAGCCATTCCTCATTGCACATTACGCATGTGTTGTCTGATTATTTTGTGTATGTTGTGTTCAGTTGTAATCGTTTTTATCGTTGGTGCATACATTTTCTGTAATCCACAAACACCTATATGTTAAACCCGACCTACTGTGCAGGTTTGAATTGTAGATGTGTTTTGGGGATTTCAAAAGTGAATATCTTGAATTCAGTAGATCCTATTTTGTGTGGCGTGCCAATTCCATTTAGTGGGTAAAATCAAAGCTGACAATTACAAAATATAAGCCCATGACTCTCTGTAAAAAATTTTTTTTAAAAAATTATTTTTCACCGTTCTTACTTTACATGAAACCGATATATACCTTCACCAAATATGGCATGTTTTCTGATGTGACATCCCTAAATTATTGAACTTTCGTGAATGAGGTAAGTTAGGTGTGAAATAATTTTCTTGTTTTCCTATGTAAAGGATCCTGCAACCTTAACTAGTGTTGCTAACATGACAACACAATAATGCATTTTATCTCTCATCAGCGATAGCCATCCCTAAGCTAGAAGTTAGGTTCCCCTTATGAAGAACACTGTTGCAGTTGCTTATAACATAAGTAGTGTTCCTACATTTTCACACATCCATTTGTTCCATGGGACTGTTTTTATTTGAAGGGTGCTCAGAAAGAATACCTAAATGTCCACCATTGTGGCCTGCATATTTCAGCAGGGTTGCACACATCCCACACTGCAAACAATTTGGGAAGGGTCATATTGCAGTCATCTGGGCTTTCCTCACTACAGGCAAGGTCAGGGAAGATCGCAGAAAAATGCAGTATAGCCGCAGACGAGAACAAAGCCTCTGTATTTCACAAGGATCACTGTCAGTCTGAGGCCTATTGGTTTAAGCTTGGTCCACAGGCTTGAGTCTGGTCCAGGCACTCCATGGGGTGCCCAGAAGGTGTCAAATGCCATGCCCAGGGCAATATGGCTACTCTGCATGGCTACCTGTTATGCACAGTCGGCACATGGACTGTGTAGGTTGTACCTGGGGCCAGCAGGCCGAGGCAAAGTAACCCCTGTGTGTTGCCTGAGGAAAGCACAGTGGGCAAATAGGGTATACAGGCTCTGTGAGGGCATGTATGAAAGTTATGTCCCAGACACAGTGTCCACTTGGCAATGCCCAGTGACCACATTGGGGATCTTGGAGAAGTGCAGGAGACTATGTGCTGGGCCAAGGTGTCCACTAGACATGTTCGTACGCCATGCCCAGTGGATGCAAAGGGTAGCCATGTATATTGGTGTATAATAATTAAAGAACTTGCTGCAGGTGCTTATTAGTTCACTGAATTTGATGCTGTCTTTACTGTTAAAATGTACATGAAATGCTGCATAGTTTTAAAGAATGCCAGGACATTTCACCTGTTAATGTCTCCTTCAAATTAAATCTCAGAAAAAAAGCTGCACACCGTTGTGTCAATTGTCTGCGTTATTTATTTATTTTTTACTGAAAATAGTATATTCAATTATATTTGTTGATTTCACTGGATCTTCCATGCCAAGGAAGAAATATAAAATTCCTTGGTTATAGTTCTAAAGTTATGAATTCAAACCTTCTGAAACTGTGTTAAGTAGAATTATCACTTTTGGAACTACAGCCAACACGTTTCACAATGTTTTCACAAAAATGGGTTTAGAATGAAGGAGGCTATCATTACTATAATCCCAAAGTTAGGGAGGGATACTACTAAATGTTGTAACTACCGCCCAATATCACTTCTTAATGTTGATGTAAAGATATTTACTAATGTTTTGACCAATCGATTGGATAAGTACATGGGTGAATGAATTGCTCAATCACAGGTGGGGTTCATGAGGCTACGTCATGGATATGACAACATCAGAACACGGTTAGATATTATGTGCCTACCAGATTCTGAAGTTGGGGAAATCCTGCTAATCATCTTTGACGCTGAAAAAGCTTTTGATTGTGTGAATTGGACCTTTCTAAATTATACGCTACTTGAAATGTGGGTTTGGCCCGTTATTCATGAATGCTGTTGGTGCACTGCAATCTGAAATAAATGTTAGAATTTGGGTAAATGAAGAGTTGTCGTTGCCCTTCCAGCTATTCAGAGGTACGAGGCAAGTATGTATGTTATCTCGTATCCTATTCAACCTAGCACTAGAACCATTATTAGCTTATAATAGACAAGAACAGAACCTTGGAGGTTTGAAAATGAGGGATGGAGAAATTAAGGTTCTTGCTTATGCAGCGATGTTGCCATAATCCTGGCAAATCCGGGAGAAGAAGGGTCCTATCTTGAAGAGTATGTTTGAGGAGGTGGGATTATTGTCGGGACACAAAATTAATTGGGGGAAAACTATGGTATTTCCAGTCAAAGAGAAACCAATATGTAACCGAGTGGATTGGAATTTTAAGTGGGAAAATCTGAGTGTGAAATATTTAGGGATCTATCTCATTTGTGACATGAAGAAGATTGTAGACTATAACGTGAGTAAACTAATAGATGTGCTTCAGAAGGACATTCGAAGATGGGAACATATTACATTGAGCATTTGGGCAAAGGTGAATGCGATCAAAATGATGTTACTGCCGAAAACATTATATATTATACAGTCGCTCCCTTTGCGGTTTACCAAAAAAGGTTCTTAAACGTATTTATATAATGTTTCAGGAAATCTTTTGGGTCTATGGGAAAGAGGCCGTAAATACCACACTATATTATGATTCGCAGTGTTCATGAAGGGGGTTTTGGATACCCTATACTTGAGAACTATTACAGGGGGTTTTTGTTTTAAAAATCAGCCAATTACTTTCTAGAAAAGGGAGTTTCGGAGCCATTGTGGGTACAGATAGAAAGGGGTAAGTTAGAACCATATCAGGTAGGAGGCTTATACTCATTTGGGAAAATATCTAGGCAGGCAGCAAACCTGCAGCCAGTTGTAGCTACAAAGGATGCATTAACATTATGGATATTGGGGTGCGGGCAAAGTTTGTTTATGTATAAAAAGGCATTAATTTGGTATAATCCAGGGTTACAGGTAAATAATTATAGAATATTTAATTGGCGCAGCTGGGTCAACAAAGATATTTTGACAAAGGGGACATCTAGCAAGAAGAGGGAATGGTGCCTTTTGGGGGACTTGTAGAGAAGTATGGGCTGAATAAGAGGGAGGTTGGAAGATATAGGGTCTTGGAAAATTTGATATTTGAAAGACAGGAGATGATGAATGCACCGATGATGCAGAAGCCTAAGATCTGTGATTTATTAGATGCAATGCCGCAAAAAGTGTCAGGTTTTCTTAAACTCATGCTAATGGAAGGTCGTTAGCTTGCTTCATGGGAGAAACTAAGGTAGAATTGAGTTGAGGAGTTAGATAGAAATATATCGGTGAAGGAATGGAAGGGACTTTGGAAAGTTCCAGTTAGGGTAAGAATGGATATTAGGCCGCCTATACTGGACTCAGGTGCAAATTAATGTATTTGGCTTGACTAATAGTGATCAATGTTGGGGATGTCGGAGAAAGGTTCATTGCTGCACATGCTGTGGGACTGTGATGGATTTTTGGAAAGATGTGCTTGATAGACTAGCTACGGTCAGGAATATTTAATTCCCACGAAATTGACATAGACTGTGAGACTTTTAGCTGGATTAACAAGGCCCTTCTGGTGACTACCAAACAAATCCTGAGGGTGTGGAAAACGAGAAAGAAACCATTTGTAGAGGGCTGGTTATCTGATATGCCAATACTTTCAAACTTTGAAAAATTAATGTTTCATAGGCAGCACTGAAAGGAAACGTATCTGGAATTGTGGGGGCCCTTCAATTAATTATATAGGTGAATACAGGTTAGAGTGTTTGATTATTGAATATATATGTGTTAGTTAGGCGGGGGAGGTTGTCATGGGGATGTTAGTCTTGTGATTTGTCTGTTTTGTTTGTCTTGTGCATCATTCCTTGTTACTATATTCTGGTAAGGTTTTGGGTTGTTTATGGAATTCGTAAATCTAAGTTAATTTCCTTTTAGTATGATATGTGATAAATTAGACGAGATGTGGTTTATTTGTAGTGAACTTGTAATGGTTCAAGACCAGTATATTCTTTTTATGTGTTGTATTGTTTGTATTATGGAAAATTTAAAGAGTTTTAAAAAAAAGAACATTGTTTTATCCCAACTTCTTCCTGGCCATCTGGATCTTTTTAAAAAAAATATATAGGTTTTTGTTTAAGAGAAAGGGTTCGACACGTATGAAATATGACCAAACCAACTCAATCTCGCCATTTGCAACATTTATTTCTGGTGAGAATTATTACTAATTAACCACAATTAATCTGTTATAGTAGGTTAAAAACACACATGGATTCAGTCATCAGGTTCCATTATGTTCTTAATTGACGGTACATGAATTGTTGTCCCTACATAAATGTTATTCACGCATGAGATACTACCTTCTCTATCCTCAAAGCAAAACTGTGCAACTCAATCACAAAAGAAATCGGGGCAACAGAAGATCATCTGACACAGAATACTCTTAAGACAGGAAACAGACTACAAAAGACCGCCACAATTCTGCCACCTTTGCACAACCTGACACCTCAACAAATGAAGCATCAGAATGTAGACTGTCCATCAAACCCTTTAAGAAACAACACCACAAACCTTTAAAAACAAAGGAACATCACCAATACGCGCTAGGGTCCCCAAGCTAGCTAATTTTCTTCCTCCTGAGCCACCACCACCAGGGAATACAGGATTCAAACGCAGAGCGAAGATAAGACCAGAAGCAAATTTACAAGAAAACCTGAAGCAAATGAACAAGAAAACTTAAAATATGCCAACAAAACCTAGCCTAGCAGATCTGCCCAAAAAATTCAACTGACTAGCACCCTCACTCCTCAAAAACCTTTAAAGACGCTCACCAACTCGTTCACAGACCAGATTGGCTAAAACAAATCCCTGACCCATCACAACTTAATCAAAACTCTAGACCTTAACAACCAACTCCTAAAACCCACACACAGTGTACGTAACACATGCCGTTCGGACGATTGTAAAGTCAATATTAAGATGGAATTAACAAAAATATAGTCCAATTGTGAATAAAAAGCATGCAGATGGGAGAAAAGGAGATGTTCTTTTAAGTCAGAATTGTGATCATGCCAACTATCACATAGATTTAATTTCTGGATGAAATTAAAACATATTTTGTAGGTTTTAGAGCTAACAAATTTAGCAGTTGATTTTCAGTCTAATAAAAAGGGCCTCATCACGAGTTGGGCGCTATTGGCCCTACCGCCAAACCCCCCTGCGCTATTAGCGCCCGATCACAGGTTTGGAGGAACGGTAAGTCCCCATTGCCCATTGGGCCCAATGGGGAATGTTCAGCGCTATTACCGCCGGCGGTAATAGCGCTGAAAATTGGCAAAATCGTGCGGATTTGCCCCCAGTTGAGAGCTGGGGGTAAATCCGCCAAACCCGTGATTTGGCGGACCCTTAAATGCGGCAGTAATAGTGTTACCGCTGCATTTAAGGGCTAACGCCAAACTCGTGATGAGGCAGATAGTCATGAATCACCACAAACAAAAATTCAATCAAAATTAAGACTGATTTGTTTTTTGCTTTATAGAACCGCAAAATAATCGATCCGGGATGGAGGACCATAAATGCAGAGATCTTGTTACTAATGCCACCAACAATAATCCAGCACCATAGTGAGTCAATATCCTCAGCAGCTATTTGAGAATAACGTTTTTTCAGAATCTAAATGACTACTACTACTTTTGTGTGTGAAGCTGGTAAGAAAAAAATGTGACCTACCAACTTCTTCTTAGTTTTTGGTTTTCTTAATCAGCTTCCAGACACGATTCTTGCAGGCATTGTCCATTTTACCTCTAGATAGGTGCGATAAGATCTTTTGCCACTTACCAGGATTATTAACCCCTTTAACATTCTAAGAAACTACTTTAAGCTGTATCAATAAACAGTGAGAGTTAACAAATAAGTCCATAAAGCAGTATTAAAAATCTGCACAGAGAAAATCTTTATGAAACAGGCAGAAGTATTGCTGCTAAAATCTAATTTGTGTAAAAACAAATGAAATGTACATATACAGAAAAGGGAAGATTCAAATGGACGGGAGACAGCATTGATTGGAGTATTGAATGAGTAGATGAAGGAATAAGCTACACATATAAATAACAGATACATATAGAGACATAAAAATCAAAAGCAAATACATTGGGACAGCCAAAGACGGACACAACCTTTCTCTGTTGGACCCTCACTGACATGTTAAAACACAAGAAATATAGAAGCAGATAGGTGGAAGACAAAATAATATATAGAATGCAAAAAAGGGAACCACCACTTCATGAAACGTTCAAAACACAGCAATAATATTAATAGTCAAGAAAATGTAAATAACAATAAATGATAATGTTTGAGTATCATCTACTTTGACTCTACTAAATTAGTTAAGTCTACTTCAACAGATTTGCTTGATCGATGCTTGTCTCTTTACTTACCTTGCAAGTTGAATCTAGGGCTCAAAGTAGGCCAATGCGTTCAGCTTTGTGATTAATTTAATTTATTGAGTTTATTCTTGCTGCAATTGTGGCCTGTGTAAGAAGATTGCATCTCCATAGCAGAGGAGTTGCTCAAAGCGGATGGTAATTCCGGTCACACCATTTCCATCGCATTAGCATCTAAGCTCAAATGGATCGTCAGGCTCCAAGAAGTCTTTAGTGGGGCCATTAGAGAAGAGTATCAATACTTACTTTCATGTTCCTATGCATCCCAAGCACAGAAAGTACCTGAGTTTTTCCCCATTGGCCGTTCTCACTATCATTTTCGGGTTCTGCCTTTTGGGCTCAGCCTCCCCCCTTAGGATCTTCACCAAATTGATGCAGGTGGGGGCAGCGAATCTAAGGCGGGGAGGGAGTCACATCTTTTCCTACCTAGATGACTAGCTGATCAGAGCTTGTTCACCCAAACAGGCTTTGGAACATCTCAACACCTGCCCCTGCCTCCACAAACTGGGCTTCTCCCTAAATTTCAGTAAGTCCCCAGTGACGCCTTTTCAAAAGATTCATTTGAATGGATTGTGTCCTCCAACATATTCCTCATCTTACGATATCTTTGTTTCCATCTTCAGCTGCTTAGGAAAATGTGTTCTTCTGGGCAGAGGGTACTGTGCGTCGACACGGTCGACCCGATGTACATCGAGGGCTTAATTCTCGGTTGATGTCATCGTCGAGTATATATACCACTCGCACTGCCCCTGGCTTCAGTTTAGTTTTTTCTGCAAAAGAAATAGGTTTGAGAATTACTACGCGCTTCAGTTTTCATCAGAAAACCTTTCGATATGGCCTTGTCTTCAACACCGGTTACTCCGAAGACCGGCTTTAAAAAGTGCCTAAAATGCAGGGCCAAAATGTCAATCACGGACCCACATAAAATATGGTCTGGTGCCTGGTCGTTGAGCATGAAACCGATCTTGTCAGTCTATGACAGGTAAGGCCCTAAAAGAGCGTAAAGCTAAATTGTCAGCGGGTAGGCTTGTCCCAAAATCCCCTTTTACTCCATCGAAATTTGGGTCATCCCATGAATCGAGAGATTCATCTCCCCATGAAAGATGCAAAAAACAATTTCACTCCAGGAGCAGACACTCCGACTTTTTTGAAGATGAATAGAAGAGAAGACATTGTAGATCAACCTCTTCTCCTGTTTCATCCTCAGATATTTCTCAGGAAAGAAGCTTAGTCCGCCCAACTAAATCATCTACAAATGATGAGTGGGAATATTTCAGAAAACAGGTGGTTAAAATCCTTGAGAAAGAGGCCCGTCCTCCTCGAAACACTCCAGTTGACGACAAGCATAAGGCCAAGTCAAAACCATGCACGCCCTCGAGCTCGGGTCTTAAGCCTAAAACCTCTCGAGCTGCTTCGAGTAATCGACAGGACGAGAAGTCGTCCAAGACTCTGTTGAGTCCAAGGTCGAGTCCCTTAAAGCATAATTCGAAGAGTAAGTCATCGATGCCATTGACGCCATGGACGTCGACGCCATAGACGCCAAAATAGTCGGTACAGTCTAAGACCAAGACATCGGCCCTGGCAGTGGAGTCATTGACGACTTTACCACAAAAACCAAAGGAAAAGGAAAACACTTTTAAACCTTTACCCAAAAAGGACTTTCAAGTCTTTAACCTCAATATATGAGGGTTATGAGACTTCAGATGACACCCCACCTTTTTGGCATTCAATTGGATACTCCTAATATTTATAGGGATACTCCTAATGTTACACAAAGTTTCATATCAGGAAACCAGGGTCAGGGAGCTACATGATTACTTGAAAACAGCTAGTGGTGTCGACACCTCTCCAGAATTAGGCGTCGGGAAGCCAGATCCGGCTGATCATGCTGATGCATCATACAGAGGTCTTATAACTAGGTTTATAGATTTTTTCGGATGGAGTAGACCTGCTCCACCATTTGAGCAGGGGAATCTCAGACATACTGGACAAAGGTCCACAAAATTATCAGATATTACCTTTTCATGTGGCACCTCAAAAAAGAGTAATGGCAAACTGGGAGATCCCGGAATCTAGTCCTGCAGTTAATAGAAGCCTCAGCAGGCAATATGGGCCACCGAGTAGCGACCCAAGCTACCTGTCAAAACATCCAGCACCGGAAAGTTTAGTGGTCCAGGCAGCTACGTCCACCTCAAAGCAAGCTGTTACCCTACTATCCCACCAGATAAATGTATTGATTCCTGCCCGAAAACAGTTTTTTCTGCTGGAAGCATGGCATTAAAGTCTGCTAACTCTACATGTGGACTGGCAAAATTTACATTCACCATGTGGGACTGTGTAGCTATGGTGGCTGATCACATCCCCGAAGGGGAGGAAAGAGACGGCTTCATGAACCCGATAAGAGATGGCAAAAAGCCTATGTGTGAGTGTATTCAGTCAGGTCTGGACTCTGCTGACAGCATCAGCAGAGCCATGACGACAGGCATTGTAATACGTAGATTTGCTTGGTTGAGGAAGTCAGGATTTGCACCTGAGGTACAATCTAGACTCCTCAACATGCCTTTTGACAGCTGTAATTTATTTGGTAATAAGGCTGACGAAAGCCTTGAAAAGCTGCAGACCTCAAAGGTGGCAGCCAAGTCCCTAGGTGCTACCAACAGGCAGCCACAGCCATTTCACCCCAGCAGATCATCTTGCAGAGGAAGGTCCTTTTGTTTCTATTCCTCAGTTGGAAGAGCGAGAGGACAGGCTGGTCAAAGAGGACAAAGAAGATTCCCTTGTGGTGGACAAGGGAGAGGTGCAAAGCCCGCCCAAGCAGTGGCGTCTTTACCATCAGCTCCTGCTTCAGCCGCCTCAAAACCTCTGAGGTCTTGGCTCACGACACTCCAGTGGGAGCCAGACTGTCGCAGCATCTGAAAAAAGGACGAGGTATTACTTCGGATGCATGGGCACTGGAAACAGTAGCCCAAGGTTACTGCCTCCCCTTTATACAGAGACCGCGGGATCATCAATCAGAAAGACATTCGCTAAATGTTCTAGATCCATTCCTGTGGCAGGAAGTTTTGAGCCTACTAGATGCTATAGAGCCAGTACCTGTAATGGAGAGGAACAAAGGATGGTACTCTCCCTATTTCCTGATCTCCAAGAAGGACGGAGGACGGAAACCCATCCTGGACTTGGGATGAACAAGTTCCTCAGGAAGGACAAGTTCAGGATGGTCACACTCTCTAATCCTTCAGGCCCTCCAGCGCAAGGATTGGATGGTGTCATTCGACCTTCAGGATGCTTGGTTTCATGTGCCCATCCATCACAGGCACAGAAAGTACCTGAGTTCTGCCGTTGGTGGTTCTCATAATCAGTTTCGAGTTCTGCAATCCAGGATGAACTCCGCACAAGTTTTTTCACCAAGTTAATGGCAGTGGTGGCCGAGAGTCTCTGGAGAGGGGGGATTCACGTCAACCCCTACCTGGACGATTGGCTGACCAGGGCACATTTACCCGAAAAAGCTCTGGAGCATCTCAGCGTAACCTGCCACTCGCTCCACAAACTGGGCTTTTCCCTAAATTACAAGAAGTCCCACATGATACCATCTCAAAAGCTCCATTTCATCGGAGTGGTCCTGAATGCATCCTTGGGAAAAACCTTGCCACCCAAGGTGAGGGCTCAACACATTCTGCAGATGGTCACCAAATTCCAGAGTGCCCAGCATCTTCCGGCCTTCGACTTTTTGAGGTTGCTCGGCATCATAGCATCCTACATTTTCCTGGTGCCAGAGGCTTGCCTGAGAATGAGTTTCCTTCAATGTGCTTTCTGGACACAATGGTCACAATGGTTTTCAGGCAGAATGTCAGACCTGCTTCTGGTTCAGAGCAAGGTTGCACAGGATCTCCTGTGGTGGGCCTGCGAGAACAAAATTCTGAAGGGGTAACCTTTTTGGCAACCATGGCCGGAGATAACCGTAGTTACGGACGCTTCACTTACAGGGTGCAGAGCCCACGACAATGATCTGACAGTCAGCAGTCGTTGGACTCCCATCAGAATCCAAACTACACATCAACCTTTTGGAGCTGAGGGCAATCAGACTAGCGCTGAAGGCCTTTCTGCCCTCTGTACTGGGAAAGAATGTCCTGATAATGATGGACAAAACAGTGGGCATGTACTACCTCAACAAGAGAGGCAGTGTAAGGTCACTACCACGGTGCACAGAGGCAATGCAGCTCTGCTTCTGGGCAGTTCAAGAAGGAATATCCCTATCGGCAGTTCACCTAGCCTGCGAGGAGAACTCGGCAGCGGATGCTCTGAGCAGGCAGAGGACAGTCTCCCATGAGTGGGAACTAGTTCAGGGAGCCCTTCAAGAGATTCACCCTTTGCGGAACCCCTCAAGTGGATCTGTTCGCGACCAGTGTGAACAGGAAGTGCAAACTATTTTGCTCCAGGGAATTTCCCCCAAGAGGAGCTCTCTGAGACACGTTCATGGTGGACTGGGAGTTTCCACTACTGTACGTGTTTCCTCCAATCCCCGTCATTCCTCACGTGATCAAGAGGTTGAGAATGTTTGGGAAATACATGATCCTAAGTGCCCCGGATTGGGTCAGGAGGACGTGGTACCCGCACCTTCTGGACATGTCTTCCACAAAGAGAGGACCTTCTCTCACGAGAAGAGGGTCAGGTTCTCCATCCAGAGGTCAAGACACTCAACCTTCACGCGTGGTTTCTGAGAGGTTGAGATATAAAGATTGGGACCTCCTGGATGATGTAATGGAGATTTTGCTTTCGGCCAGAAGGACAGCAACAAAATCCTTATACTGCTGCCATTGCAACAAATTCTGCAGCTGGTGCAGGGAAAAGAATGTGGACCCTTTTCTGTGCAAGACATCAATGATGATGTCTTTCTCATTACAGTTGGAAAATCTGGTGCTCCAGATTGGAACCATCAATGGGTACTTGGAGGCACTTTCGATCTTCAAGCACATGTCGGAAGAGGTGTTCTATTTTGAGATGCCTTTGGTCATACCATTTCTAAAAGGGCTCTCTAATGTGTTCACTCCTTCAACATTTCATGTTCCAATTTGGGATCAATCTCATATTAAAATTCAGAATGTGCGCTCCTTTTGGACTGCTCCTTTCTTGTCCGTTGAGACTGTTGACTCTTAAGACCATTTTATTAGGCGCTTTAACATCAGCCCACAGAGTGAGCGAGTTACGGGCCTGTTCTAGTAAACGACTATTTACAAACTTACACATGGACAAGGTTGTTCTAGGAATTAAACTGACTTTTGTTTCGGAATATTTTCGGATTTTCACATATCTCCGAAAATGTTGTTGCCAACATTTAATCCGCCTCCACATCCTAACAAGGAAGAGGAAAGGCTACACAGGCTAGATCCAAAAAAGCCACTTAGCCTTTACATTTCACAGATGGCTAAAATACGTCAAGATGACCAACACTTTGTGGGGTAAACTAGGCACAAGTTGGAATTAGCAGTAACAAAACGGACACTATCCAGATGGATAATACTAGGTATTACAGAATGCTACAGGCTTGCAGGAAAGGATCCCCCAGTAGGCCTGAGGGCCCAATCCACAGGGGGCATGGCAACAACTTCTGCTTTGCAAAGAGGGGTGCCGTAAAACTATTCACACATCCACAAAATATTACTGCCCGGATTTGTCTTCAGGCCAGGAGAAGGATTTGGAAAGGCAGTGTTATATTCTGTCCATGACAAATCTTGACAATTAGTCTAAGAATTCTTACTCCTGCCTCCAAAACTGACACTAATTTGGGAGTCTATCTAGAGATGAGGAATACGTGGGAGGACACAATCCATTCGAAGAACAAGTTACTAATGTTCTTTCGACTGGATGTTGTTCCCACTTGTTCCTCAACGCTCCTCCCAGCCTACCATGCAGTAGAATTTCCGTGCCTTACAGCTTAGGCTCCTTCAAGTTCTGATATTGTTTTGGACACACTGATGCCGTTAATTCTGTAAGAACAAGGCATAGAAGCAGAACTGAAGCCAACAGGCACTGCACTTGCTATATTTATACCAGTGATGATGTCGACCTTGAGGCGGAGGCCTTCGAAGGACATCGAGTTGACCGCATTGATGCACAGCGCCCTCTGCCGTAAAACATTTTCCGATGCAGCTAAAGCAGGAAGGGGAAGCTATCTAAAGATGAGGAATACGTGGGAGGAACATCCAGTGGAAAGAACGTTAACGTGGGTAAGTAACTGGTTCATCTACCAGCATTCAACTTTGAGGTTGCTGGGCCTCATAGCATCCTGCATCTTCCTTGGCTGGCTCCAGTGGGCCTTCTGATCCCAATGGTCACAGTTCTCAGGAAGGATGACAGACCTTCTTCACTTCTTCATGTCCCGAGCAAGGTGGCACAGGATCTCTTGTGATGGGCCTGCACGATAACGTGATAATAGGGGGAACCTTTTGGCAACTCTGGCCTTAGATAACTGGTCATGGATGCCTCCCTTGTGGGATGGGGAGCACACATGAGCGATCTTATGATGAGCAGACTTTGGCCCCTGTCAGAATCAAGACTACACATACACCTGTTAGAGCTGAGGGCAATCAGACTGGCGTTGATGGCCGCTTTGCCTTCCATCCAGGGAAGGAACGTCCGGACAATGACAGACATCACTGTGGCCATGTAATATTTCAACTTGGAGGTGGTGTAGGCTCACTGCCACTCTGCAAAGAGGCAATGAAGCTCTGGTTTTGGGCTCTACGAAACAGGTTTCTCTATCAGCTGGTCATCTAGCCAGGAAAGAGAATACAACAGCTGACGCTCTTAGCAGGCAGAGCATGATCTCCCACGAGTGGGAGTTGGCGCCGGAAGTGCTTTTAGAGATCTTCACCCTTTGTGAACCCTTCAAGTTGATCTGTTTGCGTCCAGTATCTACAGGAAATGCGACCTGTTCTGCTCCAGGGAATTTCCGCAGAGAGGAGCTCTGGGGGACGCATTCATAGTGTACTGGTAATTTCAACTCCTGTATGCATTCCCACCAGTACCTGTCATCGCCCATGTCATCAAGAGGTTGAGGTCATTCGGGAAAGCCATGATCCTGATTGCCTCAAATTGGTCCAGGACGATGTAGAACCTGGTCCTTCTAGACATGTCCACTTACCCTTCATTCTGCCGGCCCAAGAGAGTGGATCTACTCTCACAAGAGGGACAGCATCCAAGGAATCAGAACACTGAACCTTCATGTCTGGTTCTGAGAGGCTAAGAGAGAAAGATTGCTACC
This sequence comes from Ambystoma mexicanum, assembly GCF_040938575.1. Lineage (NCBI taxonomy): Eukaryota > Metazoa > Chordata > Amphibia > Caudata > Ambystomatidae > Ambystoma > Ambystoma mexicanum. Next base: position 130,491,105 of record NC_090922.1, read on the forward strand.
TCCCAGGAGACATTATGGAGTTGGTACTTTCGGCCGGAAGACAAGCAACCAAAGCCCTATATCGCTGTCATTGGGACAGGTTTTGCAGCTGGTGTAGAGCTAAAGATGGAGATCCTTTCGAATGGATTGTGTCCTCCCACGTATTACTCATCTTTTGACGCATCTTGTCCAGCTTCAGCTGCTTCAGGAAAAATATTTCAGCAGAGGGCACTGAGCGTTGATGGCGTTGTTTCGATGTCCCTCGAAGGCCTCCGTAGATGATGTCATCGAAGGCATATATAGCATGCGCAGCACACGATGGCTTCCGTTCTGTTTTTCCGCGACAGCGATGGCTTTGAAGAAATGCAGCGCGCTTCTTCACTCTTGTGACGTCTTTGCTATTTCAAAATCGAGATGTCTTCATCAACACCGACGACTCTGAAGTCCAGTTTCAAAAAGTGCCGGGATTGCTGATCGAAAATGTCTGACCGATTCCCCACCGAATCTGTCTGTGGTGCCTTTGGCGGACCATTGACACCTCTGACTGCTCCAAGTGCCAGTCTATGACTAGAAAGGCCTTGAAGGAACGGAAGGGGAAGCTGAAGGTAGGCCGAATCCCTAAATCCTTACTCTCTGCTTACACTCTGTTCTCTCCTCCTCTCCCTTTTCCTATCTCCTCCCCTCCTCTCCTTACTTTCTTCTGTGTACTTACTCTATCAGAATTGGCCCTGCACCTAGTATGATAGCAACCTCGCCTGTCTCCTCCCCCCCTCCCCTTACTTGTTTCCCCCCCAGCACCCTTCAGGATTATCTGAAATGTTGTCAGGCCTAGTATGATAATCGCTTGTTATGTTCCTCCCCTCCCTTTCTGCACCTCTCTCCCTCACCTTTTTGTTTTTCTCCAGCTCTACCAGAAATGTCATCAGGCCTAGTACGATAGTAGCCTGTCTGTTTCCATTTCCTTCCACTCTCCCCCTCCCTTATCTATGTCTTAACACTAGCACTATCTGAAATGTCGCCAGGCCGAGTATGACAGTTAATTTCACATCCTTACATTGTATTTTCCCTTATTCCCTCCCTTGCCTTGAAGCTCTTTGAAACACATTGTGTATAGGCGCTATATAAATAAACTATCATATCATTCTATCTACCCGGACCGTGAAACCTTCGACTGACGAGTCGAGAGGTGACTCTCCTCGGAGGAAGAAGGCCAAGTGGTTGAGATCCAGGAGTGGCTCATACCACTCTTCTTCGTCCTCAAAGAAATCGAAGAAAAAGCTTCGTAGGTCGACGGACGCCTCCACAGAAAGAGTTGCTTGTCTAACCAAAAAAATCCACTCCGGCCGAGTGGGAGGCCTTCCGAGCAGAGCTGCTCAAAATATTCAAAAAACAAAAGTTCCAAGCCATCCTCCTAACGCACCTTCGAAAGAAGCCGGGAAGCAAAGGGCTTTATCTAAATCCCGCGCGCCCTCGAGCCCGTGACGAAGGCCCGATCTGCATCATGAGGCCTCGATCCGATGAAGTCTCATCGAAGGATCAGTCGAGCCGCAAACACAAGTCGAGGTCGTCGACTCCAGCGCTGCCTTTGACGCCAGCCAAACCCTCGACATTGACGCCGAAGGCATCCACGCCACTTGCGCCATCATTGCCAGCTGCGCCATGGATGCTGAGCGCCGCAGTTAAACCAATGGTGCCGATAAAGAACGTCGATGACTACTCCAGCGTCTAAACCATTACTGTCAAAATCCACGATTCCTAACAAAACATATGTCCCACTACCTAGGAAAGACTATTTTAAGTCTCTTTCTTCAATCTATGAAGAGGATGAGCAGTCAGATGAAGAGGCCTCATTTGGCCTACAATATGTTATGCCTAATGTACCTGAGAGTTTCATTGCAGAGGAGTCCAGGAAGAGGGACTTCTATGATAATCTGCAGACTGCAAGTGGGTTGGATACCTCACCTGAACTAGAGTTTGGGAAACCAAAGAATGGGGAGCATCCTACAGGCAACCCATGTGAAGGTAGTGGACTACATGGGTTGGAGTAGGCCTCCATTACTGTATGAACAGAATTACCTTACTGACATATAAAGGTCCCCAGTCAGATCCCATTTTACCATTCCACATACCAGTCTGGTGGTGCAGGCAGCTACTGTGACATCTAAACAAGCGGTGTATCCTACCATCCCTCCTGATAGGGATGACAAATGAGTAGATAGATCAGCAAGGAAGGTATTTTCCGCAGGGAACATGGCACTGAAATCTGCTAACTCCACTTGTGCCCTCGCAAAGTTTACGTTCACTCTATGGGACTGCATTTCCATGGTGGCGGAACACATTCCCGAAGGGGATGAAAGAGACGGCTTCTTAGTCATAGTTAGAGACGGCAAAGAGGGCATGTGCGAGTCTCTTCAGTCAGGTTTGGATTCTGCTGATACATCAGCAGAACCATGGCTACCAGCACCGTTATGCGCAGGTTTGCGTGGTTGCAGAAGTCTGGTTTTGCACCGGGCGTGCAATCCAGACTTCTCAACATGCCTTTTGACGGGTCTCATCTTTTTTGGCAACAAGGCTGACGAGAGTCTTGAGAAGTTGCAGACCTCGAAGGTGGCAGCCAAATCTTTCCGCGCTGCTATTAGGCAACCTCAGCATTTTCGACCTAGTGGACAACCTTGGAGGGGTAGATCTTTTCGCTACTACTCCTTAGTTGGGAGGGCGAGAGGAATGGCCAGTCAAAGGGGCCAAAGAAGATTTCCTCATGGTGGACGAGGAAGGGGTGCAAAGCCAGCTCAAGCAGCAGCTTTCTTACCATTGGCCGCTGCATCAGCCACCTCAAAACCTCTCTGAGGTCTTATCACAGTTCACCAGTGAGGGGGTAGGCTATCTCAGTATCTAGAAGAGTGGCAAGACATTACTTGGGATGCTTGGGCTCTAGAAACCGTAGCCCGAGTTTACTGCCTTCCTATTATATGGAGACCTTAGAACAATCCTCTGGGGAACCACTCTTTGAGGATTCCGGATCTGCTCGTTATGCAGGAGATTTTAACCCTAGAAAAAGGCGCTATAGAACCAGTAAAAACCAATATATGTCCCCACAGGTTGTAGACTCGGTGATGCAGTATATGTATTACCTATGCATACCTCATTTTCTCTAACCAAGAAAAGCACAGAGCTATTTCAAAAAAGGATCACTACTAACTGGATATACTACTTCTTAATTCCAGATGATGTGCTAATATTCTCTATCTGTACACACTAACATCTTGTATGCATATAATAATGCAATTAAACTTTTCAAAAATCATTTACTTTGATTTTGTCACTTAACTAGATGTTAAATCGAACCAAAAGACATCAAAGGTTTTTCTCATTATTTAATAAAGAACGTATAACAATCTTTTATACATGAGCTTCAACAACATTTCACAGCCTATTTAACAATATTTTGTTAAAACGGGCTCAAAGCATATTACAAAAAAATCGACATCTGAATAAATCAAACACCATACAGGACAATAATAATTGAAAACAAATGAAACAAAAACAAAGAAAACTGAAAAATTTGAAAAAACAAGAAAATGAAAAGAAAAGACTTTCCATTTGAATAGAGCCACTGAGTGTCCAAGGAGTTAAATTCTTCTCCTGTATCAAAGGAGATATTATAGGATTACTCGGTTATCACCCTGTTTTATATATTTTCAGAGTGCCAAGCGAGGTAAATTTCAGTTATTATTCCTTATAAGGTTTGAAAATAGGTGGCGAGTGTCAGTTTGATTCATATATTTACACTTGCCAGTCACTTCTTACAATGCTGCTCGAGTCTACGTATAAAAACTGGCCTTACTAATACAGGCACAGGTACCAACTCTGGGGGCCGAAAAAGGTCAGCCAGGTGTGGTCAAAAACGTTTCGGCGTGAAGATCTAAACAGAAAACGCCTTCCTCAGGACCAAAGGTCAGATGTGTAAGACATTAACCCCTAGGGAAAGAGACAAAAAGAAGGGGGAATTTAAAAGTAAAATACCACCCAAAGATGGCTGAACAGTATCTAAAAACATTCTGTGAAGAGGAAGGACTTCTAGTTCACAACAACCGGCAGCCGGTTAACGAGAGCGGTCACGAGTCAGTACCTGAATGCGGTCGCGGCCGCGAGTTGCTTGAACGAGACCGCCAGACAAGCAAACCTGGCCGCGACTCGGGAAGGAACGGCGTCCGCGGTTCAGAAATTGACCGCGTGTCAGAACTTGGCAAGGAAGCAAACGGCGCCCGTGGTGCGGAATTCGACCACGGGTCGCACTTATACAACATGTCGGATGAAACCGATAAGAAACACAACACACCCAATACGGCCACACGGACTTGGGGTTGGTCGGATAGCACGGACGCGGACCATGAGGCAGCAATAATACCCGCTCCCCGGGCCTGTTACTTACTACACTCACCTGAAGTTCTCCCCAGCAACAGTCAGAAGCAGACAGGAGGGACATGGGAGAGTGTAGATGAGCAACCCTTGACCAGAGAGAAAGGGGGCGGGGCTTCGGGGAATATTTATAGACGTGGCAACAAAGATGCCTCTGATTGGTTGATTAGTGTTTTGTCCCTATATAAGAGTGAAACTGACAAAGGACTGTGTGTGTTTCTTCCACGCTCTTTCAGAACATTCGACCTGAGGGAGAGAGAGTCACACCAGAGAGGCTCTGGGCCTATGAAGATTGAAAGGAGGAATTTGAAGACTCATCCATACCGAAGAAGACTGAATTCATTTTTTTAAAAGTTTTTTTTCTTCCACCAGAATAAAGGATTTAAATTTTCTTCATCCCTGCCTTCCTGCCTCATCTTTACAAATTTGGTGGCAGTGGTGGGATAAAGCAACGCAATGGAGGCTATCATAAAAGCGCTGGCGGAAGGACAACAACAACTGCAGCAGGCAATACAAGTGCAATCTCACCAAGCCCAAACTGATAGCCAGGCGTTGCAGCAGGCTTTGCAATTACAAGTCGCCAATCAAGATGCCTTAAAAAAAAGTGACGGAAGCGGTGGTTGCTAGAGGAAACCCCACGGCACCAACAGCAGTCTTACATAAATTCCAACCTGGTGAGGACCCCTGCTATTTTTTTTACTAACTTTGAGAGGGTTGCCAGGAATGCTCAGTGGCCAGTGGAGAAGTGGGGACACTTCATAGTGCCATTGCTAACCGGAAGCATGCAAGGGTCTATCAGGCAGCCAACCCAGCCGGAGATACATCTTACACAGAGATTAAAAAGGACAATCCTAGAAAGGATGGGAATGGATGATGAAGCTTATTGGATAAAACTACGGGAGACCAAGCATAAGCCTGGGGAAATCCCCAGACAACTATACTACCACATCCATGACATCACCGACAAATGGTTGAAATCCACCAGTAGTAGTGTGCAAGAGGTAGTAGACAAAATAAAACGAACAGTTTACTGAGGCACTTCCACCTCCCATGCAACGATGGGTAAAGCAGCACCATCGACCTACCCTACCAGAAGCCATAGATATCGCCTCTGCCTTCCAGAAGGCTGGTACTCCCAGGGGTGGTCCGCCAGATATACCCAGAGCTACACCCATGAAGGGGACAGGAGTTGGAGAACTAAAAACCCCTAGGGGAGATCCAAAAACTGTGTCCTGGCCTAACATAAACCGACAACCACAGTGCTTCGATTGTGGCGACTGGGGACATATTGCAAGATTTTGCCCCAGGAAGGTCAAGCCGGCTGAACATATGGAAATCGGTTTCCTACAAGGGAAAGAGTATCGCAGAAGTCGAGATCCCTACTTCCTAGATGTGAGTAAACGGAACAAATAGACAAGCCCTCCTTGACAGTAGAAGTGAACAGACAGCAGTGCGACCAGAAGTAAGTTGGTCAGGGGGTGGGGCTGTGTAACAAATCCCAATCAAATGTGTACATGGGGATATTAAGACCTCCCCCTCGAAAGAGGTAGTTATACAGGTAAGGGGGTTGAAAACAAGATGAAGGTTGCCATCATGCCCCACTTACCCACCCCGGTTTTATTAGGAACAGAGCTCCCTTCTTTCCAAGAGTGTTTTCAAGAAGTTGAATGATTACAAAATGCTCCCTTCTCCCATGTAGACATCAGGGGTAATCCAACCTACAGACCCAAGAAAAGCAGGAGTGAAGTCAGACGAGGAAAAAGGGAGTGGGGTGAAGGAACCAAATTTCTGATGTTTGTTAATCTGCTTAGAATCACATGCTGTGCATAGGTCCGACATCCAGTGGTCACTGCGGAGTATTGCATTTTGTTTTTCGTAGTCGAAAAAGGGGACGTCGACGAGGCGTGTATGTAACACTATCCCTATAGTGACGTGCGTTGTACCCACAATCCCTCACGCGTCGAGGTCCCTCAGATTGTTTTTTTTCCGCCCAGCTTCTGGTCGCCTTACGCGGAGCTCCTAGAGAGACATTGCAAATACTTACTACGGACCTCGGTCCTTAATTATACTTATTATATTGTTAAAGATCCCTCCCCTCGACGTTAGCTGTGAAGCTGTTTCTCCGCCGAGCAAGTTTTCGACGGAGGGGAAGAGACGGAGGAGATCCTTCGGCGCTGCCGAACACGTGGCCTGGCCTCGCCGGCCAACATACAGTAGGGAGAGTGGGGGTTCAAACTTTTATCTTCTCTTTGAGAATGTCTTTCTTTCTCCCCTATCTTTCCCTTGGGGTTGTTATCACCAGTTATTATTGCCTCAGCTATGGAGAGGACACCTTTTAAGTTTTGCCCACGCTGTAGGGGCAAATACACTTGGAAGGACAAACACAAGCTCTGTAATCATTGCTTGCCCCTCGATCATAAGGAGGACAGCTGCGCGGCCTGTAAGCTCTTGAAACCAAGAACTCTTAAAGAACGAAAAGTTAAGAGGTGGGCGGACTACGCTATGTCGAAGTCAGTTTCCTCACCCGCCCCCGCTGTTACAGAAAGTGACGAGGAGGGTGATAACTCGACGTCCGTTATGGAAGTCATTAACCCCCAGAAGGAGCGCTCGCGCTCCTCGACGTCCGTCCCCGGCCCCGACGGGCTCGGCTCACGCCCTGTTTATGGGGATGAACACCCTGGCGACAAGGACGCACATAGACCCCATAGGCCTAAGCACACAACCCATGGCTCTTCTTCATCGAAGACGAAGGATCCATCAGTGCCGAAGGGGACGCAGGGCACTCCGGCGTCTACCTCAGACCGTAAGGGTCTCAAGCCCCACCCGCAAACGCAGCCGCGACCAGCGATTGGGCTTTCATCAAACACGGGCGCTACCTCAAAATCATCCGACGTAACGCTCCATAGAGCGGCCGTCGAGGAACAACGCGTAAAGCAGGCAACGTCGACACCAGAGCCCTCTACTGACAAACTCGTTGTCGAGAGCCTGGCGAGAATTGTTTCCGAAGACAAACGTAAGCGGACGATGAAACAAACGTCGAATACCGCACAAAAAGCTATAGAAATGCTGAAAAAGCGCAAGAGTAGCCAGGAACTGCCCCCTTCATCTAAGGGCACTTCTGAACTACCGGAGGGCTTTTCAGAGGGCGACGGAAACCTTTCTTCGACGTTGTGGGAGCGTTCTAAGCGTTTTGAAGGTGAAGACACTGATTTCCCCCCTCTAGACTATTCAGGGGTCCCCCATGAGACCCTTGAAAGACTCCATTCTTGTATGGAGAAAATGGAAAGGTTTTTGGGAAGCCAAAACCCACCCACACCCAAAAGACCAAGAGAATGGCCCCAGGATGACCCTAGGGTCAAGATTCCTAGGCTGTTTCCCCCTTCTACAGACGCATATGACCTCACTGAAGAGGAGCAATACCTCCAGGAAGATGAGGAGTGTTTGGGTGGAGAGGAAGAACATGAGGAAGAAGGGTTTGAAGAAGATCCTTACACTAGTGCAGGAGCTTTTCAAGAAGATACAGCTACCTCGCAGCCCTGGCAATCCCCATCAGTGCAGCCTTGGCAATCCCCATCAGTGCACTCAGACCCTGATGTCTTTCACCCTTCTCCTCCCAAGGATTCACCTATTGGAAACACCTCTCCCATAGATGACCAACCTTCACTTAATGCACTATTGCGCAAGGCAGCAGCGCATTTTGAAATAGACACAGGGGAGACTCTTCCTGACATAGACTTTGTAGAGAAAGTTATTAAAAAAAAAAAAAGTTCCTATTAGTCAGTCTATTCCGCTCCTGGCTTCTATAAAGAGAAGAATAACTCCTTCCCTTTCCAATCCGGCCTTAGTCAGAGGGGTCAACCCTCGGATAGAAAAGCTCTTCAGCCCTTCGTCCTCTGACCCTTTGTACATCAGAGGACATTCTATTCCGGACTCCCTCGTAGTTAATAATACAAGAAAAAGAGCGGGGGTACCACTATCCACTAGTGAGGCATCACCTGACAAAGAGGGCAAGAAGCTCTATGCACTTGGGAAGAGAATCACGACCTCCGCCGCCTTCTCAACTAGGATTGCAAATAACAATTCCCTACTAGCTAGCTACGCAGATGCACAGTGGAGCAAGCTGCGCAGCGAAGCAGAGGACGCACCAGAACCCCTGCGTTCACGCCTGTTAGCTATAATCTCAGAGGGAACTCTTGTAAACCAGGGCATCGTAAGGAACTCCTTAGATGCCGCAGAGACGGCTGGCCGTTCCCTGGTTCAGGGAATACTTCTCAAACGCCATGTCTGGCTGCGCAATTCGGGATTTAAGCCGGAAACCCAGGCTTCTCTGATAAATAAGCCCATAGAACAAACACATCTGTTTGGGAAAGCAGTTGATGAGGCCCTAGAACATGCGAAGAAAGAGTTTGATACCATCAAGACTCTTGACCAAATTTCTAGGCCCCCTAACAGACGCAGCTATGGCAACAGACGCTCCTTTCGTGGCCAACGCCAGCAGCAAAACCAACAGCAATTTTACTCTGCTACCAACTGGCCCTCTAACCAGGGTAACAACACCCAGTTCAGTCAAAGAGGCCAACGCCGTGGCAAAGGAAGAGGTCGCGGCTCCAGCCCCAAGGGTTCCACGCCCAATACCAACAAATGACCCGAAGATTCGGGTCCCCTCCCATGCATCACCGGTCGGGGGCCGGCTAACATCGTTCCTTTCAGCATGGGAGGGAATATCGTCAGACCGCTGAGTATTATCCACCATAGCCCACGGATACTGCATCAAATTCAATGGTTCCCCGAAGTACAGACCCCCACGGAACCGACGCATGACACCGGAACACCTCACTATTCTTCTTCAAGAAGTAGAAGAGCTACTGAAAAAAGAAGCTATAGAGGCTGTCCCCCTATCTCAGGTAACAGAAGGTATTTATTCAGTGTACTTCCTTGTACCCAAAAAGGACTTAACCATGCGCCCTGTATTAGATCTGCGCCCAGCGAACAAGTTTGTCAAACCCCAAAGGTTTCGTATGGTGACCTTGCAGGAAGTAATCCCACTGTTATCACAGGGGGATTACATGACAACACTAGACATGAAAGATGCATACTTTCATATTTTAATGTTGCCAGCGCACAGAAAATACCTCAGGTTCAAGACAGAGAACAAACACTACCAGTTCAGAGTACTACCCTTCGGGATAGCATCTGCACCAAGGGTATTCACGAAAGTACTGGCAGTGGCAGCGGCCCACCTGCGCAGGTTATCCATCCCGGTATACCCTTACCTCGACGACTGGCTCATAACAGGGGATTCTTATGAAACATGCTTCTCCAATACCCAAAAGACCGTAGACCTTTTGTCCCAACTGGGCTTCTCCATCAACGAAAAGAAGTCCAGCTTAGACCCCAGCCAAATCAAACAATTCCTAGGGGCTCTAATTCGAACAAAGGACGGCCTCGTCTTCCCCTCCAATGAGAGGGTCCAAAACATGCTGTTTCAGATCCCCCATTATGTGGCATGTCGAGAGGTGACGGTACGCAAAGCAATGCGCTTGCTAGGGATGATGGCGTCATGTATTTATTTGGTACCTCACGCGCGCCTGCGCATGCACCCTATGCAAGAGTGGCTCTACAGCCAGTGGTGTCAGGCCAGCGGACAATGGGACGATCTAGTGGTGGTCTCGCAGACCTTGGTTCTCTCGCTACGGTGGTGGACAAAAGAAAACCTGTTATTAGGGAAAACTTTTGCCACACCCGCAGTGGAAGCCACTCTAACCACAGACGCATCCCTTACAGGATGGGGGGCTCACCTATCCCATCAGACTGCTCACGGAGTGTGGACTCCGAGCTTAGCATCCAAGCATATAAACCTGCTGGAACTACTAGCGGTGTTCAAAGCACTGAAAGCCTTTCAGGAACACTTAAAAGGAAAGACAGTGATGGTCCTCACAGACAGCACCACAGCCATGTACTACCTCAACAAGCAAGGGGGCACTCACTCTCCAGGACTGTCCAAGCGGTCCCAGAATATATGGAAGTGGGCTTTCAAACATAACATGTTCCTACTATCACAACATGTACCAGGGGAACTCAATCTGCTAGCAGACAAACTCAGCAGAGACTTCCCCCTGCCCGAAGAGTACGAATGGCAATTGCACAAAGACATCGTCTTAGACGTCTTCACGCAATGGGGATTCCCGGAAATAGACCTGTTCGCAACTCTGGAGAACTCACAATGCCAAAGTTACGCCTCCAGGTACCCCCAGAACCAGTCCAAGGGGAACGGTCTGTCGATTCAATGGTCAGGGAAATTTTTTTACGCCTTTCCCCCGACTCCCCTTCTCAACAAAGTGGTGCACAAGATGCACCAGGAGCAGGTTACCATGATACTAGTGGCCCCAATGTGGGCCCGGCAGCCATGGTTCGCTCACTTGATGGAGATGTCCCTATCTCCCCCAGTGAAACTTCCGTGCCCGTACAACATGCTGTCACAGGACAAGGGCAGGACACTGCATCCATGCCCTCAGACCATGAACTTAGCAGCCTGGCTCCTGAGATCATAGAATTTGGACATTTACAACTCCCGCAGAGATGTATGGACATCCTCAGGGAAGCCAGAAAACCTAATACTCGCCACTGCTATTCTAGCAAGTGGAAAAGATTTGTCATCTGGTGTAGAGGTAAGAGCATCAACCCGGTTGACTGCTCTCCCACTAACATTGTTCTGTACTTGACCCATTTACTGGATTCAGGTCTAGTGTTCAATTCCATTAAAGTCCACCTAGCGGCACTTTCTGCATACACCACTTCCCAACTTAAAGTGTCGTGGTGGAACATACGAGTTATCAAGGCCTTCATGGAGGGGGTAAAGAGAATACACCCTGCGATAGCTAACCCAGCTCCCGGATGGGACTTAAATGTGGTACTTTCTAGACTCATGGGCCCTCCTTTCGAACCCATGCACAAGGCAACTCTTAAAGACCTCACTCTTAAGACTGCTTTCCTAATAGCTATCACCTCCATTAGGAGAGTAAGTGAACTACAGGCTCTTTCTGTACTAGACCCCTTTGTAACAGTTCACAAGGATAAGGTGGTTCTACGCACACACCCAAGGTTTGCACCAAAATTCATCTCGAAATTTCATGTAAACCAGTCAATAGAACTACCAACGTTCTTTCAAAACCCTTCCAGCTTGGGAGAAAAAAGTCTGCATACACTAGATGTACGCAGAGCTGTCATGTTCTACATGGAAAGAACCAGACCACTGAGAAAGACTAATCAGTTCTTTGTCTCTGTGGCAGCAGGAAGAGAAGGAGATGCAGTTTCAAAGTCCACTATATCTAGATGGATTGTTCAATGCATCACTCTCTGTTACATTCTTGCTAAGAGAGAACTACCCTTCAAGCCAAGAGCACATTCCACTCGAGGCACTGGGGTTTCCATAGCGTTCATTGCAAATGTTCCCCTTGAGTCCATCTGCAAAGCGGCTACCTGGAGTTCTGTGCACACCTTTACAAAACGCTACTGTCTAGATGCACACTCTAGATCTGACTCCCAGGTGGGACAGGCAGTATTAAGACATCTTTTCTCTACTGTTCCTTCTCATAACCCACCGCCAACTCCGGGTACTGCTCGCTAGTCTATGCACAGCATGTGATTCTAAGCAGATTAACAAACATCAGAAGACAATGCATTACTTACTGTAAAAGCATTTCTGATGGTTGTATCTGCTTAGATTCACATGCGCCCACCCTTCCTCCCCGCTCGGATGGAAGGAACATAGACATCCTTTTCTATATTTCTCTCTTTTCTGTACTCACTCACGTCTAGAAGGCTCCCTCAGGGCAGAAAAATACAAACAGAGGGACCTCGACGCGTGAGGGATTGTGGGTACAACGCACGTCACTATAGGGATAGTGTTACAGACACGCCTTGTCGACGTCCCGTTTTTCGACTACGAAAAACAAAATGCAATACTCCGCAGTGACCACTGGATGTCGGACCTATGCACAGCATGTGAATCTAAACAGATACAACCATCAGAAATGCTTTTACGGTAAGTAATGCATTGTCATACAGGGTTCATAGATTGGATGCCAGAGGCCAAGTGTCCCACATATCGCAGTGAATTAAGAACCGACCCTACCTTGAAGGTGGCATGGGAGCAATCTATTCCCTATCCCGAGAAGGGACTAACCTATCCCTGGTTCAAATCCGCAAAGGGTATATTATATCGCGTGACTAAGGATCAACCAGATAGCGAACGTGAACAATTATTAGTGCCCCCGAGTTACCGAAAGACCGTAATAAAACTGGCCCATGACGACACTACGGGAGGCCATCTGGCCAGAGAAAAAACCTTGGAGAAAGTGTTAAAAAGGTTTTACTGGCCAGGACTCTATAGGGACATTGGGCGGCATTGTGAAGAATGTGCAGTATGTCAGAATACCAATCCCAGGCTACCTCCTAAGGCCCCGTTACAACCTATGCTGTTGATAAAGGAACCCTTCTATAGGATTGGGATTGATATTGTGGGACCTCTTGAACCTAACAGTCACAGCCACAAGTACATCCTAGTCCTTGTAGACTATGCCACGAGGTACCCCGAAGCCTTCCCAATGAGAGGCATCAGTGCAACAAATGTGTGCAACGTCTTGGTACCTTTCTTTGCCCGGGTTGGGTTACCGGCGGAAATCATTACTGACCAAGGAAGGAATTTCATCTCTGGGGTCATGCAGGCCGTATGTAAACAACTGAAAATACGGCAACTCAGAACGTCGGTATACCATCCTCAAACAGATGGTCTCGTAGAGAGATATAACAAAACTATTAAAAGTATGTTAAAGAAGATCACTGAACCAACAGGAGCAAACTGGGATAGAGTTCTACCATGGGTACTCATCGTGCTCAGAGGCACTCCTCAAACCTCCACAGGGTTTTCTCCGTTCGCACTGTTATTTGGACACAAACCCAGAACAGTGTTAGACATAGCAAGGAGTGAGTGGGAAGACCAGGAAGAGGAAATACCACTTACTGTTATGTTTTAGAATTACGAGAAAACCTGTCCAAATTAAGGGACCTGGCACAAGATAATCTGGGTAAAGCCCAGCTAACCCAGGAGAAATACTACAACCGCAACTCCAGAGTACGATATTTTAAAAAAGGGGACAAGGTGTTGGTGTTGTTACCTACATCCTGCAAGAAAATGTTGGCCCAATGGAGAGGACCTTATAAAGTATTAGACGTCTTGGGCCCAGTGAACTACCTGATCGAACAACCTGACAGAAAGGAGAAATAAAAAAACTACCACATAAATCTGTTAAAAGAATGGAAAGAAGGCTCGGACAACCCTATTAACGTCAAAACCATGAACGTGACGCAGGACAGTAATATGCACAATCAAACAGTCCTTCAGTCAGTACAATGGGGGTCTGAATTGACAGAAAAGAAAAGGAAAGGAAAGAACTGCTGGAGATACTTACCCCGGTATTTTCCTATGTACCTGGAAAAACTCACCTAATAGAACATAAAATAGAGACCCTCCCAAACCAGTTTGTGAGGGTACGACCTTATAGGTTACCCGAAAGCAAAAGAGAGGCGGTCCAGAAAGAGGTGGACGAAATGTTGAAAATGGGAATCATTGAACGATCCACAAGTCACTGGTCATCCCCAATCGTTCTAGTTCCAAAACCGGACGGATCCATTCGGTTTTGTATGGACTACAGAAAATTGAACGGCATATCAACATACCAAGCCAACCCTATGCCCCGCGTAGACGAGTTGTTAGAAAAGCTGGGCGATGCACATTATCTGTCTACAATAGACCTTACCAAAGGTTACTGGCAGATCCCTTTAAGACCGGAGGACAAAATCAAAACTGCCTTTTCAACACCATCAGGATTGTACCAGTTCACAGTCTTGCCGTTTGGGCTGCATGGAGAGCCGGCTACGTTCCAGTCCCTTAAGAATCAAATATTAGCACCACATGGTGAATATTGTTCAGCCTACTTGGATGATATAATTGTATATAGTACTTGTTGGAACGACCATCTCATACACCTTCAGAAAGTAATAACAGACCTCGATGTGGCAGGGTTGAAAATCAATCCCAAGAAAACAACTATAGGGGCACAACGTACTAGGAATCTAGGGTACCTGATAGGGGGAGGAAAAATTAGACCACAGTTGGACAAAGTGGATGCCATCCTAAAAACAGATACGTGCCTTTCTAGGGTTCGTAGGCTATTACCGGAGGTTTATTCCCACGTTTTCATCAATAGCAACACCCTTGACAGAAGCCTTGAAATCATCCTACAAATGGGATATTCACTCCGATCCTAAAGCGCTCCAAGCTTTTCAACAGTTGAAACAAGCCATTTCGTGTGTTACCGGTTCTCAGGTGCCCCAACTTTAAAGAGGAGTTCTTTTTAAAAACGGATGCCTCGGGTTCCGGTCTAGGAGCAGTACTTTCCCAGGGCACTGAGGAGGACTTATATCCCATTGCTTTCATAAGCCGAAAACTCCTGAGACATGAAGAGACTTACTTTACAATTGAGAAAGAGTGTCTAGCCATCAAATGGGCAGTGGAGACTTTGAGATATTATCTACTGGGGCGAACATTCACAGTTTTTACGCACCACGCACCCTTACAGTGGCTAGCAGTTCAAAAAGACTCAAATCGGCGTGTTCTGCGGTGGTTCTTGACTCTACAAGCGTTTTGTTTCAAAACCATTCATAAGCCTGCTGCCTTCCAAGTGGTCCCAGACTATCTATCCAGAAGTGTTGATCGTCCCGAACGGCTCGATTCTTCGGGGAGGGTTTGTGAAGAGGAAGGACCTCTAGTTGACAACAACCGCAGCCGGTTAACGAGAGCGGTCACGAGTCAGTACCCGAATGCGGTCGCGGCCGCAAGTTGCTTGAACGAGACCGCCAGACAAGCAAACCTGGCCGCGACTCGGGAATGAACGGCATCCGCGGTTCAGAAATTGACTGCGTGTCAGACCTTGGCAAGGAAGCAAATGGCGCCCGCGGTGCGTAATTCGACCACGGGTCGCACTTATACAAAGTGTCGGATGAAACCGATAAGAAACACAACACACCCAATACGGCCACACGGACTTGGGGTTGGTCGGATAGCATGGACGCCGACCATGAGGCAGCAATAATACCCTCTCCCCGGGCCTGTTACTTACTACACTCACCTGAAGTTCTCCCCAGCAACAGTCAGAACCAGACAGGAGGGACATGGGAGAGTGTAGTGGAGCAGCCCTCGAACAGAGAGAAAGGGGGCGGGGCTTCGGGGAATATTTATAGACGTGGCAACAAAGATGCCTCTGATTGGTTGATTATTGTTTTGTCCCTATATAAGAGTGAAACTGACAAAGGACTGTGTGTGTTTCTTCCACGCTCTTTCAGAACATTCAACCTGAGGGAGAGAGTGTCACACCAGAGAGGCTCTGTGCCTATGAAGATTGAAAGGAGGAATTTGAAGACTCATCCATACCGAAGAAGACTGAATTAATATATTTTTTTTTTCTTCCACCTGAATAAAGGATTTTAATTTTCTTCATCCCTGCCTTCCTGCCTCATCTTTACACATTCCAATTCCTATCCCCGGGTTATTGCAAATAAGTAATTAAAGCGTGACAAAATAATAACAGATAGTCAATGCAACGACAGAGACTAGAAAAGAAGGACAAGAGTACACACCCAATCCCAGTGTGTGGTAGTACAACATGCACAATGAAATTGTGCTAAAAAAAAGGGTAGAAGGGTGTATAGCTCATTGTTAAAAAAAGGAAAAGAAGAATAACTGAAGATTTAGTTATTTGTAATGAAAAGCCATATTGAGATTTCAGCAAGGAAACAGGTCCCAGATGGAGAACAGATCGCCTAGAAGGAATACGGCATGGAGAACATGGAAAATTATATTAAATAGTGGAGAAACAGCAGGCCATAATAATCTGAACTAACACCAAAAGGGATACTTTACCTCAAAATAGGGTTATAAGCAAATGAAGAAGGTGGCAACCAATAGAAGCCCCTATTATTTCTCAGGCAACAAACATGGAAGTTCAAACTATTCCAGTTTTTAATCTATCAGATATAATATTGTCCGACCAACAAATTCAGCTCCTCACTACGGGGCCTCTCTTTTGTTCCGACCAATATGACGGATTGGTACTCCACGGAAGTCGAGATGAAACAATTCTTCAGAAAAGTTAGACTTAGTATCTTTTTCTGCGAACAGGGGGAACGTGAAACTGTAACAGATACAGGATTGAGGGTCCCCTTTGTCTTTACTCCATCAGACAATCAGGTGGCGGATGAAATTGTCCTATTTAGGAAATGTGTTCTGAATGGTCTAAAAAGACTGCAGAATACAAATCATCAGGTCAGAAATAATCTTTCCAATAAAGAGAAGAAAGCCTTGGAAGAATTAACATCTAATCCAAATTTGATTATTAAACCTGCCGATAAGGGGGGAGGTATTGTCCTCTTCTCTTGGGCACGATACAACCGTATGGCCTTAGATCTATTGGAAGACACCGAAAGTTATTGTCCCCTAAGGAAGGATTCTTCACCAGACATAGAAAAAGAGATCAGAAATGTCACTCAATATGCAGCAGATCGATCATGGATAACTAAGGAAGAACTTGAATATTTAAATCATTCAGAGAAAAGGACCCCCTCCTTTTATAGCCTCCCAAAGATCCACAAGGACCAAATACACCCACCGGGTAGGCCGATTGTGTCGGGCTGCGGGTCCATCTTGGAACCCCTGTGCAAGTTTATAGATCTATTTTTGCAACCTATCAGCCAACAAACCGACACATACTTGAAAGACACCACAGCAACAATAAAAATCTTTGAGGGAGAACCATTTGATGGGGATCAGGATTTTCTAGTCACAATGGATATTATATCCCTCTATACTAACATCCCCCAGGAGGAGGCAATAGAAATAGTCCATCTTTTTCTCACCCATCAGTCGACCCAACATAGGGTCCCAGCGGCCTTTTTAGTCGAATTGATTACTATTGCATTACAAAGGAATTTTTTCATTTATTCCGGTCAGTTCCATTTGCAAACGAGAGGCACGGCAATGGGAGCAGCATTTGCTCCCAGCCTTGCGATCTTGTTTATGGCTGCTTTTGAGATGAGATATGTCCTCTCAGAAAACATCTATAAACCACACATTAGAAAGTGGTATAGATATATTAATGACGTGATTTTCCTCTGGAGGGTCAACATTGAGTCCCTACAGAAATGTTTTGACTATTTGAACTGTCAACATAGTACCATCAAATTTACGATGTTTCACTCTAAATCGACAATAAACTTTCTGGATTTATGCATCAATGTCAAATTGGGACATTTGGCTTGTTCTTTATACAAAAAAACTACTGACAGAAACACTTTTTTTACACTTTAAGAGTTTTCATCCAAGATCTCTTAAAGAGTACTTGCCGTTTAGTCAATTTCTCAGACTTCGAAGAAATTGCACAGAGACTGCTGACTACTATACACATGCCAATAAACTAGCCAGTGATTTAAAAGAAGAGGCTACCCGAAAAAACTGATATCTCACTCCATTAAAAGAGCGAGGTTTACCCCCCGGGAAAATTAGCTGGAACCTAATCTGATGGAACAAAAGCAGAATCGCATAACATGTGTTACAACCTACAGCACACAATCATTTGCAATCAAGAAGACACTCTTGGAAGTATTGGCCAATGGTGAGCAACTGTCTACAAGACAAAGGCAAACCTCTGTTTGCGTTTAAAAGAGCAAGAAATTTGAGAGACAAATTGGTGCATTCAACGAGTCACGGCAAGCCCAACACAAGCCATAGAACTCTTAGACCATTGTTGGGCCATTTCCCGTGTGGAAATTGCCGTGCCTGTACTTTTACGAAGAAAATGTCCAATTTCAGAATTCAAGAAAGAACATGGGACATACGGTTTTTATTTAATTGCAAAACAGCGAATTCAATATATTGCATCCAATGTCCATGTGGACTGAGATGTGGGTTAGACCACAAGACCAGTGCACATAAGGATCAATGAACATCGATCTAGGATTAGATGCAAAAACCACCAAGCACCAATGGTGTCCCATTTTGTTGCCTTTGCCCATACCCCTAAGGACATCCAGTGGTGGGTGCTAGATGTTGTGAAAAATAGCTCCAACCCGAAAAGAGCATTGAATAACAAGGAATCCAGATGGATTCATCGTCTGCAAACCCTTGACAAATTGAGAGGACTTAATGAAGAATCCCCCTCCTGTCAATTCTCACAGTGACTCCGGGCACTTTTATATCTAGCCTTTTTTATATCTAGCCTTTTTTATGCTGTGAAGGAGTACTGAATCCTGTGCTACCTCACTACATCTACACAGGGTCCAGCTATAACTTCTCCAGTCCATCATTCAATGAAAAGGTTTTGGAGTCCAATTCTTTCGAATGAGGCCATTTTCAGCGCTTTCTTATTTTCACTGACTGGACGGCTTATTCGCTGCGTTATTGAAGCACACCAGATTTACAGATTCATATTTGTTTTAAATGGCAATTATGACACCCTGCTTGTTAGAAGTTATTTGCCAGTTCTATTTTTCCTACCTCTTTGTTCTGTTCCTTCACGTAGACATCGACAGGAATCATCCCCACTAATGCATATAAGGCTATGTCTATTATTGGTGATACATGATTGCTTTGAGTAGTTAGAATCAACTGAGCAACATTAGTGTTCTAACATCAAGGCATATACAATTCTGATTTGATTTTTGTTAACCTTAGATGCCGATTGGATTGCTCAATCAGAACTATTTGTTCACTTTAATACATAGAAAAAACCTTCTACAGGGTGCATTTCCCCGTTTTGGCCACCATCAAAACAATGGCGCTGTAAGAGGATTCAATTCAACACTACAGCTAAGTCAATGGGCCTCATTACGACCCAGGCGGTAAGTTACCGCCTGGGCCGTGACTTTAGCACCATGGCGTAAACTACGTTTACGCCATGGTGGTTGGCGGACTTACCGCCCCATTCCGACCTTGGCGGGGCGGTAAGTCCCCAATCCCCATTTACCCTTCCCCATTCCCATTTTTGCCCCATAGGGCATAATGGGAGTGGGGAAGGCGTTAATTACGCCACCGTAAATTACGGTGGCGTAATTAACTCCATGGTCCCTTAGCGCCATGGATTTTAACACCTGCTAAAAGCAGGTGTTAAGTACGCCATGGCGCTAAGGGACCTCGTACTCAGGCGGTAAGGGTCGGCGCTGTTTACGCCGCCGTAAACCCCTTACCGCCTGGGTCGTAATGAGGCCCAATGCCTAGTCTGGGATACTGAATGGAAACCCTTATTGATATATCTTTATGTCCAGTTCATGAGTTCTGGATGACTACCCCTATATAACACCCCTCTTAGAATCCCCCTGACCCCACTGAGCCAAGAAGTAGTTCTGTTTTGCAAAAAGGTTTATTTGAGAAATAAAACAAAATATAGATACCACGCTTTTATAATAAATTAATAATCGATATCGCCCTTATAAATATAATGTTAATCAACAATGGGTAATCTGACACTAGCACACTTCTTTATAATCAATGAGGAGTTGGTGTGGTGTAGGATGGAAAAGTAGCAAAAATACTTTTATGATTTCAAGGGAAAAGCAATGAGGAACAAAATGCAGTACAGAAATACTTGATATGATTTTAGCAAAAGATAAGATAATCACTTTTTCTCTGGCAATTCACCCCCGCCCCTATGCAATGTAAGGAGATGGAAAGAGGAGCACACAGTTCTCAGGAATGCAACCAAATACAATACGAAATGCAGTTCCCCCCCCCCAGCAAGCTTAGAGGAAACAGGTAGAAGTTTGAAACACAGGCCCAAAATGCTTTGAATGTGATGACAATGAAGTGAGAAATATGCTAAAAATGCTTTTAATTCCCTTTAGGAAGTTCAGGGTGAGTGAGAGAGACTTGGGATGAGTTCAGGCTCACTTTAGCAATGATTCAGGGATGGTTATTAAGAGGCAAACAAATTTTTAGCAGAGGAAAGCAAAAAGCTGCTATCTTTTTACAGGTAAAGAAATCAGGCCAAATCGCAAATCGCTGCAAAATTCACGAGTGCGTGTCTCGCGATTGCGGAAAAAGTATAGGAAGTCGGTTCTAGGTTCGTTGGAAAGCCTAGATTCTAAATTTCGTTCCTAGCCCAAACGGTTCCAGAGATACGGACGATTAAATAAAGGTAGATTTTCGGATTTAAAGTAAAACTCAAATGACAGGTGACAGCTTGCAGCTTCAGAATTGACAGGTGACAGTTGTGCAGCTTTACAAATGACAGATGACACGATTTCTAGGAGGCAGTTCTACTTAGGTTAAAATAGTTTGGATTAGATTATTTTAACTAAGAGATTGGTTCTGCACAGTTCTGCTAGGTACTCACAATATAAATTTGAAATAGGCCTCGCCACGGATCTGGTCAGGTTTTGGACTGGACTCCGGTTCTGGTCTCGGCACTTCACAGTGATCTGGGTCAGCTCTCTGGTTCTGCTCACAGCGGTCTGGGTCACTCTGGATCTCTGGTCTGGTCTCTGGCAATTGTTCTTGGCAAAAGAATTCAAACAGCTCGCCCGGCTGTGGAATAGTTCGCAAATGATTTTAAGGTTGCTGAGGCCTGCTGAGAAGAGTTCTCAGTTTGTGGGTTTAGGCCCTTGCTTTAAGTTCTGAAGTAAAGTTCTGGTCTTTGGAGATTGATGGATTTGAAGTCTGGATCTCTGGATGTGAAGTAGTCGGTTAGCATGCACCGCAGCAAATGGAATTGAATGTCTCTACCTGTCCCAGCAGTCTCTTTTTATGTGTTTTGAAAATGGGTGTGTGCCTGGGCCTAGCTAAGCCTGCCCCTCTCTACTCGTCATTGGCCCAATTCTCCCCTCTCCCATGATTGGGGGAAGGAAATGGATTGTCAGCATGATGAAGTCCGTTTATGGGTCAGAGGAACCTCCCCTTGTCAGATTGCACACAAATCTATTTCTGACCCAAATACATATTTATCTATGCACCATTTTTCGAATATTATAGGTCCAGTTAACATATTTTCTGTAGCACCAAACCATCCGATCCCTATCTTTGTACGATGTTGTGACCACTGATGACAGAATTCTCCCCTTTTCATCCAGATAACGACCTCTAAACCTTTCCAGATTTTACACAAATGTGTACCAGGGATATGGGTTACAGATGATAAAGTGTCAGATTTTTAACATGCATACATTTGGAGTGAGACCCTATTTTCCGCTAGCAACCCCCCAGAATACACCACAGGGTCCTAACGCCTCTTAAAATGTTCACAGAAAAATCACAAAAATAATGATATTACTTATATAATTCTGACAAGTCCGCACTATGAGTTATCTATCTTTTTAAAATTATGCCGTGGTCAAAAAGGGGTGTGACTTCCCACATCACAGGGTGGAATAACTGGTTTATCCACTTCCCCCAAGCTCAGCTGCTAGCAGAGGCACTGCCCCTCCCAGTTTCCCCTAAGAGGAAGCCACTTTATGGCCCCCCAATATAACATTTGCCTGAGTCCAGGACAGGCGTTTGTTCAACTCCCTGTAGTCCCCAGCTGCTCCACCCCTAATCTAATCAGAGAGGTGACAACTCCTTTTGGCAAGGGGAGTGGCTGAGCAGGTTTCAACTCCTGTCGGGGGTAGTTGTCAGGCAGAATTCAGTTTCATTAAGCCAGGTTTCAGCTAAATGTCACTTTTTGTTCCCAGTTTTCTACATTCAAATCAAACTGACAATTTTTACATATACATTAAATAATTACTTCCTTCAAGTCATTTCAGAATATAGTTTTACATTGTATCCACCTCTTAGCAAGACTTTCCTTGGTCTGGTTTTGTTTCATTTGTTCAGTTTTACACAAAAGTCTGGTGGTTTTAAAACGCCGGCTTTCTGATAGTGGTGAGTACTGGTAATGCAACCATTTTTGGGATTAAGAAAATGAATTACCCACAGTTCTGAGTTGCTTTTTTTTGGCAATCAGCATTGCCATTCCCAATGGTTTCAGGCTACTGTGTGTGTAGCCCACTGGTGGTGTTAGGCAGTGCCCTCCTGTGCTCACAACATAGGCAAAAATCGGTGGCAGCCTATTCTTCATGTTTTCCCTGTGCACTCTTTGGGGAGTTCTGGCCATCATGATGTTTTCCATGCCAGTACTGCACAGTTTTATTGTAGGGCTTGGATGCATGGGTAAAAACATCCCACAGCGCACTTCCTCCGATGCTGAGTGTGCGGCCAGCCCCTTAGTACTATGGTAGCGTGGACATTCTGCCGCACGTTGTTCGGCTCGGTGGTTTGATGCAGATTTTGGTTGGATCATTAAGCATCTTTTCTGATACAAGTCGTGTTATTGACCTTGTACCACGACTTTAACGTGGACATTGCGCCGCACATTTCCCATTCGGCTGATCTGCGCGGCAACAAGGGCGAGGGCACTTACCGTGCCTGACCATCTGCAGGCTCGCGTGCCTGAGTATAACGGAGGTAGTTACTCTACCTTCCTCCAGCAGTTTGGTAAGCACACGTCTGCGCCTCTCTTTAATGCCCAAAGCCTTCATGATAACTGTGGTCAGCATACAATGCTAGCATCCTCTTGATATGCCACCCGACTTGTGTTTCCTTTATCTTTAGACGAATAATCTAAAGTGAATAACCTACGACCACAGAGATACGAACTAATATGAAAACACGCAGCTCTCTATGGCCACTGTAGCCTAGAGCTCCAGGTACAGCCTCATATTTCTATGTTTTATTTTTTAGCTCGAAAAGATTACAAAGCACCTAGAAATTTAGGAGTCCAGAGAAAAACATATACATGGGGGTTTTGATTTTTGATTCTTGTCTCTTTTTAGGCTTTTGAAGTGGGCACAGGCTACATTTGGTATAGTGTATTCTGGTGTCGTCCAGTTAACCGACACCACAGTATTGCCATTTGGGACTGCTGGATTTGGGCTCCAGCTATTTGCTTATAACCCTATTTTGAGGTAAAGTATCCCTTTTGGTGTTAGTTCAGATTATTTTGGCCTGCTGTTTTCCCGCTATTTAATATAATTTCCCATGTTCTCCACGCCATAGTCCTTCTAGGCAATCTGTTCTCCATCTGGGACCTGTTTCCTTGCTGAAATCTCAATATGGCTTTTCATTACAAATAACTAAATCTTCAGTTATTCTTCTTTTCCTTTTTTTGAACAATGAGCTATACACCCTTCTACCCTTTTTTTTTTTTTTTAGCACGATTTCATAGTGCATGTTGTACTACCACGCACTGGGATTGGGTGTGTACCCTTGTCCTTCTTTTCTAGTCTCTGTCGTTGCATTGACTATCTGTTCTTATTTTGTCACGCTTTAATTACTTATTTGCAATAACCCGGGGATAGGAATTGGAATGTTTTTAGATACTGTTCAGCCTTCTTTGGGTGGTATTTTACTTTTAAATTCCCCCTTCTTTTTGTCTCTTTCCCTAGGGGTTAATGTTTTACACATCTGACCTTTGGTCCTGAGGAAGTTGTTTTCTGTTTAGATCTTCACGCCGAAACGTATTTGACCACACCTGGCTGACCTTTTTCGGCCCCCAGAGTTGGTACCTGTGCCTGTATTAGTAAGGCCAGTTTTTATACGTAGACCCGAGCAGCATTGTAAGAAGTGACTGGCAAGTGTGAATATATGAATCAAACTGACACTAGCCACCTATTTTCAAACCTTACAAGGAATAATAACTGAAATTTTCCTCCCTTGGCACTCTGAAAATATAGACTTGTGGACTTCCATAATTAAAACAGGGTGATAACCGAGTAATCCTATAATATCTCCTTTGATATAGGAGAAGAATTTAACTCCTTGGACACTCAGTGCCTCTATTCAAATGGAAAGTCTTTTCTTTTCATTTTCTTGTTTTTTCTAATTTTTCAGTTTTCTTTGTTTTTGTTTAATTTGTTTTCAATTATTATTGTCCTGTGTGGTGTTTGATTTATTCAGATGTTGTTGATTTTATTGTGATATGCTTTGAGCCCGTTTTAACAAAATATTGTTAAATAGGCTGTGAAATGTTGTTGAAGCTCATGTATAAAAGATTGTTTTACGTTCTTTATTAAATAATGAGAAAGACTTTTGATGTCTTTTGGTTCTATTTAACATCTAGTTAAGTGCCAAAATCAAAGTAAATGAATTTTGGAAAGTTTAATTGCATTATTATATGCATACAAGATGTTAGTGTGTACAGATAGAGAATATTAGGATATCTGGAATTAAGAAGTAGTATATCCAGTTAGCAGTGATCCTTTTTTGAAATAGCTCTGTGCTTTTCTTGGTTAGAGAAAATGAGGTATGCATAGGTAATATATACTGCATCACCGATAGTCTACAACCTGTGGGGACATATATTGTTGGTTTTTGTTGATCTTTCCCCAGTCCCACACAGAGTAGGGGATTTACCCTTCCGTATATATGCTATAGAACTAGTGCCTGTAGTGGAGAGGAACAAGGGATGGTATTCCCCTTATTTCCTAATACCCAAGAAGGACAGAGGACTGAGACCCATCTTGGACTTAAGATACTTGAACAAGTTCCTCGGGAAGGACAAATTCAAGTCCAGTTTCTCAGATCCCTCAGGCTCTCCAACTCCAGGATTGGTTAGTGTCATTGGACCTTCAGGATGCCTATTTTCATTTGCCAATCCATCTCAAGCACAGACAATACCTGAGGTTCGCAGTCGGCGGTTCTCATTATCAGTTTAGAGTTCTGCCATTCGGGCTAACCTCCGCCTGAGGGTTTGCACCAAACTGATGGCGGTGGTGGCAGTGGGGGGAGTGGGGGGATTCACGTCTACCCCTACCTGGACGATTGGCTAATCAGGGCGCGTTCTCCCGAACAAGCCCGGGATCAGCTCAAAGTCACCTGCCACTCGCTTCACATACTGGACTTCTCCCTCAATTACAAGAAGTCCCATATGACACCTTCTCAAAAACTCCAGTTCATCGAGCTGTACTAGATACTACCTTGGGAAAGAGCTTGCCGCTCGAGGTTAGGGCTCAAGAAATTCTTCAGATGGTTACCAATTTTCTAAATACCCACAGTCTACCAGCCTTCATTTTTTTTTTTTTTTTTTTTTTTTTAGGTTGCTCGGCCTCATGGCATCCTGCAGTGCCAGGGGCCTGTCTGAGAATGAGATCCCTTAAGAACTCAATTGTCCCAGTTCTCAGTAAGATGTTGGACCTACTTCAGGTTCCAAGCAGGGTCACACAGGATCTTCTGTGGTGGGCCTGCGAGGACAATATTCTGAAGGGGGAACACTTTTGGCAACCATGGCCAGAGATAACAGTAGTGACAGATGCCTCACTCACAGGGTGGGGAGCCCATACCAACGATCTGACAGTCCGCGGTTGTTGGTCTCCATTGGAGTCCAAACTGCATATCAATCTTTTGGAGCTAAGGGCAATCAGACTATTGCTGAAAGCCTTTCTGCCCTCTGTATGGGGAAAGAATGTCCTGATAATGACGGGCAACACGGTGGCCATGTACTACCTGAACAAGTGAGGTGGTGTAGGGTCACTACCACTGTGCAGAGAGGCAATGCAGCTCTTGTACTGGGCAATACAAGAAGGAATCTCTCTATCGGCAGTTCACCTAGCCGGAGAGGAGAACAAGGCGGCAGACGCTCTGCGCAGGCAGAGCAGTCTCCCATGAGTGGGAACTAGCTCAGGAAGTCCTTCAAGAAATCTTCACCCTTTGGGGAACCCCTTGAGTGGCTCTGTTCACGACTGGGGTCAACCAGAAGTGTGATCTGTATTGCTCCAGGGAATTTCCCCCAAGAGGAGCTCTAGGAGACGCGTTCGTGGTGGACTCAGAATTTCCACTCCAACGCGTTTCCTCCAGTCCCCGTCATTCCTCATGCGATCAGGAGGTTGAGAAAGTTCGGGAAACACATGATCCTAATTGTCCCGTATTGGGCCAGGAGGACGTGGCACCCGGACCTTCTGGACATGTTCATCTGTCCTCCAATGCATCTTCCACAAAGAGAGGACCTTCTCTCGTGAGAGGAGGGTCGGGTTCTGCATCCAGAGGTCAAAACACTCAACCTTCACGCGTGGTTTCTGAGAGGCTAAGATACAAGTATTGGGACCTCCCGGATGACATAATGCAGATTATGCTTTTGTCCAGAAGACCAGCAACGGTCTTGGTACCGTTGCTGTTGGAATGCATTCTGCTACTGGTACAGAAAAAAGAATGTAGATTCTTTTCTATGTAAAACACCAGATGTTTCTCGTTTCTGCTATCTTAAGCCAATCTGGGGCTCCCGATTGGTACTATTAAAGGCTACTTGGTGGCGCTGTCCATCCTTAAGCGCTTGTCAGAGGAATGTTCCCTTTTCAAAATTCCACTATTGACACAATTTCTAAAGGGGCTCACCAATGTGTTTCCGCCCCCCCCCCCCCCCAATCTCCTTTCCAGGTTCCAGTTTGGGACATTAATTTGGTTCTAAAATGTCTGTGTGCACCTTTTGAACCTTTACACTTGTGTCCTTTAAGGTTGTTAACCTTTGAAACCATTCTATTGGTAGCTCTAAAATCAGCCCGTAGAGTGAGCGAGTTACAGTCACTTTCGTCCAAGCCACCCTTTACTATCTTCCACAAGGATACGGTTTTTCTAAGGGTCAAACCTTCTTTTTTTCCCAAAATCATTTCTGATTTCCATATAGAACAGACAATTGTTATACCTTCTTTCTATCCCCCACCTCATCCTGGCAAGGAGGAGGAAAGACTACATAGTTTGGACCCTCGTAGAGCTTTAAACTGGTATATATTTAGAATGTCAAAACTGCGTATTGATGACCAACTTTTCATTGGATATACGGGTCATAAACTGGGTCAGGCTGGCTTTAAGCAGACCTTATCCAGATGGATAATTCTGGCCATTTCAGAATGTTATAGGTTGACAGGAAAGGAGCCTCTGGAAGCTTTAAGGGCTTATTCCACCAGGGGCATGACTACAGCCCTGCAAAGGGGTGTACCAATTAAAAACATTTGTGAAGCAGCAACGTGGTCTACCATCCACATATTCACAAAGCATTATTGCCTGGAATCTTCCCTTGGTCAGGATTGTAGCTTCGGTAAATCAGTCCTGCACTTGGTTCATGAAAACATGTAAAGCCAAATTCTACTACCTCCTCCAAATCAAATACTGCTTTGGGAGTCTGTCAAAAGATGAGGAATACGTGGGAGGACACAATACATTCGAAGAACAAGTTACTTTCCCCTGGTAACGTTCTTTCGACTGGATGTTCCTCCCACATATTCCTCATCGCCCTCCCAACCTACCCCTCAGTAGAATTTCCTGTGCTATCACAGCTTCCATTCCATCAAGATTGAGGATGGTCATACCCGTGGTTATTTATGCTGTTAAAGCGGAAAAACAAAACTGAAGCCAACACCGCTGTGCATGCTATATATGCCTTCTATGAGATCACCCTCGAGCAAGGCCTTCGAGGAACATCAAGTTGACTCCATCGACGCACAGCGCCCTCCGTCGAAAATGTTTTTCTAAAGCAACTGAAGCTGGGCAACATGTGTCAAAAGATGAGGAATATGTGGGAGGAACATCCAATCGAAAGAAAGTTACCAGGGGTAAGTAACTTGTTCTTCTTTTGCAATACACCTGCAGTGGTTTCATTATTACTGCATGTGGCCAATCCGGGGCTACAGGTCACTACCGTTAAGGCATACTTGGCTGCGTTATCTATATTCAAACGCACGCCAGAACAAGGCTCTTATTTCAAGATGCCTATTGTGATAAAATTCTTGAAAGCACTGACAAAAACCATTCCCACGGGTCTCTTTTCTGGTTCCAACCTAGTATTTGAACTTGATACGTACATTTTGAATGAGCGTGCCTTTTGAGCTGCTTCATTCCTGTCCTCTCAGATTACTAACCTGGAAAATCATCTTTGTAATAGTTATCACTACTGCTTTCAGAGTTAGTGAGCTACAAGCCATGTCATGCACACAGCCATTTACATTATTCTCCAAGGCGAAGGTAGCTTTAAGATTGTGTACCTCCTAACACAAAAGATTACATTACCAGCTTTTTATCCGCCTCCTCACCCTTCTAAGAATGAAGAGATGTTGGCTTGACCCGAAAAGGGCTCTGAACTTTTACATTTCAAGAATGCTAGCTGTCAGACAGGATGATCAACTATTCATTTGTTACACTGATCACAAGTTAAAGCAGGCCATGACCAAGCAACCACTCACACGATGGATCATTTTATGCATTTCAGACTGCTACTTTATTGCTGGTAAGGATTTTCCTGATCATTTAAGAGCTCTTTCCACCAAGGGAGGATAGCTCAGCGGCAGCGTGCTCGTCTTGGAAGCAAGACGACACAAAGCAACAACAGGTTCGATCCCCAGGTCCGCGCTTAGAAACCTCTGGGTGTTTAAGAGTGTTATAAATATGTAACTAAGACAAAAAAAAACCAACAAAAAAATACACAATTACAAAAACAAACAATTCCTGTAACAGCGCCTCGATGCCTGCGGGCTGTGTGAGCGCTTTATAAATGTAAAAGGGAGTAGCAACTATTTCGGCTGTACGAAGAGGTGTTCCAGTGCAGGACATTTGCAATGCTGCAATGTGGTCTTCCCTCCGTACATTCTCAAAGCATTATTGCTTAGGAACCCAGTTGGACCAGGATGCTCGCTTCGAAGATCGGTTTTGCACAGTATTGTGTGCTAATTAAAATTTCACAAAAATCCACGTTCTCCAGCTCCAAAACTGCTATAGAAGACTTTCTAAGATGAGGAATCTGTGGGAGGACTGTGGTGTGGTGGAGTAAGAGTCGGACAAGGGGAATTGCATTTTTTATCAAAGCTTTTTTTTAAAGTACAGAAAAAAACCTAACACTCCTATCTCTAAAATTGTTATACCTACCTAAACAAGTATCAACTCGGGTGCTCATCACCAGGATGTTAATTCAAATGAAAAATGTCTGTCCTCTGGCGAAAAAGATACTCTTAACCCCACCACTAGTCTACAAAAGGGTTCAGCATCCAAATAGAAACAGTACCAGGAGAATGTCTGCCCTTTTCCGGTAAATGGGCTCTGACTCTCTCTTGTCCAACAATCCTTTCCTCTGGCTTCTGATTCACCAACAAAGGTTTTGTCAGGAGAATGACTCCCTTATCCGGACCCATCTTGTACAGTCTTGAGGGCTATCTTAGGATAGTCCTTTACAATAGTCCTCAAAAGTCTCTTACCTTCTTCTCAAGGACTCCTTTACAGTTCCAGCAATTCTTCCCTGTCTTATTATATTACAAAGATTACCTCTATACAGTGCTTGTTTTCTAATATCCTCTATTCGTATTTGGGTTACCACTGGAAAGAGGGAGATCCTTCCTGATGCACTCTTGACTCCTAGATCTTTGTATCTCACTACTGAGGTGAGGGAGATTACTCCTGAGGCTCTCTTAGCTATTGGTATCACTTGCTGTAACCAGGGAGATCACTCCCGAAGGCTCTCTTGACTCCAGTTTCTCTAGTCAGGAGCCTGGCTTCCACTGCATTTCTCCACCAACCGCCCTCAAAGGTCCCTGCTACTGGAGATCAATGTTTGTGCAGCTTTGTGTTCCCTGGCTGAGCTGGTTTCACAACGGTTGCTTTCCACCTCCCTCCCCCAGGGGCACTATTGGAAATCGACCTAGCCTCACAGGGAAGCCCCCCTCTGGGGAGAAGTGACAAGACTGAATTGTCACTGGACACATTCCATTAAAAGAACAAATTACCCCTGGGTATGTTCTTTCTGATGGATGTTCCTCCCATGGATTCCTCATTGCCCTTCCAGCCTACCCACATTTTTGTTTCCTCTTTCCATGCCCATATAGGTTACAGAACACCAGAAATACCTCAAGACGGCTGAGCCGGAAGAGGGAAAAACTAGGCTCCCAGGCAATGGAGCGCAGTGCATGCTATTTATACTATGCTAGACTTCACGTCCACACGCCGGAATGGTTAGTAGGGTGTAGTGGGAGTAGGAAAGTGAGAGTTGTGATGTCCTGTTGGCAGCTTCAGTTTGGTTTGCACCATTCGCTGAGCTTAAGTGCGTTTTTCGTGTCAGTGGGAATCACCATTTGCTGTTGTGCCGGGTTGTGTGGTGTTGCAATGTGGTGAAGTGCGTGCGGATTGCTGTGCCGAGAGGTGGTTGTGTGAGTTTCTGTGTGAGAAGTGTATGCAGAAAGTTGAGAATTGGGTTAGCATGTTTTCCTTACCTCTTAGTCTTTGAGTTTCTGTGCTCAACATCTATGATTATCCTGTGTGTTTAGTATTGTAGTTTGTCGGTCTAGTTGGCAGGCATGTTGAGGAGTGGCAGTTTTCCTCTGTGTTACTCTAGTGGTATGTGTACCTGGCTTATGCCGGAGGGTGCTCTCCCACCGTGAGGTTGGTGATGTTTAAGTTAGAGGATGCTGGTCCCTCCCTGCCCATCCCTTGTGGGGACCTTACCTACCTAGGTTTCCTCTGTGGATTAGCGGTATGTGGACATGGGTGGTCGGGGCGTTATGATATTTTATTTGTATCGCACTCATACACAAGTGTTTCAGAGCGCGACAAGGCAAGGGAGGGGAACTGGAGAACACAACAGCGATCTTACTAGGCCCAGTGACATTGAGAACGCGCAAGTGCATGGGAAAAGTAAAGGGGAAAAGTGCATGGAAGGGGGAGAGTGGAAAGTGCAGAGCAGAGGAGAACAGATAAATAATAAATACAAATAAATAGATAATGGAGGCAATAAACAGTGGTAGTGCAGCCAGTAAGTGGGAAGTGCGGTGTTTACGCCAGCGGAACTGGGTAAGTCTGATAAGTGCATAAAAAGAAGAACATGAGGGGTGGGGGGAACTGTATGGATACAGATACAGTCCCCAGTGCAAGGGGTGGCCATGAGGCAGTGCAGGAGGGTGGCAGGGTGAGCAGGTACCTGGGCCCAGGGGACAGAGGGTGGCCAGGTGCACAGTGCCAAGAGCAGATCAGCAGGGGAGAGGGGGAGCAAATGCAGAAGCAAAGAGGAAGGTCTTGAGGTGCTCCCGGAACCAGAGATGATTCTCCTCAGGTTTTAGAGTGGCAGGGAGGCTGTTCCAGAGGGGGGCCCCAGCCGAAGACAAAGATCTACCCCCAGCTCGTTGCTTTGAAAAACGACTGACCCTGAGGGAGTTAGAGGAGCAAAGAGCTCGAGAGGTGAGGTATTTGCGGAGGGATAGCTGAAGGTATTTTGGACCCAGGCCCCAGAAAGCCTTGTGGACAATGCAGAGGGTTTTAAATTTAATCCTTGCATCCACTGGGAGCCAATGGAGAGATTTCAGAGCTGGAGAGATACGATCCCAGGGCTTGGGGCCAAGGACAAGTCTTGCAATCCTGTTCTGGATTAGTTGCAGAAGGCAAAGAGTAGAGGCAGGTAGATTTAGAAAGAGGCTGTTAAAATAGTCCCAACCTAAAGAGAACCAGACCGTGGGAGACAGTAAGCTTCTGAGGGGAAGGAGAGGAAAGGCAGAGTACCTCTGAGGAGGTGCAGTAGGAAGTTTGACTTTTTAGAGACTTCAGAGATGTGGGCGGAGAAGGAAAGTGTGGAATCAAAGATGACCCAGAGGTTCTTAGCCTCGCCGCCGGGGTAGGAAGAGGGCCAAGAGAGGCCGGTCAGAGAGAGAGGGGAAAGGATGGTGAAGGTGTGCCGATGAGGAGGATCTCAGTCTTGCTGGCATTCAGACAAAGATCATTGGCGGCACACCAATCTTGAATGGCAGTTAGGCAATCCAAGATGAGAGAGGGAGAGGTGGCGGCTGAGGGCAGCCTGAAAATGAGTTGTGTTGTCAGCGTAGCACTGGAAATTTGAGCAGAAAATGGCAGTGCAGTGGGTGAAAGTTGCCAGGTATTGGTTGAAAAGCCATGGCGAAAGGTTACACCCCTGGGGAACACCACAGGTAGAGAGGAAGATAGACGATAGGAAGGACCCCAGTTGGACCTCGGAGGGTCGATCAGAGAGGGTGCCTCCCTCCCCCCGCCCGCCTTCAGGTTAGGGAAGATTGTTTGGCGTCATGGTTTCCTCCCTGGGATTCTTAATTCCCGTTGGGTCTATGCTTCCTAGACCTATCCGTCTGTGGCAAAGAGAAACGTTTGGAGTAGTTTTCTGATTTCCAGCTGATCCTTTGTGTTGCGTATGTTTTTTGGTAGGTGATTCCAGGTTATTGCTGCCAGGTGAGAAGGATGATTCTCCAAATTTTCTTTTTCTGTATGGTTTTGGTTCTATGCGAATATCGTTGCTTGATCTGAGTGGTATTTTCGGATTGTAGACCGTTATTTTCTCCTTTAGGAAATCTGCTCCTTGGCTGTGGAGTGCTCTGTGTGTTATGCACATCGTTTTGAACTTTATTCGCTGTTTTATAGGTAGCCAGTGTGGCAGTTTCAGCGCTGGGTTAATGTGTTCTCTTCGCTGTAGTTTGAGCAGGAGTCTCACTGCAGCGCTTATGATGTGCTGATGTTTTTTTAATAGTCGTTCTTGCATTCCTAGGTATAGGCTGTTGGTGTAGTCTACTCTTGGCATGATAAGTGCGATGATGGTGAGTGTTTTGTGGGTGAAAGAGAGGAATGCTAGTATCCTTTTTAATGCGTGTTGGAGGAAGAAATATTTCTTGATTATGGCGTTTACTTGTGGCTCAGGTGTTAGTTCATTGCCCATTAAGACTGCCAGGTTCTTTACTATCGTGGATGGGGTCGGTGCTGTTCCCAGTTCCGTCGGCCACTGGATGTAGTGATTGTTTTCCCTTCTTTTGGATATGGTATTATTTCTGTTTTGTCTGGGTTGAGTTTGAGGCTGTTAGTGATCATCCTGTTGTAGAGTTCTTGTAGGCAGTCTTCAACGGTTGTGTTTCCTTCCTGTGTATTTTGTATTCTGTGGACAATCTGTGTGTCATCAGCGTAGTTGTAGCATGTGTGGCCGTGTTTTTTAATGAGGTTGATTAGTGGCATCAGGTATATGTTGAAGAGCAATGGGGAGAAGGGGGATCCTTGTGGTACTCCACAGGTGGATTCCCTTGTAGTGGATTTGAAAGGTTTGATCCATATGCTTTCTGTTCGGTTTGTTAAGAAGGATTTAATCCATAGTAGGGCTAGGTCGGTGATTTCTATTTCTTCCAATCTCCCGATGAGGATATCATAGTTGACTGTGTCAAATGCTGCAGAGTGATCCAGAAGTATTAGAGCTGTGCTTTTTCCTGCATCTGCATTAGCCTTTAGACCGTCCCAGATTGAAAGCAGCGGTGTTTCCGTTCCACTCATCAGTCTGAAGCCTACTTGTACTTGGTGCAGCAGTTGGTGTTCTATGAATTCTTGTTATTCTATAGACGAGTTTAAAGTGGGCGAGTAGGACCGACTACCAGTGCGCTCTTCGTCCTTGCTAGTAATGAGGCTTGCTGCGTAACCAGGTATTCGAAGGGATTGTGTCCTCCGACATATTCCTCATCTTAGATATATCCTTCCAGTTCTGCTGGCCTCGGAAAATTTTTTCAGTAGAGGGCGCTGCGCGTCAACGTCCCTCGAGTCGATGTCCCTCGACAGCCGCCGTATTGACGCTCGACGTCATCCTGCCCATAAAGGCCGCGCGCAGCTTCCGTTGCTCAGTTCCGTTTTTCCGCGCTACTCGGTGCCTCGGAATACCGTTGCTCAGTTATTAGTTTAATAAATACTATTTACCTCGAGTTATTCGATACCGTACTCGATGGCTTCCTCGTCGGAACCGACAACTCCTCGATCCGGCTTCAAAAAATGTCGAGATTGTGGAAAAAAGATGTCGTTGACCGATCCTCACAGAAATTGTCTGTGGTGCTTGGGAGTCGAACACCATTGTTCGGAGTGCGAGGACTGTATGTCCATGACAGCTAAGACCCTGAAGGAGCATAGGGAGAAGCTGGAGGAAGGTAAGACTTTTAAAGCTTCTTCTTCGTCGACGAAGTCGAGACATTCGTCTCCTCGTCACCATTCATGCTCCAGGTCTCGGAGTGGGTCTCTTCACTCCTCGAGATCGAAACACTCGAAGAGGAGACGTCGAAGATCTCCTTATCCGTCTTCCTCTTCCTCTGTTTCGCCAAAAAGAATCCCTTGCCCCACGAAACATAGTTCCCGGGCTGAATGGGAGGAATTCAGAAAAAATATGATGAGCGTCTTCGAGAACGCGGCCTTGACCCCCTCGAAGACTGCCGAGAGCGATGCTCTGGTCGAAAGACCCGAAGGTCAAAAACGCCGCGAGTCGCAGTACCCGGCGAAAGAAACCTCTCGAGTGCGTCTCGAACCCTCGAGTAGGACTATGACCTCCAAATCTTCCTCGAAGGTTCCGTCGACGACGGTTCCGTCGACGTCGATGTCTTCGACGCCGTTGTCGAGGAGACCTTCGACACACGGGTCTGTCGACTCGACGCCGGCCTCGACACCGGCGTCGACGCCGAGAAAAGTCACGATGTCCACACATCCAGTGACGATCCCCAGGCCCTCGACGTCGATGGCGTCGATAGTGTCGAGTAGAATTCCAATTCTGTCGAGGTCCTCGAGGACTCCACCTCTGTTTTCGACGCCACGCTCGAAGCCTTCGACGTCGGCGTCGACGACATCGACACTCTCGAGGCCAATTATGACAACGTCGGCACCCTCTGCCTTGGAAATGGGATTTACTCCCTTTATGAGTTCAGAACAATTGAGAACTATATCCTCAATTTTAGAAGAGGGTGATTTGTCTGAACAAGACACATTTGAGTTACAGGGACCTGTAACCCCGGTTAGAGAGGAATTTTCCTCTGAAGAGCGCAGATTAAAGGATCTTCATGATTCTTTAAATGAGGCAAGTGGGTTAGACACTTCCCCTGAGGTGGATTTTGCTAAACCAGACCCGGGGGAGCATGCTGAAACTCCCTACAGAGCCTTAATGGCCAGGATTACAGAGTTCATGGGGTGGTCTACACCTTCACAATCTTTTCAGCAAGATGACCTCACGGATATTCTTGATAAAGGCCCACAAGAAGATCCAGTGGTGCCCTTTCATAAAGCTCTTCAGAGAAAGATCATGACAAACTGGGAAACCCCAGATGTAATACCAGCAGTAAATAAAAAACTGTCTGCAAAATACAGGGTATCTTCCACAGACCCAGAGTTCTTGTCTAAACATCCATCCCCAGAAAGTCTGGTGGTACAAGCAGCATCCTCTACCGATGTCAAGACGGCTTATCCTACAGTCCCACAGGATAGGGACGATAAAAAGTATGATGCTATGGCAAAGAAACTCTTTTCAGCATGTAGCATGGCGTTAAAGTCTGTTAATGCTACTTGCACCCTTGCTAGGTTCAGCCATACACTTTGGGAGTGTGCTTCTACAGCGGCTGACTGCATCCCGGAGGGAGAAGAAAGGGATGCGTTCCTGAATATTATACAGGACGGTAAAGACGCTATGTGCGAATCCCTCCAGACGGGCATTGATTCGGCTGACAGTATCAGCAGAGCAATGGCGGCAAGTACATCAACCAGGCGGTTCGCTTGGTTGAGAAAGTCAGGTTTTGCCCCAGATGTGCAAGCCAGGCTCTTGAACATGCCATTTGATGGCTCTTCTTTGTTCGGGAAAAAGGCGGATGACAGTTTAGAGAAACTGCAAACTTCAAAGGCAGCAGCAAAATCCCTAGGAGCTGCAATCCGTCAGACTCCTTTTCGTCCCACGGGAACCTCTGCGAGGGGCAAGTCCTTTCGCTTCTACTCCTCTTTCGGAAGAGGTAGAGGACGACCGACTCAAAGGGGTCAAAGAAGAACTACCCGAGGTGGACGGGGTAGATACTCTAAAGCCGCAGCAACAGCAGGTGCCTCTTTACCATCGGCATCTGCATCAGCCGCCCCAAAACCACTCTGAGGACTCCCCTCACAGGACACCTGTAGGAGGCAGGTTGACTCAACATCTGACGGTATGGCAGGCTATCACGTCAGATGCTTGGGCATTGGAAACAGTCGGCCAAGGTTACTGCCTGCCTTTCCTACGTACACCTCAGAGTCATCCACCGGGGATCAGCTCTCAGAAAGTTCCAGATCCGCTCCTCTTGCAGGAAATTTCAGACCTGCTAGAGAAAGGTGCCATAGAACCGGTACCTGTAGCGGAGAGGAACAAGGGCTGGTATTCCCCTTACTTTCTCATTCCGAAGAAAGACGGAGGACTGAGACCCATCTTGGACTTGCGAGAATTGAACAAATTCCTCAGAAAAGACAAATTCAAGATGGTCACTCTTTCTCAGATCCTCCAGGCCCTTCAGTTCCAGGACTGGTTGGTATCTCTGGACCTTCAGGACGCTTATTTCCATGTGCCTATCCATCTCAAACACAGGAAATACCTGAGGTTCGCAATTGGCAACTCTCACTATCAATTTCGAGTACTGCCATTTGGGCTGACCTCCGCCCCGAGGGTTTTCACCAAGTTAATGTCGGTAGTGGCTGCAAGTCTAAGGAGGGAAGGGATTCACGTCTACCCCTACCTGGACGATTGGCTGATCAGGGCTGTTTCTCCGGAGCAAGCTCAGATCCAGCTAAATCACGTGTGCTACTCCCTTCACAAACTGGGCTTCTCCCTCAATTTAAAGAAGTCTCAAATGATACCATCGCAGAGACTCCAGTTCATAGGAGCGATCCTGGACACTTCCCTGGGAAAAGCCTCGCCACCAGAGGTGAGGGCTCAAGATATTCTACAGATGGTTACCAAGTTCCAACATGCCCAACATCTCCCAGCCTTCGACTTTTTGAGGTTGCTGGGCCTCATGGCATCCTGCATTTTCCTGGTGCCAGAGGCTCGCCTGAGAATGAGATCCCTCCAGTGGGCACTGAGGACTCAGTGGTCACAATTCTCAGGGAGAATGACAGATCTTCTTCAGGTTCCCGGCAGGGTGGCTCGAGACCTTCAGTGGTGGGCCTGTCAGGAGAACATTCTGAAAGGAGAACAGTTTTGGCAACCCTGGCCGGAGATAACAGTAGTCACGGATGCCTCACTCACGGGGTGGGGAGCCCACGCCAACGACTTGACCATCAGCGGTCGTTGGTCTCCATCGGAGTCCAGACTACACATCAACCTGTTAGAGCTGAGAGCCATCAGACTTGCGTTGAAGGCTTTCCTGCCGGTTGTACAGGGGAAAAACGTCCTGATAATGACGGACAACACGGTGGCCATGCACTACCTCAACAAAAGAGGAGGCGTAGGATCACTACCCCTGTGCAGAGAGGCGATGCAGCTCTGGTTTTGGGCAATCCAAGAAGGAATCTCTCTATCGGCAGTTCACCTAGCCGGAGAGAAGAACTTGACAGCGGACGCTCTGAGCAGGCAGAACACAGTCTCCCACGAGTGGGAACTAGCTCAGGAAGTCCTTCAAGAGATCTTCGCCCTTTGGGGAACCCCTCAGGTAGACCTGTTCGCCACCAGCCTAAACAGGAAATGCGACCTGTTCTGCTCAAGGGAATTTCCTCCGAGAGGAGCTCTGGGAGACGCATTCATAGTGGACTGGGAGTTTCCGCTTCTGTACGCGTTCCCACCGGTCCCTGTCATTCCTCAAATGATCAGGAGGTTGAGAAGATTCCGGCGAACCATGATCCTAATTGCCCCGGATTGGGCCAGGAGAACGTGGTACCCGGACCTTCTAGACTTGTCCATCTGCCCTCCAATTCGACTTCCGCTCAGAGAGAATCTTCTCTCTCAGAAGGGAGGTCAGGTTCTCCATCCGGACATCAAAACCCTCAACCTACACGCTTGGCTTCTGAACGGCTGAGGTACAAGGATTGGGACCTCCCTGATGATGTTATGGAGGTGTTGCTTTCGGCAAGGAGGCCAGCAACTAAGTCTTTATACCGCTGCCGTTGGAACAGATTTTGCAGCTGGTGTAGAGAACAGAATATCGACCCATTTTCATGTGGTACTCCAATGGTTTTGTCCTTCTTACTATATTTGGCAAATTCAGGCCTTCAAGTTGGTACCATTAAGGGCTATCTCGCAGCGCTATCTATCTTTAAGCGGACTGCGGAGGAGCCATCCTATTTCAAATTACCCTTGGTAATACAGTTTCTAAAGGGGTTAACCAATGTTTATCCCCCAAGACCATTCCAAGTTCCCCTATGGGATTTAAACTTAGTACTAACTTTCCTGATGGGTACACCTTTCGAACCTCTCCATTCTTGTTCGTTAAGATTCCTTAC
This sequence comes from Ambystoma mexicanum, assembly GCF_040938575.1. Classification (NCBI taxonomy): domain Eukaryota; kingdom Metazoa; phylum Chordata; class Amphibia; order Caudata; family Ambystomatidae; genus Ambystoma; species Ambystoma mexicanum. The sequence goes on from NC_090922.1 coordinate 130,529,800, forward strand.
CCTTAAGACTGTTTTATTAACAGCACTCACATCTGCTAGAAGGGTGAGCGAATTACAAGCTCTTTATTGTAAACCCCCTCATACAATCTTTCACAAAGACAAGGTTGTCCTACAAGTGAAGCCTAATTTCCTCCCAAAGGTAGTTTCTGAGTTCCATATCTCTCAGAAGATTACCCTGCCATCTTTCTATCCTCCTCCTCACCCGGGGAAAGAGGAAGAGAGGTTACACAGACTAGACCCTAGGAGGGCTTTAAGTTTTTACATTAGTAGACTATCCAGGATAAGACAGGCAGACCAGCTATTTGTAGGTTACGCAGGTCACAAGCTGGGGTTACCTATAACTAAACAGACCATTTCCAGATGGATCATTCTAGCCATTCTGGAATGTTATAAACTGGCAGGGAAAGAGCCCCCTCAAAACCTTAGGGCTCATTCGACCAGAGGTATTGCAGCTTCATCGGCCCTCAAAAGAGGCGTGCCGGTTAAAGACATCTGTGCGGCCGCCACATGGTCGTCTGTCCATACCTTTTCACGTTTTTACAATCTGGATTCCTCCTCTAGTCAAGAGACTAGGTTTGGAAGGGCTGTACTACATTCAATTCATCAATAGAAGACAGCGTGAAGTCAGTACTCCCTCCTCCGAATATAGAATACTGCTATGGGAGCCTATCTAAGATGAGGAATACGTCGGAGGACACAATCCCTTCGAAGAACAAGTTACTTCTTACCTTGTAACGTTCTTTCGACGGGATGTTCCTCCGACGTATTCCTCATCGACCCTCCCATCCATCCCCGCAGTTCTACTTCCCTTGTTGTTGCAGCTTACGCTCCTTCAGGGTGATTAGTCTAGTCCAAACAGTAATACTGTGGGCTTCAAAACGGAACTGAGCAACGGACGCTGCGCGCGGCCTTTATGGGCAGGATGACGTCGAGCGTCAATACGGCAGCTGTCGAGGGACATCGACTCGAGGGACGTCGACGCGCAGCGCCCTCTACTGAAAAATTTTTCCGAGGCCAGCAGAGCTGGAAGGATATATCTAAGATGAGGAATACGTCGGAGGAACATCCCGTCGAAAGAACGTTACAAGGTAAGAAGTAACTTGTTCTTCTGTTGAATAGAGAAGAAGACAGGGTTGCCTTATTTGCACCCAGGCTTAAGTGTTCTATCTAACAAAAGATTAGAATTGTCCTTATGATGGCTACATATGTGATCAATGAACTCAAGATTTCTTAGGCTAACGCGGCTAACTAGAACCATCCTGCCATTTCTTCTTCTGTAGACGTATGTTTCGAGTATTTTCGCTGGGTAGTGGATGTTGGAGATGTCTCTACTTGGAGAGGTCCGCCACGTTTCCTGCTGTGTCCTTGAGTTGCGGTTTGATGTATGCCGATTTCAATTATCGCAGTACTTTCCCAGTTGAAAGAGATTTGTTGAAAAGGTTTCTGTAGTATTCTATGGATGTTCCTTGTGCGAGGATTGACTTGTGTATGTCTGGGGGGGTATGGATCCATGGGGGAGCCTGCTTTGTTGCTACTGCTTATCAGCTTGACGAATGTCTCCGCAGATATTTGGCGAAAGCTTCTCAGTTTGTTCTGGAGACCCTCGCGTGGCTGGTTGGGTTGCATGTTGTAGTTGCTTGGTCTGCTTTGTATGATCTGTTGGAGGGTGCTGATTTTGTTTTTGAAGTGGTCTGCAAGGTCATTATATAGTTTCAGTGAAGGTATCAGTGTGTTTTTGCAGCCAGCAGTGTTTCTTATTTTGTTTATGATTTTAAACAGTTCTTTTTGGGTGCTGGCGGCTTTGGTGATTCTGTCATCGTAGTATTTCTTTTTGGCCTTATGGATTTCCTTTTTGTCTGAGTGGATTTGTCATTGGAGTGAAAATTTCTTCGCCTGATCATTTTGTTTATCCTCCATTCTAGTTCAAGCTTCCTGTTTCTTTTCATAGCGCTGAGTAGCAGGGTAAACCATTTTGCTGTCGCTAGTTTGCACAATGGGTTGAGAGGTTTTTCCTTTGAGATCTCGTCGATTGTTCAGGCGATCCATTTATGAAGTAGTTGTGTTTTTCTGTCGAGGTCAGCTTGGTCCAAGGCCGTTGTTGGTTTGTTGATTGCTAGTTCTGCTAAGTTGCTGGCTTTGACAGCCCTCCAGTTTCTTAACATGGTAGTCGGCAGTTTGTCAGGTTGTTTGTTGTCGTGGGCAGCACGATCACAAATGGGTAGATGATGAGGTGTTCGCTCCAGAGGATCTGTAGTGGTGGCATCGTGGTGATGGGGTTTGTGTTGGTGAAGATTGTGTCTAGCGTATGTCCCACTGTGTGGGTTGCTCCTTTGAGTAGTTTCATTGTCTTCAGTTGTATGGCTCGTGATTTGTGCGAGTTAGCTGTTTCTTCATCAAACCAGATGTTAGTCTGCCAGGATTGTTAGGTTTTACTGCTTCATGGCTAGGTTGGTGATGACTTCAGTGAAAACGTCAAAGAAGGTTGCATCGTATGTTGGTGGTCTTTATACCAGAACAAATTTGAGGTTTGCTGTTAGGTGAAGGATTAGGGATTCACAGTTTATGATGTTTAGTGGTTAATCTGTTTTGATTTTCAGGTGTTCCTTGTATGCTACCGCCAGTCCTCCTCCTCTTTTGTTTTTCCTGTTTGCTTGTGACCACTTGAAGTTGTCAGGGATGCAGTTATACAGTGTGATTTTGTAGTTGTCTAGCCATGTTTCGGTTATGAATAAGATGTCGATACCGCCGTCGCACAGGACGTCGAAGATCTCTGTGGCTTGTTTGGACATTGATCTAACGTTGATTAGGTAGCAATGGATCTTTTTGACATGGTTGGGTTTGTTTTTTAATCCTTGTTTTGTCTTGTGGTTGTCCCCGTTGGCATTCCTCTGTGTTTTTGTCAGAAATTGGTTGGTGGTCCATGTAGTCTACTTCCTCGCTGAAACGGTCTGTTAGATTGATTTTTGGGTTGATCAATTCTTCTGCTTCTTCTTCTTCTTCTATGTTTTGATGTTGTTGCAGACGTTGCCCTTGTGTTTTTGTGATATAAGGGGTGATGGCGTTGGTTTCGTTCCTTTCTCTTCTTGGGTCCTCTGCTTTTTTTGCGGGGTTCTAGTGAGTTCTTGGCCTGCCTGGAAATGTCGGTAGTATTGAGGTGGTGAAGCAGTTGCAAGGTACGGTGTATAGGGATTGTTCTCTTCCGTTGGGGTTTGTTATGTTGGATGGGGTGTTTTTAAGGGTGTGTTCTTTATTTGTGGCGGTTTCTGCTGGAAGAGGGTGTGTATCCGTTCGGATTGTTTTTTTTTCTGTTTCTCGTTGGCGACGTCCATCTCTGTCGGGGCATCTAGGGGTCCTTGGTGGTAGAAAAGTTTGCGGTTTGGGCGACAGGGGCTGTAGCCCGCTTGCTGGACCTGGTGTGGTTTTGATGGTGTTGATTCTTCTCCTCTTGCGCTGTGATAGCGGAGTGCACTCTGTGGACTTGTGTCGTTGTACGTTGGCTATGATCCGGTTATGGTGGTGATGTTAAGGCTGCTGATGTAGGTTGGCTGGGGTCTGCGTAGGAATGAATTGCAGATGTCGGAGGGGGTTCCGCGTTCCAGGTTTGGGTTGTTCTAGGGTGCGGGTAGTTAGCTCAGGGCTCGGGCGGTTGGCCAAGTAGTGGGTTACGGTTCTGGTCTTCTTCCTTCCATGGGTGGAGGGTCCAAGCAGGGCGGTGTCTGGATACTAAGCGTTGAAGGGAACGTAGCACAGTTGGTATGACTATAGGTTTTCTGAATTACACAATGGGTTTGTATTTAACCGGGGCAGTGACCTAGCTGTAGGAGATTGCTTTCAGTGATTAGCTGCGCGAACCTGCACAATACTGAATGCCTGGGTTTCAAAATGGCACACAAGAGGGACCACACCTTGATTTGAGAATCCTGTATAGCATGAAAAAGGCCTAGTTTATACACAAGGCAGATATGAGCGGACAAACACAGATTTGAGATTTCTGTATAGTGGGAGAAAGGCCTAGGTTTCACAATACAATAGGCTGAAAAGGGAGAACACGCCTAGATTTCAGATTCCTGTGTAGTGGGAGAAAGGCCTAGGTTTCACAATACAATAGGCTGATAAGGGAACACACCTAGATTCAAGATTCCTGTAAAGTGGGAGAAAGGCCTAGGTTTCACAAAAAAATAGGCTGATAAGGGAGAGCACACCTAGATTTTAGATTCCTGTATAGTGGGTTTACAAAAGGCAAATGTGAGAGGACACACCTAGGTTTGAGATTACTGTGTAGTGGGAGAAAGGCCTAGGTTTCACAATACAAAAGATGAGGGAGAACACACCTATATGTGAGATTCCTGTAAAGTTTGAGAAAGGCCTAGCTCTCAAAATACAATAGGATGATAAGGAAACACACCTGGATTTGAGATTCCAGTATAGTGGGAGAAAGGACTAGGTTTCACAAACCAATAGGCTGATAAGGGAGAGCACGCCTAGATTTGAGATTCCTGTATAGTGGGAGAAAGGCCTAGGTTACACAATACAATGGTCATTGAAATCAGTTTGTATTCACAGTGGATTTCCTGGAGGGTGTGACGGATGTGTGTGGTTGCTGGTTGGTGTAATTATTGCTGGTGGTGCAGGGTGAGGTGAATGTTAATCTAGTTATTAGTACCAGTAATTGTGCCTACCTTGTCCGTTGACACTGGTTAGCGGCTGTCTATTCCTTGTTTGGCACGCCTGGACACTGTTGTGAGCTGCTTCTGCTGGTCGTGGGTGGAATTATGCTTTTGCAAGCACCTAGATGGGTAGGGGGAGAGCGAGGAGCATGTTGGCTACTGCTTGGGGGAATAGGCAGAGTTTGCCACTGTGACCGGGGTACTAGGTGGGTACACTGCTGTCCTGTTCTTTGGGCTGAGCGTTGGGTGGAAGCTAGGCAGTGGGGGACAGCGGGTTGTTTTGGGTTATTATTTGTGTCTGAGGATGAGTGGATAGGTGGCAGTTTAGGCTTGGTTTGTTGTTAGTGGGTGGCTGCCTGATTATCCTGCTGACACCTTTGGGGCTGCCCTTTGCATTGGGCCCTTAGCCAGAGGGCTACCTGCGCAGAAAGGCTGCCTAGCGTGTGTGACCTAAGAGGGAAGTCAGGGCCAATCACAGGTTACGGGTGGAGCGGGAGGCATGAGCGGGTTGGGGAAGCATTGGAAACAACTGCTGGAGTCATCAGAAAGAACTTTACCAGGGGTAAATGGATTGTGTCCTCCCACATAGTCCTCATCTTTGATATATAACATCCAGCTTCAGCTGTTTCGGGAATTCTTTATTCGGCTGAGGGCGCTGTGCGCCGATGCAGTCGACTTGATGTCCCTCAAGGGCCTCCGTCTCGAGGATGTCATAGAAGGCATATATAGCATGCGCAATGCCTGTTGGCTTCAGTACTTTTTTTTCAGAGTAAGCTTACGCTTCGAGAACTACAGCGCGCTTCACTATTTCCTTGCTTTGCAAAATATGCGAAAATGTCTTCGTCTTTGACACCAACTACCCCAAAGACCAGGTTTTAAAAGTGTCAAGACTGCGATGCCTAGATGTCGCTGACCGATCCGCATCGAGTATGCTTGTGGTGTCTCGGTGTGGAGCACAAGACCTCAGCCTGCTCAAAGTGTCAATCAATGACGGGAAAAGCTCTGAAGGAGCGTAAGGGGAAATTGGCCGTAGGTAGATTCCCTAAGAAATCCGGGGGGCGCTGTTGAGCGCGATACAAGATGGCCGCCTAGAGCGCGAGCTCCGTCCCGACGAATACCCTTAACAAAACGATCCTAACTTGGAGCACCCCGCGGATGATTTTGAAGAGTGGAGGCTGCAGCGGAACAATCCTGCACTCAACGGCAGAAATCCGGAAGAAAACCGCTATTGTAGGACGGAAATAGAGCGCATGCAACTGTTGGCAGTGAGAGTTGGGAACGCGGGCCGCCTCTCAGATCCACGCGGGTAGTGGAAGCGACCGCAGACGCTCTAGCCGGCAGACCATAGAGGTCCGGCGATCCGACACCGACAAGCGAATGAACCAAAGACCACTTCCTACAAGCTGAGGCGACCAACGTGTCTGTGGAGGGAAGAATAGCAGTGAAGGTGCGGCAGGAACGGATGAGAAGTGTAGACGGCACAGTAACCCAAGCGACACATACCGAACCCGCCATTAAGCTACGTATTGTGAGTGCTTCGGGTTGAGACTGCTGGCCCTGGCCACGAGGACAGCACTGATGCCTGATAAACCGACAAAAGGAACGGGGGCTAGGAAAAGGGGCCCAATGGACTCGTTCACCAACAGCCAAGGGACGGAGTCGATGGCAGGAACATCCGCCGCCCCTAACATCGGACCTGAAGCTGTAAGTGAGGTCGACAAGTTAACCACGATTGTACAAAATGGCTTCCTCGCGATAAACGTGAAACTGGACGATATTGTCTCAACTATTGGGTCACTGAAGGCAAGAGTGGATAAAGAAAGCTCCAGAATAACAGAAGCCGAAGGCAGAATCAGTAACAACAAGGACCCTATTGCAGGCCATGCTCGAGACATAACGCAACTAAAAAGCGACTTTCTCCGAATACAATCTAAATGCGAGGATCTCGAATCTCGCTCAAGAAGAAATAACATAAGAATTGTTGGGGTATCCGAAAAATTCGGCAAGGGAGCTATGGAACAGCAAGTAGAAGATCTCCTACAGACCCTCTTCGGATCTGGAACTTTTTCGGAACACTTTCTGATAGAAAGGACACATCGCACACTGGCTCCGACACCAAAACCAGGGGCGCCACCCCGCACGTTCATAGCGCGCCTCCTAAATTACAGGGACAGAGATACGATTCTTAAAAAAGCCCGTGAGCAAGGCACGCTACATTATGAGGAGAACGATTTCTCGGCAGGCGTTCAGCCCAACCGACGATCCTACGAACCGGTGAAAAAACTTTTACAAGCACGTCAGGTCCAGTATGCATTAATATTCCCTGCCAAAATGCGTATTCAGCACGGAGGAAGAGCACACTTTTTTGAGAATCCAACGGCTGCAATGGCCTATATCGAGTCACATATACCTCTTCCCCCAGTAGGCCGGGGCCCGGATCAAAATGGCGGACCCCGCCCCGAGGCGGACCGATGACACCCTGAGGCAGGGGGAATCAAAGCAAGTGCCTACCACAGAAACGGAACAGGAATGTGACAAAATAAGTAGTGATGCGCCACAGGAAAACGTGGAAGTCGGACTGCGGGCTCGAGCGGGCGGCCACACAGCGACAGCATGGCAACCCCAGGAGATCTCCAACAGTTTGTAAGGTTAAATCATCCAGTTGGGGAGGATGATGGGGGTGGATGTTGGGGGGGGGGGAGGGGAGAAAATTGACCTTTTGTTGAAAAGTTGTTTTGTTGAAGGTCGAACAGATAATTGCGCCATGCACGTTGGACGGTATTTGGATAACACTGTATTAGTGAGCAGATACGATGGTGGATGGCACTGACAATGGCAAGGGGATGAAAATCAGACTGCTGTCATGGAACGTCAGGTGGCTGAACAAACCCTCCAAAACTAGGAAAATAGGAACTTACATTAATAGACACTCACCCCATATAGTCATGTTACAGGAGACACATACACAGGGCCCCGGCAACACAAGTATACTGGCCGCATGGGGCAAGCAAAGGTACCACACAGAATATTCCACTCAGGCACGAGGAGTCATAACCATACTACATCCATCACTGGGATTCCAGACCAAAGGACATAAAGAAGACCCCCTGGGGAGATATGTACTGATCTGGGGAGAGGTTGCGGGGAAATCGATCACATTGGTTAACACCTATGGCCCCAATATAGATGACCCGGACTTTTATCTCAATATACTGGAATTACTGATTACACTAGATACTACTAGTATTGTCTGGGGGGGAGATTTCAATCTAATACTAGACCCAAATCTAGACAGATCCTCCAGAGCCAAGCGGGTGCAGTCTAAAGCATCTATAATCCTAGATCAGGTTATGCCACAGCTGATGCTACGAGACTCCTGGGGGCACTACATCCGGATGCGAAGGAGTACACGTACTATTCGAGCATACATGACTCGGAATCTCGTATAGACTATTGGTGGGTGTCGGAAGACATGTTGGGAGGGTTAGAAAGCTGTGAAATATACCCACGAACATTATCTGACCACTCCCCAATATCCCTGGACTTGATGTTTGGGGATGTCCCGAAACCGCAGAAAAGATGGAGAATGCCCACACACATACTCAAAGACCCTAATGTCGCGGAGGCACTACATATAGAAATGGAGGAATTCTTTAACAACAATATGGGAACAGTGGATAAATATTCAACATTATGGGAGGCTTTTAAGGTCTGGGTTAGGGGAACTCTGATCTCCAAATCCTCAGGGCTGCTTAAAGCGGTGAGACAGGAACTAACTGAAACAGAAACGCGGCTTCGGCAATTAGAGAACTCTTATAGCGAGACCCGACATAAGGATACGTTAGCTGACATAAATCATCTCCTAAAGGAATTTAATAAGCTTGCCATGAGAGAACTGCAATACATAGCAGCCCCAGCCAGGGCACGTAGATACGGGGAGGGGAACAAGGCGGGAAAAGCTCTGGCCAACATCATCAGGGCGGATCGCCAACACACTCTGATAACATGTATTGAAAGCACGGAGAGTGGAATGGTGACCGGGGGCAGATCCATTAATCTTGAATTCCTGAAATGTTACCATAAACTGTACTCAAACGCAGACGAGAAAACTGTACCGGAAATACAGGCATACTTGAATAACCTGGAATTCCCGACCCTCCCACCAGACACGGAGGAAGAAATCATAGAAGCCATAAAAGCATTGCATTCGGGAAAGGCCCCGGGATCTGACGGGCTGGGGGTGGAACTATACAAAGAATGTGAAAAGGAACTTTCCCCAATTTTGTTAAAAGTATGGGAGGAAGCGCTGGAACTTTGGGAGCTCCCTGGATCCTTGCGAGAAGCTGTAATAACAGTCTTACTGAAGCCGCGCCGTCCCCCACAGGATGTCATCGTACAGACCATTATCACTCATTAACGTCGACGCTAACATTTTCGCCAAAGTCCTGGCAAATAGACTATTACCAAGCATGCCGTCACTGATTCATCCAGATCAGAACGGATTCATCCCTACAAGATCCACTGCGTTCAATTTGCGCAGACTATTTGCAATAATGGCGCAGATCGACCCAGAGGCTCAAGCTGTGGCGGTGTCACTGGACGCCGAGAAAGCATTTGATTCGGTGTCCTAGGTGTACCTATTTGAAGTACTGGGAAGATTTGGAATGGGTCCCATTTTCATCAGCCATGTTAAATTACTGTACAATAAAACCGGGGTGAGGGTCCTTACAAACACTGTGATCTCTGAATTCTTCGCACTGGGCAGAGGTACCAGGCAGGGGTGTCCATTCTCACCAATATTGTTTGCACTTACTATTGAACCAATGGCCATAATGATTAGGCTAAAACACGGGGATAAAGGAATAAGAATGTCCGGGCCACCCCAATCGATTTCTTTATATGCGGATGATACTTTATTATACCTTAGGAACCCTGAGACCAAACTGGCACCTGTAATGCAAGACATAAATGAATTTGCTAAATACTCGGGATATAAAATAAACAACGAAAAATTCGAAATACTACCACTGACACCTCAAACCACATGCCCGGGATCCACGGGAAACCTTAAGTGGGCAACCGGACACATCCGATATTTAGGCGTACTAGTATCCCGAGACAAAAAGACACTCTTTGCCGACAACTATGAAACGATAATGCAAACGTTGAAGACAAAATTGCAAACATGGGCCAAGCTACCCATATCCCTAAATGGCATGGTTGCGATCCTTAAAATGGTCGTGCTCCCTAAATTATTATATTTATTTACTAATATACCAATCTGGCCAGGCAAAACCTTCTTTGAGAAAATAAGATCAATGGTGGTCTCCTTTGTGTGGGACGGGGAAAACCCCTAGATTGAAATGGGAAAAACTCACTGAACCTTATTGTACAGGGGGGCTAGCCGCGCCGGATTTTGAGCTATACTATCTTGCAGCGCAGGCGCAGTTCGCGAAGCATTGGTATGACCCCGAGGATAGATCGCCCCATATATGGCTTGAGAAGTTTGCAGCACATCCCATAGACCTCCGTTCTATAATATTTTATTCTCAATACAAAGATCCTTGTCCCTTCGATCCAGTCGGGACCACGGTACGTGCATGGAAGGCATTATATAAAAAACTGAAGATAGATACCCCATATGACCCAGATGTACCCCTTTGGAAATACCCTGGCATACCACCCACATTGGATAAGACGATACAAAGTCACTGGGACCCAGACAGGGAAATCCAAATGCGGGACATGTTCCCAAATGGCAGATTTGTAACGCTCGAGGAACTCAGGGAGGCGTTAGGAGGGGGACCAACCAAAACACTTGAATACCATAGGATGAAATCTGCATTCAATGCACGCTGGCCACTCTTCCCGGACGAGCCACCATCCCATCCCTGCATACAAGCCGCCACATCTGGTACGGGGCTGGGAGTCTCTAAACTTTATGCATTGGTACAACTACATACACCCACCACAAACCAGGTAAAAGCCAAATGGGAGGAAGACCTGAACTTGAATATCCCAGAAGAAAAATGGGCGAAATACTGTATGCTTACCAAAGCTGTATCCATGAACGCAGGGCTCAGACTTATTCAGTTCAAGATCTTAAATAGACTGCACTACACTCCTGCAAAGATGGCCAAGTTCTCAACGACCCACTCGGGGGACTGCCCTAAATGCAAGGCTAGCCAATCGGGAGCATATCACATGTATTGGGAATGCCCCCCAGTCGCTACATTCTGGAGAGAGGTGGCGGGAATACTTGAAGACATTACACAAGTCCCTGGGACATGCATCCACCGAAATACTTGTTCGGAGATATAGGCAAACAAGATGAAAAGATCAGACGACTATTCAATGTAGCTTGTGCTGTGGCCAAACGGTGTATACTGAGATGTTGGACAAGTACCTCTCCGCCAAAAACTGAACATTTTATTCGTGATCTGGCCTACATAAACGAATGTGGGGAGCAATACACCATGACTGTGACAACGAGATGTCGCCCCAAGGACATATGGGCCCCGTTCAGAATGTACTTATGTGAAATGGCCTAGGATGAGGAACTGCCTGTGTAAATTGTTTTTATGATCTCTGATCTATGCCTTTGACAATTATTGAATTGTATGTACCAGCGTATGCGGGTGCAATGAGTTTAATCTTTGTTGACCTTCAGTAACAATAAAGAGAGTTTAAAAAAAAAAAAAAGAAATCCCCATCGACTACCCCATCGAAGAAACCTTCTTCTAGCGTTGCGAGAGGCGACTCTCCTCGAAGAAAGAAGGCAAAAGGGTGCTGGTCAAGGATTGGCTCCCACCACTCATCTCCGTCGAGGAAGTCAAAGAGGCACCATAAGCCGCCTACTTCGACGTCCTCGTCCGACTCCTCTCCTGAGAGAGCTATATCCTGTCCCACTAAGGCCTCCATTCCTGCCGAATGGTAAGCATTGAGGCTAGTAATGCTTTTAATATTTGAGAACCAGAAAACCTTGACAAGCCATGCTGCTACCGCTCCTTCTAAAGCCGGTAAGGAAAGAGCTTGAGCCAAATCCTGTGCGCCCTCGAGCCTAGGTCGAAGGCCAGATCCACATCAAAAGACAAGTCGAGGTCGTCGACGCCAGTTGCTCCATCAACACCAGTGGCGCCATAGATGCCATCAAAGTCGGAAACGTCTTCCTCGAAGACATCGACGACTCCTCAGGCATCAGGCTCGACATTTTCGAAGGCCTTGATATCTTTACCTGAAATAACTTTCACTCCTTTACCAAGAAAGGATTTCTTTAAATCTCTGACCTCTATTTGAGGACAATGAGACATTTGATAATGATGCGCCGTTTGGTTTACAGTATGGAACACCAAATGTCCCTGGTAGCTAAATTTTAGAGGAGTCCAGACTGAAAGATCTATATATTTGCAGACAGCCAGTCGAGTGGACACTTCACCGGAATTTGAGTTTGGAAAGCCTGAGTCAGATGAACATGCAGTTGCCTCATACAGGCAGTTGATGACCAGGGTAGTGGATTACCTGGGATGGAGCAGACCTGCCCTCCCTTTTGAATACGATGACCTTACAGACATCCTTCATAAAGGTCCTAAAAAAGGATCCCATCTTTCCTCTTCACATTGCTCTTCAAAAGAGAGAAAGTGCCAATTGGGAAGCACCAGAGTCAAGTCTGGCAGTAGATAAGAACTTGACAAGAAAATACCATTCATCAAGTAGTGACCCAGCTACTTATCAAAACACCCTACCGCAGAAAGTCTGATGTTGCAGGCGGCAACTGCTACATCAAAACAGGCAGCCTATCCGAACATCCCACTGGATAGGGATGATAAAAGGGTAGATGCCTGGTCAAGAAAGGTATTTTCTGCTGGGAGCATTGCTCTTAAATCAGCCAACTTCACATGTGCTTTAGCAAAGTTTTCTTAAACTCTATGGGACTGCATTTCTATGGCGGCTGAGCATATTCATGAACGGGAGGAAAGAGACGGTTTCTTAGCCATTGTTAAGGACGGCAAGGAAGCCATGTGCCAGGCTCGTCAGTAGGATCTGCACTCTGCTGACCGCATCAGCAGAGCCATGGTGGCAAGCACCGTAATTCGCAGATTTGCGTGGTTAAGGAAGTCTGGACTTGCACCTGATGTGCGATCTAGACTCCTTAACCTACCTTTTGACTGGTCTCACCTTTTTTCAGCAAGGCTGACGAAACCCTTGAGAAGCTGCAGACTTAATCTTTGGGTGCCGCTATTAGGCAGCATCAACCTTTTCACTCCAGTGGATGGTCTTGGAGTGGTAGATATTTTCACTGCTACTCCTCATTTGAAAGAGCGAGAAGAATGGCTGGTCAAAGAGGCCAAAGAAGATTCCCTCATAGTGGACGAGGGAGAGGTGCAAAGCCCACTCAAGCAGGGTCATCTTTACCAACAGCCACTGCTTCAGCCGCCTCTAAACCTCTCTCAGGTCTTGAGCCACAACACCACAGTGGGAGGGAGACTCTCTCAACATATGAAAGAATGGTGAGACATTACTTCGGATTCTTGGACATTAGAAACCATAGCCCAAGGTTACTGCCTTCCCTTCATTCGGAGACCTCAGAACCATCCACCAGCGAACCATTCTTTGAAAGATCCAGATCCACTCCTTGTGCAGGAAATGTTGACACTGCTAGAGAAAGGTGCTATAGAACCGGTACCTGTAGCGGAGAGGAACAAAGGATGGTACTCTCAATATTTCCTTATCCCCAAAAAGGACGGAGGACTGGGACCCATCTTGGACTTGAGATACTTTGGACAGGTTCAAGATGGTCACACTTTCTCAGATCCTGCAGACCCTCCAACTCCAGGATTGGATGGTGTCATTGGACCTTCAGGAAGCATATTTTCATGTGCCTATCCGTCTCAAGCACAGAAAGTACCAGAGGTTTGCCGTTGGCGGTTCTCATTATCAGTTTAGAGTTCTCCCATTCGGGCTGACCTCCGCTCTGAGGGTATTCCGCAAACTGATGGCAGTGGTGTCTGCGATTCTCAGGAGAGGGGGGATTCACGTCTACCCCTACCTGGACGATTGGCTGATCGGGGCGCATTCTCCATAACAAGTCCTGGATCATCTCAACGTCGCCTGCCACTCTCTTCACAGACTGGGCTTCTCCCTCAATTACAAGAAGTCCCATATGACACCATCACAAAAGCTCCAGTTCATTGGGCTGTACTGGATACATCCTTGCGAAAGAGCTCACCACCCGAGGTGAGGGCTCAAGATATTCTGCAGATGGTCTCCAAGTTTCAGAGTGCCCAGCGTCTCCCGGCCTTTGACTTTTTGAGGTTCCTATGCATCATGGCATCCTGCATTTTTCTGGTGCCAGAGGCTCACCTGAGAATGAGATCCCTTCATTGGGCTCTCAGGACACCATGGTCTTAATTCTCGGGCAACATGTCAGACCTACTTCAGGTTCCAAGCATGGTCACACAGGACCTCCTGTGGTGGGCCTGCCAAAACAACATTCTGTAGGGAACAGTGGCCGCAGATAACAGTAGTGAAGGACCCCTCACTCACCGGGAGGGGAGCCCACGCCAACGATCTGACAATCAGCAGTCGGTGGTCTCCATCGGAGTCCAAGCGACACATCAATCTTTTTGAGAGCAATCAGACTTGCGCTTAAGGCTTTCTGCCCTCTTTTCATGGGGAAAGAATGTCCTGATAATGACAGACAACACAGTGGCCATGTACTACCTCACCAGGAGAGGTGGTGTAGGGTCACTACCACTGTTCAGAGAGGCAATGCAGCTCTGGTATTGAGCAATTAAAAAAGGAATGTCAGTTTCGGTCATTCACCTAGCCGGAGAGGAAAACACAGCGGTAAACGCTCTGAGCAGGCAGAGTACAGTCACCCATGAGTGGGAAATAGCTCAGGAAGTCCTTCAAGAGATCTTCACCCTTTGGGGAACCCCTCAAGTGGATCTGTTTGCGACCAGTGTCAACCCGGAAGTGCGATCTGTACTGGACCAGGAAATTTCCCCCAAGTGGAGCTCTAGGAGACGCTCTCCTGGTGTACTGGGAGTTTCCACTCCTGTACGCGTTTCCTCCAGTCCCCGTCATTCCTCACGTGATCAGGAGGTTCAGAAAGTCTGGGATATACATGATCCTAATTGCTCTATATTGGGGCAGGAGGACGTGATACCCGGACCTTGTGGACATGTACATCTGTCCTCCAATGCGTCTTCCACAAAGAGAGGACCTTCTCTTGCGAGAGGAGGGTCTGGTTCTCCATCCAGAGGTCAAGACACTCAGCCTTCACGCATGGTTTCTGAGAGGCTGAGATACAAGTATTTTGACCTCCCGGATGATGCAATGGGGATTTTGCTTTCGACCAGGAGGAAAACAAAAAAGTCTTTGTACCACTGCAGTTGGAACACATTCTGCAGCTGGTGCAGGGACAAGACTGTAGACCCTTTGCTATGCAGAACACTGGATATGTTATCCTTTCTACTGTACCTAGCCAATCTGGGGCTCCAGGTTGGGACCATTAAGGGTTATTTGGCGGCGCTATCCATCTTCAAGCGCTAGTCTGAGGAAACTTCATATTTTAAGATACTTTTGGTGGTACCATTTTTGAAGGGACTCCTTGTGTTCCCTCCATCTCCCTTTCAGGTTCCTGCTTGGGACCTCAGTCTGGTTTTAATATTTCTTGTGTGCACCATTTGAACCGCTCCACCATTTGAACCTCTCCATTCATGTCCTTAAGGTTATTAACTTTCAAGACTATCTTGTTGGTAGCACTAACTTCAGCCCGTAGAGTGAGTGAGTGAGTTGCAGGCACTATGTCTAAACCACCATTTACTGTGTTTCACAAGGAGTTGGTCGCCTTGAGGGTTAAGCCTTCGTTTCTACCTAAGGTCATTTCAGATTTTCATTTAGGACAAATGATTGTGTTACCCACTTTCAAATGGATTGTGTCCTCCCACGTATTCCTTATCTTATGATATTTCCAATATACAGCATAGCTGCTTCATGAAAAGAAATTCAGCAGAGGGCGCTGTGCATCAATGTCTGTCGACTGGATGTCCCGGAGGCCTCTGTCTCGATGTCGAAATCACCAAAGGCAAATATAGCGCACTCAGCGTTGGTTGGCTTCAGTTCTGTTTTTTCCACGCTAATGCTTCGGATACAGTACGCTTCGTTTCTTTGTGAAATCTGTGAGAAATCTTCGAAAATGGCTTCATCATCAGCGTCTTCTACTCCGAAGTCGGGCTTAAAAAAAATGCTGTGACTGCGGGTTGAAGATATGTTACGGTCCCCCACAGAATATGCTTGTAGTGTCTGGGATCTTCTCATCCTTCATCCTGAGTGTGAGGACTGCCTGTCCATGACTTTGAAAGCCCTGAGAGAGCGCAGAGGGAAACTTGCGGCAGGTAGGATCCATAAGTCACAATCAAATCCGTCAAAAAGAAAATTGGATGATTCGAGAACCGTTTCTCCTCGCCGTAAGAAAAGTAAAAGATCCCGATCAGGAAGCGGTTGCCACCATTCGTCATCGTCAAGACACTCTAAGAAACAGCGTCATTGGTCACCATCTTAGAGTTCATCTCCGGAACTGGTCGTATGTCCAACAAAAACAGCCTCCTGAGCTCAATGGGAAGAATTTAGGCTGAAGATGATTAAGGTATTTGAGAATGCGGCCTTGACGCACTCAAGTACTGTTGAAAGCCATGCTCGGATTGAAATACCCGATAAGAATAAGACCTGTGCGCCTTCGGGCCCGGCAAGCTAAACTCCTCGAGAGCGTTGTAAACAACCCTCGAGTCGAGAAAAAGTCCCTTCGAGGACCGAGTCGTCGCCGCCGAGAGACTCTTCATCAGCACCGAAAGACACATCATCGATGCAATCGGCACCAATGTTAGGCGGAAACCTGTGCAGTTCCCTCTGGGACCACTGCAAAAGATTTAGGACTACAGGTGTTTGGCAGTAAACCCACTTGGTAGCAATCTGTACCACACAGATTCACTTGGAGCAGTCAGACTTCCCTTAAGAAGAGTTAGGCCGTATACAGAATATTCACAATAGGTCAAGAGAACACAATGGAACAAGTAAACACTGACCAGGGCTTGGTGTAAAAGAGATAGAATTATTTATTTAAAACCTAAAACCACATCTAGAAAAACACACAGGCACTAATAGTAAGCAAGGTAACTCAGTCCAGGGTGCCTAAACCCCCTCCCACACCATGTGGTACCCAGACAGAGGGGCACCACTTTTGGAGGCTTCTGTGGAGAAGCCCGCCAAAAAGTGGAACAAAGGGCTCGACTTGGGTTGAGTCACAGAAGAGAACACAAACGCCATTTTAGAATCGAGTCTTGGCAAAAAATACCACCCGGCGAATTAATATTAATTAAATAAACCGGCGGTATGTTCGAGGCTATGAGAATTAAATAATTAAAGTTGGTAGCCTCGAACAATGGGAAAATCCCATAGGGAAATATTTGCGGTCGAATATAAAAAGTAGTTTCCACTGCCACCAGCCAAAACTCGATCAGGGGGGATGGAGACGTGCCCCCTCGACTAACAGACCCGGGGCAATCGAATTGCCCCGACCAGTACGTCCACAATATGATGGTTTGTCCTGGTTTCTGTTAATAATTTTGGACTAGTAAAGCCTATGGTGGCTTTACATGCCCTGGGAGACAGTAGTCAGTCCCAGGGTATGGAGTCTATGGTGGGGTGTCACTATGACACCCCTGTGTTACTGCACGGAGGGTGCTGTGTAACACACATAGTAAAAACACATGAGACCCTATGGAGTAAAGGACCCCATAGCCCATAAAACACATTAACAGTCAAAGGAACACCATAAATCATGTCCAAGAGTGGGAAAAAAAGAAATCCAGCAAAGATGCTGGGGGACTCACTAGGTTAGGAAATTCAACCTATAGAGAGAATTCTCCCTAACAACCAAAACATAAACAAGTCATTGACACATCAGACTTAAAGCTCCTCGATGCTACAGGCATCGAAGTTGTCGCCGGTATCGATAATCTCTGCACCTTTGTCGACGAATATCGATACCATCGGGTATCATTGAAAAAGCATATACTAGTTTAACTAGGGCTGATTTTTTCAAGTCTCTGTCCTCGTTTTATGAGGATGCACAAACCATCATCTGACAGATCGAGACCTTTTGGCCTCCAATATGGTACACCATCAGTTCCTGAGGCCCTAATATCTGACAAATCTAGCATAAAAGATCTTCAAGTCTGTCTACATGATGCCAGTGGTTTGGACCCCTCACCAGAGGGTAGGGTTTGGCAGATCAGATCCATCTGATCATGCAGAAGTAACCTATAGGTAGTTCATGTCGAGGGTGGTTGAGTACTTGTGATGGAGTAGACCAAGTCCAGTTTTCGAACAAGATGACCTGACAGATATTGTGGACAGGGGACCTCAGGAAGACCCAATTGTTCCATTTCATGCAGCTTTACATAAGCGTATAACTACCAATTGGGAGGCGCCTGAATTTAATCTGGCGGTCAACAAAAAACGTACTTCTTCACACAGTGTGTCAAGCAGTGATCCCTATTTGTAAAAAACACCCAACTCCAGAGTCTGGTGGTACAGATTGCCACCTCAACCACAAGACAAAATGCCTACCCTGCTATCCCTCCTGATATTGATGATAAGCATTATGTCGCTCTAGCCAAAGTGTTTTCTTTGGCTGGAATGATGGCCCTGAAGTCAGCAAATGCCACATGCACGTGGGCTAGGTTCCCTCATACACTTTGGGAGTGTATATCCATGGCGGCTGACCATATACCCAAAGGGGAAGAACGAGACAGGTTTTTCAACATAGTCAAGGATGGAAAGGACGCTATGTGTGAATCCCTCCTGAGCGGTCTCGACTCCGCTGACAGTATCGGCAGAGCAATGGCGGCTAGCACAGTTATGCGCAGGTTTGTCTGGTTAAGGAAGTCAGGATTTGCTCCAGATGTAAACCCCAGACTGCTTAACATGCCATTTGACGGCACACATTTGTTCGGTAGCAAGGCTAATGGGTCTGGAGAAACTGCAGACTTAAAAGGCAGCAGCCAAATCACTTATTTTTATTTATTTATTTTTTACATTTATAGAGCGTGCTGCAGCCCGAAGGCATAGAGGCACTTAACATGAAAGTGTACGCAGGCAAGATAGTGAGAACATGAGGTACTTAGTTGCAGAATAAGAGCGTAGTTACATGTGCCGCAGGCAGAATTCAAAGCAGGTGGGTCAGACAAACAGCCTAGTTTTGATGGCTTTGCGGAAGGCCAGGTGAGAGTCAATCGCCCTGAGATGCGTAGGTAGGGCATTCCAGTGTGTGGCTGCTAAAGCTGGGAAGCTGGTTACATCCGCACAAACTCTGCAGGTTTTAGGGATGGAAATCAGGTTGGTGTAGGCAGTTCTGGAAGGCCACTTGCTGCTGCAATTAGATGAACTTCAAATCACCCCACAGGTACCCCCTGGGGTAGGTCCTTTCGTCACTACTCCACATTTTGAACTGACTGTCCTCTGCCTCTTCCAAGAGGCCAAAGAAGATTCCACTGTGGTGGGTAGGGAAGAGGTAATAAGACCGCCTCAACAGTGGCTACTTTGCCATCAGCCACTGCGTCAGCCGCCCCAAAACCTCTCTGGGGACCTGGTTCACAAGACTGCAGTGGGAGGCAGACTCTCATAGAATCTGAAAAAATGGCAGGCTATTACTTCAGATGCATGGGCATTAGAAACAGTTGCCTGGGTTACTGCCATCCCTTTCTAAACAAATAAAAAAGCCTCAGATTCAACCACCGGGGAACAGCTCTTTCAAAGTTCCAGATCCAGTGCTATAGTACCAGTACCTGGAGTGGAGAGTAACAAGGGTTGGTACTCCCCGTACTTTCTAATTCCAATAAAGGACGGAGGAGTGAGACACATCTTGGACTTAACAGACTTGAACAAGTTTCTCAGGAAGGACAAGTTCAAGATGCTTACCCTTTCCCAGATCCTTCAGGCCCTCCAGCTTCAGGACTAGATGGTATCATTGGACCTTCAGGATGCTTACTTTCATGTGCCAATTCATCACAAACACAGAAGGTACCTGAGGTTCACCATTGGCGGTTCTCATTATCAGTTTCGAGTTCTGCCATTTGGGCTGACCTCCGCCCCAAGGGTTTTCACCAAGTTAATGGTGGTGCTGGCAGTGTGTCTCAGAAGAGGGGGGATTCACGTCTACCCCTACCTAGACGATTGGCTCATCAGGGCATGTCCCCCCGAACAGGCCCTGGAACATCTCAGCTCCACCTGTCACTCCCTTCAAAAACTGGGCTTCTCCCTCAACTTCAAGAAGTCTCACAGGATCACATCTCAAAGGCTCCAATTCATTAGAGCAGTCCTGGGTGCATCCCTGGGGAAAAGCCTTGCCACCAAGACATTCTGCAGATGGTCACCAAATTCCAGAGTGCCCAGCATCTCCCAGCCTTCGACTTTCCGAGATTGCTCGGCCTCATAGCATCCTGTATTTTTCTGGTGCCAGAGGCTCGCATGAGAATGCGATCTCTCTAATGGGCTCTCAGCACTCAGGGGTCCCAATTCTCAGGAAGGATGTCAGACCTCCTACAGATTCCGAGCAGTGTCTCACAGGACCTTCGGTGGTGGGCCTGCCAGGAGAAAATTCTAAAAGGAGAACTTTTCGGGCAACCATGGACGGAGATAACGGTAGTGAGGGACGTCTCACTCACAGGGTGGTGAGAACACGCCAACGATCTGACAATCAGCGGTCGTTGGTCTCCATCGGAAACAAAACTACACATCAACCTTTTGGAGCTGAGGGCAATCTGTACGGGGAAAGAACGTCCTGATAATGACAGACAACACAGTGACCATGTACTACCTCAACAAAAGAGGAGGTCTAGGGGTCACTGCCACTGCGCAGAGAGGCAATGCAGCTCTGGTACTGGGCAATCCGAGAAGGGTTCTCCGTATCGGCAGTTCACCTATCCGGAGTGGAGAATACGGCGGCCGTCGCTCTGAGCAGGCAGATCAGTCTCCCACGAGTGGGAACTAGCTCAGGAAGTCCTTCAAGAGATCTTCACCCTTTGGGGAACCCCTCAAGTGGATTTTTTCACGGCCCGTGTCAACCAGAAGTGCGAACTGTTCTGCTCCAGGGAATTTCCCCCAAGAGGACGTCTGGGAGATGCATTCATGGCGGACTGGCAATTTCCACTCCTGTATGCGTTTCCTCCACTCCCCGTCATTCCTCCTGTGATCAGGAGGTTGAGAAAGTTCGGGAAATCCATGATCTTAATTGCTCCGGATTGGCCCAGGAGGACATGGTACCCGGACCTTGTGGACATGGCTATCTGTCTTTCAATATGTCTCCCATAAAGAGAGGATCTTCTCTTGCAAGAGGAAGGTCGGGTTCTCCATCCAGAGGTCAAGACACTCAGCCTTCACGCATTCTCTGAGAGGCTGAGATGCAAGGATTGGGACCTCCCGGATGACATAATGGAGATTTTGCTTTCGGCCAGCAAGTCTTTGTAACGCTGCCTTTGGAACAAATTCTGCAGCTAGTGTAGAGATAAGAATGTTGATCCATTTACATGTAATACACCTCTGGTGTTATGTTTTTTGTTACACCTAGCTAATCTGGGGCTCCAGATTTGTACTATTAAAGGATATCTTGCAGTGCTTTTTTATATTTAAGCGCACTTCAGAGGGGGTATCTTACTTTAAAATTCCTCTAATAATACAATTCCTATCCGGTTTGACAAGTCTTTTCCCTCCGATCCCTTTTCAAGTCCCGGTTTGGGATCTCAACGTGGTGTTGAAATGTATGATGTGTGCTCCTTTCGAGCCTATAGACTCCTGTCCTTTGGGGCTGCTAACCTTAAAAACCGTCTTCTTAGTAGCCATTACATCTGCCCAAAGGGTGAGTGAACTTCAGGCTTTATCCTGCAAGCCTCCATACACTATTTTGGGTGAAACCCACCTTTTTACCCAAAATTGTATCTGAATTCCATCTGACTCAGAAAATAACATTACCATCATTTTACCCTCCTCCGGACCCTGGAAAGGAAGAGCAGAGGCTACACAGACTTGATCCTAAACGTGCACTACATTTCTATGTCACAAGAATGACAAAACTAAGATAAGATGTCCAACTGTCTGTTGGCTACACAAGCCACAAGTTGGGTATGGCAATCGCTAAACAGACGTTATCCAAATGGATAATGCTGGCAATATCTGAATGCTACAGACTGGCGGGAAAAGATCCTCGAGAAGGCCTTTGGGCTCATTCCACCAGGGGCATGGCGACTTCCTCTGCATTAGAGGGGAATACCAGTTAAAGATATTTGCGCTGCGGCCACATAGTCGTCCGTACATACTTTCACCAAACATTACAGTTCGAATTCTTCTTCAGGCCGGGAAGGCTTATTTGGTAAGGCAGTCTTGCATTCTGTGCACACAGACCTCTGAGAACTACTAAATTGTCATGAAAATGACTCCCTCCTGCAGAAATACTAGAACTGCTTTGGGAGTCTATCATACAGTAAGGAATACGTGGTAGGACACAATTCATTTGAAGAACAAATTACTTACCCGTGGTAATGTTCTTTCGACTGGATGTTCCCCGCACATATTCCTTATCGCCCCTGCCAACCTACCATGCAGTAGAATGTCCTTTGCTATTGCAGTCTGCGCTGTCTCAGGAGGAGTAACTGTCAGGTATGGAATAGATCCTACATCCGTAAAAACGGAACTGAAGCCAACGGATGCTGCATGCGCTATATATGCCTTCGGTAACGTCGACATCGATACGGAGGCCTCAAGGCCGGTACCATGGAAGCAGGATTCTCCCTCGCTCTTGCTTATCGGTGTCGATACACTCTGTGTATCGTCATCTGCTGCAGCACAATTGGGCTATTGTCCTCGGCATTCCGATTCTTTCAGTGTAGGGTTCGCTGTGTTTTGGCGAAGAGGGCAAGGTCGTGTCTTTCCTCATCAGCTTCTCGATATTTGCCGCCTTTCTCCTCCTCTTGAACTGCCTGTCGGGTCTGGATACCATGTCTCGCCTTGCGGTCTGCCTTGCTCGCTCGTACTGTGCTCCCTTGCTCCACCTTTTTATCCCTGTAGGGAAAGGAAAGGGCCGGCAGGTGTGTGTGGCTTTGGTCAATTGCCTGACTTTGCTTGACTCTTGTGTCGGGACATGTCAAGTAAACAGGTGTCATATTAGTCCGTTGTCTTTGGTGTGTAAAAGTGTTAGTGTCGGAAAGGGGCGGGGGGTGGGGTTTAGCGTGTCAAAGTGTCCTTCGGTGGTCGTATGGAGAAAAGGTGTTATAGGGAATTACAACCCTCATATCAGGAAAGTTGATGACCTTAGAAAGGGAAGATTGGGAGGGTTTGTGAAACAGACGGGAATGGTATAGTCTGGTTATGGTAGACTGGGTGTTTGAAAAAGAATCAGAGGGACGTGGAAAAGATCTCGTAGCATTCGGGCACGTAAAAGAAAGACAGAGATTCTGGGAAATGTAGTTTCCCACAGCACCAGGGTTTAGGTTCTTAAAAGGATTTATGGAAGACAGATGGGTTATTGGCTCGGATAAAGGAGATTCATTGGGAAGAGGGGTTTTGTAATTGGAGTATCCTACAAAGGTCTCTGGGGTCTCATCCTCCTTCTCTTCTTCTTCCACGGTAATATACCAGGTCTCATCTGGGGCATTTCCCAGAGTACAACCCCGGGCT
Source organism: Ambystoma mexicanum (assembly GCF_040938575.1). Classification (NCBI taxonomy): domain Eukaryota; kingdom Metazoa; phylum Chordata; class Amphibia; order Caudata; family Ambystomatidae; genus Ambystoma; species Ambystoma mexicanum. Next base: position 130,553,199 of record NC_090922.1, read on the forward strand.
CCCCTAGCCAGGTGATCCTCCCTCGCTCGTCCACCCCCAGGGTTGGGATCAGAGAGCGCCAGCCCATCCCTGGCCTCCTGAACAAGGGATTCTTGAGGCCCACCTGGGAGAATACCATCGGGTTTCTCACAGCGTACTATATCATCCTCAAGACGGAGGCCCTCGAGGGACATCGTGTCGACTGCATCGGCGCACAGCGCCCTCTGCCGAAAATATTTTTCCGAAGCAGCTGAAGCTGCATGTTATATATCAAAGATGAAGAATACGTGGGACGAACATCTAGTCGAAAGAATGTTACCAGGGGAAATTAACTTGTTCTTCTCACAGGCAAGCCAGGGCAACTCCTTTCCAAGGACTGCCATTGTTGGGATGGTCCATCGGATCTTCCTAGACCAACCAGAGGTGGCCCGAGGCTGTCCAGGCTATCATCGGCCCATCGGCCCTTGGGCCTAGGGCTCTTTGGGACAAAGTACTGAACCTCCCTCTGAGGAGGCATGGGTTACCAGTGACAGTCACTGAGTGCACAACTGCACCTCCTTTGGCTTTTTCCCAGACACATCAAATCTGTATCACTGGGCTGCCTCCTAAGGGTTTGCTGAGACCTAGAACTAAGGGCACCTACACTGGCCAGGAAAAGCCTTTGTGTCCCACTGAAGGAAGGTCCATCAAGATGGGCTCTAGGTAGATGAAGGCCACATCCAAGAAATGTCCTGATACATCCAAAGTCAGGGCAAAGATCCTGCGACACTAGCCCAGGAGCATTGTTGTCTCCAGGCGAGTGAACCACCAGAGCCATCAGAAGGGGATATGATTCTTCTATACCCATACGATGCAAGGTTCTGCTAGAGGTATTTCTTCCGCACACTTACTGAAACACCTTGAAATGAAGAACATCATACCCATCCTTTTAATCAGCACCATGATTGGCCTGGGCACCGCAGGCTTTTCAGCTGTATTCGGTCCCAGCATCAACAACGACATGTATCCCGATCGGTCCACTGATACCTGTAACAGCTACATTGGCGCTCATGGCCTCTTCTTAAAAGCCATATCCAGCGTAAACTACACATGAGGACAGATTCTTCAGGATGTTCTAGACCTTAATGAAATCCAACACAATGGTTGACTACTTAAAGGGACTCCTGCCTCTTGTCACACCTATACAAGTTTCACCGGCCTCTGGCACTGACTCCACCTACATCTACACCAGGCCCAGTGGTCCCTCCTATATCAGACCTACCCCAAACGCCTCAGCCTCAGTCCATCGAGTGTGCATAAACCTCCAGACACAAGTCTTTCCAAGATGAGCTAGGTCGTTGCTCGGCTCTCGCTTCATGCTTTGGCTGGTCTAGATAGCCCTGACACAGGCAAGGATTCAGCCAGTGACAAAGAGCAGGATATCTCTTGTTCGCAAAGGCACTCCACAACAGAATGCTCACCCTGTCAGTATGCCTCAGTGTCTTTGCTCCTGAGGAACCCCAGGAACCCCAGCTCCTGAGGAACCCCAGCAACCCCAGCAAGAGTCCTCTCTGAGGTAATAGCCCTCTGGGCCTCAAATATATCTGGGCTACCCATACATAAAGAGTTCTTGTCTGAGGCTACAAAGCTATAAGAGTAGCCACACTTGCTCCAGCCTACAGAAAAGAAGCTAGAATCCAGATATAGACAGTTGGCCTTGGAAAACACATGCCTGACCTCCCTCCCAAAGCCTCACTTTGTTTTAATGGTGTTGGCAACATTGTATACCAAACCCTTGGGATCCTGTACGCCTTCTTCCTCGACAGCTTGTGTCAACAGAGAGAACAAGCTGTTGTGTATCCTACAGTCGCCAGGTATATCCTAATGCCTCACTCCATTTTATGCAGGCCAATGCTGATGCACTTGTGGCAGCCAGAAATCAAAGACTGTTGTGAAGGCAAGAAGCATTGGTACATCACATTGATATGGCGAGCAGGGGATTTGCTCTTGGTGCAGATATGTACAGAGTGGCATAGATGCTCTCGAAACGTTCTCCACGGAGGTACCAGCCCTCACTGCCGATCTGTTTCGATTGTCACAATCTTTTCACTCCTCTACAGATGAGGAACTAAATAAATGCAAGACTTCTGCCCAGGCAGCAAAAGCACAAGCTGTCTAGGTCAAGCCTGGCTGTCCTAGAAACTCCAGACAAAGAGCGTTTGGTGAGTTTCGGGGCTACCGAGATAGACAAGCTAGGAACCCTGAGTGCACCCCTGGCTCCCACAGGCAAAAACTCACTAGAACTGTAGCCTCTTAATTCTCTGCCCAAGGCAGCCCAAATAAGCAATGATTGAAAATTGCTAGTCCACCTCACTCCAGTCGGCTGCAGGCTCACCCTCCATCACATCACTGGCAGACCATGTTCCAGGATAACAGGATTTTATCTGTAGCATCCAAGGACTTCAACTTAAGTATCCATGCCCTTCCTCCCTCTTCTCTTACTCAACTTCGGCTAGGCCCAATTCTGCTTTTACGGCAGGTCATCAACCTGCTGTTAATTCAAGCGATTAAGCCAGATCTCCTCGCCCAGAGAATTCAAGGATTTTATTGCCCAAAAAGAACCAAGCGGATCTAAGGGATATTCTTGACCTCTGGTTCCCCAACCCCTTTCTTCCCATGATAAGTTCAAGATGATCACTCCTGTGATCTGGCGAGGAGAATGACCAGTTTTATGCTGTGGCCCTCAAAGATGCCTGCCTCCCTATGTCGCCATCTGTGACCCTGACTGAACATTTCTCAGGTTCTCCATCAGTAACCACCATTATCAAAGCAGGCCCTGCCCTTCTGACTCCACGCTGCTACAAGGGTGTTCTCCAATCTCATGAATGCTGTGGCCAGAGCTTTCATCTCGGAGGGATCCATGTTCTATCCCTAACTTGGCTGGTGAGAGCAAGGTCTCCTCCGAAGATGCTTGCGGCAGCCCACATGCTGGTGGATACTTTTTTCAACCTTTGGTTCGCCATGAACCTCAAGAAGTCTACCTTCAGAACCTTACCTTCTTGAGGATATTTGGGATTGCTCTGCTGCCAGAATCTTCCCATTACCCCTCTGCATGTCGGACACAAGGCATACAGTAGTAATTTATTTAGAGCAAATGAGCCACCACAGCCTGGTGGTTCCAGAGACTACTGAGAATTATGTCGGGGCTTTGTGTTGTGCGCCCCTCAGGCCTGGCTAAGAAGAGATGGCTAAAACCTCATCTGACAGAGGCCTGGAACCAAGCTGCAGCGTAACTATCTGACTGTATTCTTTTTTTTTTTCTTTTTCTTTCAAGAAACAGCGCTGTTTATTACAGCTGGGCAAGATCAAATCAAACCTAACCGTGCACTGGAACGGATTGATGAGAGCTGACATCTGGGCATAAATCGAATATTAGTTTTATGCTACAAATACTATTGTCCAGGCATTAGAAACTGTTGCAGCCCAGGATGTTCATATTTTCCATGTTTCCCAAGAAACTCATTGGCTAAACTACGTCATATCCTTAGAATTAAACGTATGTTAGTGAACGTCATGGGAGCAAATGGGTCAACAGTATCCCAACTCATCGCCTCCCAATGTGCGGCCACATCGCTTCTCAGCCCTCCCGGGAACAGTTTGCAATTAAACATTTGTGCTGACCGCTGGGACTTTATTATTCTGCCATTGGGCAGCACCATTGCAAAAGGAACACTGAATACCCTGCTTCTGGTGGGAAGAGAGACTTTCACATGGTACCTGCCAGATAACAGCCTTCGCAAACCTTGTGGTGGATGCTCTAAAGGCTGGCCACCTCCCAGGTACATAGAAACTTACAATTCCTCACAGGAACACCGCTCCATTCAGGTTCCCATAACCACTCACCAACAGGCACTTGTAGCTATGTGATTGGTTTTCTGGCTCACGCCCACTTCCCCTCTCCCCCTGAGTGCCTATGGAATTGGCTTGTGTTCAGAGCAGGCTTCCTGTGTGAGGCCCAACCTGGGGGCATCCCTGCTAAGTGTTTAACTGGGATTTTTCCATTTCTTGTAATACTATACAAAAGCTTCCTGGGCCAATGGCATAGACCGTGCATCCCTACCCCCATATTTCCCTGCAAGCCTTTCTTTTGTTTTTTTATAACTCTTTTTATTACGTTTTACAGAACAAGAAAAACAATATGAATGTACATTAGCAGCACAGGCAGCGGGCGGTCATAAGAAAACAATATAGACGGTAGTCATTATAAGCCATACATGGAGCACCAAAGTTCTCAGATTGCAGGGGGGCGGGGGTGATGGAGGCTGTCAGTGGGTGAGGATCACCTGCTTCCTTTAGGACATCTGTCAGTATTCTGAACTCAGTCCTTATTTCCCCCCACTTCCCCTATATTTTCTGAAATTTCAGAGGGCACCCCCTTGCAGTGTAAATGCATAATTCCAGGGAGGCACATCTGCTCATTTCGTTGGACCATCGGTCTATGCATATTGTATCTGCAGAACCCCAGGTGGCAGCGGTTAGTCTCTTTGCTACCCCTAGTGCCACTCCAAGGAATGCTTTTTCATATTTGGTGAAGTTTGTTTCTCCCCACAGCCCCAGTAGTATCAGTTTTGGGTCTCTCGGTACTGGGGATCCCATTATCCCAGAGAGTCTAGTGATGCACGTCGCCCAAAACTCCTGTAATACTCTGCACTCCCAGATCATGTGAAAAAAGGTGCCTTCTGCTCTTCTACATCGTAGACATTCCCCATCATTGGCCCTTCCCCATTTAGCCATCATTGTTCTAGAGTAGTATGACCTGTGTAATATTCAGAACTGTATCAGGCTCAACTTGGCATCAATACCTATTTCTCGGGGTAACATCAACGCCTCCACCATTCTTCCGCCTCTAATGTGCCTAGGTAATTTTCCCATTTTTCTTTCAGTTTTGTAAATTCCCTGGTGCCAAAGGACTTGAGCGCTTGATAAAGAGTGGAGGTGATCTTAGAAGGAATGCGGTCCGGGAGAACATTTGTTTCTAGAGGGGTACAGGCGGGTACTACAGCAAGCCTCGGAAATTAGGGCATTGATGGCATGTGTGAGCTGTGCGTTTCTAAAGTGATCCATAGATTGCAACCCATATTTCCCCTTCAGGGTCTCAAAGTCTACAAGTCTCCCCTCTTGAATAATATCCGCCAGTGTGCATAAACCACTCTTCTCCCAGGTTCCGAAATATCCCAGTCTCTGTATTTCGGGGAGGTATGTGTTGTGCCACAAGGGCTGAATCAATGTTGGTCTGCTGCCCCATCCTATGTGTCGGTACGCCCCCTCCCAAACTCGGCGGGTATGGAGTGACATTCTTGGTATCCCTCTCAGGCTCTTGTCAACGTACAGTATCTTTAAGGGGGAAAAAGAGCTGCTATCGCTCATTTCTACCCGGATGTGCGGGATCCTTGGGTCGCCATGCAGCCATTCATTAACCACCCCTGTTTGTGCTGCCCAGTAGTAGATACAAATATTTGGTAATCCTATACCACCCTCCAATACTGAGCGTTGGAGAGTTCTGAGCGCAATGCAGGGTTGCTTCCCACCCCAGAGCAGTGTGCGTAGAGTCTTATCAATGGCTACAAAGGTTGCGATGGGGATGGGAAGTGGGGCGTTCTGTAGGACACAGAGGAGCCTTGGAAGCGTGATCATTTTAAACAGTGCTGCCCTCCCCAATAGCGATAGTGGAAGAGACTGACAGTGTGAAACATCGTTCATGAATCTATCCACCAACGGTTGCAGGTTAAGCCTAAGGAAATCATTTTAATGTTGAACTGACCCGTATGCCCAGGTAGGTGAAGCCCAATACCGAGACAGGGTATAGTCAAGGTTCGGGGATTGCTGCCTCGCCCCCCTGAATAGGGAAGTATATTGTTTTTTGTATATTCACGCAGAGTCCCCCAAAGTGTTGATATTCCGCGAGAATCTGGGACACGATCAAACAGGAGACCACTGGGTTGCCGAGGTATATAAGGGGCAAGACTCGATCTTCTCCTCCCTTAGGCCAGGCGAATCCAGCCCAATTTACATCTGTTCTTACTCTGATCGCTAAAGGTTCGATTGCTAGAAGGAACAATAGAGGTGAGAAGTGGCAGCCTTGTCTGGTTCCGCGACCCAGTGGGAACATCCTGGATCATCTCCCTATTACCCTTAAAAATGCTTCGGGAAGAGCGTAGAGGAGTTTGACCCATGACATGAAGCCTTGCCCGAATTCCATCCACTTCATGATCACCCATAGAGCATTCCACCCCACCAAGTCAAAGGCCTTCTCGAAGTCGACCGCAAGGAGGGCCTACGGGTCCCGGATCTCAGATGCTCTGTCTAGGGCAATCGGGACTCTGCGTAGGATCATTCACATGGATTTGCCCGGCATAAATCTGCACTGGTCTGGGTGGATTAGAGATTCGATTCGATGGACTAGAGATTCGATTACCCCGAGCATTCTGTTAGCTAGTATTTGGGCCAGGATTTTAATGATATAGGCCTATATGAGGCACAGCGTTCCGGGGGTCTTCCAGGTTTGGGAATTACCACGATGCATGTCCTCCAGAGGTCCAGGGGGAGCACGCTCCCAGCTCCCTACCGCAGAGGCACATGCAGTGCATGTGCCACATCGGTGTCCCGGCCAACCGTTTCCATATCTCCACTGGAAAACTGTTATGGCCGGGCGTCCCCGATTGGCGCTGCATCAATGCTTCTCCCACTTCTTCCTCTGTGATCTCAGAGTCTAGCTGCTCTGCCTGTTGTCTAGAGAGCCGAGGGATTGTGATCGAATCAAGGAAGTTTGGGGTGCCTGGTGTGCGTCCTACTGCTGGGGGGGAATACAGTTGTTCATTGTAATTGGCAAAAGCCTCTGCTATATCGGAGTCGCCCGTCAGCGTTTCCCCCTCATCCACTTGAATGACCTGTCCCTTACTTAGTTCCTGTCTCTCTAGCCAGGCCAGGGTTTTGCTTGCTTTGTCTCCATGCTCATAAATCTGACTCCGGACCGACCAATGGGCCGTCCGAGCATTATCCAGAGCAGTGTTCCTCAAAGCCTCTTGGGCCGTTATCAGGGCTTCATGTGCGGTGTGAGTCCCTTCCTCTAGCAGTTGTTCCTCCTGCCTGACCACTTGACTCTCTGCCTCGACAATCTCTGCTTACGGTGAGCAGCTACCAAGGAGATTGCTTCCCCCCCGCAGGACCGTTTTATACGCTTCCCATCTTGTAATTGGGCAATCAGCCGACCCTTCATTGAGTTCAACATATTCCAAGGTCTTATTAGAGAGTCCTTCCGCAATCTCAGGTACCCCTAGATAATAGGTGTTCAAGCGCCAGGTGGCTTCCCGTTTATGCTGTATACCCTTCAGTTTTATCAGTAGGGGGGAGTGATCCGATATCCCTCTTGCCAGGAATTCTGCAGATAGTAGCCTATGGGCCAAATTTTTGGAAGTGAGGACATAGTAAAGTCTGGAGAATGACTTGTGTGCATTAGAGTAGAATGAAAACCATGTGTCCGAATTGTGCAGTGCCCTCGACGTATCAAATAGCCCCATTGCCTCCACAAAGGTGTATAATTTGGTTGGGACATCTCCAGCCCTATTGCCCCTGTATGTTCTGTCTCGAGCGACCTACATAACCTTGTTGAAGTCCCAACCTACAACCCAAGAGTCTGCCCGTTCCTCTATCATTGTTTGTTGCTCACTGAGGATTTCCGCTGTTAGTGTGGGAGGTGCATAGGCTGTGATGAGGCCACAGGTCTCTCCTCAGATGTACCCAAGTACCCCCACAACCTACCCCAAGGGTCTGTCCTCACTTTCTTGGCCTGAAATGGTATTAGTTTATATAGTGCCCCTGGAGCCTCTAGAGAACCCAGCCTGATGGTTGTGGGTGATTAGACCTCCTAAAGAACCTGCAATTAGTGCCCACCAAGTGGGTTTCTGTGATGAAAGCAATATCAGGGGAATATTGATTAAGATATTGGAGCACCAGCTTCTGTTTTATGCAAGACCCCAGGCCGTTAGCGTTCCAGGTCATTATGGAGACCTGTCCTACCTGTGTCATGTCTGCGTGTCTCCTGTCTTGGCGCGGCTGAGGGTGGCATTACCCTCACGTTAGGTCCTCCGTCGATTCCAAACCCTGGTGTCTGCTCCATGCCATTCCTGCTGGTGCTTTGCATTTGTACAATTCGAACCACAACTGTTGAACGATACCATGTCGTAAACTTTTGAGTTTTTCCATGCTCGATCTGGGATGAGAGGGTAGTCTGTTCCGGTGTTTTGCCCAGTGTAATAGTGAACATCTATACCCATTTCCCTAACTACCTACAAACCATATCCCATGAACTCCCCCACCCTGCACTTCCCCCAACCAGAAGCACCTGTCGCCCAAAGTCATGTAACTTTGAACACATACAACTTGATTGGGGAATACCCTGTGGGCTGTCTACTTCTCTTTGCCTCCGACCAGAGCTGCCAGACTTAGGGTTCCATTATTAACAGTGAAGTGTATTGCCGCGAAAAAAGAGGGAGGGGGTGAAATCACCTCCTCTAGACTTCCCCACAGGCTCTCTCGGCTCACCTCATGCGTCCTTGGGTTTTTGGTGCTCCTGCGTTCCCGTTTTCATTGTGTGGTGGCGTGTTTTGCTCAAGAGTCTGAGTGTCACCGACATTATCTTTTCGGGGTGTACGGTATGATATGATATGGCATTTATAACGCGCCTATACACAAGTGTTTAGTCTCTCGGTTTGTCCGGGCGTGGGGTTGAAAGGACCTGTTTCCATCCATTCCCTGGTCTCACGGGGGTTGTGGAACACGTGGACCGTACTGTTGTAATGTAGCTTGAAGGTGGCCGGGAAGAAGAGCGCATATTTGATGACCAGAGTTGAGAGTTTTCTCTTTACAGAGTCATAAGATTGTCGTGATTTCTGGACTTCCCCTGTATAGTCAGGGAAGAACCCGATCAGGTTGCCGCTGTATGTTATCAGGCCGGTTGCTCTTGCCATATGCAGAAGTGTATCGCAGTCTCTATAATTCGTGAGTCTGGCGATCACAGTGCGCGGGTGGCCCCGAGAACCGGTCTGCCAGCTGGGATCCTGTGTGCCCTCTCAATGGAGAAGAAGTTCAAACGTTGTTTAGGGGCCATGAGGTCTGAGAGCCAGCTTTCTAGAAAGAGTTCCATGGTTAGCCCCACCTCTCGTTCCGGAAGGCCAAGTATGCAGAGATTGTTACGGTGGGACCTCCCTTTGTTGTCTTCTGCTCTATGCTCTAAAATTGTGAGTTTCTGCTCCATTTGCTCCAGGCGGACCTCCATTTTCTTGACAGTGTCCTCGGTGTCAGATATCCGTTGCTCTGTTTCTCCTACGCGGGATGTCAATGTAACGCTCACCTGATTCCCGTAGAGGCGCCGGTCTTGACTGGGCGTATACCGTATCTGCAAAGGTGATGTGTAACACACGGCTGGCTCTTTGGGCTGGACCTCTGTGCACTGTATGTCTGACTTGAAGGGTAAGATGTCTGCAGATAGAAAATATGGGATTAAGGAACTGGGTTATTGGATGTCTCTCTCTTCTTCCCTTTCTCTTCTCCTGTAGAACCCCAAAGGTTAACGCTCTCACCTTAGGTAAGTGAACGCCGTGCTCTCCATCTGCCTCGGGGCAGGGTGCTGTAACCAGTTTCTTCACTGGATAAGGGGAGCAGGCCTCTTGACTTCAGAGGACTGCTGTCCGTCGTTTACTGCACGAACAGTAAGTTTCGAGTAATTCTAATGTCTTTAAAGTCTTTAGTAATGATGTTTCTTGTTTTGCAGGGTTCTGGCGATGGCGGATGCCGGGCTGAAGTGAGTTGAAGATGGAGCCCGTGTGATGAATAGAAGCGCCTGGAAGCACGTAAGTAAGCGCTTGTTGCCTGCTTCACGATGCGCTCTAACTGTCTTTTTATTTTGCAGGTACAAGTCCGGAGCGGCTGCAGGGTGCCGGAATACCCACTGGGTTAGATGTGGAAAGGAGTAATGGCACGTGAGTATTAAAGTTCCCCAATGTCTTTAAACACACCTTGTTTTGTCTTTCAGATGCGGGATGCAGCGCCGAAGGCGTTGGTGACAGCCGATGGACCAGGTAAGTGAAGAGCTGTCACTGAAGACCGTAATGCTAACCTGTTCTTTCTTGTCTTTATAGGTGTTGCTGAAGACTGGATTCAGCATGGTAAGCCTTTTTCCTTAGGCCCAGGATCAGATGCAGAAGACACGATGAGCGTTCTGCTGCAGAGGATGCAGAATAACGCAAAGCAAGATTCATCCATCGGGTGTGGTTTAAATAGCCTCCTGTAGTGCTTAGGTGTCTCCTTCCACAGCCACGCCTAGGTAAGAAAAGAGTTCCTGCTTTCCAGAAGAGTTCCAGTGTTCTGAATCTAGGGAGTGGCTCCTGCCCCACCCAACAGGAAAAGTAGTTCCAAACAGAAGAGGATCAGAGGCTCAACTGGCAGGCAAGTAAGCAGCATGGTCTGCTGCAGGTAAGTCCACCCAAGCATTATGAGCCCGGCGCTTCCAGCGCTGGGACTGGGCATATTTATGAGCCTGGTGCCACTGGCGCCAGGACTGGGTCCAAAAGGTCCCAATTGGGACTGGTTGGCACTCGGAACCTGGGTTATGGATCTGCTTCCAAGGGAGTTGGGAAAACCCTGACCTTTTGGAAGCAGCGATCATGACAGTCAAGTGTCTCAGGTCTTGTCATAGGAAGGAGTCTTCGGAGGCAAGGCCATCAATTTTCATCCCCATTGATGCACTGGATTCCCCAATGGCCGTCATAATGTCTGTGAGCGATGGGGGATCAGGTTTGCTCCTCCTGTTGTGGTGTTGCCCATCATGTTGTCTGTCGATCCGGGGGCCTTTGCCGGGGTGCTCATAGTATACTTGTCAATTCTGTTTTGCATTGCTCCTCTCCGTGGCATATCCTTCACCATCTCTCGGACGTGGCAGAGCAGTCCGGCGGAGGTAGTAGTCCACTTAGTTGCTGTGTAGTGGCCGGTTGCCCTGTGCGTGGCAGAGAGTCGTCAATTGAGGCCGGTCAGATGCAGTGTGTTGTCTTATCCCACCCAGCGGGCACCTGGTCCGGGATCCCCAGTGCTCGGGTCTAGTTTCATACACCGGTGGGCTGGTTGTATTGTGTTAGTCTCCTGGGGGGTTGTGGGGAAGTCTTGTACTATCAGAGAAGTGTGGTCCTCTGCCGTTCAAAGCCTGCTCCTGCAGTCCCCCATGTGCCCCTGCACACCCCTTCCGGGCTAATTGGTCTGCCTTATGGTCCTATGGAGCCCAGTGCCTGCTTACCTCCACGTCTGTCTGCTCCTATTCGCAGCAGCGTGGCCCAATTCAGGTCCGCTTCCCCACGTGCTGCAGGCCCTAGGGCCGCAAAGTTCCAGTCACACAGGCTGACGGCAGTGGGGTGTGCTTGGCTGGTATCCCTTACGCCTCCAATGGTGAGCGCCTTATTTGGTGTGCCCCCAGTCTTATCCCAATTGAGGGAGGGGGCGGGGGGTTCACAGGGTATGTTGTCTGAGGTTCCCTGTTGGTCGGCCAGTTGTCCACCTTTGCCGTAGCCTCTCTGACCAGTGTCCGTGCTATTTATCTTTAAGTCTGCTCACCCCCGGCCACCTCTTAGGTTTAGAGGCGTATGTTAGGGTCTCCTTTCTCCTTTTATGGCAGGTAAGCGCATTCCAGGCCCAGACTCCCAGCCAGTGGCACACTTACTTGGTAGGCCGTTTTCTGAACCGGCGTCGCTTGGTACATGGGCTCCTCCAGGCCACCGCCCTCTGGATCCTCGTTGCACTGCAGTGGCTCCTAGTCGGGGGAGCTCGGGGGGGGGCCCTCGGCGAGTCAGGCTCTGTGCAGCCCCATGCTTATGTGGCTCTTATTGCGCCTGTCTCAGCTCTGTTTCTTTGGGGGTGGAGGGCCTGTCCCAGCGGGGAAGGCCCTCTGCCGGGCGAGAACGCTCTTAAGCACTTGCACGGCCTCAAGCCCAAACTTAATGCATTCTTCTCCTCCCTTTGGAGCTCTTTGTTCGGTTCGCTGTATGCCACTCTTGTATGAGGTCCCAGCAGCCGATTGTGTGGAAGTTCGGTTTGCAGGCACAGCAGATTAGACGTCCCGGCCCCGGGTCTTGGGCATCCCCGCGAGTTCCGTCTGCTGCAATTGAGTTGAGTTCAAGAGGGGGGGGGGCAATGAGCGTCTGTCTAGGGTCCAGGTCCCCAACGTGCTCTGAACCCCCGTTGTTTATGCTAGCCCAGCAGCCAGTGGTGCTCCTCCTCCCTCTGGTCTTCGCGGGGGTTTCCGCTCGGTCCTAGAGCGCCATTAGGTGCGCAGGCCGAGCTAGAGATGAAAACTGCTCCGGTTTTCTTCAAATGGCACTGGTAAGGTTTCAAACTGCACAAGAGTGGCGTGGCAACGCTCCCCTCTCCTCCGGTACCGATAATGCCCTGGTTTGCATCGAGAAGCAGGCTATTTTCAAAGCATTTGGGCAGCCCCGGCAGAGCAGCAGTTTCTTACGACTGCATCCGGCGACAACTCAACAGCGCCCCATCTGACTGTTTTCTGATTTCCCCCGACTGACGCAAGATATTGCATGATTGACTGAGACTCTGAATCTCTCCCGAAGAGCTCCCTTCCAAGAAATTGGATATGAGGAATGCATCATCACAACTGGAGAGCCATGCTGAGAGCACTAAAGATCCACAGGAGTGACATCCTGGGGCTTGAAGCAACCTTCAAGGACCTTTGTGCATTCCTTCCTAGCCTTCAAGAGAAATCAGTACTGTTACAAAGAGACCGGTCAACTGCAATGTTTTTTATAAACATGAAAGGTGGCCCCAGATCTTTTCCCCTTTGTCAGATGGCTTTTGCAATGTGGGATTGGGCATGGAGTTATTTGATCACTTTCCAGGCAGTACGTTTGTCGGGAGTCTTGAACATGGAAGCCATTCTCATCACAAGAAAAACATCATTCAATTTATTGCTTTTCTCTGGCAGATTTCCTCATCCAGCTCTGCGGCTTGGAAACTTTTTCGACAGGGGGCGTAGTGGACCACGAATCGGCCACTGATCGTCGTTCCATCTTGCTCGGTGCTCAATAGTCCACTCCGGAAGTGACCTAAGGCGTCAAACATATACCACGTCGCTACACCCCATACTGCAGCTCCTTTTTTTCCACTTGCTTGCACGCTGCTTTGGTAAACACGGCATCGAGTCTTCTTCTCAGCATTTTTTACTGAATAGTCAAATGTTCTCGCATAAATCCTTGACTGTGATGCCCACTCATCGGATTTCGGGCTTTAAAAGGTGCACCGACTGCCATTCCAATGTCTGTTGTGTGTGGGTGCTGATCACAAAACGGAGGGATGTGCGTCGTGCTCCAAAATGCAGTCGAAATCCATTCATGAACGGGCTGCCAAACTTGCGCTGGGCCGACCATCCCCGAAATCTCTGGCATGGCTGCTCGTCCGGTCCTCAAAGGCCGACACAGAAGGGCCCACCCCCAAAAAAAGAAAACATATCGGCGAAAAGCCAAAAAGCTGTCGCAATCGAGGAGCCACTTGTCTTCGTCGCGTAAGAGGAAGCGACGCCTCCGCCATCGACAAAAGTCCAGCTCATCGTCGGAGAAAGGTAAGCCCTCGGCTGTGCCGACCACTCCAAGAGAGTCCGAACGTTTCGAGAAACAAATGCTGGAAATTTGCAACGTTGTACTGCGAAGCGCGGTTAACTACAGTGAGAAAAAACAGCTCTGTGGCGCCAAGTACCTTTGTTTCTGCAGGTCTTCGTAATGCTGAGGAAAAACCTTCGGAAGGTGCTGCGGCTGCGAACGAAGAGTGCGGACAGAAGAGACACTGTGACTAAAAATATTATTCTACTGGAAAACTGCGACGAAGGAAATCTTCGGTCTAGTTAAGTCTTGTCTGTGGTCTGTGAATATTCGCTTAACTATGCAATAAATTAATATTTCTTTTCTTTAATTCTTCAGGTTCTGTGAGCAGAAGCACCGGTAGCGTTACACCGCTGTCAGCAGGGCAAACGCGAAGCACGCGTTCCAGCGGGCGGAGCTTAAGTAGCTCTCTATGACAAATGACTAGTTCAATGCTGCTGCTTGTCCATGACCCACTAGGTGGTCATTTTATGAGTACTAAAAGGCTATAGAAGTCTATGGTATTTCAATGCTGCGAATGGTATAGATGCCATGTGTGCCAAGCTAACACCCACCTTTGACCCGCTGATCTATGCAATGAGTCCCGCCTGGCCTGAACGTCTGAATCAAGACTATGAATCCTGGTTGTGACACGTAGAATGGCGTTAAATGCCACCAATGTGGGGGATTCCTAGATGGCCACAGAACTATAGAGTCGCGACTACGTCAGCTCTGGCCCCGAAGTTCTCTCCTGACCGGCAAAAGCACAGATCTCCCGGTGACGGGGGCTACCCTGAAAGGCAGTGCGCGGGGCATCACAGCAGTAGCAGGCAGGACGACAACGGCCGCACTGGGACAGGCGGAAAGGGGTATGAAGGTGGGTGCACTCCTCACCCTCCCCCAGCAGGCTCCATCACACGGCAGCATAACGGAGTGTCTCCCGCAACCCTCCTGACATCGTAGCGAGGCACCTGCCAGCCCGCACACCCCTACCACGCAGGCAAGGACCCAACAGGGCCGAGAAGTCAACACCTGGGAGGGGCGGAGTGTCCCGCGCTGCAGCCCGTGACAAGCCGTGGCAGAGGGAAAAGGGTGTCATTCAACCCACAGCAGCGAGCCAGGACATTGTGGGGAGGAGGCCTCAGCTAGGCGCAACCAACTGGTGGGACACAGTGCACCCCTTGCACACAGGCAGACGTCCTTGCTGCCTGCCGATAACGGCCCACGGATGGACACAGCAGGAGCAGCACAGGAGGAGAGGAGGAGCCACCCCCCTCCTCCAGCAGCTTAGGCAGGGTAAGCACCACCACTGGGCCTGCAGCATACCACAACAAAGCCAAATCTGCCCCCAAACAAGCTGGGAGGGGCAACATACAACAGGATATCACGGACTGGGGAAGGGACAGACCCCCAGCTGCCTTCCAGAAGAGGATCACAGAGTGACACAGTGGGACCAGCAGTAAAAGGAAGGGGATTCACACTTCTCCCCCAACACGCCCCACACCAAATGCACCACCACAGGGCCAAGTCAGTACGCCAACATGGTTAACCGGCTAACTCAGTGCCAGGTGAGGGAGCGGACACAAAAACCAACTGGTCACCATAGACTGGGGCAAAGACATATACCTAGGGTACATCGACAGCGGACTCCAGAGGAGTGGTCTGCAATCTTACGCAAGACCCATATTGGTGCCCCCTAACCGAGGTGTTTTTGGAGAATTGGATCACGTCATACCGGCCTCATAGCAGTAGCAGTTAATGCCTGGCACCAAAGGAAAGAAAGCGGCAAGGAAGCTACAAGCGCAATCCAAGCAAAAACCCCTTACAGGAATGCTGGTCCAAAGCTGAACAGGCACCTGGTGAAGAATTCAACACCCAGGAAGCGAAGAACCTAGCAGAAAGCGACATAGCCGCCTCAAATGAGGATATGGAACGCTGCCTCCAATCCTTCCAGGACAAACTCACGGTGTCCCTGCAAGCACAATTTCATACACTCACTACAGAAATTAAAGCAGAACTCGCTGACATGCGCAAAGACATAGTATCCCTAGGGGGGAAGAGAAGACACCAACGAAAGGGCACTGCCGGACCTGGTGCAGGACACATCAAGATCAGAGGAACTGTTAGACCATCTAGCCAGGTTAACACACAATATTGAACTCCAATGCGATGACTTCGAGAACAGGTTGCAGTGGACCAATATCCGCATTTCGGAACCTCCTAGAGGCAGTGCGAGATGCAGACCTTAATGTCAGGATTACCCCGAGACAACGCCTGTTTCCTTTCAAGCAACCTAGAAACGCTCGTGTGAATATTCCACAACGGTCAGCACCCGTTTTCAGCCTTTATCGCTGCGGAACTCACGCGGTCATGTTATCATGGTGACTGTGGCGTCCTCTCCACAAGCAACGCTATCGCGTTTCAGAAAGGAGCCGCGCGAGGTTGCTGTAACGCTCACCTGATTCCCACGGAGGCGCCGACCTGTTCTGGACTGCTATGACCTCTTCTAAGGTGATGCGCAGGACTCGGAAGACGGACTGGACCGGACCCCCAAACCTCGCCTGTCTGGCCCGTAGAAGAATCCTTCTGTAGATGGAAAAGGGGATTAACTGTCTGCTGGATAATGTGTCGGATTCCCCCCGCTTCACCCTCTCACACTCCTCGAACCCCCTCCGCAATTCCCCGTAGAGTCTCACCTTAGAGTCTGAAAGGACGAGCTCTCCATCCTGCTTCTGATGCAGGGGCGCGTTGATTTCCAGTTACTTCACTGGATCTCGGGTTTGGTGAGTATTCAACTCCGCTTGACTTTTTCCGATATGAGGCCGTAAGTATTCAGTTGCAAAAGTTCAAGCCTTAATTGTCCGTTGTCCTTTTCTCTATTTCAGATGCAGGATGAAGAATCCGCGTTGAGGAATGGATTCGCCGAAGGTAAACTCTGGTGAGTCTTTTTGATGCATGGTTCCCTTAGTGATCTTGCTTTCACCCACTAATGCGTGTGTCTTTTTCCCCTTAGGGGCCGGGGTACGGAAGTGGCAAAGAAGCGGCGCCGACCCGAGGTGAGGAAAGATTGTCCCAACAATAATCAGGTAAGTCTTAAGGTGGAAGAATCAGGCCTTCCTCAATCTGTTCCTTCGCTCACCTTTGTTTTGTCTCTTTTTCTCCTTAGGCGCTGAAAGGCGACGGATGGTGCCAATGGTCGCTGAAGAGCCCGAGGGCGCCTCGTGAAGGTGAGTGTAACGCGGCGCTGCAGCGAGCGATGCGATGCGCTTCTAAAAATAATGTCTTTTCTCAGGATCGTCGGAGTGATGGTTCCGGACTCCGGATGGAGGTAGGTAAAGTTCAATTATTCACCTTTCTGTCCTTTCCTTCCTTTTCAGGTGTTCCAGGTTGCAGGCGGGCGTGGCTGGAGCCAGGATGCAGGAGCAGACACGGTGAATGTCCAGCTGCTAGATGCAGAACAACGCGAAGCGTGAGCTGTTCTCTGGGCGTGGTTTAAATAGCCCCCAAAGTAGTTCCAGGTAAGTGTTCTTCCTCAGCCACGCCCGAGTGGTAAAATAGTCCCATAGGTAAAATAGTCCCTTTCAGACCTCAAGGAGGTCTGGATCCGGCAGCATGGTCTGCATCAGGTAAGTCCATCCAAGCACTCCCATAATGAGCCTGGCGCCTATGGTGCCAGGACTGATGCCTTCTATGAGCCTGGCGCCAAAGGCGCCAGGACAATGTCCAAAGAGCCCCTATAAGGGGTTGCTGGGTCCCTCCCTGGGGACATGATGTCTGCTTTCGGGGACGCTGGTCCTGAACTGGCTTCCCGGGAGTATGCATCATGACAGCTGCGGCCACCCATTATAATGCTTCCGGGTTGCCGCACTTGCTGCTTCTGACTGTTTGATCGTAGCTTACGTTTGTCCTGTATTCTTGCTCTCGCTCCTTGTTCCCAATTTGCCCAGCCCCCCTCTTGCCTGATTACCTCCTTACCGACCACGGCCTGCGTTACCTGACCTGCCTTGCCTCCTGATTCAAACCTCTGCACTGCTCGCACGCTGCCGACTCCGGAAAGTTACCTGACCTGCCTTGCCTCGCAAGTCGCTGACTCCGGACTTCTCTCCTCACCAATTCGGCCTTGCACTTGGAATTAAAGACCAAACCATACCCGCATTACCTTGAGTGAACCTGCATTACCCAACTCAATGTGCCCGGACTAGAGACTGTCACTATTGGCGCTTAGGTCACTAGGCGACCTCGTTTCGTCGGGTGAAAGGGTAGGTTGGGTTTTGCAGAGTTCCTCGGTAGTCCCTCATTCTGAACCACATAGGTAAGTCCCATCCATATTCATTCATCGGGTCTACTTGCTGTAGCATTTGTCACTACCTATTCTTGTTATATCTTGTTCTTGGGAGGTTTCATCTGAATAGCTGTTTTTTCCCTTCTACAGAATACGGTACCCGCGTCCTTCATCAGCTGGTGCAGTGATCCCATCTTTCGGCTAATTGATTCCTTTGTAGTTTTCCTTGTGAATACAAAGGGATACATTGGTAGGAAGAGCTCAACGGCTACACGTCGAGTACTTCTACCGGATCGCCAATTCAGGATTTGGCACATCCTGACACTTAAAGAGCAGGTGACAGTCATCTTCAAGGACCTGTTGGGCGCCGAGGGAGAAACAGATATCCCAATAGAGAGGATCCACCGTGTAGGACCGGTACGCAAAGAGCAAAGACCCAGGGGCTTACCCGACCAACACCCTGGCCAGATTGGCCTCCTACCCGGAAAAAGAACTGATCCTTGGGGCGGCGAGGAAAGCTGCGCCAATCTCATACTGCGGGAATGAGATACAACTCTACCAAGACATATCACAGATCACCCTGCAGAAAAGAAGGGACAGGAGAAGTATACTGGAACACCTACAAGCCAAAAAGGTGGACCTTTCCTTTTGGTCTTCTCTTTAGCTGGAATGGCACAACTCTAAGGATAACTACCAAAGAGGAAGGAGCCAGAATATTGCAAATCGAGCTGGACGACCAACCAGACCCTGGTACCCTAAGCGGACACACTCCTAAGGGTCCTCGACACTGGGAGTGGACGATGAAGGAATGCAGCAAACGGAAGCTCCAAAATCTGCCCATACGAGACTCACCTAGCTCCCTCCTGACGGCAAGAGAAGCACCAACAACATAAAGCCGAATACACGAAGTGCCCGGTCGGAATCTGATCACTTTCTTTGACAAAGTCGGGGCCTCGCGGGCTCACCTTGGAATCTAGGCAGGAGGGGAAGAGGGGGTTTTAGGACACCCTGCATAGAGGTTTCCCTGGGCTGTTCAGTGGGTTGCCTCCCAGGTTTGGTCCATGGGTGTTTTAGGAAGGGCAACCTAGACCAGGGAGGGGGAAGGTGGGAGGTGCGGGGGAGGCAGGGAGTGGGGGAAGAGGGGATTTCAGTGCGGTTAAGAAATGGGGATAGAGACAATGGGGAAGAGGGGTACAAAGGGTCTGGTGGATGATCTCTGTACACCTGCAACTTCTGTAACTCTCCAATGCGCCCAGATACCGCCAGGTTAAGGTGCTCTATAGAAATAAATAAAACAATAACAAACAAATAACACTGACTAGCAAAAGGAGGATTCCTAACGGTGGGCACACTTTGATAAAACCAGACATTACAGTGTATGACACTTATTAGGGGGCTGAATACCCCAGTAAAAAGGCGTAAATTGGACGCTTTCTCTCCACGCACCAGCCCGATATACTTGCCGTGCAAGAAACACACATCAGACTAAAGGACCGGCATAAACTAAAATTACGACAATATCCACAAATAATCAAGGCCAATGCCAAAAATAAGACGGTAGGGGTACTCCTAGCGTTAAACTCCAGTGTCCAGGCTTCTATAGTGAACACACAAGTGGATAAGGAAGGCCGCTATATTTTTGCTCTTGCTAGACTGGGCCAGATCACCCTGCGGATTGCCTCCATATACACCCCGAATACAGGGCAAGAGTGCTTTCTAAAAATGGTCTTGAAGCACTTAGAGCAAATTTGGGAAGGCAAAGCCATCCTGCTAGGGGACTTTAATATTGCATGGAACCCGACGCAAGATAGACACGCTAGCGCTAAGTTTACCCGGCCCCTGGTGTACAAAGCCCTTGATACTAAATTTGAACCACTGGCACTTAGGGATCTATGGACGGCGCTGAGAGGGAACGAGGTAGCGTACACCCATTACTCCCATGTACACAAGTTCTCATTTGTGCCTCGAGCACCCTAATAAGGCCGTATCTCCAACATTACAATTCATACCATTACCACCTCAGAACACGCCCCAATATCACTCGCCCTTTCTCTTCCCAAGTCAAAAAGCGCCCTATGGACATGGACATTTCCTGCGGGACTGCTGGAGGATCAGGTCATCGGCGAGGAGTTGGGGCAGACGATTAGTGAATACTTCTACTTAAACCCTAGCGGGTAGACTAGCCTCACCACTCGTTGGGACGCCTTTAAGCCAACCATAAGGGGAGACCTCATAGCGGCAGCGGCACACAGGGGCAAACAAAAGAAGAAAGTGGAAGAAGATCTCGAAAAAGAACTGAGAGACATAATGAAGCAAATGGAGACAGACTTTAGTATGCGGCTTCAGAGGGCATACAGCGACGCTAGGGGTAAATTAATCCTTCTACACACAAAACACATGGAAAAAAGCCTACTCGTCCTCAGGCAAAAATACTACATAAAAGCAAACAAGGCGGATACTCTACTAGCATGGCAACTGAGAAAGAAAAACACAACCCAAACTATCCTGGGGGTGGAGGGCTCAGGGGCTGGGGGGGCAGTAGTACTAACGACAACTGACCAAATCACCGCACAATTCCACACCTTCTATTCTACCCTCTATGAATCGGAACACCCAGAGCCGCAACTCCAACGTGAATATTTACGGGTGACCCTGCTGAAAACGAACCCCAATGCAGAGAAGGACCAACTAGATGGGAACATTTCCTGGGACGAAGTCCAGAAGGCCATTGCAAATCTCCCTCTAAACAAAGCTCCAGGCCTGGACAGCTACTCCGCGGCCTTCTACAAAAAATGTAGCCCCATCCTGGTTCCAAAACTCACTGAGCTCTTCAACTCCTTCGCTACCGTTGGCACAGTAACTCCCACCATGGAGGAGACAAAAATATTATTTCCCAAGCCGGGCAAGGACCCGGCCAAGTGCGGGTCGTACCGGCCAATCGCACTCAAGAATCGGGATGTGAAAATCTATACTAATGTCCTAGCGAACCGCATCGAATATCTGATGCCGATACTAATCCAGCCCGACCAAACAGGATTTATTAAAAAAAACATCAAACCCACGATAACCTATGGGAGGATCTGCCACTTATTAGAAAAAGTAAGCAAAAAAGGAGACCAGGCAGTGCTGGTCTCATTGGACACAGCGAAAGCGTTCGACAGGGTAGAGTGGGCGTTTCTTTTTAACACCCTACGAACAATGGGATTTAGGCCCAAATACATCACGTGGGTGCAGGCCAACTACGCTAATCCCAAAGCTAGACTGCTGGGATTTAGGCCCAGAGGGTCACGAGGCAGGGCTGCCCCTAGACTGCTGGGATTTAGGCCCAGAGGGTCACGAGGCAGGGCTGCCCCCTATCCCTGCTCCTATACGCTTTACACCGAGAGCCCCTGTTAACACGGATTTGCATGTCAGTAGCGATTAAAGGTATTTGCTTCGGTGTGGACGAGCACACTTTAATGGCCTCTGTGGACTATATGGTCCTGGCCATCACAGACCCGCGCAGCATTGGCAGAGTTAGCAAGATTTGGCCAGGTAGCCGGATTAAAAATTAACATCCCGAAGTCGGAAATTCTAAATCTTTCATTAGACCGGGAGGACATGAAGAATATCCGAATCCTAGGGTTTTTTTATCACACGCACCCTAAGGGAGTTGTACGAGGCAAACTTCATGTCATGATCCCAGTAAATGAGCACGGTTCCCATTCAGGCATACAGAAGAAGCAAGGGACATCACATCAGTCAGCAGGTCAACAGTGGGTACAAGCCTGGCACAAATGGCATTTGTAACATTCATAGCATTGCACCCATAGGCTATCATAGTGCTTGCAGTGGTTTTCATACACTAGACATGGCCGCCGCTAGGTCCATTGATAACTTGCAGCACTATTCTATATCCATTGCAGAGGGAGCTACTTAAGTCCCGCCTCCGCTGGAGCGCTCGCTCCAGCTGACAGCGGGTAACGCTACCGGTGTCTCTCCTCACAGAACCTGTCAAAGGAAGAAAGTCGGAGACATTAGTTTTCACAGAAAAACAGAATTCCATAGATATTAAAAAGACCTACCGAAGTATTTCCGAAGCGTTTTCTCAGTCCGCTGTATTGTTCGCAGCCGCAGCATCTTCTGTCAGAAGCTCCCTCACAGCCGCAGCATCTTCTTGGCAGTACCTTCATTCAGAAGTTTCCTCAGCAGACTGCATCTTCCGAAGGTATTTCTTCTACAGCTTTGCAAAAAACCTGCTAACAAAAGGCATTTCATTAACGAACGAACTTAATAGAAATAAGTTTAAATAAGTTACGTACCTGAAGTTTCTTCAAGTTTTCACCGCTTAGTTATTACCGTGCTTTTCCCTAAAGGCTGCAATTACTCTGTGTAGACGAACTACATTTGTTAAAAGTTTCTTCATTCCGAGTAATGTCGCAGCCATTCAGCAGCCATTAACCTTTCCGAAATCCAAGAACCTGCAAGATTAAGGGAAAATAATAGAAAGAGAGATCTCCCCAACGAAGGGACTATGCAAAATCTAACGAATACTAACCCAAGACAACTCAGAAAAGCAAGGGCATTATAAAGACAAGTCTATTGAACACAGCAGCCATCCAAGTTAAATATTCTTCATACCAACGCGCTCCTGTAGAATACAGGATGGAGAGCTACACAAAACATAAACACAGGTGAGAAGGGACGGATTACCAAAGGCACACTGCTATACAGTAATTTCCCAGAAAATAGATATTATAGTAGTTCTATTGTTATTATTGTCGTTTACACAGAAAAAGAATCCTAAAAGTGCCCAAGTAACAGACCCACTGGCTGAGAAGGCATTACGCTCCTGAGGAGTCCAGGTAAGCGTTACAGGACACGAAGCCATACTTAAAATACTCCACATGAGCGTAATGGAGGACACAGGAATTGACAATTTATCCCAGTTATTGGGATAGTTAAGGGCAGAAGTCCATGCAGCTAGGTCTGAAACCAACTCTCTTAGGAGAGAGTTTGTTGTTAACAGAGAGCGCACTGAGGAATTGGGTTGCCAATTGCTACAGTCCCAAGCAGGACAAGCACCACTTCTTAGTGGGTTTCACAGGGTCAAATTTCCGCTCCCAGCCCTCCTCTACAAGTAGTTTTACCCGGGAACATTCCACTAGCAGCCCCAAAGAGATTTACAGGGGACCCAAGGTGTTTTGCAGTTTTTATGAACCAATGTAATTTACACTTTCTATGTAGACCTGGGGTATTTCCTTCAGATCAGGCCAAGGTGGCATTTGTGTTGTCATATCTGGGTGGACATGCTGCGGATTGGTCCATACCCCTAGTTAATCGAGATGATCCATTACTGAGGAAATTTCCTGGTTTTCGGCAGGAGTTGGAGAAACTTCTCCAACATGGGGTCTGGCATGGATTCACATGCTCATGAATATTCCCCGTCGTTAGGCTGGGAATCCTCGGTAAAGAAAAAATCAGTTTGTTTCGTTTCTGAACGGTCTTTCTCCTAATACCCAATCACTTGTCTCTGGGTCATACTGCCCCCAGCCAATGACTGCCCTCTACCTAAGCCCCTCCTCTGGTAGCCATCTTCAGATTTTTACCGTACGTTCAAGTGTGGGAGTCCTCGTGCTTAGCTCTTGAGCTTTTACTGCGTATAGCATTTTTTCTATTTTTTTGGTCATTTGAGCCTCAAACTCCACCGATTCATCTTCCGATTAACAGGGACCCGTTTCGTAAACCTCTACCTCTACGCCCCTCAAGGGTGATTTTTCCATCGAATTCCACTTCTTGGAGGATTCCAGAAGATCTTTGAGGCCTACCCTGCGTGGACATGGCCGAAGACTAGGAGACTCCACGCCTCTGTTTACGATCTGCCCAGGATGTGGACTACAGAATTTCTTCAAGGAGGATGGGCACTCCCGGTGCCTCTACTGCCTTCACTCAGACAAATCGCACGTGGAGGAGGCCTGTGCATTCTGCAAGGAGTTGTCCTCCCGCACCATGAAGGACCGTCACAAGCGGCTCGCTGACTGGCTGGAGACGAGCCCAGCGGCAGGTGAGCCCCAGCAACGTACTTCTCCCAAGAGAAAGTCTGAGCGGTCTTCTAAGACCTTAGAGGGCACTCCCGCGACGAGGGCCCAACATAAGGCAAAGCACTGCAAGTCCGCGGGCACTGGGAGCCGTTGGTACAGGCTCTGCGGCTGCCAGGCCGGGCGCAGCATCGCCGACACCGTCATCCACGAGCCAACACTCCAGCTCGAAGACAAGGAAGTCGGACAACCCGGGTAAGCTTCGGGAGAAGGCCCGGTCGGCTCTGACGGAGAAAGCCAAGGAGGAGCGCGGCATTGACTGTCCCCCCACGGTGAAGGCCTCAGACGCGCCTATGGTCATGAAGGCCCAGATTCACCAGGCTAAGGCTTCGATGTAGGGAGTGGTAGCGTCCCTGGTGAAGACCGCAGATGCGGCCCCAGGGGAGACGACCCCCAAGCCAAGAAAAGACCCCCGTGAAGCCCCTGGCCGAGAAGAGGGGGGTGGGGCACAATAGTCCTACTGCACTCAGATATCTCCTCCGAGGACGAGCTTTCGGGCCTCAAGGCAGTTCTTGGCAAGAAGTTTGTCGAGGTCAGGTCCTACGGGAAGGACTCCGACAAGGCGGATGTGGAAAGCGACAAGAGAACTGACGAGGAACGGCAGGTCGGCGAGGAACCGGAGGACTTACGGCACTGTTAATGCTACCGTCGCAACCGCTGCCACCACCAACAGACAGGTCGGAGGACATCTTACTAGCCCTGCACACCCTGTGCTCAGAAATGAGGACAAGGATGCCCTTGCCTCAGGCGGGCGATCCAGCGGCGCCTGGACCGTCAGGAAGCCCTCCACCCAAGCAGAGGCGAGTCCATCCACCCCCACCCTGCCATCCTTCACCTCCATCCCCTCTGCCGAGGGACGAGACGGGGACGGACGACGGTGGCGGGGACGGACAACGACGGCGGCGGCGACGATGGAACAGATCTCCCGTCGCCGCCACCCCGGGCTTCTTTTCCTGACGGAATTGGCTCGTTCCACGCCATGATCGCTAGGGCCTCAGCAGCTGCGCCCCGAAGAGCAGAAGGAGGGATTCCTTTATCAGCGACGAGAGGCCAAGAGGAAGACCGTGCTCTCTGTCTCGCTGTTGGACGACATCTGGGACAAAGGGCTGTCCCTCCTGAAGAACCCATCCTCGGCCCCGGCGAAGAGGGACCGGTACAAGAACAAATACCGGGTTTCAGACTTTGCACCTATGTGCCTCAGACTGCAGCCATTCCCAGACTCAGTGGTCTCTGCGGCGGCGAAAAGAAATCTGCAGGGGCGACAGCATCGACTTCCACTTCACCGCCGGAAGGCGAGGGGTGAAGCTGGACGCCGTGGGACGTCGGGTCATCTTGTCGGCGGCGATGACCAATAAGGTGGCCAACTCTCTCGCTATTGTGGCCCGCTATGATAGGGAGCTGTGATTTAAAATCGCCCCCCTCCTGGACTTCCAGACGACAAGAGGGCGGAGACCCTTGAAATCTTAAAAGAAGGCGAGGTGGCTTCGGACCACACCATCACTGTGGCCACGGACATCGCCGACACCGGCTTCCGCCAGATGGGCAACAGCGTTTGCCTTCGCCAGCGTGGTTGGCTCAGGGCCACCGACTTCCGTCAAGACGTGCAGGTGAGGGTACTGGACATGCCCTTTGACGTGGACAACTTGTTCGGCAAGGCAGTGGACGAGTCACTGCAGGCCATCAAGGCAGACACTGAGACAGGCCGTGCCTTGGGCACACTCCAACACCGACGGCTGTCCTTTCGGTCCTCCAGAGACAAGTCACAGGTTGCCTTCAAAGGATTCGGTGGCAGCTCTTCTTCATACCATCAAGCGCCCCATTCTTTGTCCCAGGAGGCCTACCTAGGCCGCAGCAAGTCCAGAGGACATCGTCATTGTCGCCGAGGGGCCCAAGGTGGTAAGGCCTCGGCGAAGCAGGACTGAACCGGCCGTGGCGTCGGGCCCCCACCCGAGCACTCCGGTGGGAGGCCGGCTGGCGAACTTCATCGGCGTGTGGAAGTCCATCTCCACCGACTGTTCGGTGCTGGATGCCCTGGCCCACGGACACACTCTGGAGTTCCAAAGGAAGTGTCCCAGTTTCCCACCTGTGGCCAGGAAAGAAAACCACCTTCTACAGCTGCTTCGAGGTGCGAGCAATGCTGAAAAAGGGCACAAAGAAGCTCCGGGGCTCCGGAGTATACTTGCGGTACTTCCTTGTCCGAAAGAAGACCGGGGGTTGGCGGCCCATTCCAGATCTTCGCCGCCTCAACAAATACAGAAAATCCCAGAAGTTCCGGATGGTCACCATTCAGCATGTGCTGGCACAGCTGGAGGAAGGTGACTTCCTGTCGTCGCTGGACTTGGAGGATGCCTATTTCCACATCCCCATTCACAAGGGACATCGAAGGTTTCTGCGCTTCGTGGTCCAAGGGCGGCACTACCAATTCAAGGCCCTTCCCTTCGGTTTGAAGTCGGCCCCAAGGGTCTTCACCAAGTGCCTGGCACGAGACATTCCGTCGTGCGATTCGGTGGTGGGGTGTCTGCGCGCATCTCGCGGCGGGCACAGACTTTCAAACCCCAGTGTATCAGGAGACAGTGATGACGGACGCTTCCCTGGAGGGATGGGGCGCACATACCAGAAATCTCCACGTAAGAGACCTGTGGCTCCCAGAGGAGAGACCGTTGCACAGCAACGTTCTGGAGCTCCAAGCTGTGTTTTGGGCCCTTAAGTCATTCCTTCCGTCCCTCAAGTGCAAGGTGGTGCGGGTCTTCACTGACAACACCACCACGATGTTCTACATTCGGAAGCAGGGGGCACCAGATCCCCAGCTCTCTCCAAGGAAGCGCAGGACCTATGGCACTGGGCCGTCGCCCAGAAGATGTTTCTGGTACCCTTTCATCTAGCAGGAGTGAAAAACACTGTCGCCGACTCACTCGGCAGGGAGCTGCGCTCTTGCCACGAGTGGGAACTTCGGCAGGATCAGGTGGACCTGCTGTTTCGACGATGGGGCAATCCCCAGATCGATCTGTTTGCGACGGCAACGAACACCAAGTGCCAGAGGTTCGCCAGCAGGTTTCCCCAGCCGGGGAGCATGGGGGATGCGTTCTCATTCCCCTGGGACGGCCTGTTTCTCTATGCGTTCCTACTGTTGCTGTTGCTTCTGCGACTCATCAGTCAACTCAGATGGTCCCGGTGCAGGATGATGCTCGTTGCACGATGATCCTCGTTGCACCAGTGTGGCCGAGGCAGATATGGTACCTGGACCTTCTGGACATGTCAGCGTCCCCTCCAGTCAAGTTTCCGGCAGGCACAGATTGATCTTCTCGCCAAGAAAGGAGGTGCGATTCTGCACCACGACCCGGGGTCGCTGAACCTGCAGGCCTGGCTCCTGCAGCGCTAGAGTTTGGAGGGAACGAGATCCTGGTGGACTGCAAGGAGGTACTTGCCAAGGCCAGGGCTTCTTTGACTCTTAAGTGCTACGGACATAAAT
The DNA here is from genome assembly GCF_040938575.1 of Ambystoma mexicanum. Lineage (NCBI taxonomy): Eukaryota > Metazoa > Chordata > Amphibia > Caudata > Ambystomatidae > Ambystoma > Ambystoma mexicanum. The sequence continues at coordinate 130,580,673 of NC_090922.1, forward strand.
GGAAGAGGTTCACCGTCTGGTGCTGTGCACAGAAGATAAAACCCTCTGTGGATTACAGCCCCTCAAGTGCTACCGTACTTGCTGTCGCTGGCCAAGGCGGGGCTGGCACACGCTTCTATCAAGATCCATCTGGCGGCTATCTCCCGCTACACCAGAACTCCGGGACGATTGTCACTGTGGTCGCAGCGCCTGGTGAAGGAGTTCATGAAAGGACTTTTCTGCTCGTTCCCGCCGGTGAAGGCGCCGACCCCGGCATGGGAGCTCAATGTGGTGCTGACTAGGCTCATGGGTCCTCCGTTTGAGCCTCTGCATTCGGCACCTCTGAAATTCCTATCGTGGAAAACAGCGTTTCTGGTGGCCATCACCTCCGCACGACGTGTGGGAGAGATCAAGGCCCTCTCCTGTAAGCCTCTGTACTTGACATTCCACGCAACGAGGGTCGTGCTGAGGTCCCACCCCTCCTTCATGCCCAAGGTGCCGTCGGACTTCCATCTCAACGAGCCCTTGGTGTTACCTGTTTTCTTCCAGTGTCCTTCGTCGCCTGCTGAGAGGACTTTGCACTCGCTGGATGTGGCTAGACACTGAAGTTCTACGTGGACCGCGCAAAGAGTTTTAGGACGACGTCACAGCTGTTTGTGAACTTTGGCCCTGTGAACCAAGGGAAGGCCCTCTCCAAGGCTTCCATTTCCAGATGGCTCTCCGGCTGCATCACCCATTGTCACCGGTTGGCCAACCGACCGTTGCTTTGCCGTTTGAGAGCCCATTCGACCAGAGCGATCGCTGCAACTACGGCGTTCCTGTCTGGTGTGCCCTTGCTGGACATCTGCAGGGCTGCTACGTGGAGGTCGATGCACACCTTCACGAAATTCTACTGCGTCGACCGGGATTCCACGGAGGAGTCCAGAGTCGGCCAAGCAGTGCTGTGCAACCTATTTGCTTGAAGGTGAGCTTGGTGAGGAGGTAAGAGATGCTTAATGTTGAGTTGTTTAAATGCTTAATGTTGAGCCTTGCCACCTCCTGTGGTTGTGCATGTGTGTACTGCTATGTATTCTTTTATTCATGAGCATGTGAATCCATGCCAGACCCCATGCTGGAGAAGGAACAAGTTACTTACCTGTAAATGTTGTTCTCCAGCATGGGTCTGGCATGGAATCACATGCGAATTCTCCCACCTACCCCTCTGCGGCTCTTCTCTTGGTCCTACTGCCACTTCACGTGGTACCAAATCTGAAGATGGCTACCAGAGGAGGGGCTAAGGTAGAGGGCAGTCATTGGCTGGGGGCAGTATGACCCAGAGACCAGTGATTGCTCAGGAACAGGCCTTAGATAATGAGCTGCTCTCTTTACGCCAAGGTAACCAAGAATTGTTGGCTTACATAGCCTCCTTTAATCGATTAGTGGCAGAGACTAATTGGCCTCAGGAGAAGAGAACCACACACTTTTACCGAGGATTAAGAGAACTCAGATATTTTAGCACAAGTTGTGAATCCTCCTACAGGTTGTGCTGAATTCATAGACCTGACAATACAGCTGGATCACTGATTGCAGAACCGGCTCTCTGATCGGGCCAGATCAGAGGCTAGATCACTTTATGTTCGTTCAAAAGACTCTTGAACTCGTCCAATGACTGAAGGTCATCCTGAGCCAATGCAGTTAGGTGTTCGGGGTTTCATATCTAAGGAAGAAGGAGACAAGAGAAGACAGCAGAACTTTTGTCTCTATTGTGGTTCAGCAGGTCATCATTTGCGAAACTGTCCAGTGAAACCCATGGAAACCAGTGGCAGCAGTAGACAAGGTGGACAGGAAAATCACAGAAAATGAACAGCCGGAAAACTCCAATGCCTGACCAGTGTAGAGGTCGACTTGTCAAGCCAGAAGAAGGAAATTCAGATCTCTCATTTCGTTGTTCCAGTCATCTTAAGTAGTGACCTTCAACCTTCCAAGATATATGCTCTGGAAGCATATGTGGACAGTGGTGCGATTGGGACCTACATGGATAACGAACTAGCAGGCAAGATGGGTATTGGTGTGCACCCAAAGGCTGTGGTAGAAAATGTCACCGCAGTAGATCGTACTCAACTAATATCCGGACCAATGACGAAGTGTACTGAAGTTCGCATCTTGCTTTGCCAGGAGGAACATCGGGAAAAGATATCGTTTGACCTAATTAGTGCTCCACAGTTTAAAGTGATTTTAGGAATTCCATGGTTAGAGAAACATAATCCACAGATTGATTGGCGTGCCAAAACCTTAGTTTTCACGAGGAATGCAGGTATTCCTGCTATGTTCAAGGCAGAACCTTTAAAAAATAAGTTACAGTGAATTTATATGAAAACCCACTTATGGGTTGATGGGAAACCTTCCACCAGAGTATCAAGATTTTCAAGAAGTATTCGAAGAAGAACAGGCTAACGTGTTGCCACCTCATCGGCCATATGATTGTCAAATCAATTTGATCCCTGATTCAAAAACCCCATGCAGCAGAATTTATGCCCCAACTGAACAAGAAAATATTCATTTGAAGACCTATTTGGATAATTACTGTGTCAATTGTTTTATTCGGCCCTCTAAGTCCCCCATGGCGTCGCCTCTGCTTTTCGTGCCCAAGAAAGAAGGGGACCTTCGTACTTGCATAGACTAACTTGCCCCACTCATTCCAGTGTTAATGGATCAAGTTAAGGATGCCAAAACTTTTACTAAACTTGACCTTAGAGGAGCTTACCACTTAGTGAGAATCAAAGAAGGAGATGAATGGAAGACTGCTTTCCGCACAAAATACTGATTGTAGGAGTACCAAGTCATGCCCTTTGGCTTATGCAACACCCCAGCAGCTTTCCAGAATTTTATGAATGATGTTTTATGTGAATTGCTAGATGTCTGCACTGTAGTATACCTTGACGACATTCTCATTTATTCAAACTCGGTCCAAGAACACATAACCTATGTAAGAGCAGTGCTCCAGAATCTGCGACAACACAAGCTCTTTGTCAAACTAGAGAAATGCTCCTTTTATGCGACCTCAGTGGAGTTTTTGGGATTCGCCCTTTCACCTAGGGGAATCCAAATGGATAACCGAAAAGTTGACGCAGTTCTAAATTGGCCTTCCCCTACATTCGTGAAACGAGTCCAAAGTTTTTTTAGGATTGGCACATTTTTACAGACGCTTTGTTGCAGGATTTTCACAACTAGTCCACCCAATAAGTTGGTTACTGCGAAAGCGCAAGACATACTCCTGGATCAAGGAAGTAGAAGAGGCTTTCCAGACATTAAAACATTTTTTTACCACTGCTCCCATTTTAAGGTACCCACAACCCGAGCTACCATTTGTAGTGGAAATCGATGCGTCCAGTGCAGCAATGGGAGCTGTATTATCCCAGAAAGATACCGAAACAGGACAACTGCATCCAGTGGCCTTCTGGTCCAAGAAGTTTTTAACAGCCGAATTAAATTGCAGCATCACAGATAAGGAGTTACTAGCAATCAAACACGCGTTCAAAGAATGGAAACACCATTTGTTAGTGGCCCGGCATACTGTCAGTTTTCACAGATCACCGAAATCTGCAATATTTACGCGACGCAAAGGCTCAGTCATCCTGACAACTCTGTTGGGTGATATTTTTCATGGATTACCATTTTGTTATCACTTATCGCCCAGGGGTACGTAATGGCAAAGCAGATGCCTTGTCAAGGATTGGAGAGAGAGAAGAGGTCCAAAGTACAACAGAACCTGTAAACATAATTCCAGAAGAGAAGGTGCTGGGAGTCACTGGATCTTCAGAAGAAGACTTGAAGGCACAAATTCTACTTAACCTGACCACTTCAGAATTAGAGGCTTGGGAGTCAAGAGGACCTACTTTTTGCCTTCGTGAAGGTTTACCTTATTTCCAGAGTCTGCTTTACCTACCCAATCAGGAGTTGCAAAAGAAAGTTATGGCAGATTACCATGGAGCCACATTGGAAGGTCACCCTGGAATCGCTAAGACCACGGCCAACATCAAAAGGCATTTCTGGTGGCCAACATGGCACAAGGATATCATATATTTCATTCAAACTTGTGGTATTTGTGCTTCAAATAAAAGCTTAAAGCAGAGACCAGCAGGCTGCTTCACCCGTTACCCGTCCCACCAGCACCATGGCATACCATTTCTATGGACTTTATTACAGAGCTGCCGTCTTGTTCGGGGTATAACACAATCCTCATAGTAGTGGACTTATTTTCCAAAATGGCGCATTTCATTGCCCTTAAAGGGCTGCCTACTTCCTCAGTCTTAGCAAAGGTGTTCCTGGAACAAATTGTACGTCTTCATGGATTTCCATCTATAGTGATCTCTGATAGAGGGAGTCAATTTGTATCCCAATTCTGGAGAAAATGTTGTGAGTTGGCTAAAATTGAAGTGCGTCTATCTACCAATCACCATTCACAAACTGATGGTCAAAAAGAGAGAACCAATCAGACTCTTGAACAATACCTTTGATGTCTTCTCCGCCAGATAGATTGTTCCTGGGTGGATGTCTTTTGGATCGCAGAGAATGCTTATAATAATTCTGAACACACTTCCACAGGCTATACTCCTTTTACCGTTAGGTTCACATCCTCGGACCGCCACCTTCGATCCCACAGAATCCTTAGAGATGCTAGGAGTAAGAGTCTTCATGATAACATTACCAGAGTACAAGAAGGGGTTCTACGGCATTTGAATACAGCAAAGGAGAACCAAAAGAAATTTGCAGATAGACTTCGAAGAAAATCTCCAGAGTATAAGGTGGGAGACAAGGTATGGTTGTCTTCTAAATACATTGCACTTAAAGGCCCACGTAAATTCCAACCTAGGTTTCTGGGCCTATTTCCAGTGGAAACCATTGTCAATCCAGTAGCAGTAACATTAAACTTGCCATCCCACATGCAAATTCATCCGGTATTCCATGTTTCTTTGATAAAGCCACTGAATCCAGGGATTGATTACAACCACCACCAAAACCCCTAATCATAGAAGGTGAACCAGAATTCATAGTAAAAGGAATTTTAGATTACAAGATTGTCAAAAATAAATTATTTTACCTTGTAGATTGGAAAGGGTTTGGTCCAGAGGACAGGACTTGGGGGCCTAGCTCAAACATTCATGCCCCCAAATTACTTCAGAAGTTTAATCAAAACCACCCTTCTAGACCAGGACGGGAGGGTTCATCCTTGGAAGGGGTCTTGGGGGTGGGGGGCTACCTGTCATGATCCCAGTAAATGAGCACAGTTCCCATTCAGACATACATGTGAAGCAAGGGACATCACATCAGTCAGCAGATCAACAGTGGGTACAAGCCTGGCACAAATGGCATTTGTACCATTCATAGCATTGCACCCATAGGCTATCACAGTGCTTGCAGTGGTTTTCATACACTAGACATGGCTGCCGCTAGGTCCATTGATAACTTGCAGCACCATTCTATATCCATTGCAGAGGGAGCTACTTAAGCCCCGCCCCCGCTGGAGTGCTCACTTCGCGTCTACTCCGCTGACAGCGGGTAATGCTACCGGCGTCTCTCCTCACAGAACCTGTCAAAGGAAGAAAGTCAGAGACATTCGTTTTCACAGAAAAACAGAATTCCATAGATCTTGAAAAGACTTAGTGAACCGAAGTATTTCCGAGACGTTCCCTCAGTCAGCTGTTTTGTTCGTAGCCGCAGCATCTTCTGTCAGAAGTTCCCTCACAGCCACAGCATCTTCGCAGCAGTCTTCGTTCGCAGTACCTTCAGTCAGAAGTTTCCTCAGCAGACTCTGCATCTTCCGAAGGTATTTCTTCTACAGCTTTACAAAAACCTGCAAACAAAAGGTATTTCATTAACGAACAAACTTAATAAAAATAAGAAAGAAGACGTTTAAATAAGATACGTACCTGAAGTTTCTTCAAGTTTTCACCGCTTAGTTATTACCGCGCTTTTCCCGGAAGGCTGCAATTACTCCGTATAGACGAACTACGTTTGTTAAAAGTTTCTTCATTCCGAGTAATGTCGCAGCCATTCTGCAGCTATTAACCTTTCCGAAATCCAAGAACCTGCAAGATTAAGGGAAAATATTAGAAAGAGAGATCTCTCCACCGTAGGGACTATGCAAAATCTAACTAAATATACATTTTTCCCCAAATACTTACCCAAGACAACTCTAGAAAAGCAAGTGCATTATAAAGACAAGAGTCTATTGAACACTGCAGCCATCCAAGTTAAATATTCTTCATACCAACCTGCCCCTGTAGAATACAGGATGTAGAGCTCCACAAAACACAAACACAGGTGAGAAGGGAAGGATTAACAAAGGCACACTACTATACAGTAATTTCCCAGAAAATTGATATTATAATAGTTCTATTGTTATTATTGTCGTTTACACAGAAAAAGAATCCAAAAAGTGCCCAAGTAACAGATCCTCTGGCTGAGAAGGGATTACGTTCCGAGGAGTCCAGGTAAGCGTTACACTTCCAACTCCTTCTTGCCCCAATTCAGACTCAACTCCAAACATGGACCCCACTCACGATCACGTGGTTAGGTAGTATTAACTCTATTAAAATGGTGGCTTTACCCCGGATCCTTTATCTTTTTCAGGCCCTCCCAATTAAGGATCCCATCACATTTCTTCCAAAAGTTAAATACAATGCTCTCTAAATTCATTTGGAAGAATAAACCCCTGCGGATAGCATTGAAGATGCTAATGCTCCCCCCAAATACAGTAGGCCTTGGTCTCCCAAACTTTAGAGAATACTACAGGGCTGCACAGCTACGAGTGATAAAAGATTAGTTTACAGTGAGTTCGGACAAAAGGTGGGGACAAATGGAGACCGCACTCATCCGGCAGCAGAAGGGGGATAACCTGTGGTTCAACAGGCAGGACAGGCCACGGAACATGCACTATAGCGAAATTACGAAACTCGTAGAAGACAAATGGGACCAGGCAATCGGACAACACCATATCACGACTATTCCCTCTCCCTTCACCCCAATATTCACCAACCCCCAGTTCACTTTGTGTATGCAGCAGGCCTCCTTTGCAAAATGGCAATGCGCGGGGTGCACCAAAACATGCAACATGTTTCATGGGGACGACATCAAACCTTTCACTCAATGTAAGGAAGAATTAAGCCTACAGGAATCTCAGAGGTTCCAATATGTTCAAGTGCGCTGCTGGCCACCCCGATCAAACAAGCCGCCACACTACCTCTGACGCCATTCGAAAGATACCTAACCTCAAACCCAGGCTATAAGCACTTGATATCTAATCTGTACACATTTCTTACAGACGAACCTCCACCCCATAGACCTCCCTATCCGCTCAGATGGGAACACACTCTGGGGGTGCCCCTTGAGGTAGATCAATGGACTTTTCTCGGCGCCGATATTCCATGGCTGACACGGTCTCTCCAACTCAGAGAATTCTCATTAAAAATGATGCTACAGTGGCACTAAACACCCACACGGTTACACAAGATATCTCGAGTGTCAGAAAAATTCTGGAGGAGTGTTGTGGGGGTCCGGGGAACTGGCTACATATTTGGTGATCATGCCTGAAAATACAAGGGCACTGGGAGGAAGTGGAGGGTCATTTGCAAAAGATATTCAGCCTCCCCGGAGAGAGAGATCCCTAGTGGAAACCCTGCTGGGCGTAGGGGGGGGAGGGGGCAGTCAGCAAAAAGTGTCCGAAGTGCAGACGGAAGGCCTATAAAATACTCAGGTTAGCAGCCCTATTGGTAATAGCAAGGAACTGGAAGTCCGTAGATCCCCTGCATATAATACACTGGATTCAGAAATTGTGGGACTTTGTCTCGATGGAGCGGGTAACGTACACAATTCAAGGGGCACAAAGCAAGTTCACGACGGAATGGTCAACCATTCTGGACTTTGTCCAAGGCAATTATGCTGAACAATACTGCCCTCAAAGATTACGCCTAACTGGAATATCCTGAACACTTTCTGCGCTCTTCTAAGCAGTTACCTCAACCGTGTACCAGGGGGGAGGGGAAGGGGGCATGTTTGTAGTTTTTGTTGTTGAGTTATTTTAAAACTCAATAAACAAAACTTGAAAAGCCGCTAATGTGGCCTGTCGATTTGTGAAATACTCATTTTGTCTATAGAAAGCCATGGAGCAGGCAACACACTACATCCGAGAGGGTGAAATGCGGAATGGGTTTACACTGCTGGTGGAAAATGGGAAGGAGGTAGCCAAGCAGTCGTTGCAGACTGACCTGCACTTGGCCGACTGCTTTGGGCGTTCAGTGGGGTCGGCAATAGTATTGAGAAGGCAATCCTATCTCAAAACTTCGGGTTTCTCCCCGAACGTTTCTTTTTTCCAGAAGGCTGATGACTCTCTGGAAAAGTTCAGAGAGTCTAAAATAGCCACAAAATTGCTTGGCTTAGCTGCGCAGTCTGGCAAACCTGCCTTCAGCTTTGTTTAAAGATGTGAAGGCAGGCGCTCTGTTACCAGTCTTTAGCTTCTCCTCCTAACGCACGTTTTCATGACTTCATCAATCTTCAGGGAGGCTGAGTTTCTTTGTTTTTTCAGGCGGGTCTGCATTTCTGTTTCAGGTGTGACAAGTTAATTAGCTCTGAGGATTCTGGTACTTGTATTTTCCGCACTGGATTGTGCTAGCAGGTGACTGGAAACAACTGCCTCCATAGCACAAATCTTCCCCTTGATGGGGGGAGGGGTAAAGCCATGGTTGTGGCTTTCCAATGTAAGGCATGATGGCCCTGCTGCACTGCCTTGTGAGCGGCTTCCTTCCTTCCTCTGCCTCTTAAGTCTCATGGCCTCCTTTGTTTTTCTAGTGCCAGAGGCCAGCCTGCGCATGAGATTCCTACAATAGCTCATAAGAGGTCAGTGGTCACAGTACCTCGGAGCGCTCACGGATCCTCTCAAGGTGTCCAGCTAAGTGGTCCACGACCTCAGCTGGTGGACCGACTGCAACAATCTTATGGCAGGGTAACTCTTCTGGCTCCCTTGGCCTCATGCCAGAGTGGTCACGGATGCATCTCTGAAGGGTTGGGCGGGGGGGGGGGCTAACTGCGCTGCGAAGACTTGCTAGTGAGTAGCATTTGGTCAGCAATGGTAGCCAGGTGGCATATCAACGGGCTGAAGTTGCAAGCCATCAGGCTAGCCCTGAGGGCTTTTGCCCCATCTCTCAAGGGGAAGTATGTCCTGATTCTGATGGACAACATGGTGGACATGCACTACCTGAACAAGTAAGTTGGCGTACAGTCCCTCACCCTCTGCTGAGAGACAATGCAGCTGTGATTCTGGTTGCTGGAGAACCTGATCTAGGTCTCGGCAGTTAATCTGGCGGGAACAGAGAACGGCTTGGTGGATGCTCTGAGCAGGTTAGAGCACAGTCTCACATGAGTGGGAAGTGTGCCAGTAAGTCCTCAAGGTCTTCTATCATTGGGGTACCCCAGCAGTGGATCAGTTTGCCATGGAGTCCAACAAGAAGTGAAGGCACTTTTTGCTCGAGGGAATTCCCAGCGAACAGTGCACTGGGGGACGTGTTCCTGGATTGGACCATCCCTCTCCACTAGGCCTCAGCCACCCTCCACCCCCCCACCCACCCCTGATTCCCGTCATTCCCTGGGTTCTTGGAAGGTTGAAGAAGTTTCGAGCGACCATGCTCTTAATCGCCTCGGACTGAGCGAGGAGAACTTTGATCTGTCAACCTCACCGGTTGCCTCAGCGCCCGGGTCTCCTGACCCTGTCGGAAGGGCAGGTACTCCACCCGACCCGGAGTCCCTCAACCAACATGCGTGCATGATGACTGGGACCTCTCCAAGGAGGTACTTGTGGTGTTGCTGGCTGCACGCAGACCATTTACAAGATCTCTGTACGCGTGCAGGTGGGGAAGATTTGAGGCATGGTGCAGGGAACGCAAGATCGACCCCATCTCTTGCCCCACCACTCCAGTGATGGAGTTCCTTCTGTCAATGGCCTCAGCAGGCCTTCAGTTTACCACAGTCAAAGGATATTTGGTGGCCTTGTCTGTGATCAAAAGGTCCCCAAATCAGGAATTGGGCCATAACCGGGTTCGTAAAGTAAGAACCTTGAAGTGCATTGTGCATACATTTCTGCCAACTCCCTTTGTTGTCCCAGATTGGGATCTTAATCTGGTTCTGACATTCTTGATAGTGGCTCCGTTTGAGCAAATGCATTCCTGTTCCTGTTCCTGTTCCTTGAAACTGTTGTCTTTGAAAACAGCCTTTTTGGTTGTGATCACATCTGCCAGGAGGGTTAGTGAGTTGCAGGCATTGTGCTGCAAGCCCCCGTTCGTGCTTTTCTTTTGTGTGAAAAAATTTCCCTTAAAGTCAGACCTGGCTTTCTCCGAAAGTGGTTTCTCAGTTCCATCTTTCTCAGTCCATAGGTTTACTGGTCTTCTACCCTCCTCCACATCCCTCTAAGGAGGAAGAGTGGTTGCACCATTTAGATCCCAAAAGAGCCTTGAGTTTCGAAAATCTGACCAGCTGTTCGTGGCCCATTCATTATCCTGCAAGAGTCTGGCTGTAATTAAGTAGATTCTGGGCCTCATTACGAGTTTGGAGGTAGCCATGCTGATTTTAGCGGCATGGCTACCCCCAAACTCGGGTCCCGAAAAACTGGGAATTAGCGGGCCATTCTGACCTTTGCGGGCCCGGTAATGCCCATTCACGGGACCCGGACCCGGTACGTCCCCATTCCCATTGAGCCCCCAGAGGGCTCAATGGGAATGGGGAAGATGCTAACAACGGTCCCGTTAATGACGGGACTGTTGTTAGCATCCTGTTCTGCTAGCGGGTGCCGCTCTGCACGTCTGGTCTGACCAGGCGTACAGGGCGGCCCCGCGAGCAGAACTCTGAATGAGGCGGGGAGGCAACAACGGCGCCGGTAGCACTACCGGCGCTGTTGTTGCCTTACCGCCAGGGTCATAATGAGGCCCTCTGTCTCGTTGGATTATTCTTTACAGGTAACAGAATGTTACCAGTCTGCAGGCAGGAAGCTTCCTTCCCGCATTGGGGCGCACTCGACAAAAGGGGTCTCGGCTTCTACAGCCTTGCAGAGAGGAGTTCCCATTAGGGACTGTTGTGCGGCCACATGGTCGTTCTTGCACACGTTTACCAGACACCATTGTCTGGATATTGCCCGCGGGGCTGATGCACGCTTTGGTAGAGCAGTTCTGCAAAATCTGCTACTGTAGCACTTTCTGCCTGCCTCCGTTGTCTTAACTGCTTGGGGAATCTATCTGATGGGGAATCTGCAGGAGAAAAGCAATCCATTGAAGGAGAAATTACTTAATGTAATGTTCTTTCTAATGATTCTTCTCCCGCAGATTACTCCTCGCCCTTCCCATCTATCCCTGCTGAGAAATTTCTTACGGCTTGGCGCATCTGTCTAAGCAAAGGGACACCTGGTGCTGGCACTGAGGGTGACCGCTTTTATATGGCTAGTCGCTAGTTTTTCCCCAAATAAAAAAAAAACAATCTTTCCATTTTCTAATTTTGCAGGCTCTCCCCGTTGGGATGTTTCCCACTGTTACATTTATTACAGGCTGGTTAGCCTTGCCTCCCATCGTTTACCTCTGCAGCGTTCAAGCACGAGGGAAAAGGGAGGAACTGAGGTATAGGGCGTAGTGACGTGGTATATGTACAACGCCGGCCGTCCCAACGGAGTCGACTATCGGGCACCAAGCAAGGTGGATCGGCGGCCGAGTCAAGGTCCACTACGCTGCTGTCAAAAACGCTTCAGAGCAGCAGAGCTGGATGAGAATATCAAAGGAGGAATCTGCAGGAGAAGAATCCATAGAAGGAACATTACGGTAAGAATGTTCTTCCCTGGTCCCCCCCATTTTTCTACACTGGGTGGCACCCAACACTGTATTTGCGATACCTCAAAAACACAAATGTCCATACTTTGCCTCCCGTTGCAATATCAGAACGAATTCACTGGGGAACACCGACCATTCAATTTAACACTGTATTCCTGTATGCATTCCCTTCAGTTTTTCTGCAGTCTAAAATGTTTGCAAAGCTGGCAAGATCCAAGAACATCAGTCTCATTCTGAAAGCTCCTCAATGGCCAGCCACTTTTTGTACTCTGACATGATAAGCCTACGGGCGGAAGGTCCCATCCCCCTTCCAGACTCCCACAATCCCAGGGCATTATTCTGCCTCATTTAGATGCAAACTGAGCTTACCGCAATGTACGAGTCTTCTTTCTCATCATGGATCCCAGTTATGCGAACACACTTGGAGGATCTGTTAAGACGCCACATCCTGTGTGGGGCTTGAATGTTGTTTTGTCTGCCTTGGTTCACAAGCCATTGGAGTTGTTGGCCTCTACAGATAAGAAATGTCTTTCCTGGAATGTTTCACTTCTGGTGCACCTTACATAAGTGAGAAGGGTTGACGAGATGCAGGCTTTCTTTTTGCTGATGGTAGTTTCTTTGTTTCATATTAATGATGAAGTTGCCCCAGAGAATGTGTTTTCCAGCCCCTCGAACTCTGGCAAACACAGTCCTACATTCAGGGGTCCACAGATCCTACCTGTTCCACTGCTGAGGGGCCTGTTGGCTCTGTCACTGGGAAATCTCCTGAGGGGCCTTGCACTAGTACCAGGCCCATGTCCGGGGGGGGCGCCTGCATGCCACAGCACTATCGGGCTGAGAGCACACAGCCTACCGGGCAGGAGCCTGAGGTGCAGAAAAAGCATGAACCTGCCTGGAGCAGTACGTAGTGCGAGGCTAGGCCTAATACGAGGCGTGTCAGGGCAGGACAAAATGGCTGCGCAGCATGACAAAAGGGCGGCACGTAAACCTGCACGCCAGTCGGAAGGGCGACAAGGCACAGAGCCCATTTCTACGGTGCAATGGGGTCACCCCTCAGGTCTCTTGGTACAGGGCATACCCGCTTGCGGGACAGGGATGCTGCATAGAGCCCTACTATGTACAGAGTGGACAGGGTGCGGCAAGGGCGCTTCCATCCACGCTGACCAGGCCCACAACACAGGAGCTTGCATCCTCAGCCTGTGAGGACAGATTCTTTGACAAATTCCTCAGGATTAGGAGATCCCCGGAGATGGACACCATTCTCAGGAGCATCATGAGACATGCTTCCACCGGCCCCAATGCCCTCTCCGACCCCTGTGCTGTGGCAGTTTACCACCCCAACGGGTGCGGTGGAGTCTCCTCCTGCACTATTACAGGTACCTACACAGACTAGCATAGTGGTGCTACCGGCTACACCGCTCCCCCTACTCCATTACCTCCTGCTGCCCCGCCTGTGGACCCGGGCGCTTCGGGCCCGCCGGTCCAGGCGGACACTGAGGAGCAGGATGACGACCCTGACACCTCGTCATCTGCCAGGCCCTTCCATGACAGGCTGACAGAACTGGCAGAGTATCTGGGCATTCCACAGCCCCAAAAGGAACAGCCTGAGGGATGGGGTGTGGGGGTATTAGCAGAGGTCCTCACAGTAAAATTGGCCTACATATCCGGCATCCCCTTTCAGAAGGATGTTGAAGCCCTAGCAGCAAAAAAAGGTTAGACAAAGCCTCACTTAACAGAACCCACCAACAAGAGACTGGAGGCAAAATACAGGCAGGCTTAGGGGGATACCCTTCTCCAGTCGGTGCATCCGCAGCCGCATTCATCGGTGATAGCAGCGGCGTCATGTATGCTAAGCCGCAGACCTCCACTTTGACCTCAGCCTTGTTGGAGGAAAAGGTGCTAGAAGCATATGCGAACAAGATCTTTTCATATGCTGCTATCCACCTGCGACAGGCGAATGTAGACGCCATCTTCGCCGCCGTAAATCATAGGCTATGGAGGGCGATCTAAGACTTCCTACCAGACATTCCTGTGCACAAACGGGCCTCATTGAAGGCAGGGCTGGCAGAGGACAAAGTGTGGTGCAAGATCTCCTGAAATCCACTGTTGGACATATCGACACAGCTGCTAGGGCAATCTGCAGAGCCACAGATATGAGAAGGACGGCATGGCTTAGAGCCACAAAGTTCAACACATATGTACAAGACCGCATCCTAGACCTGCCGTTTGAATGGGGAGATCTCTTGCACTCATCCGCAGACGAGGAACTAGACAAAAAGAAAAATAGTTCCCAAACAGCCAAATCACTGGCCATTCTGGCTGAGCCGGCTCCCAGGGCATTTGGACAGAGCCAAACCAAGCCAGACAGGGGAAAAACCTTCGGCGGGTTCAGGGGCTTCCAGGATCGAAAGGCAAGGCAACCAGGCTGGTCCCCAGCCATCACAAGCGCAAACATCAGCACACTTCACAAAAGGGCTTCTTGCAGTCCCAATCCCAAGCACCAACCTCAGACCCAAAGAAGCAATGATGGCCCCATCAAAGCGCACAGCTCTCTAGTTGGGGGCAGGCTTACTCTCTACACTGTCCTAGCAGACACATTTTTCGGATCCCTGGATCCTTTCTGTGGTTTTACATGGGTTTCGTCTCCCAGACCCTGCGGAACCTCCTTCGTCTCCTCCCCTCCCTCACATTGGGACACCAACATTTCTTGCTGAGATCCGCTCACTGGTACAAAGTGCGGCAGTGGAGGAAGTTCCCCATTCTCAACGAGGTTCTGGGTTCTACTCTCTGATTTTCGTGATACAGAAAAAGAACCAGGCTGGCCTGCGAGTGGTTTTGGTTCTGTCCTTCCTGAACCTATACCTACTCCACCAAAAACTCAAGATGGTTACACCAGCTCTGATAGCGGAGGTCTCTGTGTGGGGAAGACTGGACGTGCTCCCTAGACTGAAGGAATCCATACTTACACTATCAGGCAGCCCCACCGCTCGTTCCTGAGGTTCGGAGTGATGGGGCTACATTTTCAGTACAAGGTTCTGCCGTTCGGGCTCAACTCACCCTCACAGGTGTTCTCAAGGTTGATGAATGCTGTGGCAGCCTTGCTCAGATCGGAAGGCCACCATCTATATCCATATCTCGATGACTGGTTGGTCAGGGCGGAATCGCCCGAGGGGTTTTGGTAATCAGCCTTCAGGCTTATGGAGACAAACACAGTCTGGGGTTTTCATCAACTACAAGAAATCTCAACTGCAGCCAACACAAACCGTGTCTTCCTCGAGTTGGTGTGGGATACCAAACAGGTTTTTTTCCCCACAGACGAGAAGGTAGCAGCAATCAAAGCGACTACGGCCATTACCTAAGCAGATCTACTATGTCGGTCTGGTGGTACCAACACCTGCTGGGGATTTTGGCAACATGTATCCTGGCGATTCCCTACACCAGGATCGCGATGAGGCGGGCACAGCTGCACCTCATGTAAACAAATGACGGACTCCCCGAACGCAGCAGTATCCATCCCGGCAGACCTCATACTAGGGGTGTCACGGTATTAGTTTTATGACGGTACAATAACCTTCTTGCCAAATGACGGTATATCATGGTTATCGCGGTATAGCAGGTGGAGTTAACTAATCTTAAATATTTTCTAAAAGGTCATAAATTGTCAGATTCATCATTACAAACAAAACCAGGCACCCAGGTCCAGAATTGGGCTTTTCAACATACTTTCCACTGAAATGCCACCCCTTGCTTCCACCAAACACAAACACACGTGTGGAGAGGAGGAGGGGGGGGGGGGCCTGCTGCGACTGGCAAAGCAAACTGAATAGCTTTTCTTAAGTGGTCATTTTGGCTTTTAGCTCCCCCACTGGCTACTGGTGAAGATGAACATGTTGTCATCTTGATAACCTGCATGCCACAGATCAATGGAGTCTGATGGTAGTATACGCTTGTGCGCATACAAACACACATGCACACGCACTCTCTCCTTACGTTACAGCCTTTAGTTTACTTCCGGGCCAAAAGGTGTTCAGTAATCACGGACATGTTACCCTTTGGCATGGCAGCAGGGAATACCCACAGAGATGAGTAAATTTTGCAGGGTGACTTATTATATGTAAATTCAATGATAGAACCAGCGAAAGCCCCCATTGTCATATGTTTAGAAAACATTATCCATTATAGATATATAAACCCCAAAGCCGCCAACCCAAAGTCCTGGGAGGATAGCTCAGCGGCAACGTGTGCGCCTTGGAAGCAAGACGACAGGAAGCAACACAGGTTCGATCCCCGGGTCCGCGCTTAGAATCCTCTGGGTGTTTAAGCACGCTATAAATACGCAACTAAGACAAAAACAATTACGCAACTAAATAAACAAAAACAATTTCTTTAACAGCGCCTCGATGCCTGCGGGCTGTGTGAGCGCTTTAAAAATAAATGTAAATTAAAAAAAAAGCAAACCCTTTTCCTTCTTGGCACTGTGTTTATTCTTCCTATTGCTAACATATTGATTTTGTGTCAGGCACGTGTGGTTTATGGAATGGCATTAAAAACTGCTCAAACTGAAACGACTTGGCAGACGGCACATCCAACAGTGCAAGACCAAGATTGTGCAGCACTTGCTTACTGCAGCCTTTCCAAATCAGATTGAAAAGCACACTTAACGGTATGAACGGTATACCGGTATAAACAATGTGACTGTTATTATTGTTCAATGAATTGGTTCACGGTATCTTTAACGGTATACCGTAATACCGTTACATCCCTACCTCATACCAGACCTGTTAATGGTGGAGACAGGATACCAAGCTCAGAGAAGTTCTCAGCAAAGTCAGAGAGTTCACCAACATGAGCCTGATTTTAATTTGCTCGAGGTGGCCGGCATGACCCTGGTTCTCAGACCTCATACGGCTAGCGGTGCAGGGTCCAGTGATTGAAGGCTCCTCTCAAAGCAGGGTGGGGCGGTAGTTCATCCCGCTCCCGAGAAGCTAGTCCTAGCGGCCTGGTTCCTGAGCAAGTAACAATGCAGCATCTGTCTGTCGCAAGACAACCTGGAAATAATTCAGAAAGCAAGAAGCGAGTCCACCAGAAGGCAATACAAAAGCAAATGGACCAGGTTTTGTCACTGGGCGAAGGACAAAGGGATAGACCCTCTGTTGTGCATGCTGGATCAGGTGCTATCGTTGTCAGCGCACCTGCACGTTCAGGGGTGCAGGTGGAGACATGCCAGACCTACCTGGCTGCTGTTGGTGCTTACAGAAATTCGGACCACGAGTCATTCTATTCCTCCAACCTTTGTGCCCATGGCATCAGTAGACATAAAGCTGGTCACGATCAAAACAGTGCTACTGGTGGGTCTTACCTCAGCGAGGAGAGTACGCGAAATTCAGGCCCTGATGGCCACAGAACCGTATACCATGTTCCATCAAGACAAGGTGGTGCTTCACACCCTTCCTGCATTTCTTCCGATGGTGGTTTCCTCATTCCACCTGAATGAAGAAGTTGTGTTGCCAACCTTTTTTCCTAACCCAAAGGATGAAGCGGGGAGAGTGTTGCACTGTTTGGATGTTAAGAGCCCTGAAATTCTATCTAGACAGGACCAAAGGGTTTTGTAAGTCAGAGGCGTTATTCGCACCTTCGGCGGCTCTAAGCCAGGGTACCAAGCCTCTAAGGCCTCCATAGTCTCAGCAGAAGGAAGTTCCACAAAACCTGCATGTCCATGCAGTTAGGGCCAAAGCAACGGCGGTTGCCTTCCAGAGACATGTCCCATGGCAAACCATTAGCAGAGCAGCTACGTGGGCCACTCCATCAGCCTTCTGCAAGCATTGTCTGGATGGCTGCGCAAGGCCTGACGCGGCATTCAGCAAGCAGTCCTGAGGAACCTTTTTTCTTAGGATCCAAACCATTGCACCTCCCTTGGGCATCATTCTGTGGTAATCGCCCATGCAGTATGGAGGAAAGGGGATGGGACGTAGGAGTAATTATGACTTGCTCACCGTAGTGACTAATGTATTCCTAGTCCATAGTCCCCTTTCCTCCATACTTACCTCCATCCTCCCGCCAGTAATAAGATACGTAGTTTAGCAGATTATTCTGGCTGATGTGTCAAAGGGGACTGAGGTGTGGCACCGGAGAGCAAAGTCAAGGGAGCGCATGCTCCCGGGGCCGTGTCCCAGCGCGCATGCCTTTAAAGGGGCATAGAAATGTTTCTGGTGATCATGGTTCTGTTTCCGGCCCTAGCGAAGGGCGCCCATGCAGTATGAAGGAAAGGGGACTATGGACTAGGAGTATGTTAGTCACTACGGTGAGTAACTCCTAATTACTCACCATGTCATCCAGGACTGCGAAATCTGCCAGTGGCTCTTCAACAATACGCTTAGGGATCGTCACTGCTGTTTTGTCTTGTGGCTCGAGGACGCCAGCAGGTCCTCTGACTCTGCTTTAGTACGGAGCCTGTCTCATTAGGGCAGGGCAGGACATCCCTGCGATCCACCTCTATTAAGAGGTCTAGGTCGCCTGAAGTCCTGGCCTACCAGCAAGAATAGGCATAAAGACACCTCCGGCAACGTGCCCAGATCCTAGCAAAAGGACCGGTCTTCACTAAAGGTCAGTGCCAGTCGGTTTTACAGAACCTTTTTGCGTGAGGTGGGTAAGCCTCCGCCAATGGGTATTGTTGACTGACAACAGCCTGACGACGGGGAATATTCACTGCATGTGAATCTATGAAAGATACCAATGCTGGAGAACCGGAGTTACAGATAAGTAACTTATTCCTTCTTTCCAAATCCACCCTGCCCAGTGGAAAGATATTGTCCAATCATTGATGCAAGACAGGACCTCTGTTACTACTTGGAGGGAATAAAGGGCTACAGAAAGACTTTAGGGAATTAGGGACCAGTTATCAATTTATAGGATGGTTAGCGATATGCATTTCAATATTCTGTTAACACTAATGCATTAATCTGTGTAAACCGAAGTCTTGTTTCGGAAGAAGAAAACTGGCTACTGCAAAGTATTTATATGCAAATCTGCAGCGTTGAAAACAGTACACGCCTTTGCAATGCATTATAGCCCAGTGTCAGATGGAAGACAACATGTCAAAGTAGAGCAACAATATGACAAACGCAACCTGGTGAGAGCCTATATCTTATTTTTGTACTGTTCCCCTGCTTCAATAGTTGGCATTATTAACTATGCTGTGAGGAAGAAGGAAGTTTTACTTAATTGCAATCCAAATTCTCCATTATGTCTACCTTCTTTAAATGTATACAGTCTCCCACTTCCCTGTTAAATTCAGAACTAATGGCAGGCATAGTCTAACATAGGAAGATACTAGTCTCCTGCTTACCAAGCAAAATTAATGAAATCTCTGCTGTCACTTTACAACATGAGGGGGTACTGACTGCCTTTTAAAGTGAAAGGTCACTTTTTATTAAACTTCACCCAATGGCCAGTGTCCTTTTGTTATTTTATCTTAGGGGCCTTCAACAAATCTATGGCTGTATGAAAGTAACAAAGAGCACTTTTATGGGGGAATATTTTGTAATTGTTATTCTCTTACAAGCAGTCAAAAGTTGGTGAGAATTCTTAACCAAGAAGGCAAATACTTGTGATTAGAAACAAAGGCTAATGGGGCAAATAGATTTTAACTTTGCGAGAGCCCTGTACGTACTCAGATTTTAGCTAGGAGGGTGTCTAAGACTCTCTCATATTTGAAATATCTTTGCTTGATTAACCTTTCCTTCCAATCACATGCAAGTATATTTGCCCTCTTGGTAAGATATTCTGAGTATTGATTGGGAATCACGAGTTGAACAATATCTCAGGCATTCGATTTGTTCATAAATTCACATGCTTCCATAAGTTATCCTTTCATTTGACATTTTCAGCGACTGACATTAGTTCAAAAAACACAGAAAATGTGATTTGTTAACTGATACAGTGTATACTATTTGATACAATCTATCCTATTGGATGTTTTGTTGGTGTATGCAAAGTTCTGAATGTTGCTAAGAGTTTAGAGGGTTTGTCAGGAGCTCTATTTTCTCTGGGATTCCAACCTGACCTTTTATGGCCTTTCTTTTTGTAACGAGCGTTGAGAGTGGCAAACCTAAAAAGCATTTTTCATAAATGGCAAAATGTTTTCTTGTTTACATTGAACCTGGAAAATCCTGCCATCAGAGGGTTTCCTAGCTTTCTGTGAATTACACTCCCAATGGCTGTCATCTATCCGGATGCTAATGCTAAAACATGTAAGGATAGGCAGGAGCCACCATATATTACATTTAAATGAGAATTCATACCTTTGCTCTGGAGCAGAATCCCTAAGGGTAAACTATGGATTCTTTCATGAGAGGTTAATCTGAATGGAAATTATCGTCAAAAAGTGGCACATTTATAACAAAAAATATAAGGCTCAAGGGAATAAAATGGAGGAGTTCTCTTAGTCTCAGCACTACTTTGCCACAGATATTGGCAAGGAATCAATTGGCAGACTCTTCCCTGCACATGGTTAAGGTCTTTTCAACAAAGGATTTTGAGATTTGCAAGCTACTCACTCTACTCTTTTTCTCAGGAGGGTGGGGAGCAGGCAAATGAATGTACTCTGTCCCTTTAAGAGAGCTGTGCACAGAGTGATGAAAGAATTATGAGTTACTGTAGTGACTAATGTACTCTTAGTACTTAGTCCCCTTTCCTCCATACTGCACGGGTGTCCCTTCCAAGGGACGGGAGACGGAACCTTTTTCACCAGAAAAAAACCTTCTTCCCCTTTAAATTTAGAGGCGGGGGGTACAGCCCTGAGAGCATGCTCTGCCCTGACTGCGCCCACTGGTGCCACTCCTCAGTCCTCAATGATGCCTCGACAATAGTTAACATTGCCTATTGACACCCAATATTATTAGGGGGGAGGATGGTGGGGCGTATGGAAGAAAGGGTCACTACGGTGAGTAACTCAGAATTACTCTTGCCTCCTATCCCCATTCCTCCATACTGCATGGCCAATTACAACTGAATGTAGCCCCAGGGTGGAGAGGTGACCCTCCTAAAGCAAATAAGTTCCTTAGAACCGCCTATCCGAAGGCCACGTCTGATTTAGAGCAGGCGTCCAAACTGTAGTGCTTACAGAAAGCCAAAGGGGTGGACAGGTTGCCACCCTGCTTATGACTTGCCACAGAACCTGCTGCTGGAAGGTGATGGCTGTGGCCTTGGCTCTGACCGTGTGAGCATGCATGTTGGCTGGCAGTGGTTTGCACTGCCCCTCATAGGCCTCCATGATGGCCGCAACCATCTATCATGCAATAGAAACCTTGGATGCTTGATAACCGGGTCTGGAGCCTCCAAAGGTGACAAAAAGCACGTCCGACTTGCGGAAACCCTTGGTCCTGTCCAGATAAAATTTCAGAGCTCGTCTGACATCCAGACAATGCAAGACTCTCTGAGCCTCGTCCTTGGGGTCAGCGAAGAACGTAGGTAAGGCTATTTCCTTGTTTAGATGAAAGTCAGATGGTACCTTAGGTATGAACGGTGGGTGAATGGTGGGTGAGTCCGCAGGACCACCTTGTCCCTGTGGAAAGTGGTGTAAGGCTCTGAGGCCACCAGAGCCTGGATCTCGCTGACTCTGCGACCAGAGGTAAGACCCACCAGCAACGCAGACTTGATGGTGACCAACCTGATGTCCACAGACGCCATTGGCTCAAATGGTTTGTGCGCCAATGCGCCCAACACCACATTGAGGTCCCACACGGGGTGTGGCCTCTTGATGGGCGGGTAGAGCCTGGACAATCCTGCCAGATGTTTCTTGACAATCGGGTTGGAGGAGAAAACGTCCTCCTCTGAATTTCTGTAGGCCCCTTTGGCTGGCAGGTAGGTGCGGCATGTGTCCACCTGAATCCTAAGTGCGCCGAGAAGGAAAGCACGTCGTCCAGTGTGCACGTAAGGGGCTCCTTAGAGTCCGCCCAGTGACAGAACCTGCTTCATTTGCTTTTATATTGGCTCCTGGTGTCCTTGCTCTTGGCGCCCTGAATGATCTCCAGGTTACCCTGTGAAAGGCTCTGGTGCTTGAGGGTGATCTGCTCAGGAACCACACTGCAAGGGCAAACTTCTGAGGCGCGGGGTGGAGGACCCTTCCCCCTTGCTGGGACAGGAGAGGAGCCGGACCCAGCGGGTGCTGAATGGATGGCCTGTCCGTGAGGCTGAGCAGTACGGAGAACCAAGGTCTCGCTGGCCACTAAGGAGCTATCAAGATGATACTGAGGTGACAAGCTTCCTTCATCTTGCGTAATACCCTGGGGATCAGGGGTGTGGGAGGAAGGGCATATGCTGTTATACCTTCCCACTGAATCTGCAATGCGTCTCCCAGGGAGCCTGGGCCCAGCCCCTGCCAGGACACGAACTGATAAAACTTTCTGTTCTTCCAGGAGGCAAAAAGATCCATCTGAGGGTGACCCCAAAAAAAGATCCACCTGAGGGTGGCCCCAAGTGTTGAGGATCACCTGCAGCACCTGGTAGTTCAATTGCCATTTGTAATTGTCCGCTCCCAGCCTGCTTAGCCTGTCTGCTTCCAAGTTGGCCTTCCCCGGGAGGTGGACGGTGTTAGGCAGAAACCTGTGCAGTTCCCTTTGGGAACACTGCAAAAGATTTAGGACTACAGGTGTTAGCAGTAAACCCACTTGGTAGCAGTCTGTACCACCCAGATTTACCTGGTAGCTGTGGCTGAGCAGTCAGACTTCCCTCAAGAAGAGTTAGGCAGTATGCAAAGTATACACAATAGGCACTCAGACACAATAATACAAGCAAACACTGACCAGAGCTTTGGTATCAAAGTATATAATTATTTATTTAAAAACACACTGAAACACTCCAGCACTCTTATGGTAAAACACTCTAAACACAGTTACTATTATAATATATACAACCCTTGTTCCTTATCAGAAAAGTCTTAGTTAACACTACTTATTTCCATACAGAGGTGAGCGTTTAACTATAGATGGCACTCCAATAAGTTTATGAAGAAGGGAGGGTCAAAAGACAGAATATGGGAAGGTACACCACTCTAATGTTTAAGAACACTATTAGCAAGGCAGTAGAGCAAAAGTCACTTGTGAGCCAAAGTCCATAGGCTGGGCCCACTCTTAGAGAGAGCAGAGCACAAATGCGCCCAAGATCACACAGTTACACTAGGCTTAGAAAGTCTTGCAGGGAGTTCGAAAAGAGTTTAGAGAGGCTCAGAAAAGTTTAGCCAGGGTGTCCCAGGCTAACCCAGGTTCGAAAGCCGGGGGCTAAATCTACCCCGTACAGTCGGTGGCAAGGGAAGCCAGGCGGGACACGGTACCTTAAGTGGGAAGGATCCTCCAGCGGGGGCAGTTGTTCCTGGCAGCGGGTGCAAGTCTCGTCGTCGTCCAGGGGAAGAGAAGATCTCGACTTGGAGGAGAGATGAAGGTCGTTGCACTGCCAGAGAAGAAACCAGCCGCTGAGTTTTCCAGTTAAAGGTATTACCCTTTAATTCGCGGTCGTGGTAAAACGTGGGGAAGGCGAAAAGACGGTGAAACTGGTTATCCCCACCAGTCAAAGGAAGACGACTCTCTGCCGGGAGATCTCCTCTGTCGTTGGGAAAAAGTGGTGAGACGGTCCAGCAGGGCTCCACCGGTGGTGTCGTCGTGGCAGGTCGGCTCAGCTTCTCCCTCGTCGGATTCTTAGGTCCTGTGGCGACTTCTGAAGTTCCAGTCCCCAAAGCCCTGCTTTTATGCAGAAAACCCCCATTCACTCAGCCTAGCTGTCACTCAAACATGCTAAGTGGTGAGCCGGCCGGCTCACCACTTGGGCCAATCAGGACGGAGTGCGACTTGAGTTGCCTAGGCAACTCAGTCCAGGGTGCCTAAATCCCCCTCCTAAGTGCCCCAGACAGAGTGGCACCACTTTGGAGGGCTTCTGTGGAGAAGCCCGCCAAAAAGTGGAACAAAGGGCTCGACTTGGGTTGGAGTCACAGAAGAGAACACAAACGCCATTTTAGAACCGAGTTTTGGCAAAAAATGCCAACCGGAGAATTAATATTAATTAAATAAACCGGCGGTATGTTCGAGGCTATCATAATTAAATAGATATAGTAGCCTCGAACAATGGGAAAATCCCATAGAGAAATATTTGCGGTTGAATATAAAAAGTAGTATCCACTGCCACCAGCCAAAACCCTATCAGGGGGGACGGAGACGGGCCCCTCGACTAACAGACCCCGGGGCAATTGAATTGCCCCAGCCAGTACGTCCACATATGATTGTTTGTACTGGTTCTGTTCAGAATTTAAGACTAGTAAAGTCAATGGTGACTTTACAGGCCCTGGGAGACAGTAGTCAGTCCCAGGGTATGGAGTCTATAATGGGGAGTCACTATGACACAGCTGTGTTACTGCACTGAGGGTGCTGTGTAACACACATCACAAAAACACATGAAGCCCTATGGAGTAAAAGACCCCATAGCCCATTAAACACATCTAGAGTCAAAGAAACACACTCAAATCATGTCCAAGAGTGAGGGTAAAAGAGTCTCACTCTTGGCAGGAGAAAAAATAAACCCCCAAAAATCCAGCAAAGCTGCTGGGGGACTCCCTAGGTTAGGAAATTCAGCCTAAACAGAGAATTCTACCTAACAGACGGCCGAGAGGTAGATGTTGTTTTCCAGGGCCCATTCCCACATGCTGACCGCTAGGCTGCACAACAGGGGACCTGGTACCCTCCTGCTTGTTGACATAGTACATGCTGGTGGAGTTTTCGGTCTGGATAAGGACTGTCTTGCCCCCAATGAGTGGAAGGAAGTCTCTGAGGGCTAGCCAAATGGCCCTGAGCTCCAGCCAGTTGATGTGACTCCTGCTCCTGCCGGGTCCAGACTCCATGGACGGTGTGGCTGTCCAGAGTGGCTCCTCAGCCCTCTAGGGAGGGATCCCTAGTGAGAGTGGCCAGCGGGGAAGGCTGAAGGAAGGGCCTACCCATCCGTGGGTTGCAGTCCCTGGACCACCACGTGAGGTCCGAATGGAGAGAAGGGGGTATGCTGACCAGCTCCACTTGAGAGCCCCTCTCCCGATTCCATGAGGCTGCAAAGTGCAGCTGTAGTCTCCTCATCCGGAGCCTCTTGTGTGACACGGCCAGGAGGACCGCTGCCATGATGCCCAGTAGGTGTTGGTACCACCAGGCTGAGGTCACTGCTCTTGTAAGGAAGTGAGTCGTGGCCCTCTTGAGGGCCATAATCTTGTCTTCCGAGGGAAAAACCTTCTCAGAGCTTGTCTCCCAGATGAGGCTCTGCGTGGGCTGCAGCTGAGACTTTTTGAGGTTGATAGTGAACCCCAGGGCGTGGAGAGTGTTCATTAGTGCGGAGGAAGTGTGGGTAACCCGCTCGGAGGATCTCGCCCTGACGAGCCAGTCGTCCAGGTAAGGGTAGACATGGTGGCCCTGGGTCCTGAGGAGGGCTGCCACTGCTTTCATGAGTCTGGTAAATACCCTGGGGGCTTGGTTGAGGCCAAAGGGTAGCAATGTGTACTGGAAATGACAGCCCATGATCCTGAAGCATAGGAAGGAGCGATGTGGCTGCCAAATCGGGACGTGTAGGTAGGCGTCCTTCAGATCCAGGGAGCACATCCAGTCTCCCTTGTCTAGTGTCTCTGCAATGAGTGCTGGCGTAACCATCTTGAATTTCTGAAGAGGAAAGGAGAGGGTGTGGGCGGATAGGTCCAACACAACTCTCATGCCAGCCTGGTTCTTTTTTTATATGGTGAAAATCTGGAGGCTGGCACTTCTTCCACTGCTTGGCTCTTGACGAGCGGCCGGATCTCCGCCAACAGAGTTGCCGTCCCAATCTGTGGGAGTGGAGGGAGGAGGGAGGAGAGGAAGGTATCGTTAGGCGGTACCCCTTGGATACTACAGAGGATATCCGGGGGTCCGTAAAGTTCTGGCGCCAGAAATGCATGTGAGAGGCAAGCCTGCCACCCACTGGAGACACGTGGACCCGAAGGGACGCGTCATGCCTTTTTACCGTCTGAGGCTGCTGCTGAGGAGGGGGCCTGGAAGAAGCCCCTGCACTCCCCCTACCCCCTTCTTGTTGCTTGTGCCGGTGCTAACTCATCGAGCGGTCAGGTTGTCTCGACCTCCGTTCCTGGAATCACTGGAACCCTCCAAACGCCTGCCCCTTGTCGGAGTGTTGATGCGACTGGGTATACGCCTTGGGCGTGGCCTTTGTCGGGATAGATAGACTTCGCAGTCTGCGAGCTGTTCTTTTTATCTAATTCCTCGTCGTTGGTAGAGTGGAAGATGTCACTACCCTCGAACGGAAGGTCAAATATGCGATCCTGGACGTCTGGGTTAAACTTAGTAGCCCGAAGCCAGGCCGTCCTTCTCATGTCCGTGGCAATGCAGTTGTCCCGGAAAGAGGTATCCTTGTGGACCACTGTGGACTCTATGATGTCCTGCGCTACCAGCCTGGATACTCCTAGACGCGCCTTGAAGCGTGCCTGGCTCTGCACCGGAAGGAAGGTAGTCTGCTATTTCCAGCCACAACCGCTGGTTAGCAGCTGCCAGCATGGCATCCGCGTTGGCCTGATGCAGGTGCAGGGAGGCGTTTGGGTACAGTGTTTTCCCATACGCCTCCAAGATATTCTCCTCCTCGCCTAGCAGCGCCGAGGACGAGGTGGCCGAGGTCGACTGACACTTAGAGTAGAGTGACGCTGCAGCGATCACCGAAGAATGCGGCTGGGGGCGCGTTGATAACAAGAGTGTATCCCCATCCATCTGTCTATGCTTGGAATTGAGGCGCTGATTGACAGGTTGGTCCGAGTGTGGCTTGAGCCACCTCTTCTTGGCCAGAGCCACAACGTCTTTCTGCATCAGGATACCCATTTTGGTAGGGGGTGATAGGGTGAGACTTCTGCAAAGACCCCCTTCACGCCCTTCACTGGCTGCTCGACCCCAGGTTGATGTAGACCCAGATATTCTGCCAAACCTACAAGCCAGTCATGAAAGGCTTTTGCTGACGATGGCGTGTCAGGGCCCCCCTCCCCGTCAGTGTCCGGTTCAGTCCAAAGCGGGTGGAGGAGTGCTGGGTGCCGTGGGCTGCGGTGTGGGGACCGGAGCCGGAGGCTGTTGTGGAACCGCCTGTACTGTGGGAGGCAGGGGAGCCTGAATCGAAGGAGCCGGCAGGGGCTGCGCTGGGGCCTATGGTGCGGGAGTCATGGGAGTAATTACTATGGGCGCCGATGGAGTGACCGGAGGGAGCAAGTCTCTAACAGCATCCCTAACAGCATCCCGTAGGATGGCCGCCATCTGGGGAGTTTGCATCAGTAACCTTTCGAAGAACCTGTCTTCTTAGGCAGAAGCGGAGGCAGGGGATGCTGACGGAGTGGCTGGTGGCTGCTGGGGCCGGAGTGCACTCTGTCTAGGTAGCAGGGGAACCTGCCCTGCACTGCTGATGGATAAACTGTAGGCCACATACCTGGTTGACACCAGTCCCACCTTGAAACCTTATCACCCGCCTGCTCTGTTCCTAGGACTGGCATCGGACGAGCGGCCATGTTTTGTATTTTGTCGAGCTGTGTGCCACGTGCCAAAGTCGTGGTGTCTGGCTCCCTGGGTCCAGACTCCTCCAGAACTCTTGGTTGTGGAGCATGAGGCCTACCCTGCCCCTCAGGTCTGGGCCTGGAAGGCGTGTTGCCCTCTGCATTGTGGCTGGTAGTGCTGCGTGCAGGCGCCCCCTCAGACATTGAGCTGGTACTAGGGCGTTGCCCCTCGGATGTACACCGGTAAAAGAACCTTGCGGTCCCTCAGCACTGATTCCGGAAGGATTGATGACCCCTCGGCCGTGAGGCCGGTAGCTGGATTAGCCTCGGTGCATGTGCTAGTAGTAGAAACAGAGAGATTTGTCCCGCTTGGGCATTTTCTCTGGAAGGAGTTACCCTTATGGGGTGCGTTGGAAAATAGCGGCCCAACTTTGGGCCTCGATCTCTGCTAAACAATGTTTTTCAAGTCCTCTGGAGGCGACCTTTTTTAGAAGAGCTCTCTACACCTAGTTAGCCTGTTCTTCAGTGCGAGTTGAGTCAGTGGGTCGCACACGGCACAATCTTGCCAGCCGTGATCAGGGACAAGGCAGCGAAGGCAAAGAGCGTGGGGGTCAGACGTAGGCATGAGCCCCTCGCAGGCTGGACACCTGCTGAAGCCTGCTGAAGTCGACATGCGCCGGGGACGAGCGTGACGCCGGAGGACCGAGAATATGCAAAGAGAAGACAAAAAGATAGAAGAAGAATTTGGGGAAGAGCGCGTGGTATTACATGGCCGAGGCCAAACCCAGGAGCGCTGGTGATATCGGCCTGTTTCTGTCGACGCGGAAAAGGGGACTGAGGAGTGGCGCCGGTGGGTGGAGTCAGGGCACCGCATTCTCCCAGGGCCTCACTCCCGCGCAGCTCTAAATCTAAAGGGAAGAAGGTTTTTTCTGGTGAAAAAGGTTCAGTCTCCCGTCCTTTGGATGGGACGCCCGGGCAGCATGGAGAAAAGGGGACGGGACGTAAGAGTACATATATCAAAGTAAAGAAGTCTGTCACTGGAAGCAAATAGCCACCCACGTCAGAGGCACATTGCACCTAGACATTGGTGCATACCACGCTCCCCTGTAGTAATCGTGCAGCACCTCCGCTGGCTCATTCAAAAATGTTTACTCGACGAAAGCAACCGTGGAGCCTGTGTTCACTATTCATAATCTTTCAAAATGTAGGGACGTTGTGTGGATACTGGGCAGTGAAGGAGAGATGAGAGAAATAAAAATGGCGGGTCACGCTTTTAAAGCAGCAAATTCCCAAAGCACACACACTCAAACTATTTAAGGACAGCCACTAGAGCCCCACACTCATTCATATCCATAGGTAGAGACACAGATAGCCCAGCCCCAGGGAAGAGTCATAGGGATACTTAAGACCAAGCTACCAGTCAAGAACTGTGGTTATTTGGAGTAGGCGATAGCTGCTTGAGTTTGGGGCTAGTTGGCGGGTGAGGAATGAGTTTGTAAGGGAGAGTGGAGACATTGGGGGGAGAAAAGTTATCCGGTGGAGAAGGTTGGATTTGAAGTTAAGGACGTGGTGGATTGGAAACACCAGTGGGAGGTTGAAGGAGAATATCAGAAGGAAATGCAGAAAGGTAGCTGGGCCAAAGCTAACATTCGAGGGGATTGTGTCCTCCGACGTATTCCATATCTCTGACAGTAATGTCCACAGCTGTGCTGCTTCGGAAACATTTTGAGCGTCTGGGTCCTACGTTGATGACGTCGATACGCTGTCCCTCGAGGGCCTCCATCGAGAGCCGACGTCACCGGATGTTATATGTAGAACGCACAACGCCCGTAGCCTCAGTTCCGTTTTTTCCGCAAACGTGTTTGCTTCGGAATCTCGGCGCGCCTCAGTTCTGCTCCTGTTGAATCGGTTCTTCTGTCGTTGGATATTGTGAATATGTCTTCGTCCTCTTCTTCCCCGCGGTCAGGCTTCAAGAAGTGTCGGGACTGCGGTTCCAAGATGTCCCTTACGGACCCGCACGACGTCTGCCTTTGGTGACTCTGCGAGAGCCACCCACCGACGACTGCGATGAATGCCAGTCCTTGACGTCGAAGGCCTTGTGGGAGCGGAAGAAGAAGTTGTCTGTAGGTAGGGTTTCCAAACCCCGTAAGTCGAAATCCGCTGAGCTTTCGACTGATGATTCGAGGGGCGACTCTCTGCTTCGGCGTAAGTCCAGGGGGGTCTCGATCTCAGAGTGGGTCCCGCCATTCCTCTGCCTCTTCCAGACACTCTCGGAAGCGCCGTCACCGGTCGCCTTCCTCGTCCGAGGACTGCGCCAGACGGCGGGTGGCTCGTCCCAACAAGTATTCATCAACGGCGGAATGGGACGCAATTTGCAAGGAGATGGTGGCGATTTTCGAATCTCAGGGCACCGTTCCGTCCGCGCCTTCGAGAGAAGCTGGCAAGGAACGCGCTAGGGCCGCCGCTCGCACTCCTTCGGGATCGGGCAGTCACCACGATCATCGGGAGCCGCCGAGGTCCCGATCGGACAAGGTTTGTCGCCATAGCAGTGCCAGGACCAGGTCCTGGTCCTCGACGCCCTCAAGACCGTCTGAACCTGTGAGGCCTTCTAAGAAGGCATCAATGCCGTTGGCACCATGTCCGTCGAGGGACTCTCTCGAGGCTCCGGCTCCGAGGAAGTCGTCGACGCCATCGGTGCCGAGGCCGTCGAAGGACACGCTCGGGGCTCTGGCCTCAAAGCCATTGTCGAAGTCGTCGGCGCCTCGCTCGACGTCAACGCCGATTCCCTCGGTGCCCTCGATGCCTTTTGAAGAGGCTTTACCGTAGGTGCCCCAGAGGGCCGTGGATCCTCCAAGGAAGGCCCTTAGTAAATCTGTGAGGCCTGTGTTTGAGCCTTTTTCTGTACCTTCATGCAGGGATTTATTCCAGCCTTTGGATTACATCTCAGAGGTGGAAGAAGGCTCAGATGAGGAAGGGTTTGTACCTCCTGAGGTTCCTGAAGACCCGTTGTCTGGTCACAGCCAGATGGAAGACCTACGTCAGTCCTTACATGACGGCAGTGGTCTGGACACCTCTCCGGAGGTTGAGTTTGGCAGGCCTGAGCCTGGTACGCATGCTGGGTCCTCGTACAGGCGTCTCATGTCGAGGGTGACTGAGTATTTGGGGTGGTCTGCTCCACCTGTGGATTTTCTGCAGGATGACCTGACTGATATATTGGACCAAGGTCCACCCACTGACCGGGTGCTGCCAATTCATATGGCCTTACAAAGAAGGGTGGCAGCGGCTTGGACTGCTCCAGAGAGTCTCCTGGCAGAGAATAAGTCGCTAGCGAAAAAATACCGTCCTGCCAGTGGCGACCCCTGCTACTTGTCTACGCACCCCACTCCGGAAAGTTTGGCGGTGCAGGCGGCTACGGCCCCAGCAAAGCAGGCTGCCTACCATCCCTCCGGATAGGGACGACAAGCGCTTTGACGGTTGGGTGAAGAAAGTATTTTCATCTGGGGGTATGGCTTTAAAGGCAGCCAACTCCGTTTGTGCCTTGGCAAGATTCACTCACACTCTGTGGAATTGTTTATCTTTAGCGGCTGAACATATTCCCGAAGGGGAGGAACAGGATGGTTTTCTTTCCCTCGTTCAGGATGGCAAAGATGCCATGTGTGAATCCGTTCAGTCGGGTCTGGATGTGGCAGACTGTGTCAACCGGTCCATGGCGGCGAGCACCGTGATGCGCAGGTTTGCGTGGTTGCGGAAGTCGGGGTTTGCTCCTGATGTACAGTCCCGGCTTCTCAACATGCCCTTTGATGGTGTCCATCTTTTTGGCAGCAAGGCTGACGAAAGCCTTGAGAGGTTGCAGACCTCCAAAGCTGCAGCGAAGTCGTTGAGCGCTGCAGTACGTCAACCTCCGCCTTTTCGTCCTAGGGGACAGCAATGGAGGGGAGGTTCCTTTCGATACTACTCTTCCTTTGGTAGATCGAGGGGAGCTGCCAGTTAAAGGGGCCAACGTAGGAGTACCAGAGGTGGAAAACAAGGTACTCAAGGTGCCAAAGCCGCTCGGGCAGTTGCCTCTTTGCCCTCACTGCCGCAGCCGCTTCCGCTCAGTCATGAGGCCATGTCCCATTGTTCGCCGGTTGGGGGAAGGCTAGCGCAGCATCTTGTAGAATGGCGTGCCATTACTTCAGATGTGTGGGTTCTGGAGATCATAGCCCACGGCTACTGTCTTCCTTTCTGCCAGAGGCCTCACTACAATCCACCGGGGAAGCTCTTTGAAGAGTCCGGATCCGCTCCTTTCATGGAAATCAAATCCCTGCTGGAGAAAGGCGCAATAGAACTGGTGCCTGTAGCGGAGAGGAACAAGTGATGGTATTCCCCATGTTTTTTTATCCCGAAAAAAGACTGGGGATTGAGACCCATCATGGACTTGTGTGGCTTGAACAAGCTCCTCAGGAAGGACAAGTTCAAGATGGTTACTCTCTCTCAAGTCCTCCAGGCCCTTGAACTTCAGGACTGGTTGGTGTCTCTCGACCTCAAGGATGCTTACTTTCATGTGCCGATTCATCCCAAGCACAGGAAGTACCTGAGGTTTGCGGTTGGCGACTTGCATTTTCAGCTTCGGGTCCTGCCGTTCGGATTGACCTCCGCCCCGAGGGTCTTCACCAAGCTGATGGTGGTGGTGGCAGCGTATCTCAGGAAAGGGGGGGTTCACGTCTACCCCTACCTGGACGAATGGTTGATCAGGGCGCGCTCTCCTGAGCAAGTCCTGGATCATCTGTCCGTCACCTGCCACTCCCTTCACAAGCTCGGCTTCTCCCTCAATTTAAAGAAGTCCCATTTGACACCTACCCAGCGGCTCCAGTACATCGGAGCAGTGCTCGACACATCCCTGGGGCAGTGTTCGCCTCCCGGGCTCATCACATTCTGCATATGGTGGACAAGTTTCAACATGCGCAGAGTCTCCCGGCGTTCGAGTTCTTGAGGTTTCGATGTTCCTGCATTCTACTGGTGCCGGAGGCCAGGCTGCGGATGAGATCTCTGCAGTGGGCTCTCAAGATGCAGTGATCGCAGTCCTCCGGCAGGATGTCGGATCCCGTTCAGGTGCCGCCATCGGTAGCCCAGGATCTTCTGTGGTGGGCCGACGAAGGTAATCTGATGCAGGGAGCACCATTTTGGCTACCCTGGCCGGAGGTGACGATCGTGACGGACGCATCCCTCACGGGATGGGGAGCTCATGCCAACGAGTTGACAGTCAGCGGTCGTTGGTCTCCGTCGGAGTCCAGACTCCACATCAATCTGTTAGAGCTGCGGGCTATCAGGCTAACCCTGAAGGCTTTTCTGCCGTCTGTGCGGGGGAAAAAAGTCCTGATTAAGAAGGACAATACAGTGACAATGCACTACCTCAACAAAAAGGCGGGGGCAGGATCACTCCCACTGTGCAGAGAGGCAATGCAGCTCTGGTTCTGGGCCATCCAGCAGGAAATTTCGATCTCAGCAGTTCATCTGGCCGGAGACGAAAACGCAGTGGCAGACGCTCTGAGCAGACAGAGCCCGGTCTCTCACGAGTGGGAGTTGGCTCAGGAGGTTATGTTGGAGATCTTCGCCCTTTGGGGACCCCACAAGTGGATCGCTTCGCCACCAGTGTCAACCGGAAGTGCGAAAGATTCTGCTCGCAGGAATTTCCTCTAAGAGGAGCCCTATGGGACGCGTTCATAGTGGAGTGGTCCTTCCCACTATTGTACGCGTTTCCTCCAGTCCCTGTCATTCCGCAAGTGTTGCGGAGGTTACGGAGGTTCGGTTCCTGAATGATCCTCATTGCTCCGGCATGGGCCAGGAGAGCGTGGTACCCGGACCTTCTCGACATGTCCATCTGCCCTCCTTGCCGTCTTCCCTATCGAGACGATCTGCTCTCATCGGAGGGGGTGTCGAGTTCTCCATCTAGAGGTCAAGTCTTTCAACCTTCATGCTTGGTTTCTGAAAGGTTGAGGTACAAGGATTGGGACCTCCCTGAAGACCTGATGGAGGTGTTGCTTTCGTCCAGAAGGCCAGCAACAAAATCCCTGTACCGTTGGAGAAAGTTCTGCGACTGGTGCAGGGTTCCGAATGTGGATCCTTTTCAGTGTTCAATTCCTGTGGTTCTGTCTTTTTTGCTTTCATTAGCCCACAAGGGCCTGCAAGTGGGTACCATTAAGGGTTACCTGGCGGCGCTGTCCATATTTAAGCGCTCGTCTGAGGAGTGTTCTTATTTTAATATTCCTTTGATTTAACTCAGTTTCTCAAAGAGCTTATTAATGTGTTTCCACCGTCCCTGTTCTAGGTGCCGGGATGGGATTTGAACTTGGTTCTGAAATTCCTAATGGGAGCTCCGTTTGAGCCCGTCCTTTGAGACTGTTGACCTTTAAGACTGTATTTTTAGATGTGGTTACTTCCGCTCGCCGAGTGAGTGAGTTGCAGGCACTTTCCGCCAAGCCACCTTTCACGGTGTTCCATAAGGACAGGGTTGTCCTTAGGGTTCGTCCTTCTTTTCTTCCAAAGGTTGTGTCGGAATTTCATTTGAGCCAGAAGGTAATTCTTCCGGCGTTCTATCCTCCTCCGCATCCTGCTAAGGATGAGGAGAGGCTCCATAGACTGGATCCAAGGAGAGCTTTGAGCTTCTATCTCTCACGGATGTCCAAGGTCAGAGTGGACGCTCCGCTATTTGTAGGATACGCTGGAAGGCGTTTAGGTCAAGCTGTTACCAAGCAGACCTTGTCCAGATGGATCATTTTGACGATCTCTGAATGTTACCGTTTGGCGTGTAAGGACCCTCCAGTAGGCTTAAGGGCCCATTCTACTAGGGGTGTGGCTGCCTCTACTGCTCTGCAGAGGGGTGTTCCCATTCGTAATATTTGTGAAGCAGCCACATGGGCCTCTGTCCATACTTTTGTAAAACAATACTCCTTGGATTCTATCCATGGGCAAGATTTGGCCTTTGGTAAGGCGGTCCTCTATTCTGCAATTTGATTGGGCATTCTAAAATTCTAAATTCTTTTCCCACCTCCATATGTTGGTACTGCTTTGGGAGTCTGTCAGAGATAGGGAATATGTCAGAGGACACAATCCCCTCGAAGAACAAGTTACTTTCTTACCTGGTAACGTTCTTTCAATGGGATGTTCCTCCGACATATTCCACATCGGACCCTCCCAGCCTGCCCCTCTACAGAATTTCTTATGCGATTGCAGCTTACGTTTCCGCAAGGCTTTCTGTAGTTATTCTGGCAGAAGATTGGTGCCACATGTTCTGGGAAAAAACTACAACTGAGGCTACGGGCGTCGTGCGTCCGACATATAACATCCCGTGACGTCGGCTCTCGACGGAGGCCCTCGAGGGACAGCGTATCGACGTAGGACCCAGACGCCGACACATTTTCCGAAGCAGCACAGCTGTGGACATTACTGTCAGAGATATGGAAAACGTCGGAGGAACATCCTATCGAAAGAAGGTTACCAGATAAGACAGTAACTTGTTCATCTCAGGAAGGTACGAAAATAGCATGTTTCCCCAAGGCATTGGAAGACCAATATCTGAAAGGTAAAGTCCACAGTGGTAGGAGCAACATGCACATTGCGTGGTGTGAGGAAGAGCAGGAACAGAACAGGAGTAGAGAGGCATTGTAGAGGAGGTCAGAACCCAAAGGAGAGGGAGTCTGCTTAAACTCGCCTGTGGAAGCCAAACCCAGGTGGCTCGATCTTAAAGTGGAAGAGAAGTTGTAATACTATTTATAGCCCACACCGGATACATAACAATGTCTGTAGGAAGTAATTCTAACCCTATAACAAGAGATGCCAAGGAAGAAGCTCGACAGAGAGAATATCTTTAAGACAGCGAGTGACGGGGGATGTTCACAAAACCTCGTAAACTTTAAAGGAACTGTGACACTAGTGGAATTGGCGATAAAAGACTATCCAAACACCTTTACATTTTGATTTCGCCCCAGAGAACCTTTTTGTGTTTAAAAATAATTCGCATTGTTAAGTAGTTTTAGTTTAGGCGCTTTGTCGACCCCATTCAGTTGTATGACTTAATCTAAAAATGACCTTTTGAAGCAGAGCTTTGAACCTACCCACGTCTTTGGCCAGTATGATGAATAGTTTGTTTATAAGTAACTTATTTCTTCTGCATCGTGTTTCTTTCACAAAGTTGTAGGTTTCCATGATTATGCCATTTACAAGCCAGGTAACTGTACAATTTTAAAACTGTGTTATTTAGTGTTTAGAAGGCATTAAGACATCCTGAATTACCCGACCCAACAATGCCCATGCTCACCATTGTCATTTACTCTGTGTTACATTCTTAAGTGGCCAAATCCTCTTGTACGGTTTCAGTTGTGTCTGATCACGTGATAGTGTAATAGACACAGCAGCTATATTGGAGGGAGATTCAATCAGGCAATTTCTGTACTTTAGAAATGAAAATTCCATGAAAGTCAATTGAAAAAAAAAAACAACCTCTGATAATATACAGCACCATTAAAATAGAGCAAAGATTAAAATCCTTTCTAGAATTTATAAATGGAGTTCGATATGTATTTTACCATGCAGCAAGTTAAAAATAAAAATTGGTTTAAAGAATGTGCGAGACACAGTTAATATTGATCTGCCTTGTTATAAGAGGTCTGGTTAATAATGTCAAGTGTTCTCAAGAGACTGGTTTGTTTTCTTACCAGCATGTGATGCCCGAGAGTCGGTTTACATTAAATAAAAGCTCACAATTTCAACAGTGAAAGCAGAGATTTCTCTACATATTTAGGGAAAAACATCAGAGTGCAAGAATAATCCGCCTTAAGTGGAGCCATTTGGGCATCAGTACTCATGTAATATTTGCCCAACCATTTACCAGTTGTATTTTCAAGTGACAACAAATTTAATCCTAAATAAGATAGAAATGTCCATTGCCAATTCGCGCAATACTTCCCACTACCACATGAGGCAGTTATCAGAATGTCAGCCATATTTAGTGGTTTCTTAAGTTTTCTCTTCTCTCTGACTCGCATAATGATTGCCCAGTAAGTACAGAGCAGTCACTTCTGCTGTACTCGCAATATTACTGTGCTCCCTATAACAATGGGGAAAGTTTATGAGATTTATATTCAAGAGAACTTCCAAACCGTGGAATGTTGTCCATCCATTCACTATCTACTTTTTTTTCATTGTCTTGAATTGTTATATATTGGCATGATCATTACTCCAAATGGAGAACAATAGCAGCACAGATTTTATTTTTTCTTTTTTCTTTTCTTTTAATTCTAGTTCCTCATAAAGAGCAACATTAACAAACTTTGGTAATTGCAGGAGGGAACATATTAAAAGTAACCTTGTCCGTTAAAGTTGAAATTATTGATTTAGCTTTATTCAGTTTTATTTAATAAACTTTATTTGTATTCTAGGGAAAAATCGGAAAAGCGATGTGTTAATCCAGTGATGTGTTCCATTGGCACTGGCATTGCAAGGGTTCCTCCAACCAGTCATGTAGAGCCTTTTCAAAATATTCGTTTTCATCATGATCCAGGTAATAGATACATATTTCTCATGGCACAATTCTGTATCAGTGGAAGCATTTTTTGAGTATCCTCTTGTAAATGTTCATTCATCAAACCTCATGTCAAGCTCATTCGGGCAGTTAAGAATTATGATTTTAAGGATTGTGATGCTCATTTTTAGGTAGGCACTGCATTAAGTGGGGCATGTCCCATTCAGTGTCAGAAAAATCTGGTGATGTCACCAGTGCGGAGATACCTGATAAATGTTATTTGAGCATGATAATACTCTGGGACGTACACAGCAGCTTGTTCTGAGTATTCTTTTCTCTGCATTTGCTGCTGTCGCTGAACCCCACTGCAACAGGTGGAGTTGGGCGGAAGAGCAGTAATCTATTGCTGTCTATCCTAAGTTTAACAAAGCATTTTATTTTGCAACACTGAAATTTAATCACAACAATTAGTGTGTACTGTTTGAATTAAAACTGAGATGTTGAAATTGTCTCAAATCTTAAGTGCTGTCAGGAAACCATGTTTCCAAAGTGCTTTGTTTTCTGAAAATTGTCGCAAGTGTAGTAAACAAATCATATGCCATATACAATATCAGAAGATATTCTCAATCTTACTCCACACTTTGCTGATGTTATATTGTACCAAAGGTTTTGAACAGTAATTTCTGGTGATGCACTCCGATATGAACCTACGCTGGCGCCTCAGTTCTGTCATTTGTCATTGTCATTAGGGAGGTGCCCTCCCTTCCCACCTATATATGAAGCAAGGCATTCATTAACCACACAAAAGTGCTTTGTAAGCTTTGATGCCAAACGGGCTTCATGGTTTCTCACTATAATGTGCTAAAGGAAAATTACGGAAAGCCTGTGCTGTGGTTTCTGGTGTAGTGCTTACTAGCATGCCAGAATGTATTTCGTCTCTGTGCATTATTCCTTGTGAGTCACTGAACTTCCAGGGAGCTCAAAGCCCCACCTATGCTTAATCAATGCAGGCTAGGAGTTAAACAGAGGCTATTAGAATGGGTCTCTCACTAGACCCAAAGCCTATCTTCTATGTCCTTCTATGAAATGTTGATGACGGAAGAAACAAAAACAGTGGAATACATTGTCATTATGGAGATCCTTATGGGCATGTTAGTGAACCATTCTAATGTAGTACAGTTCTAATCTTGCATGGTCTTCCTGGTCCAGTTTTATTCTATTAGTTGGCTTTTTCTCAAGCATTTGCTATTTCATAGATTCACATGCTTGGAATACATTCCCGTCATCAGACTGGAAATCCTTGGGATGCATTGTACCAGATCTGTTTTATTGATGTAAAATATACGATACTAGCCTTCTTATTTAGATCCACATGAACCCTACTAGTGAGCTGACTAGCTAACCTAAGCTGGGGAGTCCTCTAACTTCTCTCAGCATTTGAACGGCTAATACCCGGGAGGAAACGCGTTGGGTTTCATATTAAAACATCTTTTTCTGATGAATACTATTGCTTCATTTTTGAGTGAGCTAATTCTTAAAACGATTTACTATTATGCTCATGTACTTTTGATGAACCTACCTTATCTTTGTAGCATTTTATCTATGGACATAGCATAAAGGTTTGGCTTCTTTGGCCTTAGTGTGCATGGGACGCAAATTCCCTTCATTGGGAACTTATTTTCCATTGTCTCTACCCAGACCATGTCTCTGAAGAATGTACAATCTGCTTGTCTGTTCCTCATAAGAGTGTCAAAAACAGATGAGGCTTGTTCTGTACATCAGGAAACCTGTTGTTTCTTCAGGCAACAAATCTGTTACTCTTCCTTGGCCTCTCAGAGCAGGAATCCCAAAGCTCCTCTGGAAAAAGTAATGATGCCAGAGTGAATAAAGACCCAGTCTGTCTCTAAGTCAACAATGTAAAAAACCCTGAGAAATGTAAACCACTTGTTGTGCTAAAAATCCCATTAATGTAGACACCAGCTGTCAGTAACACTCAAAGGACAGGACAACTTTTATGGGGAGTTCAGAGCCATCCAGTGCGAAACTGCCATCAGCAGAAAACTCCACGTTGCCCATCAACTGGAGAATCTTTAGCAACGGTCAGACCATTGAAAGCAGCCTCAACAGGAAGATTGCTGTCCACTGAATCTTTGGTGGAGGAAGTTGGACGATCAACTGGGAAAGACTGGTCAGCAGGGAAAGTCTGAGCAAAGGGGAGAGACTATTAAAGAAAACCCTGTCAACAGGGAGACACCATTCAAGAAGAGTAACCCTATATACAATGAGAGATTTATTGATGGGAAGGGACTCATCATGAACGTCTGCAACAATTGCACTGCTTCACTTTCCATCAGCGTAATGTCAGGTAGTGCTCAAACAGTTGCTCCTATTTCTCCTGTAGGGAAAATGCCTATGTTCGCAGAAAATATTCTTCCAGATGTTTTTGAGACGGGGGATACATGGTCTGATTTGCTGCCTGACCGAGGCCTTTAGGGTTACAGGCCTGAAGAAGGAGATAGATTTGGCATTGCCGCCTGAACTGTTGAATTCCAAAGGGAAGCCTAGAAACTCCTCCATGTCAAGCAAACCCCCAAATGCCATAGAAATTCCACCCACACTAAAGATTCTCTCTAGGTAGGGTGGGAGGGGGTGCCCTGAAGGGGAAGGCACCTTACCCCTTTCGAGTCTGAGAGGAATCTGCAAGTATGGGAGATCCCCTTACATGACTGTGGAAAAGTGGCAAGCGTGGCGGAAGGGTCCATTCATCCTGCTGGAAATCTGCTTGCTTCTGAAGGGCAGAATTCACACAACAAAGTTGATGAATAGGGTAACTATATTATAGACACACAGTACCTCTTGAGTCTAGGGTTCGGGAGAAGTGTGTAGTAAACGCCAACTCTAGCTTGTAAGAATTATGGGACCCAGGAAATCACTTTTTTAAAAGCAACACTTCCCTTGCCACTGAAAATATCAGACTTCTGACTTAGCACGTCTGTCTACTCTAAAGGGTCACCTGAAACAGAATTCTTTGGTTATTAGAAGCAGTCAACCAACCTAGCTTCTGCTCTCACCATTCCACAATTAAGGCTGGAAACTGGATGCATGTTCTAAAGCGATTTACATCTGCATTTGTCATGGTGTGTGTGACCAGTGGCTGTGCAGTCACCACCAGGTACAGCTGCAAAATGTGGTATAAAATAGCTTATTTCCTACAATATTCACCAGATGACAAGTGGGACGAAGCAAGTGGTGTCATCTGGGAAGGGGACATTGCTTCTAACGATGCCATTGATGTAGCAGGAGACATTGCCAACAGAGTTGTCTTGAGGAATTGACCCACATCCAGACTGAGGTGCAGGTCAGGGCAATAGAGGGCACCAAAGTCTTTGGCAAGTCAGTGGATGGCACTCTGAATGGCAAGTTAGTACTGTAAGTCGGATCAAAGAAATTCAATACAAATCTGATTCAGGGGGCATCCTTGACCACAAATGAAGGATTAATTTCCATTAATGAGTATGATGTTCTTAGTATACCAAACTCTCGTCCAGATGTCTGTCCTACCCAAGGTTCCTAACGTTAAGAACAAACCTCTCGGTAGACCTATTTTATAGGCTTATGTCACCATTTCTTAACCCGTCAGTAAATGGCAATTCTTTTCCTCCAACCTTTTGCACAACAGACTGCTTATTTTTTGGTAGATTCAGCAGATGTCATTATAGAGAGTCTCCCTTATGATAGACATTTTGGTCTTTCTGGATATTGCAATTGTACACTAACATCTCATAGGGGGTCGTTTTCCATGCTATTGGATTCCTCAATCAGAGACCATTACCACAGTCTGTATCGTCCGGCTGGTTGAATCAACATCTATAGTGCTAACATGAAATAATTTTTTGTACAAGCACACCTTAGATAAGCAAATTAGGCACAGCAATGGGCTTGGCTTTTGCACCGGTTTTAGCCAATTGGATAGTGGTAGAGTTTTGGGAGAGTTGGATATACAATAACAATATTTATTTAACATGTTTAAAACATTGACATAGTTTTATTGACGGCATTATATTTGTGTCGTCAGGGAATTATGTCACACTTGAAGCATTTTTACAATGGTTGAACAATAGAAACGAGGATTGAAGGTTTACAGCCACATTTAATCGTATTAGGATTGCTTGCCTAGACCTCCTATTTGAAGACCATGTACACATTTTGCTGGATTTATTTTAAAAGCAATGTGATCACATGTTACTACAATGCCAGAATCAACATCCTAGAAATCAATGTGATAGTATACCATATAGTCAATTTCTAAAAACTCTGAGGAATTGTTCTAGAAATTATGGCTATTTTGAACAAGATGGGATCATGAAATGAAACCTTTGGATAGAGGATATTGAAAGAAACTAATTATGACTGCTATTAAACATGCATGGTATACTGACAGAGAATACTTTTTACATTAGAAAGAAAAGCTTCAGGCAGAGGACACTTTGATATTCCAATCCAGTATGTTTGTATGCATAAGGGGTTGTAATTTTAAGGGCCAATTAGGGCACTTGCATAGGAAAAAACAAAGTGAAAGGCCTACTAGTACTGAATTATGGGGGTTACCACTGATACTCAATTATTTTTCCATGTGAATGTTATAGTCTATGGAAATACACAAAAAAAGGCAGATGTGATAACGTATAACAATGTTAATTGCAGTTAAGACATTTCATTAATTGTTTAACCAAGAATGTTACCAGCATGATTGAAATCCATGACATTTAGGCTGTATAGGGACGATCTCCTACTTTGTCAATACAAGAATGATAGAACATAGGTTCACAATTCTGCAAGACAATGAATTGACACCAATGATGAAAAATGTTATGAAGGAAAACCACAATGAGAAGGAAAATCATTGGACTGCAATAGAAATTATCTGTTCAGATGAAAGTGGACATCTATAGAGAATTACATTCAAAAAGCAGAAAAGTGCAGGACTCTTAGATCTGGTACCCATAAGATGGTAAAAATAGAACTTTGGACTGGTCCTTATTATTGAATTAAGAGTCCAGGGACAGAGGAACTACCAGCCACTGCATAGAACTTTAAAGATTTACACTTACAAGTGCTTTTGCATGTGAATATGCTGTTTATTTAGAAACACTTTGCACGTTATCTAAAATCACCATAGTAACATTTGTTCACCACTACTTACCTTTGAGATTGAAATTGGATCCAAAGAACTAGTGCTATTTAAATGCTGAGAAAGCTAAATAGAAGTCTCAGTACCATTATGTAGTAAGACATCATTAAGCCTGCCTGCATGAGGACATGAGTTTAAACTTTTCTTAAATGCTGATTGAGCACAAAATTCATGCAATAGAGGAGGAAATCCGCTGATTAAAGACTGCTCCCCAGTGGAGGCGCTTAATTTAATGGAGAAAAAATAAATGGGAGGTTTGCTGTGCTCAGATTTAAGTAAATCTCCTTTAAACTAGAACAAAAAGGTTGAAACAGGATATCGATCATGATGTAGAACCTTTTCCAAGATAATATATCTATAAATCTGAAGGCGCATCTTTTAACATTAACAGAAAATATTTAGAGCAAATTGTTACAATCTTGAGTTAGACGCATAGTGAAGACAAATATTTGGACAAGCAGATATTTAAAAATGTTCCGGTTACTATAAATGATAGTTTGGTATTGCGTCTGTTTTGTAGTAGACTAGAATGCAATATCACTCTGTTATTTAGTATATAAGGAGATAGAAATGCTTGGTGGTTTACCATCTAGTGATCAAGGAACTGTGAATCCAGATGAATACTAAGAAGTCCTCTCTATCAATTGTTAGTTGGGACAAATAGAGGAAGTAATGACCAATAATTGAGGGATGCTTTAATAGAATTGCACTTAGAAAGGTTATTAACAAAGGTTAATGTCCAAACATCCCACCGAAATATACGATCTGCTCTGCGGCAGAGGGATTGTCATCCTGTTTGTAACAGAAACATGGCTAGGCGACAACTACAAGATCACCCTCAACAACTCCCTGCCTGAATACTTCAAATGAGTCCAAGCAAATAGAAAAACCAAAAGAGGAGGGGGGCTGGCAATCATTCACAAGGAACATCTGGATATCAAATTGGAAGACCCACTAAACATTGATAAATGCGAATCCCTAATCATACGTCTAACAGTAAGCCCCAAAACAAACCTGAAATTCATACTAATATATAGACCACCAACCTACAATGCAGTCTTCGTAGACGCCTTCACAGAAGCAATCACCGTCCTAGCCATCAAACACAATCACCTGATAGTCCTCAGAGATTTCAACATCTGCTTTGAAGAAGAAACCACGACCATACAAAAATCGCTAACCAGCCAACTAGCAGCAATGAATCTGCAACAACTAGTCAAAGGAGCAACCCACTCGGCAGGGCACACACTTGACGCAATCTTCGCAAACAAAGTACTCCTCACCGCGGCACCCCCAATTCAAATACCCTGGAGCGACCATCTCATCATCCCCTTCGTAATCAAAATGACCACCCCCAACAAACAGTCAACCGGACAAAACACCAAACATCATGAAAAGAAATTGGAGAACCATCAAAAACTCCAACTTAATTGAACTCCTGGAGCTTAGCAAACCTCACCAAACATTCATGGAAGAAGATGACCTGGACAAAAAAGTAGCCCTGCTACATTCCTGGATTATAACTACGATAGACAACATCGCCAAAGAAAAACCCTTCGCTCCTTCTCAAAAACGGGCAATGGCAAAATGGTTCACCCCACTACTTAGCACCATGAAAAGGAAAAACCGAAGACTAGAACTTAATTGGAGAAAACAAAACGACGATGCGAAAAAACTGAAATTCCTACAACACAACTAAGCATACAAAAAAGAAATACAAAAAGCAAAGATGAAATACTACGACAACCGAAATTTCGAAGCCCCAAACTTAGGAACGAAATCAGCCCTAATCTCAATATGGGACGATCTAAAAATGAACGCAGACTCGGACAACAGCAATGCCTTGATACTCCTTGACCTACCAGCAGAATTCGACACAGTTAACCACGACACCCTCGTATCGAGATTACAAGCACTGGGAATAACCGACACCGCC
This sequence comes from Ambystoma mexicanum, assembly GCF_040938575.1. Classification (NCBI taxonomy): domain Eukaryota; kingdom Metazoa; phylum Chordata; class Amphibia; order Caudata; family Ambystomatidae; genus Ambystoma; species Ambystoma mexicanum. Next base: position 130,624,650 of record NC_090922.1, read on the forward strand.
TTACTATGGATCAAATCTTTCCTAACAAACAGAACGGAAACCTTATGGATGAAACCCTTCAAATCTAGCCCGAGAGATTCGACCTGTGGAGTACCACAAGGATCCTCCTTCTCCCCGCTACTATTCAACATCTACCTATATCTACTTATCAGAATCATCAAAAGCCACGGCCTCACCTGCTACAACTATGCCGACGATGCACAAATAATCTTCAAAATACAAGAGAATCCGGAAATAAACTCAACGCTAGAAAACTGCCTCCACAATGTATTCCTCTGGATGAACTCCAACTGCCTCAAAATCAACCCAGGCAAAACAGAAATAGTGATTGTCACAAAAAATGGAGCAGAAAACCACTTCATCCCTTGTCCAAGGGAACTCGGGACAACCCCAGCACCCTCGCCGATTGTAAAAAAAAAAAAAAAAAACTGGGGGTCCTGATGGACAATAATCTCACGCTAGAGCCACAAGTAAACACCCTTCTCATGAAAAGCTTCTTCCTCCTGCGAGCAGCAAAGAGGATCCTGCCATTCCTATCGTTCGCCAACAAAACAACCATCATCATCGCCCTAGTCATGTCCCGAGTAGACTACGCCAACAGCCTTTACTTAGGCATGCCGGAACGACTTTAAAAAAAAACTACAATGCATTCAAAACATGGCAGCCAGACTGCTTCTGAAACTACCCCGAAGAGAACACACCACACCAGCGCTGAAAACACACCACACCAGCGCTGAAAACACTACATTGGCTACCAATAAAACAACGGATAAAATTCAAAACAATGTGCATCACGCACAGATCGGTACACAACGAAGGCGCTGAGTTCCTGAGAGACAAACTACGTCTACATCAACCAACAAGAACACTCAGATCAAGCATTGACATCTGCCTGGAACCAAAACCCTACAACAAAAGAAAACTTGAGTATCCTCCTTCTCTCACCAAGCCCCGAAAACCTGGAACAACCTCCCAAAGTACATACGTAACACCAGAAACCGCCTACTATTCAGGAAACTACTCAAAACCTGGCTCTTCACGTTGTAACTAGAAAGATCAGCCACAGGGGCACACACACACAACTAAAACATCTATGAACTTAGAGAGAGATCCAGATCCACACCAAGCAATCAATGGGGACAAACCCTCAGGAAAATACCCCACAACATACTAAACGACTAACCGGGAGACAGCCGCAATACGACCAAAGACCGTATACATAGCTAGACAAAGACAGAAACACTACGACGAATCAGCAAGAGGACCTTGACCGCAACCATAGCAATTCCCAACAGACCTTAGGACAATAGGCAGAGAGGGAAAGAAAGCACTACACCACGAGCCCCAACCCAGTGGGTGAGAAACAGAATGTTTCATCACTACACACTGTCCACCTACCACACAGCGGGAAGCACAATGCCCCATCACACACAAACTACAACTAACAACATCCCCAAGGACATTCAACAAACAGAAACCATTGAACCAACGGAAAGACAGTCATGACAGGAGGAAACGACCGTCTGAATACACAGGCTGACCAAGACGGAAGCACCAGAACACCACATCAACGCCACTCCGACCCTGAACCTTTCAAAACCTCAACTGACCAGTGCCAAAACCAGATAACAAGAGAATAGAGCTATTACCAACCCGGTCCCACACCAGAAGAAAGGTTCAGACGCACTTATCAATCCAATCAATACTCACTATGATACAGAGGGGTCAGCGTAGCACCAACAAAGCGAGTTGGCCCATGAGGAACCAGCACCAACCCAACGCACAGGGATACTACTCGTAACGGAATCAGAAATTACCTGAATCGGGACACAGGCCCCACTAACCCAACCCTTAACCTTCTGCATACTTAAACCACACAACCATCTCTCTCCCAGCAATCCGCACGCACTTTACCACACTGCATCAACAATACATAAACATCACCTACAGCACTTGAGGTCTTGCACAATCCAATACTAGCACCAAAGCCCAGCACTCGGTGTATACCGAGCTGAAGCTGCCAACAGCACATCACTTCTACCACTCTCCTGCTCCCCTCCTCCAGACTAACCATACCCGTCCTTCCTGTTTACAGATCCTCCAGAGCGCCTGGGGACCAATTCCGTTGGTGACGGTGTGCTATATAAGTACCTTTAACATAACATTAACAGTGAGTATCTTTAAGCTTTTGCTGCGTAGTGCCAACTCTAAATCCTCTATACAAGCCTGCACAAAGCCATCAATGAGGCTTTCACTAAAAGATTTTGTCAACCTAAGAATGATTTATGTATGGGTTTTGGCACCTACAATTTTACTTTAGATGCCTTTATATTGTCCTTTTTCCACAAAAGGGGCATTGGGTTGTCCAAATATAATGTATTCCTATCGTTAAGTTAATCATTTAAACATTAGATTTGTTACAGAAAAATATTGTTAATGTTCATGTTGTGTTTTTATTGTACAACAATATCATATGAAGGTGTAATACCCTCACCCATTGGTTATCAAAAAGCCCTGAATAAGACTGGGTCAAGAGAGTCAGGGAGAACAATACAGCTGAAACCTGGTGTGCAAGATAAAGATTTTCTATGGCCAAAAATGAATTATAAGTTAGATTTCTTTCTAAAATGTATTTCCATAAGATGTTCGTAAACTGTATGTATAAGCGTTAAATATGTTGATGGCATGAATTTATATGGGTATCTGCCCATTCTAACTGTGTGTGACTTGTCTATTATTTAAGAAGGTATTTGCAGTGTTATATATTAATTGCCTTATGATTTACTGGTGGGTTTTGTTTCTTTGTGTTTTTCTTTTTTGTGAATATTATATATTATTTATAAAAATCATTTGATAATATCACTCTATATTAAATGCTTTTTGTATCAGACAGAAATTGTCTACTTTGTGGGCATGTTTAGGGACTACATTTTTAGGATGCTTTGAAATGAGTTCTATACATCCATTTTGAGACTATTGGAATAATGTTTAACAATGATGCTAAATGTGATTGTCCCTTTGGTTGTTCAGCTTGATGATTTACATTTTACCCAATGTATTCAATGGCAGCATTTATGTATTGGATGAACAACGTAATGGTAGTGTCTGGAAAATGACTATCCCATTCCTACACAAAAGCTAAAACTCTTGGCTTTACAAGTGTTTGTTTCTGTAGAGCCCATATGTTTGCAAGGTGAGCCTGCCCAGCCAAAGTCCTGTGCTGCCCAAAGCTTAGCTTCCTTTTCCTACCTGCCTTAGTGGATCCTCTCAAATACATAATCACGTAGGGATATTTTAGTTCGTTCTATGTAGCCACAACAGCCATTACAATGAAGGATGTACATTTTAAAAGGTCTGAGTTTTTGTCTGGCACTTCCTCCATAACAGCCATTTTCCACACCAATATCCCCATCAAACCAAGAAATCGCAAAGATGATGTGTGGACCCATTCAGGTTGTGACCAAAGGTAAATTATGCCCAGAGAAATACTGGTTGTCGCTCGTACGGCTGCCAAAAAGCATGGATGACTTCTGAACAAAAGTATAGCACAGCACTATATTGGAACAACCATATTTCATGAGCAACTGTAGCCTAGGGAAACAGCCTTTACACAGAAACTCTGAGGGAACAAAGAGAGAATGCAAGTATGTTGCTGCTATTGTAAGGCTGTTTCTATCCATGCACAGTAGCTCAGATGTTAACCTAAACTGATAAACTCGCTGCAGCCTCATATAATTCCATTAGTAGTAATGATAATAATAGCTATACTTGCATTGTGCTTTATGCTCCCGCCAGAATGCCCAGGTACCTAACAAAGTTTCCAACATGACTATATGCTACTCTAAAGAAAAATACAATTGGGATCCTTGGATGTTGTAAATTTACACTAAATACTGTTCAATTCTGATACTTGTGAATCTGCTTTGAATCACATGCTGTGCATATAGTCCGACATCGAGTGGTAATCGCAAGAGTATTGAATCTTTTTGTCAAAGATTGAAAAATGGGCGTCGACCTAGGCATGTCTGTAACCCTATCCCTACTGTGACGTGTAGTGTACCCAAGATCCCTCAAGCCTCGAGGTCCCCCAGATTGTTCTTTTCTGCATAATGGTCGTTTGCATTAATGCAGAGCTCATGACGAGAATTATTGCAAATTAATATCCATTTATCGTGTCTTCGCACCCTTTCGACGGCCGTTTCCAGGTTCCAGTCTGCAGATTTGAGCGATAGAATTCTCGATGTCTGGCTGCGGCCTGCAGCATCAGGCTTCGGCCTTTCACAGTAGGGCGAGTGGGGGGGCCTTTTCTTCTCGACATCCTCTTTTAGAGAATGCCTTTTCCTATTCTTCCCCATTCGTTCCCTTTTCTGGCATCTACTTTTCTATTTAATCATGCAGTGAGCTCCATTTAAATGTTGCCCTTCCTGTAATAAGAGGTTTCCTTGAAACTGTTTGCCTCGTGGCCACGACGAGCTGTGTTGCAAGGCTTGTCGACTCTTTAAGCCCAAGACACTTAAAGAATGGCGCGCTGAGCAGTGGCCGGCTTATGCCATGCAGGCCAAATCCCGTTCCTCCAGCCCGTTCGGCGCTGTGACATCGGACGAGGAGCCCTCCAGCAGCCACGGCTCCAGTTCAGATGCTGCAGACCTTGTTGAGCATGCCCGTCTCCAACCCCACTAGGCATGCCAGACGCACTGCTATGGTGATATCACCCTCTAGCGACAGGGGCACTCACGCGCACACACCAAAGCAAAGCATGACATCCCTCAACATTACTATTGAAGAAGACGTCTGCACCTGCAGGCCCATTCCCTGGAGAACCCTCCGGTTCGAAACCCTCTTACGCTTCCGCCTTCACGTTTAAATATGGTTCAAAGTATTTGACTTCCCAGGGTCCTCACCCTAAAAAATCTTCGGCGCCTGTTTCAGGCACGTCGAAAGACATGGCGAAACACGCGTCACCTGGTAAAACTCATCCTAATTAAGAGAATAGTTGTCTAAGACTCTTACACAGCCTGGTTCCCATGTTCATGGCCCCCAGGATCCCCCCAATTGTACCCCAGGTGTATATCCAGGCTTCCTTCCCGCAGTTAGCCTTTACAGGGCCATAAAGGTCCTTTTCAAGAGGAGGTAGCTTTCCCACTCTCTGAGACTTGCAGGGCAAGGTTTGAGGAATGTATGCAAAGAGTGTCCGAGTTTATTGATTTCTCAGACAGGTTTGATAAGAGAACTTTTAAGAGGACTCCTCCTTTAGATGAGGACCCTAGGCCCTTCAAGTCATATAGACTTCAGTCCCCAGATTTCCACTCTACCTCTCCTGTACACCACTTTCTTATCCTTCAGGGAATATATTTCAAGATTATCCATATGCTCAAGAGGAAGCATTATATTCCATTCCAGACCAGGAAGATTTCTCCCAAGACCCAGATGCATGGCTTGATGTCACTGATGACATAGGGACCTGGCCCACTACTCCTACTCATGTGGCAGAGCCTTACAACATCTTTGTGGATGCCACGCCCGTCGTACAGTCCAGAGATGCTTCTCCTATTGGCAACTAGCTGTTCTTAAACAATATTCTTAAAAATGCAGCAGATCACTTCAAAATACTCACTCAAAAGGCAGGGCCTGACTCCGACTTTGTGGAGGATATCCTCAAGGAGAAAAAGTCTGTCATTCCGTCTATTCCCCCTTCTATACTCCATAAAATAAAGTCCATTGACCCTTCTTTACTTCCGCCCTCCATGGCGCGGGCATTTAACCTGCGCATTGAAAACATGTTCAGGCCTGCTTCTTGGGACCCCCTATATATTCAAGGACACTCTGTTCCAGATTCACTGGTGGTCAACACAACCAGGAAGCGTGCAGGCGTTCCTTTGTCATCAGCAGAGGCTCCTCCCAACAAAGCCTGTAATAAAGGATATGCCTTAGGCAAAAGAATTAAGTCCTCTGAGGCTTATAATACCTGCATTGCGAACAATACCACCTTGCTTGCCAGCTTTAGTGATGTCCAGCGGGGTCTTGTTAAGGATGGGCAAGAGAGTGTTCCTGAACCAACCAAGTCACAGCTGCTTGCTATAGATCAAGGAGGACAGCAAGTCACCCAAAATATGTTTACAAATATTCTGTACTCTGTCGAGACAGCTGGCAGAGTGTTGGCCAAAGGGACTCTCCTAAAGCGCCACACTTTGCTTAAATAATCAGCTTTCAAAACTGAGACGCCCTGATCTCCTTGATCAACAGGCCCTCCACGACCAGTCTACCCCTGCACATGGTCCCCCCTTACCACATCAGTAACCTGCATCTGCCCCCCGCCCCGGGCTCCCTCCCCCTGCACTAGCCTGGCTGGGCCTGCACACCTTGAGCCCTTCCAGCCCCGTCCCTCTCACTTAGCACGTGGATCTTCTTTCCCCTGCGCACTCTGCATTCCCCAGGCTTTGTCCACCTGGACTCCCCTGGTACTCGCTCAACCCACGGGCCCTACTGCCTTGACCAGCACTTCCCCTCTCCCCGCCGCACTTTTTGGTACTCTGCACGATCTGAATGTCACAAGGCCCCGTTGGACAGTTTTTTGTTTTTCTTCAACTCTGTCCCCCCCTCCCTCTTGTCAGGCCTAGAAACACTTGTTTACAGGCGCGTTATAAATGCCATATCATAAGTAACACACCAAATGACAAAGCGACATTTACTGGAATGACAGTGTCTGGTATTTGGTTTAAGAATTTATTTATTTATTTATTTTACATTTATAAAGCGCTCACACAGCCCGCAGGCATCGAGGCGCTGTTACAGGAATTGTTAGTTTTTCTTAGTTGTGTAATTGTGTTTTTTCTTTTGTCTTAGTTACGTATTTATAACGCGCTTAAACACTCAGAGGTTTCTAAGCGCGGACCCGGGGATCGAACCTGTTGTTGCTTTGTGTCGTCTTGCTTCCAAGACGCGCACGCTGCCGCTGTGCTATCCTCCCGACAAGGAGGAGGGAAACGGAGGGAGGACAAAACAAGAATATTACTAGGCCTTGTGTCATTCAGATCGCTCAAACACAGGGGAGGGGAAGCGGAGAAGTGCAAAAAGGAAGGGGGGTGTGGAGGGGGAGAAGCTCAAGTAGTCAAAAAGTGCAGCCAGCTAGTGGCTAAGTGCAGGTGATCAGGAACTGCAGCCAACAGGTGGCTCATAAGTGCGGAGAGAGGGGACTGTAGGGTTACAGATACAGACCACAGGTGCTGGGTGCAACTGGACAGGTGGAGACCTGGGCCCAAGTTTAGAGGGTGGCCAGGTGACACGTGCGTGGGACAGACGGGTCATCGGCAGGACAGAGGGTGAGAGAAAGCTGAAGCTAAGAGGAAGATCTTGAGTTGCTACAGGAACTGGAGATGGTTCTGCTCAAGTTTGAGAGAGGCAAGGAGTTCCAGAGGGAAGCCCCAGCTGAAGAAAGAGATCTGCCACCAACTCTCTGCTTAGAGAAGTGACTGACCCTCAGAGAGTTGGAGGTGGATGAGCGGAGAGCTCGAGATGGGAGATACAGGAAGAGAGAGTTGGAGGTAGTGCGGTCCCAGAAAGCCTTGTAGACAATGCAGAGAGTCTTGAACTTGATCCTTGCTGCCACTGGGAGCCATTGAAGATATTTCAGAGCTGGAGAGATACGATCCCTGGGCTTGACGCCAATGACAAGTCTCACAGTCCTTTTCTGGATTTGTTTAGATGACGGATAGTAGAGCCAGGAAGATTTAGAAAGAAGCTGTTGCAGTAGTCCAGCCTTGAGAGGACCAGACCTCTGGAGGCAGTGTGTTTCTGGGGGAAAGTGAGGAAAGGAAGAATACCTCTGAGGAGGTGCAGCTGATAGTTTGACTTCTTAGAGACTTCTTAGCAGCCTACCAGTTAACGTGTGTATCTTGCCCTTTTACGCATGTAAATATGGCAAATACGGACCATTTAATTTTGTACTGCGTACCGTGTACGCTTTGATTTATTCATTAAAAAAACATACGTTCCACCACTAGATGGCAATGTAGAATTTCTTTTGTCAGCAGCATAGCCTTTTTATGCATGATGGTGAATTTCCAACTGAAAGACCAAATCTGTGACAGCTAAGCGAGCAACACAATAAAGCATGCACCCTTTTAAAATGTGTTCATACCCATAACGTATGTGTTGGATAAGTTTTACTCTCTTGCAGAGGAGAAAACTAATTTTTACTCTCTTTAAATTGTATTTACGCTCTAATTTGAAAAATCATGCGTAAAATACTCACACCTCAAAATCTTATCTGGAGCACTGCTTCTTAGAGACATCGGGGATGTGAGGAGAAAGGGAGAGGGTGGAGTCAAAGATGACCCCAAGGTTCTTAGCCTCACCGGTAGCAGCAGGAAGATGACCCAGAGTGGGCGGCCAGAGAGAGAGAGGAAAGAAGGGAGCTGGTGTTACAATGAGGAGGATCTCCATCTTACTGGCATTAAGGCAGAGATCATTGGAAGCACATCACTCCTGATTAGCAAACAGTCGGGAATGAGAGGAGTAGTAGAGGCAGCCGAGTGGAGCCTGAAAGAGAGCTGGCTGTCATCCGCATAACCCTTGAAGTTGGAGCAGAGAGCAGCAATGCGGTGGGCAAGAGGTGTCAGGTATTGTTTGAACAGCCAGGGAGAGAGTTTAGACCCCTCGGGAAGACCACAAGAAGAGAGAGAGAGATAGAAGAGAGGAAGGACCCCAATTGGACCTGAGAGGGTCAGTCAGTGAGAAAGGAGGTCAGCCAGGCCAGGGCCTTATCAGTGATACCCAGGTTATCACAGAGACATTTGAGCAGGATGGAATGGTTGACTGTGTCGAAGGCAGAAGAAGGATCGAGGAGAATGAGGACAGAGAGAATGTTAGAATCAAGGTTAGAGAGCAGGTCTTCATGGATGTTCAGGAGAGCATTTTCCGTGCCTCTGGCCGCTCTGAAGCCAGGCTGATGGTCATGGAGACAACCAACAGATTCAGTATGAAGGTTAAGCTCTGAGATGGCCAGCTTGCCCAAGGGTTTGCCCACGATAGGAGTGATAGGGATCGGGTGATAGTTAGCCGGAGAGGAAGGATCAGCAGAGGGCTTCTTTAAGAAGGGGTGCACAAGGGAGTGCTTCAGGGGGGACGGGGAAGGTTCTAGTGGCAAAAGAATGATTACAGAAATCGTCCAATGCTGGAGCAAGGGTGTTGATGTGGTCCTTGATGGTTCTGGAAGAACAGTGAAGAACCTATTTTGATGAGACTTTCAAAGATGGGACTTGTCTAGAAACGTTGTCGGGTGAACAAGGGAAAGGAAGAGAAGGGAGGAGGAGAGGCGGCCACAGGGAGGCAAGGAGTGGAGGAGGAGGAAGAGGAAGAAGAGGAAGAGAGGGTGGACAGGATGTCCTGAGTTTTAGTGATGAAATGAGAAGCCAAGGCTGTACAGAGGGCCTGGGAGGGAACAGGAGAGGTAGAGACTGTAGCAGGATTGGCCAGCTCCTTGCAGATTTTTAAGAGTTTGGCCGAGTTGTTAGATGCCACAGAGACACAGGCGTGGATGTGAGCTCTCTTCTTGGCGTGGACAGAGCATCTGTAATGCCTTTGGAGTAGGCGGCAGGCCCGTTTGTCAGAGGATGCACCTGTTGTCCATCCACTTCCTCTCTGCCACCATACACTTGCATTTAAGGGTGACTAGTTCAGAGTCATACCAGGAGTTGCACTTGGATTTGGGCTTCAAGCAGATTCTCATAACTGGCAATTACATCAAGAGTGTCAGAGATAGAAACATGAAGGTTGGAAAGGGCTGTGTCAGGGTGTGAGTCAGCCAAAGGTGCAGAAAGAGATGAGAAAGTAGCAGCGAAAGCCTCCAGTGACACACGCTTCATGGGTCGAATGACCGAGAAGGTAGGTGGCAGTGCTGGAGTCGGCTTGTCCTGAGTGGTAGAGAGAGAGAGCGAAATGGGGGGGAAAGGAGAAAGTGATCACTCCAGGAGAGAGGAGTGGGGAGAGGGCTGGGGAGGGGGAGGTCTGAGGAGATCAAAACATCCAGGGTGTGCCCTGCAGAGTGAGTCGGGCCAGAGGGATGAATAGAGAGAGAGAGAGAGAGATGGACTCGCAGTGGTTGCGAAAGGGTCTTGCAGAAGGGCAAGACGCATCCAAGTGGATGTTAAGGTCGCTGAGGAGGAGAAGTTGAGAGGTAGAGGCGAGGAGGAGAGATCGGCCCAATCAGAAGGAGGTTACCTGGCCGGACGGACGGTTGATAGTGGCCACTGTGAGCGAGAAAGGCCTGGAGAGAGGGGGAGATCCTGCAGACCAGCCATTCAAAGGAGGAGTAGTCCTGCACAGGAATTAATGATAGAAGCAGGGATCCACTCTGGGAAGATCAAGGCTACACCCCTACCTGGACGGTTGGTTCTGGGCATGGAGAGGATCTTGTAACCATCAGGAAGGAGAGTGTCAAAGCTTGTGACAGAGCTGGCAGTGAACCACGTCTCGGTCAGACCGAGAACATCCAGGTCGAGTTTGTCCAGAAGACGACAGATGTCAGAGGAGTGTTTGACAGCTGAGCGAGAGTTGAGAGTGGTAATGTGGAACAGGTTTCCCCCTTTGAAGGACTTCCATGGAGGGGTACAGGTCAGAGGTACGCCCTGCGGAAGTTTTGAAGGTGCCCGAGGATGGGCAGTGGAGGAAGGAGGCGAGGGCAAGGTAGCCAAGGAGGAGGAGATGGGTGCCAGTGGGGTGGCAGATGAAGGAGGCAACAGGGTGGCCGGAGAAGCGGCAGAGGCTGCCGTAGAGGTGGCAGAGCATGGAGGAGACTGAGGAGCCAGAGAGGGGAAGGAAGGGACAGCCGCAGAAGAAAGGAAGTTGATGAGGCACGGGAAGCGTCTATCAAAGAGGAGGAGGTTGGCCTGAGGGCCTTGGACCAAGACAGTGCCGTTTAGGTAAACTTTAATGATGGTCTTGGAGGAGTGGAATGTGGCCAGGAGGGCCTCCATTAATGGGTGTAAAGGAAAAAGGAGAGAGAGCAGAGACCATATGGGGGGTCCATAGGCGTGGAGAGGGAACGACAAAGAGGATGCCGGTAAGGGTCTTTCTGGAGGAAGCACTGGTGTAGGTATCAGCGATAGGGAGGCCTGGGTTGGAGACCAGGATATCCCTTTTGAACGAGGAGGATAGGATAGTCGATAGAAAAACAGTTAGAGAAGATTGGAGAGACAGAAGGAGCACCATAGAGGGTGCATAGGGCAGAGTTGTAGGGGAAAGGGAGAGTGGAGGGGGGCATAGGAGTGAGCTAGGGAGCAGGCAGGAATGGGGGACAGTGTGGTTCAGCTAGGGAACAGGGAGGAGGGGGAACACTAGGACGGGGGGGCACGGAAGGGGGAGGGGCATGCAGCGGACAGAACAATGACAGAAACTCAGATGCAAAATATAGACAATTCAGTAGCCGACGAAACCTAGAAGTAAAGAATGGACACAGCAGGGATGCAGGTAATACAATGTGCGCAGACAACCATGGATAGTAAAACCACACCAGGCAGGTCAACTACCAAGGGAACCTAGAGGAAAAGAATGCATTAACCAGGAGAACAACCTAGAAGAAAAGATTGAACAGCAGGGATGCAGGCAGTACGATGTAAGCAAGGAGGAGCAAACTACCACGGGAAACTAGAGAAAAAAGGATGCAACAGCCATGTAGGTCAAAATCACAGAAGTACACAATAGATCGGGAAAGGGTCTAGGAAAGGGAACGAGAGGGCCCGCAGGCGGTGCAGAAGGCACATGGCAGAGTGGAAAAGAACAGCCTGGAGTTGCGAGGATGCGCACACAGTCTAGGATGTAACATCAACCCAATTGATTGTTCACCCACACACACAGTCCTTAACCTAACTCATCTCTTAGACTCAGGACTAGTGTTTAACTCACTAAAAGTCCACCTAGCAGCCCTTTCTGCTTCTGCTTATGCCACCTCTTAAAACAAGGTTTCCTGGTGGAAGGTCCCTGTCATCAAGGCTTTCATGGAAGGGGTGAAAAGACTCCCCCACCCCTCATTACCCCCCGCCCACACCCCAACTATTTCTAATCCAACTCCTGGATAGGACTTGAATGTCGTCCTTACTAAACTTATGTGGCCTCCTTTTGAACCAATGCACAATGCTAGTCTTAAGGCTCTTGCCTATAAGACTGCTTTTTTGGTTGCCATTACTTTCATTAGAAAGGTAAGTGAACTGCAGGCGCTCTCAGTTCAAGACCCTTTTGTTGCCATTCATAAGGACAAAGTGGTTTTGCGCATAGGCAGGGGAAATGAGATCCAAATAAAGTTCTCCTTCCAAAATAGGTTTCGAGAGGAGGTACTCCTGGCCAACCAACTAGATGTTCCTGAGTGTTCTACCTGGCTAACCGCTTTGCATAAATGTTTGAACTGGGGGGGGCATGAAAAGGGGGTTATTCTAAAGATCTTCCAAAACCGCCACTACAAGTTGTCTCTTTACATTTACCTTGAAAATCAATGGGATACAGAGCCCACGTTTCCTAGAAAAATAAAACCTGGTGCTGTATAGCAAAACCACACCAGGCCGGGTCCGTAATTACTCTTTTTAGATCGGCTATATTCCATGATTGAATTTTTAGGGGGCTGCAGATCAGTTCCTCAATATCAACCCCCTTCCGTCAATCCTCTTTTCTCTCTGATCGACCCTCCCAGGTTCAACTTGGGTCCTTCCTATCTTCTATTTCCCTCTCTACCTGTAGTGCTCCACCTCTCGCCCTGGCTTTTCAACCAATACCTGGCAACTCTCGCCTATTGCATTTCCATTTTCTGCTCAAATTTCCAGTGCTATGCTAATGACACCCAACTCATTTTGTCTCCCTTCAGCCACCTCCTCTCCTTCCCTCATCTCTGATTGCCTAATCGCCATTCAAAATTGTTGTGCTGCCAACGATCTTTGTCTAAATGCCAACAAGACTGAGATCCTCCTCATTAGCACGCCTTCACCATCCTTTCCCCTCACTCTCTGGCCTTCCTCCCTTGGCCCTCCCCGTACCCCTGTGAGGCTAAAAACCTCGGGCTCATCTTTGATTCCACACTTTCCTTCTGCGCACACATCTCTTAAAAGTCAAACTTCTTACTGCATCTCCTTAGAGGTACTCTGCCTTTCCTCTACTTCCCTCAGAAGCTCATGTCTCCCAAGCTCTGGTTCTCTCTAGGTTGGACTACTGCAACAGCCTCTTTCTAAATCTACCTGCCTCCACTCTCCGCCCTTTACAACTAATCCAGAACAGAACTGTGAGACTTGTCCTTGGCCTCAAGCCCTGGGATCATATCTCTCCAGCTCTGAAATCCCTTCATTGGCTCCCAGTGGATGCAAGGATTACATTTAAAACCCTCTGCATTGTCCACAAGGCTTTCTGCGGCCTGGGTCCAAAATAACTTCAACTATCCCTCCGTAAATACCTCCCCTCTCGAGCCGTTTGCTCGTCTACCTCCAACTCCCTTAGGGTCAGTTGTTTTTCAAAGAAACAAGCTGGGGGTAGATCGCTGTCTTTGGCTGGGTCCTCCCTTTGGAACAGCCTCCCTGCTATCTTGAAACTTGAGGAGAACCATCTCCGGTTCCGGTAGCAGCTCAAGACCTTCCTCTTCGTTTCTGCCTTTGCTCCTCCTCTCCCCTGCTGATCTGCTTTGATCTCTCTGCACCGTGCACCTGGCCACCATCTGTCCTTCGGGCCCAGGTACCTGCTCACCCTGCCTCCCTCCTGCACTGGCTCCGGGCCACCCCTTGCACTGGGGTCTATATTTGTACCCATACAGTCCCCCACCCACTTTTCTTCGGCACTTATCAGATACACCCTATCTGACTAACATAGCACTTTGCCACTTGCTGGCTGCACTACCACTGTTTATCGCCTTTATCTATTTATTGAACTTATTGTATTTATTCTGTTCTCTCCTCTGTTCCGCACTTTCTACTTCTCCCCCTTCCATGTTTTTTCCTTCTCCCTTTCCCATGCACTTGTACGCTCTTAAATTCACTGAGCCTAGTAAGATCGTTGTTTTTCTTCTCCCCTGTTTCCCCACCCTTGTTGCCTGGTGGTGCTCTGAAACACTTGTGTATGAGCGCGATATAAATAAAATATATCATATCATACCTGCTCCAAGTCAGAGGGCAACCTCGCACCATTTTCTACTACACAGGATTCTCTGCCCCTGGCTATCACAACATTGCTATTTGGTCTCACATAGTTCAAGTTCCACTGCTTTAGGCAGTTTTGTCTAACATTAAGTTCAAAATATTGCTGAGATCGTACCAAGATCTTAACTCCCCTTGTTGTAATTACATGCAAGTGAATGCTTAAAATGCCCTCCGCCTATTCCCAATAACTCAAATATACCTCGATGTAATCAGTGCAAGAATTGGGGAGTGAGCCTCTAACACATTTTGTAAAGTCCTTCCTGATAACCGATAGGCACACCCTGGTAAACACTTATTCTTGAGCATCTGCATCTTCATAAGCACCTCTAGCTAACCGCGGGACATTGGTCATATAGACTAGAGGGGCCATATTGTCTCCAGCCCTATTTCCATCTAGCTTGTGAAACCTGTCCCATTCTACGACCAAAGAGGAGTACATTAGAGCCAGATCAGGAGTAAGGTGGGTGGGACAAAAGCCCTGTTGTTGCCTATAAATGGACCTATCGGGCATGGTAGGGCTACTAAACCTTTGGCTCTGTTCATGGGTCTCATGAAGCCTTGAGCGTCAGATGCCCCTGTTTTCTGGGGGAAACATCCAGCGACCACCACAGCCACCACTCCCAGACCCCTTTTGCTGATAGCCAGCCGGATTTCCATTTGTCTTCCCCAAACTAATCACTGTGACTCTCCCGTTGTCCTCCTTTTGTTAACACTCTTCAATGCCTCCCCCACATGAACGCTAGAGCTGCGCTCTGGGGTGGTGCCCTTCTATTTGACAACAGTGATTCCAACAGCCTCGCTAGTCAATGAAATGATCAACCCCTTGATTTCCTTTAGTTCTCCCATTAAACCTCTCCCATGGTTACCAATAGCATTAACAAATACCGCCTTTAAGGATACAATGCTATTCTCTAACGAGCAGGTTACCCTATTCTCCTCTGAGTTGGTACAGCTAGGACCCAAGTCAGTGGGGCTTATCTGGGTGCACAATTCATGGAAATTGGTGGCCAACCCATTATTTTGCTCCCCCAATGTCTTCTTTCCCATGGGAGGCACCCAGCGTTGTTTACAATGTGTAGTGCGAGACACTATCTTCCAGTGTTGCTACACAACTATCCCCAGTGCAAACAACCAGGGTTTTACCAAAGGAACCAAGGGGTTCAAAATGGTTGAATAACTTCACCAAGGGGGGGTTTCAGCCCTTTTGGGAACAAGATTGGGTTCAGTTCCAGAATATTTCCCAATAGAAGTTGAATGTGGGCAACCAGTTGTGCTAATGATACCCTTGTCTGCCCCTCGATCTAAAAAAGGCAATTTGAGGGCACGATGTTTGGCACCAACGCTCCCAATTCCTTGCCATTGTGGTTAACTTGGAGAACAAAGCTTCTGCCCCCTTCTTGATCAAGGTTAGGGGATACTTCGAACCATGCCATATGGTCCTCCCTAGTAATGTGTGGCCGAGTGCCCGCCGATACTCTCTCCTTCACCGGGGCCTTGTAACAAAAGGAGATTAAATCGTCGGTTTCAGCGACCACACAATTAGGAGCAAAATTCAAGGCGCTTTACTATCCCTCCTTTCTACAGCCACCGGTATTCCATTCTCTGTCAAGGTTATAACCTTCGAGCCGACTGGGCCATCAATATCGTATACAAAATCTTTGATTTCAGTAATCAAAAGGCTAACCTCGTTGGTTTAAAAATTCTTCAGATTTAACTTTGCTCACCCCCATACAGCGCATTCCTTTTCACCATGTAAAAAAATGAATACAATATATAAACAATGTAAGAAAAGACACTATAAAAACGTAGATCAACTGCACTTTAGAGGCACTAAAAGCACTCAAAATATAATATAGCACAGCAGCCGCTAATGCAATTCTATTATCAGTCCGTTGAATCCATTAGGTGGGAGAGAGGTACACCCGACTGGCTATGGGGGCATCCATAGTTCGACTCCCCCCACCCCTGCCCACTCCCCCTCTACCTCACTTATAAGCAGTAGGGGTCAGCAATGCGGCTGCATAAGAAACAATAAACTTTCCAGTTGAAGGGGCGGGTAACTGAGCCGCAAGGTAGTTAGAGTCAAGGTAGCCGTTCAGTCTAATAATATAGTGGACTACAAGACCCCACAGGCCACACCAAGTCACATCCATTATTAATTTCAAAGACCCTCTGGTTTGGTCACTACTCCTCCTGCTCCAGTAACGTGCCCAATTGCTCCAGCTGCTGCAGCCACAGCCTTAATCTTGCTGCAACAATACCCAGCAAGGCCCCAGTCAAGATTCGCTCTTCGATCTGAAAATGAAGTGTAACAGGGGCTGGCCTTGGTCCCTCCCCCTCCCTCACACCCTGAGCCGCACTAGCAACGGGGTAACAGGGCTGAGATGCCGGCACCCTTTGCCGACAACGGAAGGAATTGCTAAATCAACTTGCGTACTAACCAGTATGTAACGGCAAGGAAAAGGACTTTTTTCCACTAATCTGTCTATCTTACTGCAGGATAGATGTAGAACATCAGGATTTAGCTCGTAACAGACCCCGTCTCACAACAGCCACCCTTGACATGCCGGGCGTAACCGCTCCGGGTCCCTGCCTGAGGTTATGAAGCCAGGGGGAGGTGTGGCGATGCAGGCACCAGGATTTCCTGGCCTCTCCTCGCCTCTCCTGCGGCTCACAACAGCTGCCCTTGACATGCCAGGCTTCCATTATGTGCCCACATTTGGTAATAACATTCCATTCCAAAGTGCAAATTGCTTATCTTCTTGATGTTAACCAGCCAAACCAACAAGTGACCCGATTTGTCCCCATTCTCTTATTGCTTAGCCCCACAGGATCGAAACTTAAACCATTGTTAAAATGTCAGCGCTTAAACATGCTGGGCCCCAGCTTCCACCATTCCCCCCATGAGTTGCTATATTTTGCACTAACATTTAGGAAGATTGAGTAATGATGCACTGGAGAACACATTTTTTGATCCAAAGTGTTTTAATAATTGGCAGTAAGTTGAGGTTTAGGTGGGTAATGGACCTACAGAAATGAAGGGAATAATCTGCAAATAATGCGGAACCATTCTGTAGCACAGTGTCAAGGATGGCACAACACAAAGTTGGGTTCTTCAGGTAAACCTAAGTCTCAAAGCCAATCGTAACAAGTCCCTGCCCCTCCAGGACTGCTCTGTTGTATATAACAAAATCCGAAGATAATGGCCAACAGAACATTCCAACCTACTCTTAATTCCTTTAGCCTCCAGGCTAACCCTAAGCTTCTAAAAGAAATGTCCTAAATCCTGGTCAACAGAAGCATCCACAAACCTAATTTGTCGATGTCCAGCCCTAGTCTGAAAATAAACCTGAATAATGGTTTCCTGGCAATCCTCTTCAGGAAGTATTTGCAGTTTTGACCTCTGCACAGCCTTTCAGTTTATTCTCCAGAACTTGTCAGTCTTTGTCTTTCTTATCCAGGCTCTGCCACGGTCCCTACATCTTATCTACACCTCTCCATTGTCTCCTGGTTATTTTCCCAGCACTCTGCTTCCTCATAGGCCAGGATACTTCCTCCCTTCCCTTGCCTTTGTGTTTGGAATGGAGGCTTCCTTTCCCTATACATGCATACAAACATACGTGCGCGCGCGCACACACACACACACACACACACACACACACACACACACACATTGGGCCTCATTACGACCCTGCTGGTCTGGTAACAACGGTGCCGGTAGGCTCACCGGCACTGTTGTGACCGGACTGGCAGAGTACAAGTCTGCGAGCCGGATGCCTTTCCGCCCGCCAGGTCTGACCTGGTGGGCGGAACAGCACTGGCACTATTGCACACGGTGCCGGGGGTTCGGTCCTCCCCATTCCCATTGAGTCCCATGGGACTTGAATGGGAAGTTACTTTTTCCCGGCGCCTGGCTTCCGGGTGCACCAGGGCTGTAATGCCCCGGTAATTCCCCAAAGCCAGGCGCTGGAAAAAAACAACTCTGGCGGCAGCTGTGCCGTTTTTACCGGCACGGCTCCTGCCGGGATCGTAATGAGGCCCATTATCTCTAGCTTACTCACTCACATGCACATACACTCTCACTCACACACTTTCGTTTCTTGAAGATGCATATTGGTCTCCCTATTACACCAGGTAGCCGTAAGTATCATGTCAGCTCTTTTCCAGCTTGCACCCGTTACAGGCCTTCTCCGGCTCCTGGGCCGTTAGGTGTATTTGTAAGCCGGTCCAGGATAGGTTTTTCTTTCAGGTGACTTATGTTGGGTCTTCTAATTGCCCCTTTTCTATTGGTTCCCCAATTATGTCTTTGATTAATTATTAGACGTCTCATATTGGGTATTGTGAAGGCATCATGAAGTAAGACACAGACAACAGATTCAAAATTGGATCTCAAAACGTTATTTAACTTAAAAGTCACCATGGAGTAAGGCCTAATTTGTCCTATGCTAAGGTGGGATTATCCTACCTAAAGAAAACTAAGGCTAGTCTGCGTCAGGAAGTCCAACTCAAAAGTCTCTGTGTCCAAAACCTATACTTGCCCTCACAGCTAACTGAATATAATGTGTAGGGATGTCAGCATCAAAATGAATAGTGTTTAAAACAAAGTTGCAAGCTTCTTCCAGCTCATGGCTTGTAATCAGCTTCCCCTTCCGGAAGTTCAAAACAGTTCACAAGACTTTGGGGTTCCCTTCCCCAAGTTTTCAAGTCTTCCAACTTTTCAAAACAACACCAGTTCAAAACTTCCAGCTTTTCAGAGCAACACAATTACCTGGGTCACCTCCCAATTCTTTTAATGTCAGTTTAAAAAAACATAATTCCTTGGGACACCTCCCAGCTCTTTTATCAGCAGTACTTTTCACTGTTTTACCTAGATTGTTCTGTTACTTGACTTCAAAATCACATAAGCAGCGGTCGCAAAACACAAACTTCTTTATGGATACTTTCATTGGTTCTTTCCATAAAGGGGGAGGCACTCGGTCTGGGCGCAGTTGTCAGACGAGACGGTCCACCCATTATAGGTCACGCAACTGATACCCCTTCTTGTCTGCCTTCCATCAACAATTGTCCACTACTTTCCTTTGGCAGTTAAACTTTCTTCTTTCATCAGTGTTTTTGCTAAAAATCTTGAATAGGGTTGCATATTTGCAAATCCAAGACTACCTAGAGGCCATCAAACTCCTGGGAACTCGTCAATCTGGATTTAGACCGCAACATGGGACAGAAACCGCCGTTATTGACCTAAAAAGCCAGATTGACAATCACAAAGACAAAGGTAGACTTGCTATCCTGCTCCTCTGGCATCTGTCGGTGGCATTTGACCTGGTTGCCCACAAGGTACTATGTGAATACCTCGCCTCAGCAACCCATTTTTCAAAGACAGCCATCACATGGATACAATCTTTCCTAAATAATAGGACCATGCGTGTCTTCTCGCTGTCTGCAGCAGCTGACCCCACACCTATCACCTGTGGTGTGCCCCAAGGATCATGTGTTTCGCCAACTTTGTATAACATCTTTACAAAGCCATTGTTTGATGAACTGGACCATCTGGGTGTCACATAAGGGCCTGTAGACCGATGTTGTGAACAGAAAGCTGTCTCATATTAGCCAGAGCACTCATATTGTCAAAACTGGACTACTGTAATGGTCTCTACTTAGGTGCTAATAAGACTGCACTTAACAAACTACAGATAATGCAGAACAATGCTCTCAGAGCTGCACTAAATATACCGAGAAGTGAGCATATTTCAGCAACGAGAAAACAATGTAAATGGCTCTCTATAAATGAAAAGATTGAACTTAAAACCCTATGTCTCACCTTTAAAGCGCTGAACCATACAGGCCCGTACCTCACAGAAAAATTCACCCCGAGATCTTCCACACGAATTACTAGATCTGACACATCCTACCTGGTGTTCCCAAGATATGACTTAAAAAGATCGAGAGGATCCAGTTTCCCGGTCATGGTCACCCAACTATGGAACACCCTCCCCATCTGACATCAAATCTATCCAAGTATTCTCCAACTTCAGGAGAAGCATCATCTCCTGGATACTCAGCAAGAACGAATTAACAGTTGCTTAGTTCCCCTAACGCTACCTCATAATCTAATTCAAGTAGTACCTGTATATTCTAATCTGTCTACACTCTAGCGTCTTATAGATCTACTGCTTCTCTACACACGCCCTGCCTATTTTACAGCCATGTATAATACACACCTCTGGTACTGTAACTTCTTATCACTGCCTATGTTTCTAAAATGTATATTGTTACCTATTCTGTAACCGTCTATAATCTCTATGTATGTACAATCTCAACTCTTAACTGCATTGCCTTTGTCTGTAAAAGTCTACTAAAAGCACCCAGATACCTCTGGGTCAGGTGCGCTATATAAATAAACAAACAGTGTTACTCTTCCAACACTTTACCTTGGCTTGCTTGGCCACCCTGCACTTTGTTACACACTTTGTATTCTTATGGTTTTTTGCCAATACAGGTTTCCTCTTTTAGCTCTCATTATCTTTGTTCAATACTTTGTTTCTTGTCTCATACCCTTCTTGGTATTCCCTTGGCTTTGCCAACACTTGTTTATCAAAGTCTTCATTCCGTGGTCTCTGTTGCTTGGACCACTTGGCTTTCTTTCCGTTCACAAGTACCCATAACTTGCTTTTGCTCTATGCTGCATTGATAAGTGTTTGTAATGTTTTTTATTTCGTTCGGTATTCAAAAGTACCTGATTTCGTATTCCAAAGTGCTTATAACAACTTTCAGTTCATTTGATATTTGAAAGCACTTGTTTCGCATTCAAAAGTGTCCATAACAATTCTATTTGTTCGATATTCAAAAAAGTGTTAGTTGCAAACTCCCAGACCGCCCCGGTATGAGTGTTCCCTTTTCCCACTCACCGGCTTCACATGGCGGCTCCCGTCGGCTTCTCTCGGTTCCTCCTTCTGCTTTCAGCCTCCAATGCCTCTGCTCTTCCCTCGCGGAGGTCTTTGAGGGCACTGCTTGCTCTCCTGGAGACCCGCAACAACTGAAGTGGGTTGGCGCCCCACAGCTTCTGCTGCTTGCTCCCGACGCAGAGGGCTTGCAGGAAGGACCTCCAGACCCTCTCTCGGCCGACCTCGGCCCTGGCATCACTTTCCCCTGCTCGACACAGTTTCCAGCACCCATGTCTCCCGCTCTGGTCTCTCTAGTCCGCCTCTCTCCAGCCTGCTTCGCTCCAGCTGGCTCCAAGCTCCAGTCAGCTGTCCCTCCCCTTCCGTGCTGTGCAGCCACCATTTTTATATCCCTTGGGATTGTTAAATGACCCCAGGTGTGGTTCATTCAATCCAATTGCCTGACCATAGTAAAACTCATTAATGGGACATTCCTGGCGGCTTCATCTGAAATCCTCCATAGGCCTCTTCTTCGTCTCGGTACTAAAGTGGTGTTTGGGGAGGGTTGAATTAAAGAAAGTGTGCATAACTCTGTGTCGTCTCCTCCTTGTCTTGGTACTTGACTGATATGGGTCTGCTGTATCATTCTAAGGCTGATATATGTATATTTCACCCAAATGAGGATGTGTCCTAGTTGGTCTCTTCCTTCTCCCAGTGTTGAGATGGTGTTTCTGGGGGACATTTTGACAGGAAGAAAAGGGAAAGGGCTGACGGTACCCTACAAAGGCTTCAGGGATAGAAGCTTCATTTTGAACAGGGAATGGGGGATGCCATGTCTTCCGCTAAGGATGTCCTTGCCCCACTCCCCAAGTTTACTGCACCCAGGTGAATCCACTCTTGCATATCCACCGGCAGGGTTTCGATCCAGAAGCAATGGCCTTTCCCTGCCCACCTGACAGGAGGATTCATGGGAAAAATAATTGAGGACGCCCTCAGGCCTGTACTGTGGCTTTCAAATATGTTCTGTGCCCACTTGGAATTCCTTGTGGCTGTGTTTGCAGTTCTACAGCTGCCTGTAAACGCTGGATGAACAGGTGCAGTGTTCCTGCCTGACTGTGCAATCCACGGGCAGCCTGGAATCTGCCTTCACCTTTGGTATGCAGCTACATTTGGTTTTGGTAACTCTTTGTGGTTAGGAATTATCTCCTCTTTGCGATCTGTCTTAGTCCTGAACAGGGGTTACTGGGACTTGTAATCTTGTTGTGATGTTCAAGGTTCTTGTGTCCTCTATGG
Source organism: Ambystoma mexicanum (assembly GCF_040938575.1). NCBI lineage: Eukaryota > Metazoa > Chordata > Amphibia > Caudata > Ambystomatidae > Ambystoma > Ambystoma mexicanum. Next base: position 130,646,986 of record NC_090922.1, read on the forward strand.
GGAAAATATAGCGTGTCTTGGAGGGGGTGACAAACCGAGGGACTTCCACTCCATCCACTATTTTGGAGGCACATTGGGTAGCTGCCGGACCACCATAGACTCCTGTGGCTTGACACCCCAAATAGCAGAGGATGGGCAGTGGCTCTAAATCACCAGCCATTAAGTCAGTTGTGTTCTCCAACTCTTCAAATTGTTTATGCAACCGTGCTTGCCTCCTACAGTTCAGAGCAATAGAGTTCCTGGGTATCACCACCCTTAAGGCCTTCCACTTAACCAACCACTAGCCCATAGTGAACTCAGAAGTAAAAAGCATGTCGCCCCTAATATCCATTCTGAAAGCTACATCAATGAGAGCCTCAGAACTCAGTCGCTCATGCGGAATAGATTTACAGGTTGTACGCTTAAAGGTCTAAGGGTGAGAGAGGGCGCTAGAGGGCGGACCGAGATGGCCGCTCCCATGTAAGCTCTCGGCTACCTCGCGCATGAATCCTGTTTTAATCGCAGCAATCCTGTGGCAAAATCATTAAATCCGCAAGGAATGCACTACCCTAGCGCAGCACCTCATCCCTGCCGAAAATCCAGAGAGAATCGGTCTCGCCTTCCGTGAGAAATCCACTGCGTGGTGCGGGCCACACAACCGCGAACTGCGTGGGCCCCTGGAACACCGGCCCGCCGGGCCACAATCCTCCATAGGCGGACAGGAGCCGCCCGTGAGACCTGCCGTGGCCGGCGCCAGTGGAGAGCAACACTGCAAGAATCGCTCTGGACGGGGGCGCCGCCTCGCCGCCCCTGCGGAGCGGCTTCACGACTCACAGCCAGCAGTAGGACGGTGTCGGGAGTGAACACCCGCAGGTGAGAGGCAGGAGGCGCGCGGAGGCACACAGAAGCGCACAAAACAAGCGGGAAGGCGAGTCTACGCTAAGCTAGCAAGAAAGGGTCTCTCTGAGGCGCCCCCGCCATCTTAGCCCATAACGACTTTCCGCACGGCTGGGTCTTAGCCCCTTGCGCATCACATCTGCTAAATCCCGGCACGACTGCGCTGCGGCCCTCCATTCGTGCACGCCTCGACTGCGCCTTTTCTAAAACTCAAAAAACAAAACACCGCCGTCCTCAGCACGGGACTACCAACCGAACTGCGCCCATACACCCGCCAAGATCAAGATGGGGAAGCCAGACAAGTCCCAGAAAACTCAATTTTGACGCAGGCCCAGCACCTAAAACGCCCAGGCCGGAACACCGCCCGAATACCCGAATAATCCATCGGAGGTAGTGCTACCGCAACAAGCGGACATTGGGGAAATCCTGATGGAACTCAAAGCTGGGATAGGTGGCCTGGACAACAAGATAGACTCGCTCTCGTCCAAGGTGGACCAGTTGCAGCACCGTTTCGACAAACACAGTGACAGGCTCGACTCCATCAAACAGAGAGTGTCAGATCTGGACGACGGCACATCAGCACTCACCTCCCAAGTCTCCACGCTTGAGGGCCAAATGAAAACCGTACTAGCCAAAAATGAGGACTTGGAAGGCCGCTCCAGACGAAATAACATAAGGATAGTCGGAGTCAGAGAACAACAACTACCAAACAGAATGGAGGAGCACATCGAAAAACTTTGCACTGAGCTATTCGGTCCCGCAGTTCTGTCGCAAATATTCGTAGTGGAAAGAGCCCACAGAATCCCTGCAACAAGATCTGCTCCGGGAGCTCCTGCCCGCCCGATCATCGCCAAGCTCTTAAGCTCCAAGGACAGGGACGCGATCATTAGAATGGCAAGAGAAAAGGGCAAACTACACTTCGATGGGGACGACATCCAGTTCTACCCGGACTTCTCGCCGTCAGTCCAAGCCCAAAGGAGATCGTTCACCCATGTTAAACACAGATTGCACGCCAACCAAATCACATACTCGATGCTCTTCCCGGCGAGGCTTTGCATTCAACTTGAGGGAAATACCCACTTCTTCAACTCCCCAGATGAAGCCACACTGTTCCTCGACGGGCAGGGATATAAATCCGCAAACCAAATGTCCGGAGCCACAAACAGAGAAAGAGCGGGGAGAGTCCCGCCTTGATGAACACCCGCGCCACTGATCCAAAGCATGAAGGTAACAAGCCATCAGGACAATCTTCGCAAACGGGAGGTTGGGGACTAATCCTCGGAAGGCCACCTGCACCCCGTGCACAGCACGCCTTGTGCTCTAGTTGGGGGGGGGGGTTCCAAGCGGATGAGTTGGGGGTTGTCCGTGTAAGGAAAATTGTTTTATTGTTGTTGTTGTTCGAAACGCGTGCCATGCGCCATCACCTAACCGCTGGCCTCGTCCCGGGTCTTGCCGCCGCCCTTCGCACGCCCTCCCGCCTGATGCAGCTCCCATGCAATTCAGCCGCCCCAAACGTCGGGACACCGCCAAGGGGTGGCCCACCTCTCTTTCCGCAAATGGGCTCCATATAAAACATCATCATTCAAATTCAAAGTAGCAACCTGGAACATTAGAGGGGGCAACATCCCGGCCAAGACACGAAAGATCCTGCAATTACTCAGACGTCACAAGATCGAGGTGGCAATGATTCAAGAAACCCACATTTTACCGCAAAACTAACACCTGTGGGCCCGCAGCTGGGGATGCTACTTCTCTTCATATTCATCCTACGCCAGGGGAGTCGCAATACTTCTTCACACCTCGCTGGGGTTTCGCTTGATCAAAATGGAAAGAGATAACGAGGGAAGGGCTCTTTTGGTTCGGGGCATGGTGGAGGGAGAGGAGGTGGTTTTCGTCAACTCCTACGCCCCAACACAGACGGTGCAAACAACTTTGACTGGGTGCTGTCCCGTCTTACGCAAGTGCGAAACGCTACCATAATCTGGGGAGGCGACCTGAATACTCATCTCGACCCACAGAAAGATAAATCCCAGCTAACAACCGCACACCCGTCCAGGGCCAGCCTACAAGTGCAGGAGATCTGCAAAGCATTTGACCTATCGGATATATGGAGGATCCAGAATTGGGAAGTCAGAGACTACACATACCACTCAAGTGTACATAATACGAACTCCTGCATCGAATATCTGCTAGTCTCCGCACACAGCAACTGGCAATGGGGCAGCTGCCAAATACTCCCCAAAACCTTCTCGGACCACGCCACGGTAATACTCGAATGCCGCTTGCCGACTACCAGACCACGGCCCCCCAATGGCGTGTCAAACCCAGATCTCTCGCAGATCAAATATTTGCCACTGAACTAAGCGAAGAAATGAACACCTTTCTTGAAATTAACCATGGCACCATCAACTCCGCCGGAGTGCTATGGGAATCATTCAAATGCTATGTAAGGGGCATCTGTCTAGCCAAAGAAAACGGAATCCTGAAACTGATCAGACGTGAGCTAGGGGCCAGCGAAACACACCTGAAGGAACTGGAAAAGCAGCAAGCCGCTCACAACTCAGACCACATCCAGGCAATGTTGAAAGAAGAACTTCTCAACTTCAGAAACCTAGCTGAACGGGAGGTAACATTTCTGGGCCACAATCATAGAATCAGACAATATGGCGAAGGCCAGAAGCCTGGGGCCCTTCTTGCTCGTCTTATAGCTGCAGACAGGAGGCCAACAAGGGTGGACAGTATCCGAACATCGCAGGGAAATATGCTGCACAAAGAAGAAGACATAGTCGAAGTATTCAGGGCATTCTACCAAGATCTATACAGCGCTGGGTGCCCGGCGGATACCGAGGCGATCCGGAACTACCTCAACGACCCAGAACTGTACTGGTTGGAGAGGGAACTCAGTGAGCCGCTGAACGATCCCATAACCCTAGATGAGATCCAAGAAGCCATTAAAAGTCTACCGCCTTCCAAAGCCCCGGGGCCTGATGGGTTAACTGGTGAGTTTTATAAACACTTTGCCCCTCCCATAGCCCCTCTTCTGCTAAATGTCTTTGAAGAAGCGATCGAATCTGGCATTCTCCCACAGACATTAAGAGAAGCCAACGTAATACTGCTACACAAAAAAGACAAACCACCCGAAGATTGTAAATCCTACCGCCCCATATCATTAATTAATCTCGACAACAAAATCCTGGCAAAGATCCTCGCTAACAGACTTCTCCCGCTAATGCCTGCACTGGTACTCGCTGACCAGGCAGGATTCGTACCTGGCCGAAACACTACATTCGGGATATGTAGAATGTTTGGGGTTCTGACAGCCCTCGACCCCGAACAGCAGGCGGTGGCGGTGCTGCTGGATGCCGAAAAGGCGTTCGACTCCGTCGAATGGCCCTTTTTGTTTGCTGTGCTCCAACAGCTCGGACTTGGGAAACAGTTTATCAAGCTGGTCTCACTCCTCTATAATCAGCCCCTATCAGCAATCACTCTTGGGTCGACTCGCTCGGCATATATTATTCTCCAACGCGGCACCAAGCAGGGATGCCCACTATCCGCCATGATATTCGCCCTTGTGATGGAGCCCTTAGCAGCGGGCCTCAGGGAACGCCAAATCCAGAGAGGGCTCAAAATAGGACCTCACCGTCTGATAATATCCCTCTATGCCGACGACATAGTCATGTACCTGCAAAACCCCAGCGAAAACCTTAACCCGATCATGCGAGAAATTATTAAGTTTGGGCTGGTATCAGGGTTGAAAATCAATCAGTCTAAATCAAATCGTTTTTCCCTTAAACACAAAGACCAAAATAGTTCAAGACGATTTCAACTTCCGTTGGGAGAAAGCCCACGTCCGATACCTAGGAATCCGAATGTCCCTGAACCACCACGACATATTCAAAGACAATTACGAAAGCACACTGAAATCACTAAGAGATAAGGTGAACAGATGGAAAACTCTACCACTCACCCTCTGGGGAAGAGCCTCACTGGTAAAAATGGTAATCCTCCCCAAACTCCTGTATCTATTCTCCAACATCCCCATCCTGTTGTTGCGGCGCTTCCTGGGTAATCTGAGAGGCCTAGTTTTAGACCTCATTTGGTCGGGCAAACCCGCAAGGGTGGCATACTCGTCCCTCGTACTCCCTGTCACTAAGGGTGGCCTAGCTCTACCCGATTTAGAACGCTTCTACTGGGCAGCACAAGCCCAGTTCCTCAGTCACTGGTATAAGCCCCAGTTCGTAAGACCACACGCACAGGTCGAACGGGCACTATGCTCGCCCAACCTGCTAAGGGCCGTGATCATCAGCAAACAGGCTGTGCCACACATGACGCTGAACATAGTGCAATCCACTTACACAATATGGCGGAAAATGGCCCAAAAGTACAAGATACAGTTTAGATACTCTCCTCTTCTAACCGTTAAAGTCATCCCCGGGATCCCACTCACCGTTGAGAAAGTGTATCTGAACTGGGTGGACAAGTGCAAAATAAATACACTAGGTGACCTTTTCATACAAGACACCTTCACAACACCGCAGCAAGCGAAGGAGAAAGGTAGCACCTCCTCCCTTGATATCTTTATGTACTTCAGAGTGTGGTACACCCTTCAGGCCCTCATTCCATCTTTCCCACAACAACCACCCACTTGGCAGCTGCTGCACGAAGTCATTCAGGCACAAGGGGAGGGCAAATTGGTCTCATCTATCTACAAAGCCCTGCTCACGGACACTCTACCCTCGAACCCCAAAACGAAAGCAAGATGGGAAACCACACTGCAAACACCCATTCTAGATGAAGACTGGGACTACATCTTACAACAGACTCAAAAAGTGGCACTCAACTCCCGCTTCAAACAAATCCACTTTAACTTTCTGCACCAAACCTATTATACCCCCAAAAAGAGAAACAGACATCACCCCAGGTTAAACGCATCTTGTGACAGATGTGGGACCCCTGATGCTGACTTTTTGCACCTGGCGTGGAGCTGCCCAACAGTGACCAAATTCTGGTCAGATGTGCCCGATGAAACTGACGCAATAATTGGTGAGAGGGTGGGGCACTCCCCACTAGTGGCACTCCTTGGTCTAACGAGACCCCTGTCCTCGCACGTTAGAAAACTGGCAAGCATGCTATTGGTACTGGCACGTAGAAGAGTGGCCATGGCGTGGGGACGTGGTACACCCCCCCACGCTAGCGAACTGGAGGAGAGACATTATATATTGCCAAGAAACAGAAACGGAATTCATAAAGACACTACCCCACCACGCAAGACCACCAGATATTTGGGGCCCGTACATCTCTCACCTCCTCTACAGCACTGTACCAACCGAGCCACCTGATCAGCCACCACAGACTTCACCTGAGTAAATCAAAAGCAATGGATGCTTGTTGTGTAATGGGACTGTCGGGGGCTGAGGGGCAGGGGTGGGGGGGGCAACGACGGTATCTTAGTAGACCACTGTTTGGTCTTGTTGGTACACATGTTTTACTAAAATGCAAAAATAAAGTTTAAAAAAAAAAAAGGTCTAAGGGTGGTTTCATTCAGAAGGGATATGACCATGCAGTTGGGGCTGGACTGCCCTTTTTTGGGGTGGGACCAAGCCTGATTTGCATATGGTCTTTCCCCTTCTGTAATACCTTGGCAGGCTGAAAGGTGATGGTCTGCAGGGTTGCCCAGAGCCGTGTCAGTGGTTAGAAGTGTTTCAAAACCTTCCAGCCATCACCTTTTGGTTTTGCTAACGGTGGCAGGGAATGAACAAATATGATTCTGAAAGCATTGTGACTGTGGAAAGAAGACATAGACATTTAGTCAGTGCAAGTCTGGAGGTCATGTTCATGCAATATTAAAAGAACATTTTATCAGCAATTTTTCATGCTCTCCAAACATCCAACTACAGCTGATTTAAGCAAACTGCCAATTCCCTCTGTTCCCAGGTCAGTCTGTCTAAAGTCCATTTATAATCCATGACTGACCATATTATCCCCCTCCCATTCTGTCAACCAGCATGAAGGACTAACCGTCAGTATTGGGAGCATAAGGATTGCCAATACCAATATATTGGGCCTCATTACGACCCAGGCGGTAAGTTACCGCCTGGGCCGTGACTTTACCACCATGGCGTAAACTATGTTTACGCCATGGTGGTTGGCGGACTTACCGCCCCATTCCGACCTTGGCGGGGCGGTAAGTCCCCAATCCCCATTTACCCTTCCCCATTCCCATTTTTGCCCCATAGGGCATAATCGGAGTGGGGAAGGCGTTAATTACGCCACCGTAAATTACGGTGGCGTAATTAACTCCATGGTCCCTTAGCGCCATGGATTTTAACACCTGCTAGAAGCAGGTGTTAAGTCCGCCATGGCGCTAAGGGACCTCGTACTCAGGCGGTAAGGGTCGGCGCTGTTTACGCCGCCGTAAAACCCTTACCGCCTGGGTCGTAATAAGGCCCAATGCCCCTTAATACACCCCTAGTAAATGATGATAACCATTTGGGTCTGTCTCCACAAACACAACTCCTTGGGCAATCACCACCCCTAACTATCTATTCTGGTACCCCTTTTCCCAATAGGGAATATGTTTGAAACTCTCAGCCACCCCAGCGCGTAGTTAACTTCTCCAGTTCACCGACTAGAAGATGTATACTACAGTAGTGAAAACCAAATCCCATTGATCTTGAGAAAATACCCTACCCTAAACTTGTAACATAGCTTTTTAGACCATGAATGTTTTGGGTAACTACATATAGACTGTTAATCAGGAAAAACATCCAACACTCTCTCCCCGTCAACCCCAGGACAATATCCTTACAGCTTCACACTGAGAACCCAACTCATAGCTGAACTTGTCAACCCACCGTATCCAGATCCAAAACTAAATAGCTTAACTCCCCATGTTCTGAAACCCCTCGACTCCAACAGTGAAACCAAACACTCATTCCCCCACTGAACTAACCTGTTGCCTCGAGTGCGCTTGAAACATCAAGTTTGGCAATCTTTCCCGAATCACTGCTGCCTCTAAATCTTGTTCATAATATATTGCTCCCAACAAAAATAATTGTTTCTCATTCCATGCAAATAAATATCCCTCAAATGTCATAAATGTCATCCTGCAAGGCCATCTAGAGGTGTTCAGATTTACATGGCAGTGGAGAAAAGGGCATCAATCTGTAATCTCATGAAATCTAGGGGAGGGGGCATGAACCCACTTCATCCCCTCTCCTCACCCAATTCTCAACTCCTTGTTGACAGTCCAGCATCAAAATGCACATACGTCTATTATTGGCATTTTCCTTTGCATATTTTGTTCTACTTATGTTATAAATATTTCGCTGGGGTGTCTCCATCCTTTCTTATCACCTCCCCCTTAACACATTCTGTTTTCCTTATACATCTTTCCACATGATGCAATTTGTTGCTGAACTAAAGGGCAAGTAATACCTTTTTTGGCTTCGTTTCACCATCTGTGTTTTTTGCACCAACAATGACTGGTCACCATATAATAACATGCAAGAACTGACTTCTAGCTAAGGTTGAAAAACTAAGCATATCAGCCCTTCAAATACTTTTTAGTCTGGCCTGCTCAGTCCCCCCCCCCCCTCTGAGACGTTATGAAAACTGAAAACGTATACCCATACGCACCCAAATTCATTATCAATCGAAGGGCCCAAAGTCTGTCACTTGGCAGTGAGCCATTGTCATTCCTTCTCCCTCTAGTTGCTTTCATCCGGCCCAGAACTACCCGGCATTAGACTTGTCTCAAAGTCATTTTCAGCTGTGTGTAAATCTCACCTTCATCTGAATGTGGTTAAACCACCAGGCTAGGGTATTGTACGAAATTACCGAATGCAAAAAGTCTGACCCCCAAAAGTCTGACACCCATTTTTCCGCAGATATATATGTGGGGGGGTAAAGTTAATAAAAATGTATAGGGGTAAGGTTGGGGAGGCCTGTGGGGGGGGGGGTCTTCCCCCACATATATATTTGCGGAAAAATGGAAGAATTTTTTTTTAAAAGTCTGCCTTTTTGTAGTCAGACTTTTGCATTCAGTCATTTCACGCAGATCCCTAGGCTTGCATTCCAAGACCTCTTGTCCAGTGGGGTCCCAAGGGAGAGTCATTTCTAAGGCTGGTCCCCCCACCCCCTTCACTCCGCCAGCTTACCACCCTACTCAAGAATGTCACTAAGTCATTGGCGCTCTAACCACTGCTTGGCATCCAAGGAATCATCACAGAAGTACGATTTACCTTTGTGTACAATCTTGTGCTATCTTTGAAGAGTATGATTTACCCCAATACATTATTTTCGAGCTTTGTACCACCTGGGTATAATCAGTATGCATTTGAAAGGTGGGTACCACCACCTCTAAATTGACTCTCCGATCTTAAAAACAAGAGCATAGCTTTGTCCATGTAGTTCAAAATCTTAGCAATGGTGCACCGTCTAGGTGCTCCTGGTGGTGATTGTTTAGTTAGGACTCCATGCACCCTTTTCACAGTGAACAAAGCTGAACCTTTTGCATGTCCCATCGTTGTCAGTATCAAACTTTCTAGAAATCATGTGTAATCGCAACCTTCCTTTCCCTCAGGCAGGCCTACCATCCTCATGTTGCATTGTTGGGAATAACCCTGTTATCTTGCACGTACTCTGCCAGAATTATGGTGCGTGAGAGAACCTCTTCCATCTGAGACCTAAATGTTCTGATCATACTTTCGAGGACTGTCACCCTGGTTTCTATCACTGACACTTATGGGAGCTCATGTTGCATCAGGAAAACCTCACTTTCAACCTAACCAATTTTCTGTTCCATTGATTTCCAGCTCTGGGTATTTGTTCCCCTCTGGTGCCCCTCCTTTTACCAGCTATAATAGCTGCCTGACAATGCAGTCGATCATCTCATCTGTGGCAGTGCCCTCTGTTGGGGTTTAGGGCAAGGCTTAATGCTGTGTTCTGTCTCAGTGGCTCTGGTACCATGGTTGCTGGGCACTTGAATTTCATATTGGTGTAAAGGGCCTATCGGGAGAAAGCCAGCACAGTTCCCTCTGTTTACTGTGGGTAATCAGTTATCCCGCTGTTGGATTGGCTCTTTCCCTCCAGTGCTTCTATGGTGCTTTGTTGCCATCTTGGGGCGCTCCACTGAACTCAAACAGGACCTCAACTCAGCAAGACAGCTGGGGAATCAATGGGCTCTTGTGGTTTTCAGGCTAAAAGGATCCGGTGGAGTGTACCAGACTGTAAATCAGAGGTATAAACGTCAAAATGAGGATCAAAGGGAATCGGACAAGAAGTGGAATGCAGGTTTGTATCTGCTCAGCATGGCAGCTGGCCTTTATCGAGAGACTATGCCCTGCTTTGGTTAAGGTGACTTTTGAAGAACTAGTTTCCAATAACACAAATGTTTGAGTGCTGTCTCATTCATTCATAGTAGGCTAAAATGTTGGACAGTACCATAAAGATTGCCTCATCAATGTCTTCATGATGCTGTATTTAAATATATTTATTAAATGCTTTTATCTTGTACGACATCAACTTGCAACCACTTCAGGAATGTTCTTCACTCTTTGTATAATGCGCCTACACTGATCACACATTACTCACAAACTAAACTTGCTCATCAACACATTGTGATGAGCAGCATTTCAGCAAACATGCCATTTAGTGTTGTATGCAAGAATTACCTTAAATTGAGTGTGTGAAGGAGGAGTTTGAATCACTGTGGCAGTTGTTTTGAGCTTGTGTTTTCTGTTTCCATTGTGTCAATCCGGCCACTACCTTGTGTATGTTGAGATAACACAGCAGTATATGGGTGGAACTAAGAAATTGACGGCAAGCTGGAAGTGATCACCACCATTTGCATGCTTTTATTGTATACAAAGTGTATGTTAGATTAAAAGGTATGAGTCTCTGCTGCAGCTAGCATTTGGTTCAGCGGCTCTATATTCCACCGTAATTAGCATAATATGCACTTGTACTAAAACCTAATGTAAACATATTGAATCTGCTTTTGGTGTTTTAGAGCATAATCATCCAGGTAAATCTCTGTTGCACTGAAGCTCCTTGAATTTGCATGGCTGCATGTTATTTAAGTATTTTATTATTTTTCTAGACTTACATGTGGATATTGACCAGTTATCCCACCAGATACATCAAGAAGGTAGCTCCTCCTCTGAATATTCCAGCTCTCCTTCAAGCCCTAGAGTGATCCAGGTTAGAGAAGGACGCTTTGATAGTGCTGAGGAGATAGAAAGACGTAAGATGAAAATTCAGCTCTTGTAGCTCTAATAAATTGGCTCTAATCGCAGTGCAATATTGAATAGCTTTTGTTTCTGTTCTGCTCCAGATGTTCCCTTGGAAGGGCCCGAAAGGGAGAAGCCAATCATTCTGATGAATCATTTCTCATCAAACTCTGTTCGACCTACTGCTCAAGTTCTTCCAGTGCAAAATGACGCAAGCTCAAATTCTTCCACTCATCATCCATTGCAAATAATTAAAGCTGTGTCATCACTTGCCTCTGTTCATGCCATGAACTCTGTACACAAATCTGATAGAGTAAATGCGGACATGATGCTCCTTTCTTCTTCCATGCACTCCTTTATGCCCCTGGAAGAAAGGGGTAAGGCTTCACCTGGACCCAGAAGCAGCATTAAAGTTGAAAAGGGCCTTGGAAATATGGTCATGGATATTCCAACACAATCATCACTGCCTGTACCAGTTCCTGAGAACCCTTCTGGGGCCACATGTTTTAACTTTGGTATGCAACCCAAAGTCGTACGTTCTTCCACAGTTGACCGAATAATTAAACCTGTTCAACAACAAATAGTGGAAAGCAGCGCATCTTCAACCATGTCATCTAGTACGGTCTTCCATGTGACACGCCCATCGGTGAAACTACTTGTGTCTTCTGCTCCTTCTGATTCTTCTGTGGTAAGACCAACATCGTGCTCCAGCAACATGCAGTGTGTATCCCCAGCAGTAATAATGCCCCGGACTGCTTTGTATGCAGCCAACACCAAAGTTGCCTTCTCAGGAGTAAGCAGTATGCCTGTAGCCCCAATTCCAGGAAGTTTCTGTTCAAACAACAACACTGCCTCTCCTAGCAGTCATTCAACATCATTTGCAAATGTGGCAAATTTACCAAACTGTCCATCCCCCAATTCTAGTCCCAAACCTTCCTGTGTTGGTGAGAATAATTTATGTAACAGTAGTGGGACTGCCGTCAGTGCTGCAATATCAAACCCAACCCCTCCTTCACATCACCATCAGCAGCAACAAACAGGATGCACTGTATGTAGTTCATGTGGATGCAGTGGGAACTGTGGCTCTGCTGGTATGGCTGTAAATTATGCAAATTATTTCCAGCATCCTTTTTCTGCACCTTCCATGTTTTCGTTCCCGTTTTTGCCTTTCAATCCCTTGTGTGGAAATGGCTACATAAACACTCACCAATACAACAGCACCCCAACATTTCCAGTGGTTAATCCCCCCTACAACAGTAGCTTGAATAATACAGATTCTGTTATGAGTGGGCAGTCTAACTTTGCTGTTCCTCCTTTCCCTGGTTTTTTTAATGGGACTGCAGGAGTGTATCAACCACAGGGAATTATAGCAAATACTAATAATACAGGCCTGAAAAAAAATGGCAATCTTTCTTGTTATAACTGTGGGTCCAGTGGTCACAGAGCTCAGGATTGCAAACAGCCAACAATGGATTTCAATCATCAAGGTAAGAACCTTTTTTGTATTTCTGTTAATAAAACCATTTTCTTAACCCAAGCTGCTGTTTGTTTTCTAAAATGTATGTTTAGAATGCTTGAAACTTCACAAGACATAACATAATTGTCATTAAACAAAATTATTCCTTTCTTCCCCTCCTGGGAAGCGCAGCACTAACTATTGAGAACCATGAAGATTATTTTAGTCTTTACCCCTCTATACCCCTTTCCTTGTAAAACATTCACAACATTATAGAAGACTCCATCGATAACTATACCTGCCATTTGCCCTCTATTACAGATCCAGTGGGTTTGGGTACAAAACCCAGGATATTTCTCTATGAATAGAAACCACTCAAGTTCGCTGTTCTCCATCAATTTGCGGATAAAGTTAGTCAATTTATCCATCTCAGAAATGTCCCACTGTCAAGAGACATTCCCTCTTGGAGGTGAGGGTATATCCTTTCCCAATGTGTTGCTGGCTAGGCTCTGGCTCCTAACAGGATGTAATGAGTCATATGCGGTAGGTGTCTCTAGTCTGCATCCTCAGTAGGATACCAAACAGGACTAACATTTGATCCAATTCCCTTGGAAAGTCTTCCAGGTCTCTTCTACATCCCAGGACTTCCTTCGAGTAGGTTTGCATTCTATAATGACAACCACACATGCCAGAATGAACCCCTCTCTTTACATCCCCTCCAAAACACAAGGGGCTCACTGTTTGGAAACACCCTAGGCAGTCTCAGTGGCTTATATTGCCGCTTGTGTTAGTTTTACTCCATACATCTTGTGTTGGTATGTCATTAATGCTTTAAAGGCCTTCATGAACTTGGCAGACCACATCTTATTAGATATGGCCGCATTCAGGTCCTCTTCAAAGCATTTTCTCACTCTCAAAGGCCCCTTAAAATCAAGGATTAAGATCTGTTGGGATATGAGGCCTTTGGACCCCAAACGTGAATCTAGATGTTTCTAATGGATCGTGTCCTCCCACAGATTCCTCATCTTTGATATCCTGATTGCAGCTTTGGAAACATTTCGACAGCAGAGGGCGCTGTGCGTCCTTGACTCATGGTCCCTCAGCTGCTTCCATCCCTCTCTCGTTCGTGACGTTGACGCTGGTATAAGTAGCACACACCAAGCCCATTGCCTCAGTTCGGTTTTTCTGCAGGCTTTGCACGCTTCAAAACTGTTTCTTCGCCTGAGCGATTTTCTACTGCCTTTCTTCAGAATCTTCAACCTGTCTACTCCGAAGACCGGATTGAAGAGGTGTTTGGACTGTGGGTCAAAGATGTCCATCACAGATCCACACCGAATATACCTCTGGTGTTTTTCGGGGTGGGCCAAAGTTCGACAACTGTGGTGTATGCCAGTCTGACAGTTAAAGCCTTAAAGGAGAGGAAGGGAAAACTCACCCTAGGTAGGCCTTTGTCCAAAACCCCTTCCACTACCCCGTCTAAAATAAGGTTGTCCGACAAAAGCTCGAGGGATATTTCACCTCAAAGGTCTAAAAAGTGCACTTAACATACTAAGCGCTCTAGATTGAGGAGCAAATCTCGGCACTCGTTGTAGTCCTCGTAAGAATTGTCATCAATCCTGATCGACTTCCTCCGATTTCTCGCCCGATAGGAAATGGGTATGTTTCCTTAGTAAATCTGCTTCAAAAGCAGAACGGGAGGATTTTCGCCTCCAAAATGTTAAGTGTTCACGAAGGCGGCTCCACCCACCCCCTTAAGTGAAACAAAAAAAAGCTTCCGACCCCATTGAGCCGCGTGAGGTTGACAGGGCACTGTCAAAATCTACTAGTGGCGCGCCCAAGAGCCTAGGCACTAAGTCCTCAAAGTTCCCTCGAGAGGTGCCGAGGAATTCCCCTCCATGAGACAAAAGAACGCCACTGCCATCTCCCTCTAATCAGTCGACGGAATCAGTGTTGAGCTCTTCGACGTCGAAGCAATCAACGTATTAAGACTGATTCGTCGAAGACTTGTAAGCCCTGATCAAATAAGGACTTTTTCATGTAGATGAGCTCGATTTATGAAGAGGAAGGAGAGAAGCCCTCTCTTTGGCTTGGATTATGGTACTCTAGGTGCTCCAGAAGAGTTAATCTCTGAGGAGTCAAGGTTAAAAAATCTGGTGGACACCTTGAAGGATGCCAGTGATCTAGCTACTTTGCCAGAATTGGAGTTTGCCAAGCCAGATGTGACTGGGCATGCTGATGCCGCATATAGATCTGTCATGGGCAAAGTGATACAGTATTTAGGCTGGAGTAGACCTGTGGCAGAATGAGAAGGAGGATTTCACGGGCATTCTTGATAAGGGTCCTCCAAAAGATCCAGTATTGCCTTTTCATACGGCACTGAAGAACAGTCTTTTGGAGAACTGGAAAAAGCCAGAGACTAGACTCGCAGTAAATAAGGACTTGACAAAAAAAGTACAGACCTTCGGTTATAGACCCACATTTTCTGTCTAGACAGCCAACTCCAGAAAGTCTGGCTGTTCATGCGGCCGCATCAACCTCAAAGGCAGCTGCTTATCCCACAATCCCTCCAGGTAGGGACGACAAGAGATTTGACACCCTTGGAAAAGGAGTGTTTTCTGCAATAACCAGGGCACTTAAGGCCATTAATGCTACGTGTACCCTAGCCAAGTATTCGTACTCTCTATGGGAGGTTGTGGCAATGGACGCGGAACACATTGCTGGGGGAGAAGAAAGGGATGGCTTCCTCAATATTGTGCAGGATGGCAAGGATGCTATGTGCCAGCACTCCAATCAGGCCTAGACTATTCAAATTGCGTTAGTCGCGCAAAGGCAGCAAGCACTGTAACCAGAAGGTTTGCGTGGCTGCGCAGGTCAGGTTTTGCCCAGAGGTTCAGACCAGGCTGTTGGATATGCCTTTTGATGGCTCACAACTGTTTTAGTCTGAGGCCGACAAGAGTTTGGATAAGCCCCAGGCTTTCAAAGCAGCTGAAAAATCGCTGGGAGCAGCTATTTGTCAACCACAGCAAACACATTAGGCCTCTCAGAATTGGAGCCGTTGTTCCTTTCGATTTTATTCATTGATTGGAAGAACGAGGGGGCAAATCCCTCAGAAGCCAGAGTAAACTGCCTTTTGATTCAGATGGATGGTGGGGAGTAAAGCTACCCACATAACCTCTGCCTCTTTCTCGTCCGCAGCAGCCACAGCACCAAAACCTCTTTGAGGCCTTAGTCCACAAGACTGTGGTCAGAGGCAGACTGACACGACATTTGTAAGAAAGGCAAAGCATTACCTCATGCTTGGGCACAGCAAACTGTAGCCCATGGTTACTGTCTCCCATTCCTAATAAGGCCACCAAATTGTCTGCCAATTAGCCAAACTTGGAAGGATCCAGATCCGCTCCTCGTAAATGAGATTATTGCCCTGTTAGAGAAAGGTGCAATAGAATCAGTATCTGTAGCGGGGATGAATCGGGGATGGTGGTACTCTTACTTTCTAATACCCAAGAAAGACAGAGGGCTGTGAACCATCTTGGACTTCAGATGCTTGAACAAGTTCCTCAGAAAGGGCAAGTTCAAGATGGTAACTCTTTTGCAGATCCTCCAGGCCCTCCAGCACAAGGATTGGATCGGGTCACTCGATCTTCAGGATGCTTACTTCAGTGTGCCCATGCATACCAAACATAGAAAGTACCTGAGATTCACCATTGGCAGTTCTCACCATCAGTTTTGATTTCTGCCATTCAGGCTCACCCCCGCCCGGGGGTCTTCACCAAGTTGGTGTCGGTGGTGGCAGCGAATCTAAGGAGGGCAGGCAGTCACATCTATCCCTACCTGAACGATTGACTGATCAGAGATCGTTTTCCCGAATAGGCTCTGGAACATCTAAACAGCACCTGCCACTCTCTCCACAAACTGGGCTTCTCCCTCAACTTCAAGAAGACCCAAGTGACACCCTCCCAAAAGCTGCAATTCATTCGAGCAGTCCTGGACTCTTCCTCTGGGAAAGCTTCGCCCCCTGAGGTGAGGCCTCAGCATGTTTAATCACATTCACAGTCATTAGGTAGCATCCCTCTTTGAAAGATTGGTTGCTTGTGCAAACGAAGGTTTCACCGTAGTCTTTAAAGACACTTTAAAAACTGATGTGTCCACTGATTGAACCTATAAAGTCTATGATAACCTGTCTTGCCATTGAAACATACTACACATATGACTATGTTCTTTGAATGTCTCCATCTATCAGTAGACTGCAACCAGAGTCTCTCCAGATGCTTTGGCATATGACTCTCAAATCCCATGACCTTTAATCATTTACATGCTTTGCTAATCCTACTCATCTGGAAATCCATGAGCAGAACTAGATACCCTGGGCCGTCTAGCACTTTATTTTGCTAATCGCACCTATCTGGGAATGTATTTTGCAGCACTACCTACCGGGAATCTATCTAGCAGAACTACAAACTCGAGCACTAATAGCACTTATGAACTTGATCATTGCTCTACAAATATGCACTACGCTATCAGTCCAGGAAATGTCCTTGCTTGCTAATCCTACACATCTGGAAATTTGTGAGCAGAACGATATACTGAGGACCGTCTAGCATTTATTCTTTGCTAATCCCAACTATCTGGTAATGTATTTAACAGAACTACCTATCGGGGAACCCATCTAGCAGCACTTCCAACCATGGACGTCTCTAGCACCTATACAGTAGTGACATGTGTTGAGACAGATCTACCAGTTACAACCCACCCGTCTTTCATGCAACAAGACACAGGGAGGACCTTAGCCTAAGCCCGAACCCAAAGGTAGATGCCACCGCATCAACGGGCACTGTAAACTCAACAGGAACAAGGTCCCCCTGGAAATCACCCCTGGAAATCACACAGACACCCAAACACACCATTATGTCAACTCTTTCCTCTGCACCAACAAACAATGGAATGAAGCTTTACCCCTAGAAATCGGCCTAGCTGCACACATCTCATTCACAAACTCCAGCACCGCCAGAACGCAGATACCAAAGTCCGTTGGCCGTGCTGCACACATTCTTCTTACTCCTACGTCCCGTCCCCTTTCCTCCATTCTTGTGGGGACATTCCGTCCTTCGGCACGGGACTGGAGCGCTTTTGATAAAAAGCATCAAAATTAAAAAGATGTTGTCCTATTTACGCGGGGTACGGCACGCGGCCGTATCCCTGCCCTCGTGAGCTCCGCCCCACCCATCGCCCTTCAGTCATTTTCTTTGCGCGGTCGGGACTGGACGCACTTGCATATTCGGGAGTTTTTTGTTCCTGTTGTCCTTCTCTCCTGCTCCGGTTCTGCGGTCACAAGGTCCTCCGTCTATGCCGGAGCGTCTGGGATTTGTGTCCTCTTCATGCGAACGTTGCTTCGCTAGGGCGGATCCCCATTCTCTCTGCTTGGAGTGTCTTGGGCCGAACCATCGCTGGGATTCGTGCTTCTACTGCGATTTCCTCTCCGTCCGGGCACTCAAGTGCTGTCTTCTTCGGTGGGAGGACGTTTTTCAGCGCGTTCCTCTGCCTCATCTTCAGCTTTTCATCGACGAAAAGAAGAGACACCCGGTAAATTACTTA
Organism: Ambystoma mexicanum; assembly: GCF_040938575.1. Lineage (NCBI taxonomy): Eukaryota > Metazoa > Chordata > Amphibia > Caudata > Ambystomatidae > Ambystoma > Ambystoma mexicanum. The sequence continues at coordinate 130,665,142 of NC_090922.1, forward strand.
CTTTTTAGGGCGCCCTTGCTGTGACACTCCTGTCTGGGGTCTTCTCGGTCCGGGAGGGGCTCCAGTAGCTCTACCACCAGGATTTCTCCCGAGGTGACTCGCAGGCCTAATAGGCGTACCAGAGTTTTCTCCAAGGGTTCCCACGACGGACCAGCCAAGACCGGAACACGTTCCGAGGTTCACCTCTTTGGTGCTAAACGTTGGCCCAGTTCGTCTCAGGCTTTGGACTCCAGGGTTCGCTCCGAGGTCTCTGTTTCAGGAGTTTTCCACACAGACACCGCGGTATGCACTGAGGCCTCCTTTTCTGGAGCTTTCTGTAGCAAGCCACGGCTTCAGGCCCCTCACGAGGGAGCTACACATACCGGGACGAAACCCGAGGTTCCTTTTCTTGAGGCTAAGGTCTGTACCGAGAGACCTGTCCCTAAGGTCTTGTCTGTAAGGGTGATTCCTCAGTTTTCCAGCGCTCATTGCGGTGATACCGGTTCTGTTGAGGGGGCAAAGAGGGCGGTCATGCACCGTAAGTCCTCTGTTACTGGCTCTGCCGAGGTTCCTCCTTTGGCGGCTAATGTTGGGGCCAAGCAAACATCTGAAACACCTCAGTAGCATCTCGGCCGAGGATCCTTGTGTCAAGGCTAAAATGATCATTAAGTCCCCTGACCAGCCTGTGGAGACGATTGCCTCAGCTGTACATGTGATGCAGTTCTCTTCAGGCATCGACAAAATGGCGGCCCACCGCTCATGGTCCACGGCGGCCATTTTTGATTCTTCCCTTACACCTACGTTCTCGACGGCAGGTGCCGGGAATCTTAATTCTGGGGCTGAGCAGCGTTTTTCACCTCGGGTGGAATGTAAAAATCTGTTCTGCCCTTCTTATGACTGGCGTGCGTGGATGCCGCGTCCACATACTGTCGCACTTCCCCCTACTTCTGCTCCGTTGGTCTATGCGGACCCGATTGGTGGAGGGCCTTCCTGGCAACCATCCTCATTGCGTTTGGGGGAGTATGCCCCATGAGAGGCCTCTGCCTACCCCAGCCCCTAAACCTTCATCAGAGGATGTATTGTTCAGGAAATGTCAGAGGCTCATGCATTCTGACCCTATGAAAGAGTACTTTAAGGGTCTTTTCAAAGAAATCTACCCTAAACCTCCGGCTTCACCTTTCACCCCGCCGACTCCAGCAGCCCCTGCGGTGGTACCACCTCTTCCTCTTGGTCCGCCTCCAGCTCTTCCTCCCCTACCCCCGTTGTCTCCCATAGAGAAGACACTGGTAGAACGGGATAGCATTTTAAAACCTGCGGCGATACAACCATCTGCTCCCGATTTGCTGGATGACCCTCAAGCAGATCAGGATAGGGATGAGCAGCCCCGCTCTGTCAGAGCATTCCATGACCGTGTTCTGGATTTGATGGCTCTCCTTGACATTCCAGTACCTGCCCCCGTTCCACAGGAAGGAGTGCTTTCTGGACCGTTCACCATGTCACCACAAGAGCGTACCGGCCTGTTCCTCCAGAACGACGTTTTGGCTGAGGCCCGTAAAGTCTGGGATAAGCCCCACACTGGGCTGCATATCAAGAAAATAATTGACACCTGATACAGGCTTCACACCTCTGAGGCAATAGCCTTGGAGTCTTGTCCACTCCCTTCCTCGACGGTGGTAGCTGCGGCCACGCTTCAATCCCAGCCGGCCTTTGCGACCTCCTAAAGCTGCGGCTCAGATTCTCTCCAATGAAGACAAAATTCTGGACTCCTTGGGCAAAAAAGTATTTGCAAACTCAGCACTGCAACTTCGGCAAGCAAATACCGAGCTGATTCTGGCGGCAGCTAACATGAAGCTGTGGAAGGAGTTGGCTGATTTCCAGGTTTGCATTCCTACGGATAGGCTAGATGTCTTCAAGGCCGCTTTGTCAGACGCTAGGGTGTTGGCACAGGATATCCTGGATGCTGCGGCACACCCTGTGGATATTTCACCTCAAAGCCTGATGGTGGGAATTGACACCTCCTGCCAGGCATGGCTCCATACGACGAAATTTTCTTTCGAAGGAGGTGCAAGGTAAATTTCTGGACCTTCCCTTCGATGGAAGGGAGTTGTTTCATTCTTCTACGGATGACGAACTCACAAAGACCAAGGCGAGTACCCAAACCGCCAAATCCTTGTCGGTCCTGGAAAAGGTCCCAGCTAAGGCCCCTTATACTCACTGGTCGGGGTCTCAGTCTCAATCCTTCTCTGACTTCAGAAGGTTTCAGGACCGCCGGGCATGTAGAACTGACCCTCCGGTGGCACCCGTTGAAAACAACAACCAGGTTGGTTTTTCTCTCGGCTTTCAGCCTCCTCTTCAGGAGCAGGTAGTCTCCCTGCCGACAAATCTGCAAAATTATATTTTTTATCGGTCGCACGAGACTCCGTTGGGAGGACGAATCTCGTCTCATCTGGAGGCGTGGCAGACCATCACTGACGATCGGTGGGTTTTGTCCATCCCTCGGGCAGGCTTTCGCTTGCCCTTACCCCACCCTTCAATCCTCCCTTCCAACAGATCGGGACACCCTCCCTCAGAGCCGAGATTCAGCAGCTTCTAGAACTTATGGCGGTGGAACCTGTTCCCCTCGGGGAGCACAGGGAGGGCTTCTACTCTCAACTGTTCACGGTCCCAAACCCAGCCAGTCTGGCCTGCGCACCATTCTCGACATTTCCCAGTTCAACCTTTCTCTTCCCCAAGAGAAATTCAAGATGATCACACCTTGCCAAATAAAGTCCTCTCTTTGGAAGGGCGACTGGCTCAGTGTAGTGGACTTTCAGGGCGCGTATATGAACATCCTGATATGGAGGCTGCATCGAAAATATCTGCGGTTCTCCCTGGGAGGGGAGCACTTCCAGTTCTGTGTGCTCCCTTTTGGAATCAGCTCGGCGCTGTGTGTCTTTACGAAGATGATGTCGGTTGTCGCAGCTTTCCTTCGGCTATAATGTGTTCATGTATATCTGTATTTGGACGACTGGCTCCTACGCAGCCCTTGTCCACTGACGGCTTTCAGCAATATCCAGTCTCTCCTCCAGCTCCTGTTCAATCTTGGGCTGTCAGTGAACTGGCAGAAATCTTCCATGATGGTCTCCCAAGACCTGATCTTCCTGGGTTTCCGTTGGAACACGATCGACTTCAGGGTGTATTTGACGGCGGACAGGATTGCGGATCTGTTCGCCACGTGTCAGCTCTTCATCCGGTCAGAGCACATGACGGCTTGGTGGTACCAAAGGCTTCTGGGCCTCATGGCCTCGTGCATACTAGCTCTTCCTCTTGCACGTCTCTTGATGAGATGTATGCAGCTGACTCTTCTGAGCTCTTGGTGTCAGGCTTCGAACCCGGATTCCAAGATGATCCCAGTTCCATGCTGCATGATGACGGACCTTCTATGGTGGTCTTCGACCAACACTCTTACAGTGGGGGCCTCCTTTCAGGAGCCCTGCCCACAAGTGACGATTACCACGGACTCCTCCCTTCTGGGTGGAGCGCGACTCTGGATCATCTCCATGTTTTCGATCTATGGACGCCGCATGGCAGGCAGTTTCATATAAATTATTTGGAGCTCCTGGCTGTTTTTCTGGCACTGAAAGCATTCCAGCCATCCATCACGAACCGGGTCGTCCGCGTCCGCGCGGACAACTTTGTATCCATGTTTTACATCAGCAAGCGGGGTGGTACCAACTCACCACCTTTTGTGGACCTTGCCATTCCGATGTGGGAATGGGTCATCCAGTACGGCATTTGGCTGCTGGTGGTACATATTCCCGGGGCAACTCAACGTGACTGCAGACTCACTCAGCCGGCAGACAGCTACGAGTGGAAACTGAACATGGAAGTCCTCTCCAACATCTTTCTCCAATGGGGCACTCCAGAAGTGGACCTTTTTGCGACTGCCACAAACAGGAAACTTCCTCTTTATTCATCCAGGAAAGGTCTCAGGCCTCTGTCTAGGGGATACTCTCAAGATCCCGTGGCACAACATGAAGGCATATGCCTTCCCGCCTCTTCCTCTGATTCATTGGTCACTCTGCAAGCTCAGGAATGCAGCGAATTGCACTCTCCTGTTCATAGTTCCTTGGTGGCCTTTCGGAACTTCAGCATCTGTCGATTTTGTCCTCTGATCAAACTGCCGTTGATTCCCAACCTGCTTCACCAGTGCTATCAGCAGATGTGGCACCCCTCCCCACAATCATTCAGCTTGGTGGCCTTCGGAAAGGGGACTATGGACTAGAAGTAAGGTAGTCACTACGTTGAGTAACTTTGTTAGAACTCACACAACCACTGCACCATACCTACCACTAGTATGCAGCTACACACCACTTATTCCACACTGGCTGCACACATACTGAGTGCACCCAAGTATGTTTTACTGCATTACTCTCTCCACTGATCTGGACTGCGGTCCCCGAGGGCATTCAGCCCACAGTGCTTTGGAATCATGCCAATGGTAAAAGGCGCTATACAAATGTCCAATAAGCTAACCTAACATATTCAGCGGATGGTCATGAAATTTCAAAATGCTCAACATCTACCGGCCTTCGATTTTCTCAGGTTGCTAGGTCTCATGGCATCCTGCATTTTCCTGTTGCTAGGGGCCCATCTAAAGATGCGATCCCTCCAGTGGGCCCTCAGATCCCAATGGTCAGTTTTCTGGCAGGATGACGGACCTTCTTCAGGTCCAGAGCAAGGACGCTCAGAATGTCCTGTGGTGGGCCGGCAAGGAGAATGTGATGAAGGGAGAACCTTTTTGGCAACCGTGACCGGAGAATACAGTAGTTACAGATGCCTCCCTCGCAGGTTGGGGAGCTCATACAAACTATCTGACAATCACTGGTTGCTGGTTTCCATTGAGTCCAGACTACACACAAACCTTCTAGAGCTGAGGGCAGTCAGACTAGCGCTGATGGCCTTTCTGCCCTCTGTGCAGGGGCAGAATGTCCTGATAATAACGGACAACACAGTGGCCGGGCATTACCTCAACCATAGAGGAGGTGTAGGTGCACCTCTGAGCAGAGAGGTGATGCAGCTCTAGTTTTGGGCTCTTCGAGAAGGAGTCTCTCTGTTGGCCGTTCGCCTAGCCAGAGAACATGGCAGCGGATGCTCTGAGCAGGCACAGCACAGTCTCTCACAAGTGCGAGCTGGCTTAGAAGGTCCTTCTAGAGATGTTTGCCCTTTGGGGAACCCCTCAAATGGATCTGTTCGCATCCAGTATCAACGGGAAGTGTGCAACCTGTTCAGTGAATTTCTGCAGAGGGGAGCTCTGTGAGACGCGTTCATAGTGGACTGGGAATTGCCACTACTGTATGTATTCCCACCAGTTCCCGTCAATCCTTATCAGGAGGTTGAGGAAGTTCAGGAAATACATGATCCTGATTGCTCCGGATTGAACCACGAGGATGTGGAACCCAGAACCTCTGGACATGTCTATCTGCCCTCCGATTAGTTTGCTGTAAGAACATACCTTCTCACTCAGGAGGGAGGTCACCTTCTCCACCCAGAGATAAGAACCCTGAACCTTCATGCCTGGTTTCTGAGGGGTTAAGATATGGAGATTGGGATCTCCTGGAGGACATAATGGAGGTGTTGCCTTCGGCTTGAAGGCCAGCAACAAAGGCTCTATACTGCTGCTGTTGGAGCAAATTTTGAAGTTGGTGCAGAACTATGAATATAGACCATTTTACTTGTGACACACCATCTGTGTTGTCTTTCATGTTACATCTGGCCCAGAAAAGGCTACAGGTTTCCACTGCAAAAGGTTATCTGGCTGCGCTATCCATTTTCTAGTGTTCGCCTGAACAAGGCTCATATTTTAAAATACCAATTGTTATCCAGTTCCTGAAGGGACTGACTAACATCTTCCGACCGGTACCGTTTATAGTTCTGGTTTTGGACCTTAATTTAGTGCTGAAATTCTTGATTGCGGCTTCATTTGAGCCTCATCTGTGTCCTCTTACGATGTTGACTCTGAAGACTGTCTTTCTGACAGCGATCACCTCGGCTTGTAGGGCGAGCGTGCTTCAGGCTTTCAGTTGCAAACCACTGTTTACTATCTTTTATAAGGAGAAGGTTGTTTTGAGGGTCCTCCCTTAATTTCTACCTAAAATGGTGTTGTGAGTTTCACCTGGCACAAAAAATTCTTTCCATCCTTTTTTCCACCTCATCATCCTTCCAAGGATGAAGAGACTTCATCATTTGGACCCCAAGAGAGCATTGAGCTTTTACATTAGCAGGCTCACTAAAGTCAGACAGGAGGATCAGGTATTTGTGGGGTATGGGGGTCATGGGTTGGGACAGGCTGTTACTAAGCAGGCCCTGTCTCAGTGGATCATTTTGTGTATTATGGAATGTTACACGCTGGCTGGCTCCCTGAGGGCCTCAGAAAGTATTACACCAGATGAGTGGCTACTACTTCGGCTTTTCAAAGAGAGGTGCTGGTGAAGGACATTTGCCGTGCAGAAACCTGGTCGTCGCTGCATACCTTTACAAAATATTACTGCTTTGATTCTGTATTGGGTCAAGAGGCTAAATTTACTAAAGCTGTTCTCCACAGCATAAATCAAAGATAGTCTTTTTTCCCACCCCATTCTGCATACTGATATGGAAGTCTGTCAAAGTTGAGGACTCTGTGGGAGGGCACGATCCATTAGAAGAACAAATTACTTAACTCTGGTAATGTTATTTCTGATGGATGTTTCTCCTACGGATTCCCCATCGCCCTCCCATCCTACTCCTCCATCATTTGGGAACATTTCCATGGTTTGCATCTTCCTTTTTCAACATCTGGGCTTCTGTAACCTTTGAAAAACAAGAACTGAGGCAACGGGTGCTGTGCATGCTACTTATACAAGTGTCGATGTCACGGCCGAGAGGGGTTGGAAGTTGCCGTGGGATCACGAGTCGACGGCGCCCTCTGCTGTCGAAAGGTTTCTGAAGCTGCATGCAAGATATCGGATATATCAAAGAGGAGGAATCTGTGGGAAGAACATCCATCAGTAAGAACATTACCAGGGGGTAAGTCATTTGTTCTTTTCATATGGTGTCAATTATCATAACTCTTGCGCCCACTTTAGGGCCGCGAGGACACCCTTCATTTGCAGGTTGAAAAAAAACTCCTATATTGAAGTCTTCCTCCAGCTGAGGCAAGGATATAATATATTGCTTCTTCAATACCTGACACGCCCCTGTTTCCATCTTTGGAACTGCAAAGGGTTCATTATGTCGTCCCTGATAGGAGGCGCCCAGAGAGAGAAAAGGGGAGATGGTCACGATGCAAGATTCTTAGTGATATCACCTTGTTTCCACAAGTCCCAGATTTTTCATAATAGCCGTTGGTGCCAGACGCCCTGACCCCTCCCCAGGGAAACTTTGTGTGCACAGACCCATAACATCCCCCCACCATCACTGATGCCAAAAGCTGTCTTTTTAACCACACCCACTGCTTTTCCAGGTTGCTAAGTAAGTGATCTAGCACAACCCTCAACTGAACGGCCCTACAGTGCTTCCCAATATTCGGGACATCCACTCCCCTCCTTCCTAGGAAGGACAAAGTTCTGATAAGCAATCATTGCTCTCTTTCCTTCACATAAGAATCTGAAAATCTTTGCCTTTATATCTTGATCCTCACCCGCAACTTTTGAAATAAAAATAGAATTCTAGGCTGCGTGTTCATTTTGATAGCGTTGAGTCTTCCAATCCAAAATGGGCTAGCCTGGACCTGTTATTCTTGTCTTCATTTAATTTCTTCGACAATGGGATGGAATTTATTTTAAAAAATGCAGGGACTGTAGTGCATTTTTGGCACATAAACAAGTACAAAATGTACCATTGATAACAGAGCAGAGGACATTGGTCCTTTACAATAGGCTGCATAAGTCCATCTAAGGTCTTTGTCAAGTGAATGCCCAAATATCTAAGGGATGTTCGCCATCCACATCATCCCATTGGGAACAATGCACATTTTTTATAGTTTCCTTTTGAACCCCTATATCCTGCCTGCATTGGGGGTGGTTAAATCGAACGGCCTCAGCTAGGGGATCTAGCACCAACATAAAAAAAAGAGGTGATAGTGGACATGCCTGTCGGGTCCCTCTGCCCAAAGCAAACATGTCTGCCATTTTTCTATTAACCACAACCTGCACTTCAGGGTTTGTGTATAGCGCCTTAACTCCCATCCACTTGTCCCCAAATCCTGCCTACTTGCATCATAAATCCACAGCTCACCCAGTCAAATGACTTCTCAGTATCTTGGGAGAGCAAGTCTGGCTCATTTCCTCTGGCCTTCAAAACCTGCATCACATTTATTGTTTTCCTTACCATGTTCGCTCCTTGTCATCTTACCTGATCGAAGTGTGTTAACCTTGGTGGGACTATGTCCAGTCTCGATGCTAGAACCTTAGTGAACATGTTTACGTCTGTATTTAATGAGGCGATGAGCCGGTATGGAGCACAATTCTTAGGGTCTTTCCCCTCCTTATAAATAGCCCTTAAGATAGCTCTGCGGGTTCAGCGCTCGCTATTGTGATCTATGTGTACTCTGCAGGTCACAGGTTTGAATCCTGGCAAAGCAAACACAGGCTTTCATCCTTCTGTTGTTGATAAATGAGTACCAACCTTAGTTTGGTGATATTGTATGTAAACATGTGGTATTGTTTGTCAAAAGTGCTATATAAATAACATATAATTATCAAATAACATGTATGCGGACCTCTAAAAAAGGCGGAAGAACCTCCTCTGCCGCCATGGTGACATTAGGGCTAATCTGAGTATTTAAAAGTTCTGCAGACTTCTTATAATAAGATATAGTAAAGCCCAACTATTCCTGGGGCTTTACGGGAGCACATCCTTCCTATTGGCATGAATACTTCCTTTACCACAATGGTACCCTGTAGTTGCACTACCTCCACTAGTACTTGGAGTACCAATCCACTAATGCACTCCCGATTCTGTTCCCCTGTCCCCTCTCCTACCCTCCATATGCAATCACTGACATATCACTATTTCCCCTGGATGCATCACCTCTTGGCCCTCTGAGACCCTAACACAATCTATCCTGCTGTGTAATCTCTGTGCCTTTAATCTGTTCCCCTGGAGCTGATTCGCCGTAACCCTTTTTCATAAAATGTTTGTAAAAAAAAAAAAAAACATTTTTCGGAAGAACTCATCAACCATGCCCTTAACCTCTGCCTTTTGTTATTTTGTCAGATATTACATGCTCCCTCATTAGGACATGTTGTTGCAATTGGCTGCAGACCTGCTGGAGGCGAGCAGCCTGTAAATCTCCCCAGAGCTGGACATCCTTCCAGCTAAGGTGGTGGAAACAGTGGGATTGTCCGCAACATCCAAGCCCAAATTTCAATTCGGATTTACTGGCGTATTGGATGAGAGTCACTCGTTGGAGACCCTTTAACCGAGCTGTGGAGGCTCTGGTATTGATGCCCTGGGAGAAGCCGCCATACCTGCAGTGGTCTGAGACCTTGCAAAGACGCATCGCCTGACACCCTTGGATCTGTTGTTTATCTCCAGCCATGCATCCTCCTTAGAGTGTTTGGTGGTACAGGCCGTGATGGAGAACCTTAAGACCACCTCTTTCCCCTCGCTGCCCCCAGACAGGGAGAACAGGAGGCTAGATTCCTCGAGACACAATGTGTTTGAAATTGGTAACCTCGGCCTGGGGGCTAAAAATGCATCTTGCAGGCGGTTTATGGTCTTTCTATCGAATTTTTTGCATCGAGCCACATTTCCATCGAATTCTTTGCATCGATAAAATTTGCATTGAATGCATTTTTTTTAAATGGGGGGGCCCAACCAACCATTTTTTACCCTTTTAACCCCCCCCCCCCCAAAAAAATTAACCCTTTAAAAACATTCATTTGATGCATATTTTTTCGATGCAAATGAATTCTATGGAAAATCCATTGATGGATTTACTAGATACCCTTGCAGGCTGGCCAAATACTTATTTTGTCTCTGGAATGTTATCTGTGGGGCAGAAGAGAATATCCCTCCCGAGGAGGTGGAGGGCTTCAAAGTCTTGGTGATGGGCAGCAAAGAGACACCATGTCAGATTTTTGGCATGGCTGAGTGTGTGGTGCGTGTCATGGACACTGGAACAGTCCTCAGGGGATGCTTCTGGATGAGAACCAGAGGTTTAGCTTCGCACATCCAGGCAAAGCTTCTGGATTTGCACTTTGATGGGCACAAAACTCTTTGGGGTAAAGCAGATGAGTTGCTCCAGAAATGTTAGGAATCAAAAGCAACGGCCTGGCTGTTCGACAGCCTTTCAGCCCAGCCCCAAGGGGTCAATGTTTCCGACTCTTTGCATCCTTAACTCACCATAGTAGTGATCAGGCGCCCTCCAGCAACTAGCAGCAATGCTGTCCCCCATGCCAGGGTGGAGGTTGTGAAGCTCTTAGAGGTGGCATTACTGCCTCAGCAGGCTACAGCGGCCCAAAATACAAACCCTCTAAGAGACTGTCGATCATTTCACCGAAGTGGGGGGAGAATTACACTGTTCATTGAGGAGTAGCATTGAACCACTTCCAACACTTGTGCCTTGTAGGTTGTAACTCTGGGTCAATGCCTCTGTTTTGCTTAGCGCCCACCCTTGCTGCCTCCTCTCCTACTGGAGGGGGTCTGTCCACTTATAACAAAGAGCACTATACAACTGGTGCCTAGTTCAGAATGAGGGCTGGTACACCCTTTACTTTATGGATTCGAAAGAGGACAGGGCTCTTTGCCACATCCTATACCTGAAGCTTTGGAACTTCTGCCTGTGCAAGGACAAGTTAAATATGGTCACTTGACCAAGGTCTTACACGGCTCTCCAACTGCAGGACTGGTTGGTCTCCAGGGTGCCTACCTCTGTGTGCTGATCTAGCCAAAGTACAAAAAGTACCTGAGATTTGCAGTAGTGGCATCCCACTACCAATTTAGTCTTCTGCCATTTGATTCTTCTCCGGCACCCCAGGTTTTCATCAATCTGCTGACAGTGAGTGATAGTGTCTCGCTTAGAAGGGAAACCATACATTCCCCTACGTAGACGACTGGCTCATTTTGGCCCTTTCAGCAGACCAGGCGTTGGCACATGTGTACCGCACATGCCGCCTGTTGCACAGTTTGGGTTTCTCTGTAAACTTCAAGAAGGCATATGTTTTACTGTCTCAGTCCCCATGATTATTTTGGCACTGTCGTGGACACTCGCCTAGACAAAGCCTTTCTCCCCAGAGGATCGAGTGGCAAATATCTTCCAGATTGTTCATGTCTTCCAATCTTTGAAGATTGTTATTAAATTATGTTAATATAATTTTATAGAGCGGGACATTCAATCGAAGGTATCTTGGCGCTGGAGAGGGAGGAGAGTGGTGAGAAGCCAGAGCAGGAAACTAAAACAGGCAAGTTTGTAACGCTTTCCTGAAACTCAAATGATTAGACAAGTTTTTGATTGTCAGAGGTAGGTCATTCCACATTTGAGCGGCTACAACTGAAAAAGCACGTCCTCCCATACGTGACCTACGGAACGTGGGAACCGACAGCAGGCCAGCGGAGGCTGAGCGATGAGAGCAGGTGGGGAGATAGCGAGTACATTTAGCCTGGAGGTACACCTCCCCCTGTCCATGCAACTCCTGATGTACTATACAGAGAGCCTTAAACTTGATCCGCTGCATGACTGGGAGCCAATGAAGGGTACGTAGCACAGGGGAGATATGGGCCCCTTAAGGCGAACCTGTAGCCACCCAGGCATCCAGATCCTGTAAACGCTGAAGCCGTTGGATCATGCCCTTGGGCTGAGCCAGATATAAGGAATTGCAATAGTCAAGTTTGCTCAGCACAAGGGCAGTAACCACCGGGGGATGCAGAACATCGGGTAACATAGGAAGCACCTTCTTTAAGGTTTTAAGGTGATAATGGCCAACCTTCCATATGGAAGACACTTGGTCATTCATGGAGAGCGAAGAAGAGAGAATTACTTCCAAATTCCTCACCTTGGTCACAGGAACTGGAAGGGCACCAAGGGACAAAGGCCAGAAGGAGGACACCCAGAGAGTGGGATCTGGAGGGCTCCGACCACCATCACCTCAGTCTTGTCCCCATTCAATTTCAAGCAGTTACGGCTCATCCACTCCCCCAAAGCAGTCAGGCACTGATAAAGGGACAAACAATACCTCAGTCTGATCGAGATCTAGCCGTATCGGGAACTGGGTGTTGTCAGCATAAGAATAGCACCTGATACCAAGGGAGCGGATGAGACAAATCAGCGGCCAGATATAAATGTTAAAAAGAATAGGTTACAAGGCGGACCCCTGTGGAACACTGCAGGACAGGTGGAAGGAGCCTGAGAGAAAAGAAGCAAGAGACAACACCGGAGTGCGGTCAGCCAAAAAAAGAAGAAAACCATGCCAGGACCTGGCCTGAGATGCCAATTTGCGACAAGCGGGTGAGCAAGGCAGGGTGGTCTACGGTGTCAAATGCCGCTGATAGATCTAATAGAATCAGGGCACCCAACCCGCCTGCGTCAGCCAATCGGACCATGTCATCGAGAACCGGAATCAAAACGCTTTCGGTCCCACAACCAGGCCTAAGACCCGATTGAGCCGGGTCAAGCAATTTAGAAGCTTCCAGAAACGAAGACAGAAGGGGAGAGACCAAAGATTCCAGCAGCTTCATAGCGAAGGGAAGCAGAGAGATAGGCCGTAAATTGGAGAGGACAGATGGATCCAAGTTAGATTTTTTCATAAGGGGGATAACAGTAGCGATTTTCAATTCGGAAGGAATCACCCCCCGACTGATGGGAAACATTAATGGCCATAGTGAATGCCGTTAACGGTACCACATCCTGGGGAGAGCCAGATCGAATGTGTTGTGAGGCAGCAGATACCATCTCCTCAGTAAAGAGTGGAAAGGAGGACCATTTTTCCACTGTGGCTAGATTATTCGGACCCATCAGGAGCAGGAACAGGTGCGGTCGCGAAAATGTCATTGTGACATTTCGAAGGGATTGGTTCCTCCGACGTATTCCACATCGATGACCGGTAATTACCACAGCTGTGCTGCTTCGGAAACTTTTTTTGGCGTAGGCGTTCTGTGTCAATTACGTCGATACACTCCCTCGAGGACCTCCTCCGATGGTCGACGTCACCCGATGTTATAAGTAGGACACACAACGCCCGTAGCCTCAGTTCCGCTTTTTCCGCGAATGAGTTCGCTTCGAAATCTCGGCACGCCTCGGTTCTCTTGTAAATCGGTTCTTCGAATATCGTTGCGTTAGATACGAGAATTATGTCTTTGTCTTCTGCTACCCCGAAGTCGGGCTACAAGAAGTGTCGGGACTGCGGTTCCAAGATGTCTCTGACGGACCAGCATGACATCTGCCTTTGGTGCCTCGGTGAGAGCCACGCCACTGATGACTGCGACGAATTCCAGTCGTTGACATCGAAGGCCTTGCGGGAGCGGAAGAAGAAGCTGTCGGCGGGTAGGGTTTCCAAACCCCGTAAGTCGAAGTCCGCTGGACCGACGATTTGAGGGGCGACTCTCAGCGTCGGCGTAAGTCCAGGGGCTCTCGTTCCAGGAGTGGGTCCCGCCATTCCTCGGCCTCTTCGAGGCATGCACGGAAGTGCCGTCATTGGTCGCCTTCCCCATCCTCACCAAGCATTCCTCTCCAGCGGAATGGGAAGCCTTCCGTAAGGAGATGATGGCGATTTTCGAGTCGCAGGGCACCGTCCCGACAGCGCCTTCGAGAGAAGCTGGTACCGAACGCTCTAGAGCCACCGTTCGCAAGCCTTTGGCCTCGGGCGATCGGTGCGATCACCGGGAACCTTCGAGGTCCCGGTCGGACAAGGAATATCGCCATTGTGACTGCTCCATGTCCCGGTCCTCAACGCCGTCGAGATCGTTGGAGCCTGTGAGGCCTTCGAAGAAGGCATCGGCGCCATGTCCGTCGAGGGACTTTCCCGAGGCTACGGCTCTGAGGGAAGTCATCGGCGCCGAGGCCGTCGAAGGACATGCTCGGGACTCCGGCCTCAAAGCCGCTGTCGAAGTTGTCGGCGCCTCGGTCGACGTTGACGCCACTCCTATCGGCGCCTTTTGAGGAATTTTTGCCCTGAGAGCTGTAGAAGCTCCTAGGAAGGCGCTCAGCAACTCTGTGCGACCTGTTCTCGACCAATACTCTGTTCCTCCTCCCAGGCTGGACTTGTTCCAACCCTTGGAGTACATTTCAGAGGTTGAGGAAGGGTCTGAGGATGAGGTTCCTCATGAGGTTCCTAATGGCCTGGTGTCTGGTCATAGCCAGTTGGAAGACCTTCGTCAATCTTTACATAATGCAAGTGGTCTTGATACCTCCCCAGAGGTTGAGTTTGGCAGGCCTGAGCCTGGTACGCATGCTGAATCATCGTACAGGCGCCTCATGTCGAAGGTAACAGAGTATCTGGGGTGGTCTGCTCCACCTGTGGATTTTCTGCAGGATGACCCGACAGATATCCTTGACCAAGGTCCACCCACTGACCCCGTGCTATCATTTCATATGGCCTTACAGAGAAGGGTGGCGGCTGCTTGGACTGCTCCGGAGAGTCTTCCGGCAGTGAGTAAGTCGTTGCCGAAAAAATACCGTCCAGCCAGTGGCGACCCCTGCTACTTGACTACGCACCCCACTCTGGAGAGTTTGGTGGTGCAGGCGGCTACGGCCCCAGCAAAGCAGGCGGCGTACCCTACAATCCCTCCTCATAGGGACGACAAACGCTTTGATGGTTGGGCGAAGAAGGTATTTTCTTCTGGGGGTATGGCGTTACAAGCATCCAACTCTGTTTGTGCCCTTGCAAGATTCCCGCACACTCTGTGGAATTGTGTCTCTTTGGCGGCTGAACAAATTCCCGAGGGGGGGGAACGGGATGGCTTTCTTGCCCTCGTTCAGGATGGCAAGGATGCCATGTGTGAATCCGCTCAGTCGGGTCTGGACATAGCAGACTGTGTCAGCCGGTCCATGGTGGCGAGCACCGTGATGTGAAGGTTTGCGTGGTTGCGGAAGTCTGGGTTTGCTCCTGATGTACAGTCCCGGCTTCTCAACATGCCCTTTGATGGTGTCCATCTTTTTGGCAGCAAGGCTGACGAGAGCCTTGAGAGGTTGCAGACCTCCAAAGCTGCAGCGAAGTCGTTGAGCGCAGCAGTACGTCAACCTCTGCCTTTTCGTCCTAGGGGACAGCAATGGAGGGGAGGTTCCTTTCGATATTACTCTTCCTTTAGTAGATCGAGGGGTGCTGCCAGTCAAAGGGGCCAACATAGGAGTACCAGAGGTGGAAAACAAGATACTTGAGGTGCCAAAGCCGCTCGGGCAGTTGACTCTTTGCCCTCAGGCACTGCCGCAGCCGCTTCCGCTCAGTCATGAGGCCATGTCCCATGGTTCGCCGGTTGGGGGAAGGCTGGCGCAGCTTCTTGTAGAATGGCGTGCCATTACTTCAGATGTGTGGGTTCTGGAGATCATAGCCCACGGCTACTGTCTTCCTTTCTGGCAGAGGCCTCACGACAATCCACCGGGGAAGCTCTCTTTGAAGAGTCCGGAACCGCTCCTTGCAGAGGAAATCAAATCCTTGCTGGAGAAAGGCGCCATAGAACTGGTGCCTGTAGCGGAGAGGAATAAGGGATGGTATTCCCCATATTTTTTTATCCCGAAAAATGACGGGGGATTGAGACTCATCATGGACTTGTGTGGCTTGAACAAGCTCCTCAGGAAGGACAAGTTCAAGATGGTTACTCTCTCTCAAATCCTCCAGGCCCTTCAGCTTCAGGATTGGTTGGTGTCTCTCGACCTCAAGGATGCTTACTTTCATGTGCCGATTCATCCCAAGCACAAGAAGTTCCTGAGGTTTGTGGTTGGCGACTCGCATTTTCAATTTCGGGTCCTGCGGTTCAGATTGACCTCCGCCCGAGGGTCTTCACCAAGCTGATGGTGGTGGTGGCAGCGTATCTCAGGAAAGGGGGGATTCACGTCTACCCCTACCTGGACGATTGGTTGATCAGGGCTCGTTCTCCCGAGCAAACTCTGGATCATCTGTCCGTCACCTGCCACTCCCTTCACAAGCTGGGCTTCTCCCTCAACTTAAAGAAGTCTCATTTGACACCTACCTAGCGGCTCCAGTAGATCGGAGCAGTGCTCGACACGTCCCTGGGGCAGTGTTCGCCTCCCCAGGTGAGGGCTCACCACAATCTGCAGATGGTGGACAAATTTCAACGTGCCCAGAGTCTCCCGGCGTTCGAGTTCTTGAGGTTGCTCGGCCTCATGGCATCGTGCATTCTATTGGTGCCAGAGGCCAGACTGCGGATGAGATCTTTGCAGTGGGCTCTCAAGATGCAGTGGTTGCAGTTCTCCGGCAGGATGTCGGACCCAGTTCAGATTCCGCCCTCGGTCGTCCAGGATCTTCTGTGGTGGGCTGTCGAAGGAAATCTGTTCAAAGGGGCTCTGTTTTGGCAACCATGGCCGGAGGTGATGATCGTGACGGACGCATCCCTCACGGGATGGGGAGCGCATGCCAGCGAGCTGACAGTCAGCGGTCGTTGGTGTCCGTCGGAGTCCAGACTCCACATCAATCTGTTAGAGCTGAGGGCTATCAGGCTAGCCCTGAAGGCCTTTCTGCCATCTGTGCGGGGGAAGAATATCCTGATCATGACGGACAATACAGTGGCCATGCACTACCTCAACAAAAAGGGGGGGTAGGGTCACTCCCACTGTGCAGGGAGGCGATGCAGCTCTGGTTCTGGGCCATCCAGCAGGAAATTCCAATCTCGGCAGTTCATCTGGCCGGAGATGAAAACGTGGCGGCGGATTCTCTGAGCAGGCAGAGCACAGTCTCTCACGAGTGGGAGTTGGCTCGGGAAGTTCTTTTGGAGATCTTCGTCCTTTGGGGAACCCCACAGGTGGATCTCTTCACCACCAGTGTCAACCGGAAGTGCGAAGGATTCTGCTTGCGGGAATTTCCTCCAAGAGGAGCCTTAGGGGAGGCTTTCGTAGTGGAGTGGTCCTTCCTCCTGTCCCCGTCATTCCGCAGGTGTTGCAGAGGTTGCGGAGGTTCGGTTCCCGGATGATCCTCATTGCTCCGGCATGGGCCAGGCGAGCATGGTACCCGGACCTTCTAGACATGTCCATCTGCCCTCCCCGTCGTCTTCCCTACCGAGACGATCTGGTCTTACAGGAAGGGGGTAGAGTTCTCCTTCCAGAGGTCAGGACTTTCATCCTTCATGCTTGGTGTCTGACAGGCTGAGATATAAGGATTGGGACCTCCCTGAAGACGTGATGGAGGTGTTGCTTTCGGCCAGAAGGCCCGCAACGAAATCCCTGTACCATTGCTGTTGGAAGAAGTTCTGCGACTGGTGCAGGGTTCAGAATGTAGATCCTTTCCAATGTTCAATTCCTTTGGTTTTGTCTTTTTTGCTTTCTTTAGCTCACAAGGGCCTGCAAGCGGGTACCATTAAGGGTTACCTGGCGGCGCTGTCCATATTTAAGCGCTCGTATGAGGAATGTTCTTATTTCAAAATTCCTTTGATTTCTCAGTTCTGGAAAAGGCTAACTCATGTGTTTCCACCGTCGCCTTTCCAGGTGTCGGGATGGGATTTAAATTTGGTTTTAAAGTTCCTAATTGGAGCTCCATTTGAGCCCTTACATTCTTGTCCATTGAGACTGTTGTCTTTTAAAACTGTATTTTTAGTTGCGGTTACTTCCGCACTCAGAGTGAGTGAGTTGCAGGCACTTTCCGCCAAACCACCCTTCACTTTGTTCCATAAGGACAGGGTTGTCCTTGGGGTATGGCCTTCCTTTCTTCCGAAGGTTGTGTCGCAATTCCATCTGAGCCAGAAGGTAATTCTTCCGGCATTCTATCCTCCACATCCTGGTAAGGAAGAGGAGAGGCTCCATAGGTTGGATCCTAGGAGAGCTTTAAGTTTCTACATCTCACTTATGTCCCGGGTCAGAGTGGCCGATCAGCTCTTTGTAGGATACGCTGGAAGGCGTTTGGGACAAGCTGTTACTAAGCAGACTTTGTCTAGATGGATTATCTTGACAATTTCTGAATGTTACCGTTTGCGGGTAAGGACCCTCTGGTAGGCTTACGGACCCATTCTACTAGGGGCGTGGCTGCCTCGACTGCTCTGCAGAGGGGTGTTCCCATTCGTAATATTTGTGAAGCAGCCACATGGGCCTCAGTCTTTACTTTTGTAAAACACTACTCCCTGGATTCTATCCATGGGCAAGATTTAGCCTTTGGTAAGGCGGTTCTCTATTCTGCAATTTGATTGGGCATTCTAAATTTCTGAATTCTTTTCCCACCTCCATACGTTGGTACTGCTTTGGGAGTCTGTCATAGATGTGGAATACATTGGAGGAACCAATCCCTTCGAAGAA
The DNA here is from genome assembly GCF_040938575.1 of Ambystoma mexicanum. NCBI lineage: Eukaryota > Metazoa > Chordata > Amphibia > Caudata > Ambystomatidae > Ambystoma > Ambystoma mexicanum. The sequence goes on from NC_090922.1 coordinate 130,683,533, forward strand.
CAAGTTACTTACTTACCTGGTAACGGTCTTTCGATGGGATGTTCCGACGACGTATTCCACATCGTACCCTCCCAACCTGCCCCTCAACAGAATTTCTTATGCGATTGCAGTTTACGTTTCCGCAAGGCTTTCTGTAGTCATTCTGGCAGAAGATTGGTGCCACGCGTTCTGGAGGAAAAAACTACAACTGAGACTACGGGCATCGTGCGTCCTACTTACAACATCCGGTGACGTCAACCGTCGGAGGAGGTCCTCGAGGGAGCGTATCGACGTCATTGACGCAGGACGTCTACGCTGAAAAAAGTTTCCGAAGCAGCACAGCTGTGGTAATTACCTGTCATAGATGTGGAATACGTCGTCGGAACATCCCATAGAAAGAACGTTACCAGGTAAGAAAGTAACTTGTTCTTTTGACACAAAAAACTGAGCCAAAGAGTTGCAGCGGGCTTGAGAAGGACTTATCATAGGAGAGAATTTGTCTGTCCGAGACAGTGACTTAACTGCTGCAAACAAGGCTTTGGGCTGGCATAGAGCAGCCTCAATTTTCTTGACGAAGTACATTTTCTTAGCTTATTTTATAGCTAAATAATGAGCTACTGAACATGCTTTATAATCAGCTCGCAGATTACAGTCATAAGCAGTACGCCATTTCCGCTCCAAGATGCTCGTTAAACCATGGTGTGGAGGGAAGTCGCTGAGGCTGAGTAAGTCGACGAGGAGCCATATCCTTAGTAGCCTCAAGCAGCAGGTCTGATAAGGATGAAAGAGTAGTAGCGGAAACCGCTCGCCATTTGGCTTTAACTAACGTGACCAGTCCTGGCAGATCAACGGAGCGCCAACCACTTGACCAAACCTGTGGCTGGGGAATCCTTGCAGGTATCTCGGCACCTTTAAATTTACAATTCACCAGATGGTGGTCGGACCACAGCACCGGTTCAACTGATTCGATTCACTTGCCAGTACCAAATCTAAGGTGTTACCCAAGCGATGGGTGGCACAGAGTACCAATTGAGGGAGATCAAGATCCAGAAGACTAGTAAAAAATAAATCAAGCGCCGGCACCCTAGGTTCATAAAATTTTAGATTAAGATCCCCAAGGTCCATGAGATAAGTATGTTTCAAATGGAGATCAGCCACCAGGTCAACCAGGGGTTCAAGAAATCCAGTATGGGGCGCTGGGAAGCCATAGATCAACAGAAAATGACAGGTGGAAACAGGGGACATCACACATCTCACCAAGTTAGCTTCCATTGCCAGATTGTGGGAACAGTATAGTTGAGTGACCAAAAGGAAAGATTTAAATATAAGTGCAACCCCGCCACCCACCCGGGGTGGAGGGCGCTCTAAATTGATCATTAGATAATCTTCAGGCATAGCCTGCACCAGAGAGGGACCAGAGCCCTCCCGGAGCCAGGTCTCAGTTAGAAAAAAGAGTTCAGGACCGCAGTCTGATAAGAGGTGGTTAATATCAGCCGCGTGCGCCGGTAGAGATCTGTTATTGAGTAAGATCATACCCAGATTAGATGCCAGCTGAGCCTGCAGAGGTTGTGGCTGTGTACTTGGTGATATAGCTGGTTTGGTTGCAGTCTTCTAGCCCAGTGGAAGAGCAACATTAGGGGTCGGGCGAGGGACATGAGTGTCTCTAGAATAAAGCTTTCTGGGGTCCTGCTCGTCCGTTTCATGGACGGGCACAGATGGGCTTGCCTTAAGCGTGCCTTTCGCGCGCTGACAGCATGCCCGCTGCGCCCGTCTGCTGCGTGGGCGCCCACTAAGGCACATAAATGCTGAAGCGAGTGAGGGAGGCAAATCAAAAGCCCGCCCCCCTCAAAGAGGAAGAAAGAGGACTGACGGCGAGTGCAGCGTCCTAACAATTCTCCAGCATGGGGTCTGGCATGGATTCACATGCTCATGAATATTCCCCGTCGTCAGGCTGGGAATCCTCGGTAAAGAAAAAACCAGTATCAGTTTCGTTTCTGATCTGTCTTTCGTAGTAATAACCAATCACTGGTCTCTGCGTCATACTGACCACAGCCAATGACTGCCCTCTACCTAAGCACCGCCTCTGGCAGCCATCTTCAGATTTTTACCGCACGTTCATGTGTTGGGATCCTCGTGCTATTGCTCTCGAGCGTTAGTGCTATTTTTTCGCGCTTTTTACAAAAAACTTCGATTCTTTCGGTCAAAAGAGCCTCAAGCTCCACCGATCCTACATCCGATCAACGGGGACCCGTGTCGGATTCATCTGTGCCCCTCAAGGGTGAAGATTTCGTCGAGCTACACTTCGGAGGACTCCAGAAGCTTCTCAGGCCCTGTCTCGGAGATGGCCCAGGAGAAGGGAAGCTCGACGCCCGGAAAGCTGTTCAGGGTCTCCCTGGATGCCAGCTGCAGAACGTCTTCAAGGAGGACGAACACTCTTTCTGCCTTTACTGCCTTCATGAGGACAAGACGCACGTGGAGAAGGACTGTGCGTTTTGCGGCAACATGTCGGAACGGACCATGAAGGACCGCCATCAACGTCTCGCCAACTGGCTGGAGGGTAAGAGCCCGTCTGGCGAGAAGAAGAAGAAATCCGAGCGGTCTTCTAAGACCTTTGAGGGCGCCCCGGCGACGGGGGCCCAACATAAGGCCAAGCACCGCGAGTCCGCTGGCACCGGGAGCGCCGAACGGTCGGGCTCTACGGGCGCCAGGCAGGGCGCACCCTCCCCGGCACCATCAACCACGAGCCAACGCTCTGGGTCGGGTAAGAGGAAGGCCGAGCACCCGGCGAAGCTCCTGGAGAGGCCCCGGTCGAGCTCTAAGGCAGAGGAGGAGCGTGGCAGTGCCCCCTCCCTCAAGGATAAGGCGGTGAGCGCACCTAAGGTGGTGAAGGCCTTGATCCATCCGACCAAGCCCTCTATCGAAACGGTCGCGGCGGCCCTGGCTCAGCCTGTGGTGGCTGCACCAGTGGTGGCGACCTCAGGGCCCAGAATCTCCCTGCCTCCTCGGAGGGAGTCTTCCTTTGTGCCCATCGATAGGACCCCCGTGAAACCCTCCGTGGGGAAGAAGAAGGGGGGGCAGGGCGTCGTCGTAGAGTCGGCCTCAACCTCAGAAGAGGAGCTGATCGAGGTCTTAAGCCACGGCCTAGGCGTGGAAGAAGGCCAGCCCGTCGGAATGGACCCCGACGCAGGTGACGACGACGACATCGTCGAGGATACCGACGGGGCCCCTGCTCGCCAGTCGGATTCCCCTCTGCCAGCGCCGCAAGACAACTCGGCGGCCATTTTGTTGGCCATACAGTCCTTATGCTCCGAGATAAGGACGAGGCTACCGTTACCGACGGAGGAACCTCTCCCGTCGGGGGATCCAGAACCGGGACCTTCTGGTGTTCCCCCTACCAAGAAAAGAAGGATCCATCCACCACCTCCTTTTCAACCGTCGCGCCCCTTCCAGCCCTCCTCCCCGTCCACCCGAGGGGATGATACGGGGACTGACACGGCAGCGACGGTTACGGACGACGAGGCATACGACGAGGATTTCCCGTCGTCGCCTCCCACCAGGGCCTCTCCGCCCGACGAGATCGTATCTTTCCACTCCATGATCTCCAGGGCTTCCGAGCTTTTCCAACTCTGCCCTGAGGAGAAGAAAAAGGAAGGCTTCCTTTATCAGCGGCGCGAGGCCAAGAGGAAGACGGTCCTCGCAGTGCCTCTGTTGGACGACATTTGGGATGAGGGCCTTTCCCTCCTCAAGAACCCTTCCACGACGCCAGCTAGAAGAGACCGGTACGAGAAAAAGTACCGGGTCCCGGACACGGCCCCCCTATGCCTCCGGGCGCAGCCTACCCCGGACTCCGTCGTCTCCGCGGCAGCCAGGAAGAAAGCGGGGGGGGGTGCGGCCTCCACATCGACTTCCCCGCCGGACGGCGAGGGAAAGAAATTGGATACTATGGGGCGTAGAGTCATCTCGTCGGCAGCGACGACGATTAAAGCGGCCAACGCCTTGGCTATCGTGGCCCGCTACGACAGGGAGCTCTGGTACAAGATGGCTCCCCTGCTGGATTTTCTGCCGGACGACAAGAGGGCGGAGGCCCTTGAGATCCTGCAGGAAGGTGAGGTGGCCTCGGACCACGCCATCACCGTGGCGACGGACATCGCCGACACTGGATTCCGCCAGCTGGGCAACGGTGTTTGCCTTCGACGTCGTGGATGGCTCAAAGCTACGGACTTCCGGCAGGACGTCCAGACCAGAGTCCTGGACATGCCCTTCGACGGGAACAACCTGTTTGGGAAGACAGTGGACGATTCCCTTCAGGCCATCAAGGCGGATACTGAGACGGCCCGGGCCCTTGGAGTCCTGCAACGACGGACGCCCTTTCGGAGCGGCGGAGGCAAGGGCGCCTCCAAAGGTTCCGGCGGCGGTTTCGCTTCCTACCGTCAAGCGGCCCGCTCGTCGTCGCAAGAGGCCTACAGAGGACGAGGCAAGTCTAGCGGACCCCGCCATCGTCGCCAAGGAGGTCAAGGCGGCAAGGCCGCGTCCAAGCAGGATTGAACCGGCCGTGGGGTCGGGCCCCCACCGAAGCACCCCGGTGGGAGGCCGGCTGGCGGGCTTCGTCAGCGTGTGGGAGTCCATCTCCACCGACCGTTGGGTGCTGGACGCCCTGGCCCGGGGCCACGCGCTCGAGTTTCAAAGAAGGTGCCCGCGCGTCCCCCCCGTGGCCAGGAAAGAACTTCACGTCCCTCAACTTCTCCTGGAGGTAAAGGCGATGCTCAGAAAGGGCGCCATCGAACTCGTCCCAAAGAGGCTTCGGGGCTCCGGAGTCTACTCGAGATACTTCCTCGTGAAGAAGAAGACGGGAGGATGGCGCCCCATCCTGGACCTGCGACGTCTGAACAAGTTCATCAAGGCGCAGAAGTTCCGGATGGTCACCCTCCAGCACGTCCTGGGTCAGCTGGAGGAAGGAGACTTCCTATCGTCGTTGGATTTGGAGGATGCCTACTTCCACATTCCCATCCTAAAGGGGCACCGCAAATTCCTCAGATTCGTGGTCCAAGGGCGTCATTACCAGTTCAAAGCCCTTCCCTTCGGACTACGGTCGGCACCCAGGGTATTCACCAAGTGCCTTGCACCGGTGGCGGCGCAGCTGCGCCGCGAGGGGATCCACGTCTACCCCTACCTGGACGACTGGCTCATCCGCGCCAAGACGAGGGAGCTCGCCGTGGTCCACACGGCAAGGACCGTCCAACTCCTCACGGACCTGGGATTCTCCGTGAACTACGCCAAATCCCACCTGGTGCCCGCGCAAGTCGCACTGTTTCTGGGAGCGAGGCTCGACACAGTGTCCCTTCTGGCCTCCCCGTCGGAGGAGAGGACCAGGACCATCTTGGGCAAGGTGCAACGGATGTTGGTGGCCGACGCGGCCAAAGTGAGGTCCATCAAGTCCCTCCTCGGGATGATGTCTTCCTGCATCTACCTCATTCCCATGTGCAGGCTCCGGATGCGCCCGTTGCAAGAATTCCTGGATGCGCGCTGGATCCAGACGACGGGCAGCTTCGAGGAAAGGATCAAGCTCGACGAGAGTTTCCGACGAGCGATACGGTGGTGGGGCACCCGCGCGCATCTGACGGCGGGCATGGACTTCCAGACCCCAGCCCACCAGGAGACTGTGACCACGGATGCCTCCCTGGAAGGGTGGGGAGCGCACACCGAAAATCTGCACGCAAGGGGACTCTGGCTCCCGACGGAGAAGTCCCTACATATCAACGTCCTGGAGCTCCGTGCAGTGTTTTGGGCCCTCAGGTCCTTCCTTCCGTCCCTCAAGGGCAAGGTGGTGAGGATCTTCACCGACAACACCACCACCATGTTTTACATCAGGAAACAGGGCGGAACCAGGTCCCCAGCGCTGTCCAAGGAGGCGCAGGACCTGTGGCATTGGGCCGTCGCCCAAGGGATTTTTCTGGTGCCGTTTCATCTGGCAGGGATAAAAAACACCATCGCCGACTCACTCAGCAGGGAGCTGCGCTCGTGCCACGAGTGGGAACTACGGCAGGATCTGGTGGATCGCCTCTTCCGACGGTGGGGCACACCCCAGATCGACCTGTTCGCGACGGCGACGAACACCAAGTGCCGGAGGTTCGCCAGCAGGTTTCCCCAGACGAGGAGCATGGGCGATGCTTTCTCGTTCCCCTGGGAGGGCCTGTTCCTCTACGCGTTCCCTCCCTTGTCTCTGCTAATCCGGCTCGTCAACCAGCTCAAGAGGTCACGGTGCAGGATGATCCTCGTCGCACCTGCGTGGCCGAGGCAGATATGGTTCCCGGACCTTCTGGACTTGTCAGCGTCCCCGCCGATCAAGCTGCCGGCGGACGCGGATCTACTCTCCAGGGAAGGAGGCGCCATCCTCCACCACGACCCGAAGTCGCTGAACTTGCAGGCCTGGCTCCTGCAGCACTAGAGTTTGGAGGATACGACATACCGGCCGATTGCAGAGAGGTTCTTGCAAAGGCCAGGGCGTCCTCGACTCTTAAATGCTACGGACACAAATGGAAGAGGTTCTCTGTCTGGTGCCACGCACAGAAGATTAACCCTCTACGGATTACGGCTCCCCAAGTACTGCCGTACCTGCTGACGCTGGCCAAAGCTGGTCTGGCACATGCGTCCATCAAGATTCATCTTGCTGCGATCTCCCGATACACCAGAACCACGGGCCGGACGTCCTTGTGGTCTCATCGTCTGGTGAAAGAGTTCATGAAGGGACTGTTCAGATCGTTCCCGCCGGTGAAGGCTCCGGCCCCGGCGTGGGAGCTCAACGTGGTGCTGACCAAGCTCATGGGACCTCCGTTCGAGCCTCTGCACTCGGCCCCGTTGAAGTTTCTATCGTGGAAAACAGCTTTTCTTGTGGCCATCACCTCCGCACGACGAGTGGGAGAGATCCAGGCCCTTTCCTGCAAGGCCCCGTACTTGACTTTCCACGACACGAGGGTAGTGCTCAGGACGCACCCCTCCTTCATGCCCAAGGTACCGTCGGACTTCCATCTCAACGAACCCTTGGTGTTACCTGTGTTCTTCCCGTCGCCTTCGTCGCCGGCTGAGAGGACTTTGCACTCGCTGGATGTAGCTAGAGCGCTGAAGTTCTACGTGGACCGCACGAAGGGTTTTCGGAAGACGTCACAACTCTTTGTGAACTTTGGACCTGTCAATCAGGGGAAGGCTCTCTCGAAGGCTTCCATCTCCAGATGGCTCTCCGGCTGTATCATGTGCTGTCACCGGTTGGCAAACCGACCGCTGCCTGGCCGTCCGAGAGCCCATTCCACCAGAGCGATCGCAGCTACCACGGCGTTCCTATCTGGTGTGCCCCTGCTGGACATTTGCAGGGCTGCTACGTGGAGGTCGACGCACACCTTCACGAAATTCTACTGCGTCGACCGGGATTCCAGGGAGGAGTCCAGGGTCGGCCAAGCAGTGCTGCGCAACCTGTTCGCCTGAGGTGAGCCTGGTGAGGAGGTAAGATGCTTAATGTTGAGTTGATGTGATGCTTAATGTTGAGCCTTTGCCACCTCCCGTGGTTGCATGTGTGTACTGCTATGTATTCTTTATTCATGAGCATGTGAATCCATGCCAGACCCCATGCTGGAGAAGGAACAAGTTACTTACCTGTAACTGTTGTTCTCCAGCATGGGTCTGGCATGGATTCACATGCGAACCCTCCCGCCTACCCCTCTGCGGCTCTTCACTTGGTCATACTGCCACTTCACGTGCTTCCAAATCTGAAGATGGCTGCCAGAGGCGGTGCTTAGGTAGAGGGCAGTCATTGGCTGTGGTCAGTATGACGCAGAGACCAGTGATTGGTTATTACTACGAAAGACAGATCAGAAACGAAACTGATACTGGTTTTTTCTTTACCGAGGATTCCCAGCCTGACGACGGGGAATATTCATGAGCATGTGAATCCATGCCAGACCCATGCTGGAGAACAACAGTTACAGGTAAGTAACTTGTTCCGTATACATCCTACGTTATAAGTAAATAAAATAACACACCTTCAATCAATAAAGCATACGTAGTAAGCAGTTCATCTATACAGCACAAATAATCATAAAAGTTTGCAGGATTCTAAAATCAGGGCATAAAAGCAAGACGTTGCCAGCGGTCGGCTTTATAGTGGAAGTTCAAAGAACAGCCGCACCTCTCACTTGTTACATCCTTGGGCTTTCTGCACCTACTGGGTCTCACGGCTTTCTGCATTCTGGTGGTGCCAGAGGCCCGACTGTGCATGAGGTTGCTCCAGTCGCTGCTCTGTTAGTAGTTTCAGTTCCAGGGCAACATGTCAGACCTTTTACAAGCCTCGCACTGCTTGTGGCAGGATCTCCTATAGTGGTTCTTGAGACAACCGTCTAAGACGGTCACTGCTCCGGTAAACTTCTCCAACTGGCAGTGGTCACGAATGCTTCCTTGAAGGTTTGAGGCACTCATCTGTTAGACCTTACAGAGAGCGGACTTTGGTCTCCAATGTAATGGTCTCCAATGTAAGCCTGAGAGCACATCAGTTTTCCGGAGTTAGTAGTGATCATCCTGGGCCTTATTGCCTGCCTCACCTCGGTGAGGGGCAAGTGCTGACTGTTCCTCACGGACAAGAAGGTGGTGCGGGATCCTTGCTTATGTGCAGAGAAGCAAAGCAGCTGTGGTTCTTGTCTCTGGAGAATGTTGCTACTCTGACAGCGGCCCATCTAGCTCGAACTGCAAGCATCATAGCAGATGCCTTGAGCAGGCAGCCTTGGCCCTCTCAGGAAGCAGCCAAAATGTTATGATGGGGAGAGTTCCTTGGGGGACATTCCTCAGTTTAGTTTAGTTTGTTTATTTGTATAGCGCAGCCGAACCCTGGGGTAACTGGGCGCATTAGACTTGTAGAGCAACATGGGTTACAGAAGGTTGCACATGCGAATAACAGAATAAATAACATGAGGACCAGGTTACAGAATGGTCCGTTACAATGGAGGCAACAAAAGTAACAAACTGGACCTGGTTACAGATTGGTCCGCAGCAAAAGATAGCACAAGATTGACAGGGTAAGAGAATTTGCTAAGGGTAAGTAACAGGTTATTATTGAGTTGTGAACAGCTCCTTCACCTTGGCTCTAAATGACCAGAACGAGTCGTCAGCGCTGATTGTCATAGGAAGTGTGTTCTAGCATTTCGTAATGTTTAGTTGGTGCAAATATGGGGTTCTGGTTGGTCTGGACGAACTTTGTCTGGTGAATTTATCTGATAAGTATCGTGGGGCTGGCAGAGAGAGGCATTTCTGTGTGATGACAAGTGCGTGTAATTTGATTCCATCACGGATAGGGAGCCAATGTACCTCTTTCCTGATGGTGGAGATTTGAGCCTTGCAGGGAGTTTGAGTGTGCATATGAAGGCGTTGTTCTGTAGTATCTGTAGTCTGTTCAGGTTGTGATTGGTGGAGCCAAGGAGGAGTGTGTTGCAATAATCCAATCTAGATAGTATCAGGGCCCTAGCCAATGTAAGGCAGCTGTTAGTTGATAAGAATGGTTGCATGCATTAATGAGTTTATTAGTATAGGCCGTGGCGTGGAAGAGATGGTGGCGTTTATTTGTTTTTTAAGCGAGAGTGTGGAGTCGAGATACACACCCAGCGTTTTAACTTCTTTTGAAACTTTTATGATGTTGCCATCAATGATGAAGGACTGATACCTAGGGTCGAGTTTGTTGAGACGGGCCTGGGAGCTGACGATAAGCAGTTCCGTCTTGTCATTTAAGCAGAGGCTATGGATAGCTATCCATGTTTGGATTTCAAGGTAGACTTCATTTAACTTTGCAACATCTTTTTCATAGCTCCCTGTGAGCGTGATGAGGACCTGGGTGTCGTCAGCATAGTTTGTATATGTGACACCCAGGTCGTCAAGGCAGTCAAAGAGGAGCTTGGTAAAGATGATGTAAAGAGTAGGGGAAATACAAGATCCTTGGGGGGGCTCCACATTGGATTGGGACGGGGTCAGCCGCAGCAGAGGGGGCGAAGACCCTGGTCGTACTGTCAGACAGAAAGGGCCGAATACAATTGGTGGCATTCTGGGAGAATGCGGCAGCCGAGGCAAGATGTTTGGTCAGAATATGGTGGTTGACTAAGTCGAAGGCTGCAGACAGATCCAACAAGAGCAAGATGGCCAGATTGCCCTTATCATTAGCTTCATCCATTTGGATTTTTAGGTTCAAGAGGGCTGTTTTGGTCCCATGCCTGGGTCTAAAGCCGGATTGTCCAGGCCTAAAGGGTTTTTGTCTTCCAAATGTCGTATTTGGAGGTATGCCACTCTGTCTAGTATTTTCAAGAGAAAGGGGACAGTTGTGATGGGCCTATAGTTGGTCGGTTTATTAGGGTCTAGGTTGGTTTTTTGAGAAGAGGTAAGACCCATGCCTCTCTAAGGTTGTTAGGGACATGTGAGTTTTTAAATGAGTTGATTAAAGTGGTGATGAAAGGAGCTAGGTCTCTAGCCCCATCCTTGATGACTGATGCAGGGCACAGATCACCTTGACAGTTAGAAGGTTTTAGGCTAGCAATTATGTTAGCTACTTCGTCCTCTGTGACTAGGGCAAAGTGGAAGGGGGGCAGTCGGGATGGGGAGAGGAGAACTATGTGTATTGCTAGAATGGTCTTTGGTGGCGAAGTCCACTTTTTTTATTCTATCTTAGCTTGTAAGAGAGATATTTTCTTTGAGAGAGCTTGTTGGATGTTATTGCACCAAACTTTGTCTTTGATGCAATTATCAGAAGGGGACACTGGTGATTCCAGTTCTTAGGATAGAGAATAGCTCTTTCGTCCCAGATTTGGCATTATTGATTCTAGTGTTGAAGATTTCTTTTTTGGCGTTTGTAATAGCAGCTTTGTAAGTGGCTGCTGCAGAGGAGAACCTTTCTTTAGAGGAGAGAGAGGGGGCTTTTCTCCATCTAGTTTCAGATGTTCTTTTGATATTGTGAAGTGCTTTTATTTCTGCAGAGAACCATTTGTTCACGTGGGCAGTTGATTTGGCCTTTCTTAATTTAAGTGGTGCTATTTGATTTAAGGCATGTTTCAGTGTGTCATTATAGAGATCGACTAGGCAGGTTGGATTTGAATTAGTAGAGGTATGTTCCGGATTGGCGATCAGGGGTAGAAAGGGTCTTAGGTTCTCTATGGTGATTGCGTTTGTTCCTAGCCAAGGTTTGTGGTGCCGTGATTTTAGGTACACTTTTAGGTGTATCTTTGGGAATAGTGAAGGTAATAAGATGGTGGTCAGTCCAGGCGCATGGTATGATGTCTGTCAAAGAGATGTCACAGTTGACGTCGACCAGCCTGTCGTGTGTAGGTTTGTTGATGCCTTGCGTTTGACCTAATTGAATGACAGTGTCATTAAGAATGGAGGCGTTGTCATCATTAAGGTCGTGGAGACCAAGGTTAAAGTCACCCATTAGAATAATTTGTGAACCTGATTTTGTGTTGGATGTCAGTAGATGGAAGATGTCCTCCTCAAAAGAGGTGATGGCACCTGGGGGTCTGTAAATGAGGAAGTAGTAAAGTTTGGCTATTGGATAGTGTGAGTGTAAAGGATAGAAGTTCCGCGGAAGGTAGACCTAGATTGGTGACTTCTCTAATTTTCAGGTTGGATTTTGCGATGACGGCCACCCCCAATCCTGGATTTTCTATCTGATCGGATGATAGAGTAGTTCTCCGGGATGGCAATTGAGAATGAAGGACCATGTTTCTGGGACTGCGAGGAAATTCAGATGATTGTCTGTGATCAAATCTGCAATATCGGGAGTGTGAGCTACAAGGGATCGAGTGTTAATTAGGGCGCCCTTAATTGTAGTAATGGCAGGTGTCGCTGAGTCATCTAGTGGGAGTTCCAATGGGGGGCGTGGCTAACTAGCCATGGAATAGGACGTGCCTTCTCGTGCAGCTCCTGTTGATCCGACACTGATCCTGGAAATTACGCCTGAAAAATTACTTATGCGCTCCAGAAATGAAGATATGGGCGTCTGAATAAGTACCCTGCAGCAATCTCGAAAAGCAAGTGAATCGTGCAATGGTACCCGGGAGAAAATAGAATCTTAAGTATGCAGCCGCATGGATACAATGTCGCCAAGATGGCGGACAACAAAGGGATCGCATCCGCAGTTGCGGGGATAACCGAATGCAGCTGAGCGGCGGCGAAGAACGAAGGAAGTTAGCTGCTGCAGGACGCGCAGCGCTCTGCTTCCTTGTCTTGCTCCTGACATTTATTTATGAGGCAGTACTTTGGAGCTTGAGTGGGCGAAGCGATTGCCATAGTGGATACAGTTGCCGCGTGACGGAGGACAGGCATCCGATGTTCACACGGCTCTTTGCCGCTCACAAATGTTTGATATCGCTGTATTGGTTTGACCATAAGGGACACAGACCGCGGGCGGCGGTGAGATCTGCGTGGAAGATGTCAGCCGGGTGCGGCTTATAAACCACGGCAGCGGGGCCCCAGATGCCTGTTCAATGTAGCGAGTGATAGTAGAAGAAATTACGAGGGCGGAGCTAGCAGGAAAGAACGTTATCCCGTTAAATGAACGATGGTGAGCAAGCCGCTCTGGGTGAGGGTGCCAACGAGACCGACAGAAAACATCCTCTGATCACAGTGGTGCGCAGAAAACACGGACTGGTACGCTGCCCCTCTATAATGCTGTTTGGGAGTAGTGCTCCACGAGATGTAGTGATGCACTAGTGTTTGGAGGGCACTGGAAGCCTGCACTTCTATGATAGGTGGCCCAGGAACTGATCTAACATTGCTGACCTACATAAGGATACTGGACCCACACTAAAGCACTGCCAGGCAACACAGACATTTGAGGATACTGGCATTTCAGTATCGGGAGTGAGCAACAATCCAGCCCATCCTGGACAACTGCTGGATGCTGGTACGGTAAGGAGAAGGGCGGCAGGCATTGGGGTGAACACGGAACACTGAACGCACTGGTGGCGGAGAGGGAGGTGCACCTAGCAGCCTATGGGAACAAGGGAATGGGGTGCTGACTACAATAGCCAGAGAGGGTACGTGGGAGGACACGTCCCACTCAGAGGATAACACAGTGCACGCTACCATAGATGGCAACCCGCTAAAGACGATGTACTTGGGCCCGAACTGACCTGGTGGTGCCAAAAAAATACCGGGATACGGTACTGGCACGACACGAAGAGACTGGAAATGGAAAGGCAGACAAGGCCGCACGATGTCAGTAAAAGGACCCAAGGCCAGGAGTAAACCCACAATGGAGGGCTTTGCTAAGACACAACGGACCCCCACTGCTCCGGCACAAAGCGCAACAGCAGCTTTAATGGACGGTACCCCTGAGGGAGAAAACAACTCGGTCCTAGCAGCTATAACAGAGCTGAGAACCTCATGGGCGACAACAATGGCGGACCTACGAACGACCTTGGGGAACAAAATCGATGCAGTTGGAATCGAAGTCACCTTGCTGCGACAAGATGTTAGAGCGCTGGCTGACAGAACAAGCAATCTAGAGAGTGCTGTAAAAACCAACACAGATACCAGCACAAATAATGCGAAGGAGGTTCATATACTAAAGCAACAGGTGGCTAATCTTGAGAACTGAGCAGAGGAGGCGGAAGGAAGGGCAAGACGAAACAACATCCACGTGGTCGGCCTGCCGGAGGGAGAAGGAGGCCAGTACCCCACGGACTATGTGGAGACTATGATCCTGCAAGAGATAGGAGCAGACAAGCTCTCACAAGGGTTTACGGTTGAACGAGCACACCGGGCCCGGATGAGGAAACCGCGGCCCAGGGCCCCTCCTAGAGCGATCATTGCGAAGATTTTAAACTATAAAGACAGAGAAAAGATCTTGGAGTACTTCCGTAAAGGTGGAACAATAGAAAGGGCTTCTACTAACATCACAGCGTATCCTGATTACAGCATGCTGGTACAGAGACAACGATACAGCAATGTGGCGGTCAAGAGGAGACTGCGCACAGCAGGGATCAAGTACATGGCTTTTGTACCCTGCGAAGCTGAAGGTCTTGCATAAAAGCAGAGCGTTTGTTTTTGACACCCCAGAGGAAGCGGCGGCATGGCTGGATTTGCAAGGTTGCCCGAAGCGAAATGAGGAGCAAGATCATGAGGAACGTGACAAGTGAGGTGGATGTGCCATGAATGCTGAGCAGATAAGTGGGGGGGGGGGGGGGAGTCCTAGTAAAATACCAAGGGACAATTGAATCGCACTATTGTTTTTCTGGACTTCCTGACACTGTTGGACTAGAATATAGAGAATTAAATGCACAAGTAAATTGAATAGCGGTAGGCCTAGATCACTTGAAGTAATCAAGAGCAGCAAGATGGAAGCAACCTACCCCCAAGAATTAGTACTAAGACAGCCACTAGGGCGATTCTACCCTGCTGAGCCGCGAGTACAGGCTAGTGTCAGAAAGGGCTAGATGCGGGGGTGCCTGAGATCCAGGGATGGAGCTGGGCAACAGTTGGGGAGGGTGTTGTTGGGTCAGGGTCGAGAGGGGAGAGGGAGCAAGGGTGGGGGGTGGGGGGTTTTCGTTAAGGGGAGATTAAGTTGGGAAACACGCCCACATAGACGAGTTAAGCAGTTGGATTTGGACTATACAGGAGAGGGAGGAGTGGGATTCTACCATGCCATGGGGGACCTTAAAGTAATTACCTGGAACGTCTGGGGGCTCAATAGTTATTTGAAGAGGAACAAGGTCATGCTATACCTACGTAGTCAGAAGATAGATATAGCCCTACTGCAAGAGACGCATCTGACGCGAGACAAGATGGAGATGATTGGGAAGAAATGGAAGGGGACTGTTGTGGGTTCGTCATATTCGGCGTATGCTAGGGGAGTGATTATCTGGGTGGCGCCACACGTCCCATTCCAGCTGCTACAGGCGCTGGTTGAGACGGACGGGAGGATGGTCATAATGAGGGGATTGGTGGAAAATAAGGAGATAAGCGTTGTAAATACGTACACCCCGAACCAAAATACAGCGGCATATTTTAAGACATTGTGTAACAACCTCAGCATGTGTGTGGGGAGTGCGGTGATCTGGGGGGCGAGGGGGACTTTAACTGTGTTTAAACCCTAAGGTAGACAGATCAGATGGGAAAATGGATAGACCTGCCCCCGCTGCTAAAGCGCTGCAGACACTGCTAAATGACTTTGGGTTTGAAGATGCATGGAGGGCGCTACACCCCCAAGAGAGGCAATACTCGCATTATTCTGCCCCGCAGCAGTTACATACAAAGCTAGACTATGGGCCTCATTACAAGTACACCAGTGGAAGTTAACGCCGGCGGTAAAACCATACCGGCACCGTTTCCACATCCGCCCAATCATGACCCGAGGACCCGGAAATAGCACCTCCTCAAACCGCCACCACAGAGTTAAGGGTCCCGTAAAGTCCACCTGCACGGAAACCCCTCCGTTACCGGCAACACGAAACACCGCAAGCATCACAACTAGCGCGGACATGGAAACACCGCCAGAAAAATAGCTTTAAAACCGTGATCACGGTGGCGGTACCGCCGCCACCGCGTTCATGAAGTTAAACAGTGCCTGCTGAACAGAATCAGGGCACAGGTGCACCAAATCAGCCCAGCTGGACCCAGCAGCACACTGGGAGCCCGCAAAAGGGCCACACCCAGCCCAACACAACACAGAACCATGCAGGCAGCAGCTCTAGTAGCACTTGGACTGGGCCTACTCAACCAACAGGCAGCACTGCACATGATGGCAGTAATGGTGCAGAGGAGGAGGAGGCGGAGGAGGCGGAGGAGGCGCAGGAGCCAACCCTGCACCTATGGCAAACCCCATTGTGCAGCCACCACTACCCCGCAGGCAGCCTGCAATACCACGCATCAGGGCCTCACCCTGGAACCTTACCCCAGGACAGATCCACACACTATACCGGCTGGACCGCCCAACAATCCTGTACATCACTGCCATGATTGAGGATGACATCAGCAGCCACATAGACACCCCCACTGCCATCCCCCCCCCCTCCTGAAAGTTGTGTCTGTGCTTCATTTCCTTGGCACTGGCACCTATCAACACACGGTCGGTGAGCTGCATGGCATATCACAACCCTGTTTCTTGAAAATCCTGGTACAGGTACTGGATGCCCTCTTGTGCCATGTGTCGGAACACATAGCCCTACCCCGTACCCTCCCCGAGGTCATTGCCACAAAGTTGGCCTTCCATGCCATAGCACGCATGCCAAATTGCATAGGTGCACTTGACTGCACCCACATTGAGCTGACACTACCACGTGCAATTGAGATGGTGTTCCGCAATAGGAAACAGTATCACTCAATGGATGTACAGATGGTATGTGATGCCACGCTACTGATTACACACTGCTGCGCACGTTTCCCAGGCTCAACCCATGACTCAGTGGTACTGCGGAATTCCACGTTGCCACGGTACATGGAACGCTATGCCGGACAAAACACATGGCTATTGGGTGAGTACAGCTGACAATGCTCTGACCCTGTTGAAGCGTTAAGTATGTGTCCAGGCCAATGAGCAATGTGAGTGTGCCGCTGGACCGCACATGCATCACCCCCCCTCCCATCTACCAAATAGACAGCGGATACCAAACATCGCAAAGGAAGACATGACAGGTCACCACAGTGTGCCTGTACACACCCTGCCACAGCCCATCCTGTCACTGTCCCATACACCTTGTGCCACTGCAGACACCCACCCACAAATGGAACACTGCCCTCCCAATGCACGAGATGCCTGTAAATGAGACGTCGTGCATTGACTACTTCAGTACAGTGGAGTCACTCTGCCATGTGTGCACATCACTGCACTATGACATACTCACAATCCAATGTCACCCGCAGGGCACAGTACACATGCACATAAATGTGTAGGCCAATATCCAGTTGGGGACATCCACTGTGATGCCCAATGAACACTTCAAAACACTGCATGGCACATATGCATGAATGAACAATGATACAAGATAGCACAGCATCAGATTAAGACATGATACCACAAACACTGACATGTCCCCCATCTTCATCCCATGTAGGTGATGCTGGATATGCACTCACGCCATGGATGATGACACCTGTACGGAGACCAAGGAACAGGCATGAAGAGGCATACAATAGGGCACATGTCCACACATGTGGAATGATTGAGAGGACATTCGGACTGCTGAAGCCCCGTGTCCGCTGTCTGAGCAGATCTTGGGGATCACTGCTGTACAGCCCAGTGAAGACGGGTAAAATCACGCTCGTATGTGCCATGCTGCACAATCTGTGCCTGCGCAGGAACATCCCAATGCCCCCAGACGCAGATGAAGAAGATGGGGATGGAGATGGGGATGGAGATGGGGATGGCACCACCTCGCCCTGGGAGTGCACTTGATGGCCAAAGAGCACAGGATGAGCTGATTCGCATTTACTTTTGAGACACAGCACATTCACAGCAATGCATAGAGTGATGACAATAAATGATTAGTTGTACTGCAAATGAAATGATAGATGTCCACACATGTATGTTTTGCTTTCAAATGATGATATATTGATGAATTCACAACAGGGAAGGAGGTGAAATGGTTAGGGAAGCTGTACACCCGAGCCCACCCACCACCCAAACGTACCCACCCCCACCCAGGCCCCAATGTTCAAACACCCAAAACAACCTCCCCCACCACCCAAACGTACCCACCCCCACCCAGGCCCCAATGTTCAAACACCCAAAACAACCTCCCCCACCACTCAAACGTAATCACCCCTCATACCCTTGAAGTCCACGTGTGTCCTGCAGTGCCCCACACACATATCATCACTTCCGTGTGCGCTTCTGTGCCTGTGCATCCTTGCCCGAGAGCCCTGTTAGCCGACTTGAGCGCCTCCTTGGACTGGCAGTAGTGGAGCTTGATGGGGTGGTGGTATTTGATGGCACAGAATCCGGTATGGATGGCATCCGTGCAAGATTTGCCTATTGCCCAATCAACATGGCCTCAATGAGCCTGGAGGTGTTGTCGTTACCTTCACACACATGGCGTGCCAGGGTGACTATTGTGCTTGCAAAGCGTCCAATAGACCTTGAGAGGCGACGCACTGACGTGCTATAGCACTCCCTCTGCAGCCTAGATTCTTCAAGCTGCCTATCCACCAGCTGGGTGAGGGTTGCCTGCTGCTCCTCCATCCGCTGCATGCGGGAATTCAGCTCTGCCATGGATGGGGTGGGTGACCTCATGGGACTTCTGAGTGAAGTGGGGCTAAACTCCAGCTGATGGAAGGAACCCAGGTCATCAAATGTGGGCGTCTCCCCCTGTGGCCCAGTATCAAGAGTGCTCTACCGGGGCACTGTTGTCACTACAGGCTGCCTCCTCTGCAGTGCAGCTGCCTTCTGTGTTGGTTTGGGTGGGCATGGTGGGTTCCCGTGACACCTGTCTTGCCTCAGGCAGCGTGGAGACAGTGGGGATGTCAGTGGTGGTAGCCGGCACATCTGTTGCAGTTGGTAGTGGGGGCTGAGATGCCGAACTGCAGGCAGCATCCTCTTGTGTGGGGGCGGTGGCTTGGGCACGTGCCGGTGCTGATTGCCTGGCCTGTTGTGCAGTGTCACTGGATACGGCTGTGGGGACACAGAGGACATGCAATTAGTGTTGTAGTGGTGGCTGATGGGTGCATCACATGCATCATACAGGTTGGTCATTGTATGGTGTTCGTTACATGCATCTGATTGCTTGGGGTATGCATTGTCCTTTGGGCCAGTCATGCACTGCCTGGGGGGGGGGTTATTAATGGGTCCTTTGGGCTAGTCATGTACTGTCTGGGTGGGGGGGGATTATTAATGGGTCCTTTGGGCCAGTCATGCACTGGCTGGGGGGGGGTTTATTAATGGGTCCTTTGGGCCAGTCATGCACTGCCTGGGGGGAGGGGGGCTATTAATGGGTCCTTTGGCACTGTAATACCATCAACATATTCTTTTATGGCATTCATGTTTGACCACTTACCAGCATCTGCAGGTGGGCTCACTCCTGCCTCAGCCTCCCCGATCCCATGAATGCCCTCAAGGTGGAGGACACTGCTGCAATGCTCCTCCCATGCTTGCAGCCTCAGTGGGGAAGGGGGTCCTCCACCTGTCCCACTGCTGTGTTGGCGGTGTGTGGAGATGAGGTTACGAACCCTCAGCCTGAGGTCGTCCCACAGCTTGTGGCAGTCCTTGACGCTCCTCACTGTCACACCCACAGCGGTGCACTTGCGTGCTGCTTCTGCCCACACTTCCTTCCTCCGCTGCTGTGTGGCACGCCGTTGATCGGCACTGAACAGCATCTCTGCATGCTCCACTATGTGCTCCACGAGCACAGTTAGCTCCGCCTCACTGAAGCGCTGTTTGCGCTGCCTCTGCGCTGGAATCCTGGCAGACATGCTGGTGGTCCCTTTTGCCTTCTCACAGTATGGATTGTGCTTGTGCTGACTCTGGATGGCAATGGATTGTGCTTTATATGATGGCCGCCTCTCTGTTTCCGGTTTTTGGCGCTCATGGTATTTCCGGTTCCGTTTCCGTGGCGACGGAGGCGGACACGGGTTTTGCGCTTCTTGTGGCAGCGCTATGTCCATTTCCGTGGCTTTTTCCGTGACGGCGGTAACAACGTTTCCGCGTCCGTTTGGTGCGCGCGACCGACAGCACGTAATCGGACAGTCTTTCCGCAACCTTGCGGACACGGAAACTTTATTACCGCCTTCACGGAATCACCGCGATCCGAAGCTGCCAGGTTGTAATGAGGCCCTATGTCTTTGTCACACCAGAGATAATGGCAGAGATCACGCACGCTGAATATAAAGCGAGAGTCCTTTCAGACCACTCGCTTTTGATCCTTGGATGGCAATATCGTCCCCCGAGGGCGAGGATACCGACATGGCGCCTCAGAGCAGAGGCGCTGAGAGACCCCCTCTTTAAGGAGGATATGAGAGAGGAAATTGTTAACTATTTTGAGACAAATCCTGGCAGTGTGGACTCGGCGGGCACATTGTGGGAGGCCTTCAAGGTTGTGATGAGGGGGGTAGCTATAGCAAAATCATCCAAAGGACTGCAAGGAGGGATCCTAACAGATCTGTGGGAATCGGAGGGTGAATTGGAAAGGGCACTTGAGGGAGGAAATAATACTAAGGAAGACCCTGAATTGATACTAGGGCTGCAGCAGAAATGTGCTGGGCACTGGGAGAGACTGTGTAACCTCAACTACAAAAATATATAGAGAGACAGCATGCGGCAGGGGATAAACCAGGGAGGATTTTGGCATGGCTATATAAGAGTGAAACCCCTAGACCTACAATTAGAAGGATAACAAGAGAAGACAGAAGGGTGTTTGATACTCAAGAGGGAGTTAACCAGGAGTTTGCAGACTATTACGGGCGGCTATATGGAGACGATGGGGAGGGTAATCGCGCGACGATTGTAGAAACATTGGAGGACATAGGATTGCTGCTGATTAGTGCAGAGGAAAGAGAGGAGCTGGATGCGCCGATCACTTTAGAGGAGCTAGAGGAGGTGGTGAGACAGTTGCCCACTAGTAAGACCCCAGGGGCTGATGGACTCCCAAGTGAGTTCTATAAAACATTTAAAGGAGAGGTGCTTCCCCTCTGTTGGATATGTTGAATGAAGCATATGAGCTGGGCAGACTGCCAGAGTCACTTAGAGAAGCGATTATAATACTGCTACCCAAACCAAATAAGCCCGGGCAAACCTGCGGTTCATACAGACCCCTATCAATGTTAAACCAGGACAGTAAAATACTGACGGCTGTTCTGGCAAATAGATTGAGGAGGGTAATTGGTAAATTAATACATCCGTACCAGACAGGCTTTGTCCCTAATAGGAGTATATCTAATAATCTTAGAAGGCTCCATAGAGTCATTGAATATGGAAACGAGAATGACGGTGAACTGGCAAATGTCACTGGACGCAATAAAGGCCTTCTATTCGGTCAAAGGGCCATGATTGTTGGCGGCCCTGGCTGGCTATGGGATGGGTCCTGGATACTTACAGTGGGCTAAAATGTTATACAGTGAATCGCTAGCCAGAGTTAAAACTGGAGCAGTGATATCGGAAAGGTGGCAGCTCCGTAGGGGCACCACACCAGGCTGCCCGTGGTCCCCTATGCTTTATATATTGGCTCTGGAACCCTTAGCGATCTACTTGAGGCAACAATATGACACGATAGGCTTGCTGTGGGAAGTGAGCGACATCTGATATCCTTATATGCAGATGATGTGCTGTTGTATCTGCGACACCCGGAGGAAAACCTCCAATATATTTTGGAGGTTATGGAAAGATGTGCAGGGATGTCTGGTATAGCGGTGAACCCTCAGAAGTCCAGCATGTTCCCGTTAGGCGATATAAAGGAATCCCCTTGAAGCAACTACCGGTGTTAGATACCATGGGTGGTTGGCACATTTCGCTATCTAGGGATAGATATATACCACACGGTGGAAGAAGAGCATAGGTGCAACACTGAGGTAGCCATTAAGAAAATCAAAAATTGTATGAGGTTCTGGGTAAAGCTGCCTTTAGCAATGATGGGGCGATGTTGAAGATGGTGGTCCTGCCTAGGCTCCTGCACTACTTTGGGAACATCCCGTACTGCATACCAAAGAAGTTCTTCACTAGATTGGACAGCATGTGTAGGGACTTCCTGTGGCATGGAATACAGAACAGAGTGGCCCTCAGGAAGCTACAGAATTTTTATGAGAGAGGGGGTAGTAAACTGCCTAATTATGAAGTCTATTATGTAGCAGGCCAGCTGCAATACGTGGACAAATGGCTCTCTGAGGAGAGTACCTCGGAATCCAGGCTGTTAGACAAGATTGCGCCCCATTTTACTTAAGAGTAATTATGTGGCTGCCCAAGACAGAAGTGGAAGGGCGTCCCAAGATGATGGTGCTTGGATGGAGGATGTGGCACAGGGCCTGTCAGATGATGGAGAACCCGTCCCTGTGTTCCACTCAAGTACCACTGGTTGCACTAGCGGGTGGAGAAAAGCAATTACGAATGATAATCAGAAACCACTGGGAACCGGTTGGGATAGCGACCATGGGAGATATATGGCAAGAGGGGACCAGAATAGATTTTGAGGCATTGAGGAAGGATACCGGGTTACATACAGGCCAGTATATCACGTATCATAGACTGGTGCAGAGAATTAAGAAAACATGGCCTGAACTGGTACTGGAGGAAGAACCAGATGCCACTATAGACTTAATATATGACATAGCAGAGGGGGGGCACGAGATATCTAGAATATACGAGATGGTGATGTCTAAAGTGGGGAAGGAGGTAGTACAATTGAGGCAAGACTGGGAAGAAGTGGGAGCCCCGATGGATGATGGGATGTGGGTACGAGCCCAAGGGTATCATAGGAAGGTGTTGCGGAATGCTAGACTAAAGCAGATACAGCTGTATATCACCCATAGAGCATATATGACACCCCAAAGGATATCTAGGTTTAAAAATGTAGGACGACAAGCAATGCCCTAAGTGTGATGAAGAGAATTTGGGCATGGTGCATATGTTTTGGTCATGCCCGGTTATTGAGCGCTTCTGGAGCGAAGTGGCACACAAGCTTGCAGAAAGAGGTATTAAGATCGTGGTGGATACAGTGTGGGCCTGCTTGTTAGGGGGGTTCCCTAGGCCACGGAAACTTAAACATGTGAGCAAACTAAAGGACCTGGCATATGTACT
The DNA here is from genome assembly GCF_040938575.1 of Ambystoma mexicanum. NCBI lineage: Eukaryota > Metazoa > Chordata > Amphibia > Caudata > Ambystomatidae > Ambystoma > Ambystoma mexicanum. The sequence continues at coordinate 130,706,247 of NC_090922.1, forward strand.
CGCAAAGAGAAGAATTGCCATGGGATGGAAGACATGCCACAAATCACGAGTGGAGGTATGGTGGAAGGATTTGCAGAAATGGGCGGAGTCAGAAACTATGCTATGGCAGGAGGCTAGCAATGTAGGGGGGAGGAGGAGACTGAGACCCTGATGGCATGGAAATTATTAATAGCAGAATTATTTAGGTCAATGCGTGACCCAATGGAACCTATGGAAGAGAACACCCCGATGCAAGACGCGGTAACAGAGCATTCGAGGAAATGGGCTCGTAACGGGGGGTGGGATATTGGAAGCAGTGAACACAATCGAGCAATGTATAATTGAAATGTTGTATGCACTGCAAGTTTGGTTTGTATTGTTTGTTAAATAACTAATAAAATTATTATTATTTTTTTTTTTAAATCTAGTGGGAGTTCAAACGATGTGGAGAGACTAGAGTCATTAAGAGTGTCGGTATGTGTCACTGGCAATTTGTTGTCCCAAGTGTGCAGGGCGACTTAAGCTTGAGGTTAATACGTGAGTCTAGTCTTTCATTTCTCAGGTGTGTGGGACATCCGACATAGGAATTAAGGTCATTAAGAGGGTTGGAACGGGAATCTAGTCTTGCCTTTCTTGAATGCGTGGGACATGGGATAAGAGGTGTAGGGGGAGGCGAATCTAGTGATCCATTCTGCAGGTGACAGAAGTGGTTCTGGGGTGACAGAGGTTGCGGTCAGTGTGCTGAGAGGTACTTAGTGCCAAGTGGTGGGTGGACGATTAGAGGGTGTTATGTTGTGGAATAGTGGAAGGATGGTGGCCGTAGTCAGTGTCACTGATCTTAGTGTGGCCATGGTTGGTGGCTAAGTGGCTGGATATGCTGATCTGAAGTATTGGTTTAGGGTAGGTGGTCAGAGGGTTAGCGGGCTAGGGCTGGCCAGATATAGTAGGTCAGTATGTCGCCATAGGCCAGGTAAGCTGCAGTATAAAGCCGACAACTATTCCGTTAAAATGAGTAGGCAGAGGTCCACTGATTTGGTCACGTTAGAGTAGGCAAGCAGTGGATTACTAAGACTCTGTTGCTCTAGTTCAGAGATACAGAGTCTGACAATCAAATAGGTGACTGTGCCGGACCGCAATACGGGGCAAAGAATTATGCATTAGGGTTGATATCGTATAAGCAGGCGGTAATGTGCAATGCAGTTTGCAGCGATAGGCTAGTACAATTTATGCAGTAATGGGCTAATATGATCAATACAGGCGGTAATGTTCAATACAATTTGCTAGTAATACCGTTTAATGCTGGGTGGGTACAAAGGCTAGCACATCGGTTGTAGGAACAGTGGCTAAAAGAACTTACAATGAGATCTTAGTACAATGAGAGTACAGTAGCTAGCCTACACGTTGTGAGAGCAATGGCTAGAAATGCAACTTAATACGATGCAAGTGCAGGGCTAACACACAGGTTGTAAGAGCAGTGGCAAAAGATACAGCTTAGTACAGGGAGAGTGCAATGGCTAGCATACAGGTTATAGGAATAGTGGCTTAGTAATGCAGGGCAGGTCAGATGGGCGTGAGGTGAGTTAGAAAGGCAGCAATTAATGGCGGGGGTTAGAGGTGATTAAGAGAGGCGGTAGAAATGGTATAGATAACGGAGACCAGAATTGTTGTGATGAAGGATTCAAACGAGTAGTAGTCCCCTAAGGATGCATAACACAGCTGTTATGCACCTACAAGTTAACATCAATTTTAGCAGGCATGTTAGATCGGTATAATAAAAGTAAGCAGGGTAAGCATTTGGGGAACGACAGACACTGCTAGATGCCAGCGTATGGAGGAACAATGGTGAATATATAATTGGGGGCAATGTACCTTGAAGCCTTAAGGTACTAGATGATGCCGGAATGTCTCACCTCCAGATGATTGCCTGAAGGATGGTGGTATTGCACTGCACTGGCGCGAACAGGTTGCAAACAGGGCCTTTGTCTGGCCTTAGTCGTTCGTTGCGGCGTATCCGCCTACCAGCGTATGTCGTGGGTAATGTAGGCAGTTGCCTAGGAACAAGGTGTAGCCTTGCTTTGGGCCCGCATGGCGCTGGCCATGCGTAGGTCAGGCAGTGACTTCGACAATGAGCAAAAAATTGGACCACTAGGATAGGGAATAGCCAATTTAACACATTTATCTTTTTACATATATCAATAAATGTCAATCATTGAATTCAAATTCTTTTTTTTTCATATGAAAATATAAAATGTAAATTCCTTAAAACATTTAAACCAAAATATTTCCTTGCATATTCAACTCATACTGATTCACTCCTACCATTCATTCACTGTTATTTTCTAAAACAAACAAATAACACATATCTTTTTGACAAAAGTAGTCAACAAAAAATATCCTCCTTGCACTGTGAAAAGTCCTCCACCAAATGATCTGATGGTTCTATCCGAGTACTATTAGTCACACCGATGTATCTGTCTACACGTGTTTTGGTTGTCTGTTAGGATACATTCGTCCACTTAGTAATGCAACCTTCATCAGGACCAATATGGGGAGTTTCCTCATTCCTCTTTTTAAACGAGTAGGGTGAGTTACACCACTCAAAAACGTCACACAAAAGCGTTTTTGATAATAATCCTCAGAGCATATCGTTGATTCTCCAAAGCGGATGAAATGCACCTCTTCACCCCCAGTGTTAACAGGAATTGCGAGTTGGTTGTTCTACTCCAGGGAATTTACCCAGCTGTGAGATCTGGGACACACACTGACGGTCAAGTGGACTTCGATCTTTTCTATGCGTTCTCGCAGATCCCTGTTATATCACTAGTTCTCATGAGGCTGAAGATCCTCTTTGGTTTTGATTGCTCCAGACTGTGCCCATATGGCGTGTTACCCTAAACTTTAAGACATGTCCATCTAGCCCTCCCCGGTGCCTCCAGTCTAAAGCTGACCTGCTCGCCTAGTTGGGAGGGCGAGTCCTGAAACCGAACCTCAGCGGCGGCTGAGATACAGGGAGTAGTATTCCTCCATTTATGTTTGCAGGTGGTGTACATTTTCAGCTTGGTATCACGAGAGGGATCTGTACCCCTTCATCTGTCCTACCTCCGCTCTTTTGAATTTTCTGCTTCTGTTGGCCCAAGCGTGCCTGCAAATTGGCACTCGGCTAAACGGGTATCTGGCTGCCATTTCTGACCTCAAAAGCACAACTAAGCAAGACTTTCATCACAATCGCCACTGTTAGGCAATGTTTGCAGGGATTGTGCAACCGGTTTCCCCCACACCAGCTTGTGTTACTATGTGGGACTTGAACCTAATGTTGAATTTGATTGGCACACTTTGAGTCCTTTCACTCATTTAAGATGGCTACTAGGCAAATCACCTTAAGGGGAAGCATTCACTTCTGGGAGACTGGTGAGTGAGTTCCAGGCTTAGTATGTTAAATTTCGCTCCTTGCTTTCTTCCAAGGAGATAACTTGGAGACTGAGGCTGTCCTTACTTCCTAAGGTGCTCTTGCATTTCCATCTCCCTCAAAAGATTCAGCTTCCTGTATTTTTTCCTCCCTCATCCTTGCAAGGTTGAGTAGCGATTCCATCGGCTGGACCTTGGTGCAGCTCCTCAGCTACTGCATCCTTCGGACGAAGGGTGTCCAGAAAGTTCAATAGTTTTGTGTGGGTTATGCTGTTGTCTGTGTTGGCAGGTCTATGACTAAACAGACCCTGTCAATGTGGATCATCCTCTGCATCTCGGAATGCTATAATCTGCCTGGGAAAGATGTCCTTGATGTTCCCTGGGGCTCATTCAGTCAGGACTGGCTGCCACCTCTGCTCTGCAGAGTGGGGCTGACATTTGCCAAGCATCTACGTGGGGCCTATCATTTGCCAAACATTACTGCTTGGATTACCATTCAGGCTGGATACTCGCTTCGGTAGAGTGGTCCTGCAGAGTTTTCTGGTCTAGATGGTATCCTGTCGCTCTCTTCCCTCCACCAGATCAACATACTGCTATGAGAGTCTATCATCGATGGATGAAAGTCAGAGGAAAGAAGGAATATGTTAAAAGAACAAATTGCTTAACTCAGTAATGTTTCTAATTGATGTTCCTCCCACAGATTACTCATCGCCCTCCCAACCTATCCCTCTTGGCATATAGCGTGTATGCCTTCTGTCCCTCAGGACTTGGTAGTAGGGAAAAAGGATGGAACGGTGGTCATGTGGAAGGGTGGCCCCGTATCTACTGGGCCAACGTAATGCCTGGCTTGGCCACATAAAGGCATCGAGCAAAGCAAGCAGACGTGGAGCCCCCTGGTAGTAAACATTTTTGGTGCTGGAGATCCTAGATAAGGGAATTTGTGGGAGGAACATCCATCAGAGAGAACATTACAGAGAGTAATTAGTTTCTTTTAGATCAATTGGTCTGATTTTTGTATGAGATAAGGAAGAATGGTGGGATCATCATAGGACACACTGAAGGTGATGTGGGAATGTTATGCAGCCTTACTCAGATGCCGCTGAAGAGGAGCAAGGGGGTTGGGTTTAAGAAGAATTTAAATGCATGGGCCATTCCCTTTTCAGTATTTTTATTTTTTTTGCAGTTCTTCCTTTCATTGGCTTTGATTCTGCACGTGATTGTAGCAATAATTAGAATAAGTAATAGTGTTGTGGTGCTCAGTCACCTCATAATGCTACATTTTTGTTATAACATGGTCCAGAAATGGCCATTTAAAACAAAAGAGACCGTTTACACAAAGAATTGAGATTAATCATAAAGAGATTATTCTGTTACAAGAAAAAAACCTTTTCCATGCAGCTAGATTTTGAATTTCATGTAGGGAATACCCTTACCACTTTTTTCCATGTGCCCAATCAAAGAGAGCTAGAGTGGCTGTACTCGTTATGAAAGATTTCTTGTTTACGCTAGATAAGATTATTGCTGAGCGTGAGGCTATTACCTCTTCATAAAAGGGAGGGTGTGTTAAGCAGAAACCTGTGCAGTTCCCTCTGGGACCACTGCAAAAGATTTAAGATTACAGGTGTTGGCAGTAAACCCACTTGGTAGCAGTCTGTACCACACAGATTCACTGTGGTAGCTGTGGCTGAGCAGTCAGACTCCCCTCAAGAAGAGTTAGGCAGTATATAGAGGATACAGGATAGGTACAGAGGCACAGTAGTACAAGCAAACACTGACCAGAGCTAGGTGTAAAAGTATATACTTATTTATTTTAAAGGCACACTCATAAATTACACTAGCACAGAAAAAGGTAAGTAAGTCAAAACACAGTCACTATTACTTATATGTACATCCCAAGTCATTTGTTGGACCAGTCTAAGTTAACACCACTTATTTCCAAACAGAGGTGAGCGCTTAACATCAGATGGCACTCCAACAAGTTATTAGAAAAGGGGGGGGGAAGCAGAAGTAATGAAAGCAGCAAGGTAAAACACTTTTCACATAAGGTTAGCAAAGGCAGTCAACTGTGGAACAAGGAGAATTGGTTTGTGGCCCGCTTTAGAGAGAGCCAGGCGAAAATATGCCCAAGATCACACAATGTCACAAGTCTTTGCAGGTGAGTAGAAAAGGTTTTACTGAGTTTAGAAAAAGTTTAGTTAGGGTGTCCCAGGGTCGAGAGCCGAGGGCTAAATCTACCCCGTACAATCGGTGGCAAGGGAAGCCGGGCGGAACACAGTACCTTTAAAAGTGGAAAGGATCCTCCAGCGGTGGTAGTTGTTCCTGGTAGTGGGTGCAAGTCGCTGCGTCGTCCAGAGGAAGAGGTGATCTCGACGTGGAGGACAGCTGCAGGTCGTTGCACTACCAGGGATGAGACCAGCCGTGGAGTTTTCCGGTCACAAAGGATTTTACCCCTCTTTCGCAGTTGAGGTAAAAAGTGGTATCCCGGTTGCCGAGGTGCTTGGCACAGGCAAGGCGGCCACGAGATGCTTCGGGACGGCGAAAAGAAGGCAGCAACTGGTTGTCCCCACCAGTTAAGGGAAGGAGACTCTCCGGCGGGAGATCTCCTCTGTCGTCGGAAAAAGTGGTGAGACGGTTCCGCAGGGCTTCACCGGTGGTGTCGTCTTGGCAGGTCGTCTCGGCTTCTCCCTCTTCGGCTTCTTAGGTCCTGTGGTGACTTCTCTAGAACCTGTCCCAAAAACCCTGCTTTTATGCAGCAAACCCCCATTCATACAGCCTAGCTGTCACTCAAACATGCTAAGTGGTGAGTGGGGTGGCTCACCACTTGGGCCAATCACACCAGAGTGCGACATGAGTTGGCAAGGCAACTCAGTCCAGGGTGCCTAAACCCCCTCCCACACCCCCTGTGGTACCCAGACAGAATGGCACCACTGTGGAGGGCTTCTGTGCAGAAGCCCGCCAAAAGTGGAACAAAGGCTCGACTCGGGTTCAGAGTTACTGAAGTGAACCTAGACGCCATTTTGGCGGCGAGTTCTGGCAAAAAATCCCAGCCGGTGAATTTATATTAAATTAATAAACCGGCGGTATCTTTAACATTGCACCAAAAAGTGGTGCATTAAAAACAATGGGAAATCCCATTGGGAAATATTCCGGTGGAATATTTCCGTGGTATCCACTGCCACCAGTTTATAAAAGGAGGAAGCCCGGTATACTAAAAGCTAAGGGTAATTAGCAATGTATACTATGTCTATGCCCGGGAGGACAATAATCCATTATTATAGAGTGAGACAAAGCTAGATGCGAGAAAAACACAAAACTCCCAGAATTGGAGTACCACGAGGGGACCAGTCACAGTTAAAAGATAAATATCAAGTTTATTAGGTCACAAAGGTAAAAACTAATTAAATAATGCGGTCCACAGGACAAACAAATGAATGAACAAAAAAAACTTGAACAGAAGTTACGTGACAAGCTTGGCTAGCTAGTTACCAGTGTATCAAAAATAAACACACAGAACACAAAACGGTACATATCAAATCAAGGGTATAGTACCCTACACCAGTTAGAGTCAATGTGTCATCAATTATAATCTCTGGTTAAAATACAGAGAGCTATCTCGACATGTTTCAATTCCTAGAATTAGTATGGAACATTCATCAGGAGGTACATAGATGACCACATAACCAAGTTAACAATGAAAGACAAATCTTAACAATGAGAATTTCGTAGCATCTGAAAAATAAAAGCAAAAAGGGCAAGGAATGAGCTCATAAATAGCAATATGCTTTGCAAGGTTCAAAATACATGAACTATGGCATCAAAAAAGAGGGGATAAATACCTCCATTGATGCCTGTGGGTGCTCTCTACTGAAAGGTAGTAGGAGGTAGAAGACCAGGGGTCAGTCCTACATGAGATAAAAATATCCATTAAGCGCCAGTAATCGCTTAAAAAAGCAGGAAACTGTGCCCACAACATAGCAATGAGAGAGACAAAAAAGCAGTGAGAGAGACAACAGTGAGAGAGACAACCGGGGCACGTAACTTGCAGGGGACGTGCCTAGAGTGGTCGTTGCAGAGGTAACCCAGTGTCAGGTAAACACTTGGGTAGAACAAAAACACTACAAACAAGTAAGTAGTCGGCTCTGTGGAACAAAAACCAAGAGGCGAAATATCGCCGAAATCCTCACCCGTGTGGAAAGTGCCCAGAAATCGCATGTTTAGGTACGACTATTAATAGCGCTAGAGAGCATAGACAGATCTCTAAGAGGAGTTGGTAGACAATAGATACCGGGAATATCCGGCCCCCATTAGACCAAACTAAGTGTCGCCCAAGAATACATAGAATCAAATTGTACCTTCGGAAGCCGTCGAAACTACACGTCATGCGGCAAATACTAGAGACAATCCTTTAAACAGCGCTAATGCTGTAAACAGTCCACAGAAGTGAACAAGCTCCGTGTGAGTCAGAGACGGTACCATGAATGGAATGGAAAGCTATCCACGGCCGATGCTACATCGGTAGTCATAGAGACTCGGAGGTCCTTCTACTATATCTAGTGGGTGAAGAACAGTCAGGGAGGAGGTAGACAAAGAGGCCATCTTAGAGTAGCAGAGAAACATCGTGAACACTAGGAGGAGTAGGTAAACAATAGATACCAGGAATAACCGGCCCCCAATAGACCAAACTATGTGTCACCAACGAATGCATAAAATCATACCTACGGAGGCCGTCAAAACTACACGTCAAACGGCAAATATTGGAGACACTTCTTCAGACAGCGCTAATGCTGTAAACAGTCCAATGGAGTAAACAAGCTCCGTATGAGACCGGGACGGTACCGTGAATGGAATGGAAGGCTATCCACGGCCGATGTATCATCGGTAGTCATGGATGGAGACTCGGAAGTCCTTCTACTATGTCCGGTGGGTGAGGAACAGCCAGGGAAGAAGTAAACAAGGTGGCCATCTTAGAGTAGCAAAGAAGCGTCGTAAACACAGTCAGTCTAAGAAATAAACACAGAACAGTAATACCACAGCAGGGGCCCGGTAAGGCAAATAGCGGTCCCTGCAAATCTCTTGGTGTAGACCACGGATAACTAGCCCAAAACAGTCGTGTCAGTGGCACAGAGTCATACGGACTAAAAAAGTGAGTCTCAAGGGAGAAGAGTATGAATGAGTGTCTCGCCCATAGAAAGACATCCCAGAGGAGCTAAAGAGTAGCATGAAAGACACAGGGTATACAACATTGAGGGGTCGAAAGTTGTCTTGATACAAAAAAAGGAACAACATGGGAAATTACATTCGATGAAAAGAACCACCGACCCTTGGGAAAGGCTAGATATTATGCCATTCAATAGAATCATTGAGACCCTTTAAATCACTGCGTAAGGTATATATCATTTTTTGCTCCATCATTAGCAATTTCTTCTCACGTGTAGCATGGTTAGTCCCTTTAAGGGCTATAAGTACAGTCCATTTAAAACATTTCAACCTTCTCACGCATAACCACGAGGATTTTAAATGGACTGTACTGATTCTATTGAATGGCATAATATCTAGCCTTTCCCAAGGGTCGGTGGTTCTAATGGGGGCCGGATATTCCCGGTATCTATTGTCTACCAACTCCTCTGTCTATGCTCTCTAGCGCTATTAATAGTCGTACCTAAACATGCGATTTCTGGGCACTTTCCACACGGGTGAGGATTTCGGCGATATTTCGCCTCTTGGTTTTTGTTCCACAGAGCCGACTACTTACTTGTTTGTAGTGTTTTTGTTCTACCCAAGTGTTTACCTGACACTGGGTTACCTCTGCAACGACCACTCTAGGCACGTCCCCTGCAAGTTACGTGCCCCGGTTGTCTCTCTCACTGCTTTTTTGTCTCTCTCATTGCTATGTTGTGGGCACAGTTTCCTGCTTCTTTAAGCGATTACTGGCGCTTAATGGATATTTTTATCTCATGTAGGACTGACCCCTGGTCTTCTACCTCCTACTACCTTTGAGTAGAGAGCACCCACAGGCATCAATGGAGGTATTTGTCCCCTCTTTTTTGATGCCATAGTTCATGTATTTTGAACCTTGCAAAGCATATTGCTATTTATGAGCTCATTCCTTGCCCTTTTTGCTTTTATTTTTCAGATGCTACGAAATTCTCATTGTTAAGATTTGTCTTTCATTGTTAACTTGGTTATGTGGTCATCTATGTACCTCCTGAGGAATGTTCCATACTAATTCTAGGAATTGAAACATGTCGAGATAGCTCTCTGTATTTTAACCAGAGATTATAATTGATGACACATTGACTCTAACTGGTGTAGGGTACTATACCCTTGATTTGATATGTACCGTTTTGTGTTCTGTGTGTTTATTTTTGATACACTGGTAACTAGCTAGCCAAGCTTGTCACGTAACTTCTGTTCAAGTTTTTTTTTGTTCATTCATTTGTTTGTCCTGTGGACCGCATTATTTAATTAGTTTTTACCTTTGTGACCTAATAAACTTGATATTTATCTTTTAACTGTGACTGGTCCCCTCGTGGTACTCCAATTCTGGGAGTTTTGTGTTTTTCTGGCATCTAGCTTTGTCTCACTATATCCACTGCCACCAGCCAGAACTCGGCGAGGGGGGACGGGACAGTACCCCCTCGACAACAGACCCAGGGGCAATCTAATTGCCCCTACCAGTACTTCCACAGTAAGATGGTTTGTACTGGTTAAGTTCCTAAATTAAGACTAGTAAAGTCAATGGTGACTTTACAGACCCAGGGAGACAGTAGTCAGTCCCAGGGTGTGGAGTCTATGTTTGGGGGTCTCTATGACACCCCTGTGTTACTGCACTGAGGGTGCTGTGTAACACACATTCAAAAACCAATGATAGCCTATGGGGAAAAAATACCCCCTAGCCCATAAGCACATAGTAAGTCACAGAAACACTCTCAAATCATGTCCAAGAGTGAGGGTAAAAGAGTCTCACTCTTGGCAGGAGAAAAAAAAATAAACCCCAAAAATCCAGCAAAGCTGCTGGGGGACTCGCTGGGTTAGGAAATTCAGCCTAAACAGAGAATTCTCCCTAACAGGGTGTAATATGTACAATGTCCCTATGCCCACCACATCCTTTCTTTGGTCCTGTTTTAAAATGTTGGAGCAACAACGGAACAGAGAGATCATTTTGCCCAGAGAAATGAGCTGTGACAAATCTGAGGTGGTTGTCCCTTCTTCTCTTGGGGGCGACCTTTCCCAGGGGGGCAGGGTGGTGCGTCCTCAGTACAATAATCCCCCTGTGGGTGGTGCACAGTGGGAGGGTCACCTGGGAAGGGAAACCCCTTATGGGTCTGGGACAATCATCTTCGGGAGACACAGTATTACCCTGCTGAATGTCCTTTAACCTCTTTTCAGGAATTAAATTCCCCTCCCGGCTGCCCTGCTATGACTGATATGTTTTATTGTGAAACCAATCCAACTAATTTATTCATGCAGAGTAAAGAACAGACCAGTATTGACTTATTCAATCTGAAAGCATGTACTGAGACGAGTACAAGGACTGTGAGGATGTCGATCACTCCGGTAAACCAAAGTGAGCAGTCCAGCTCTTTAAGCAATCTGGTGCAGAACAAAGCCCTTAGTAACACAGCTGAGAGCCAAAGAAGAATCCCTCTGGGTAGCTGTGGCTAGAGAAACGAGGCTGTCAGCTGGAGAACCAAGCACAGAAACGCGAGACCGACAGGGAGACAAGACGCAGTCTGCCGCGGAAGGAGAGAGAACAAACATAGCCAGGGAGTGGGCTGCTTTGAAGCTCGCTTACCAATAAGACATGAGAGCATCTTACCATGTCCATAGCAAGGTCGAGGTGAGAGCCAACCGCAAGATGGATGCGGAACACTGTGAACGAGAAAACAAAGCAGGAGCAAGCCTGATGGCTACTGGAGCCTCAAGAAGGAATCCTACAGCCCAGAAGGCCCAAAGCCAAAAAGAAGGTACACAGGCTGGTTGGAAGTAACAGGAGGTTCGCGGAAGCCCGGACGAGCTTTGGAAGGCCCGACACTGAGAGAAATACGGAAACCGGGGGGGTGGGGGGGCGGTTAGTTACCCTAATAAATAATGAATATGTGGCTAATTAATGCATGACAAGTAAACGCAAGATAAAAGAAACAATAGCTTCTTGGCAGGATAGTGAACCAGGCTATTGTGGACAGCAATTGCGAGTGTGGGACACGCACCCAAAAGAAAGACTAAGGATAAAAGGGTCTGGGACTCCAAAGATGATCAGAACTAACGGGCTGAAGCCCTACATGAGAAAAAAGGTGAATATATGAAATAACTGGGTCTTGGCAGGAGAGTACACCAAGACCCCTCAAGTATTGCGAGTCTGGGATTCGCACCCAAATAGAAAGCTGGAACCAAAGGGCTTTAAAATCCTAAGACTGAGAAACTTGCTGTAGTATTGTTTGGAAGACCACTTTGCATTTTTATGAAAAGAGACTGGAAAGACCTTTGTCCTTTCTGAGGTCTAGGGGAAAGGAGCAACCCCCTAATATTGGAACATTATTTCTTGAATATTGTTTTTGACTCCTTTGGAACCCGACTGGCTAAGAACTTTTATGTTGAATTGATGAGTACTATTTTCTTTAGAGTTAGATCATCCTTGCACCATTTTGTTAGTTTGTAGTGAGGGACAGAAATAGGTTTTGGGAAGGTGACTGGGAGAGACTTTTTAAAAACCTTTGGACATCCTGACTTTTTATTAGTTTATTTGAGACATGGAAACCCCTCTTAGATTTAGGGATAGAGAGGCCTTTTTCCCCAACCTTTCTTGATCAATATAGATCTATACCCAAAAACATTCTATCATTTTGTCTGAGCCTTACTTCTGGTACCTCACAGAACACAGTAACTGACCCAAAACTAGATTGATCGAAAGCAGGATATCTGGTTCAGTGCGAGACATGTCTGCTAAACGTAAGTCTTAATTCAAATCATTGGTGTTGGTTGATTGGTGGAGAATGATTTACCAGGGACGAGAGGATTTTTCTTTTTATTCCCACGCACACCAGACATGTTTTGACTACTAGTATGGTTTTCCTCTGCCAAATGTTAGCATAGGCTGATACAAACGCTATTATTGGGCCAATTACATGGTCTGATACAGGGCCTATTTCTGTAGATATCATTATGTGCAAGAGGAGGAGTGGGCCGGGAGTCTGGCGACTGGAGAAGGATCTGTGAGTTAGGAACATTTGACAGCTGGCTTGAGAGGAAAATGTATATAAACTTCATCGGAGGCCAAGCAATTCTGCATGATCACTGAACTTGTACTGTGGAAGCAGGTGGCTGATCTTGCAATACAATATAAAGGGATTCAGTCCCTGGGACTCCAAAATAATGCAGCTAGGGCCCAACTTAACAGCCTTCTCGCAAACAAGACAGTGTATTTTTGAAATCTAAGCAATGCTTTTACTAACAGGTCTCCATTTGTAGGTCCTTATCAGCTAAGCCGCTGCAAATCACACAAACTGAGAATCATTTGTGGCATGATGAGCGGGCAGTGGGTCCCAAAAAAAGATAAATTGCTTGCCTTGGCTAAATGTTTTACATTGTTATAAAAGGCAGAGATGCTAGACACTGATACACAGGAAGACTATCTTGGTGAGGTCTAGGCCCCAACACTACCAAGCTAATTACACTAAGGACCAGATGGAAGATCTTGAATCTCCCCATAAAGGCAGAGGATATTCTCAGAGCAATTAAATCCATTAAGGGGAATAAGAATCCAGGCTTGGATGGGTCGAATGCCATGTTCTAAAAACTGTTTGGGAAAATACTTCCACGCATGACTGCCCTGTTTAATCACTTATGCAAAAATGATGTATCACATCTTCAATGGAGGGTTCACATTTAACCAGAGTAGCAGAGCCGGGCAAGGACCATACACTCTGCTCCTCCTACAGGCCCATTACCCAAATAAATCTGTATGCAAAAATCTGCACAAGTGTACTGGCCTATCCAAATGGATCACTCATACCAGCATTGATTGACCCTGATGAATCAGGTTTTAGCCCTAACCGGCATACAGTAGATAACATGAGGAGGGTGTTGCAGATTGTAGACCTGGTAGAAAGTTTAGGCAAAGGTCTGTGCTTCTCATGATTAATGCTGAAAAAGCAATTGACTGGGTAAATGTGATGCTTCTCAGTAAGGTACTCCTACTTCCCGTCCCTTTTCCTCCATACTGTATGGGCGTCCCTCGCTAGGGACAGGAGACTGAACCTTTTTCACCAGAAAATCATCTTCCCCTTCAAATTTAGATGCACGCAGGGCGCGGCCCTGGGGGCATGCGCTCCCCTGACACCGTCCACTGGCGCCACTCCCCAGTCCTCTTTTCTGTGTCAACGGGAGCGGACCGCTTTCACCAGCTCTGGCCTGCTAATTCCACGCGCTCTTCCCCGGAGAAGTACTTTTGTCTTCTTTCTTCTTGTCTTTAATCAGGTACCTCTGTCCTCTGGTGGCACCACGCTCCTGCCTGGCGTATGTCGACGTCAGCGGGCTTCAGCAGGTATCCACCCTGCGAGCGGCTCTTCCCTACGTCCAACCCCCAAGCTCTCTGCCTCTGCTGCCTTGGCCCCGACCACGGCTGGGAGGGCTGCTCCACGTGCGACACGCTGACACCACGTGCTCTGAAGAACAGACTAGCCAGGTGGAGGGAGCTTTTTAGAAGGTTGCATCCAGAGGTTCTGAACAAATTCGTCAAGCACAAGTCCAGGCCCAAGGTAGGGGCACTATTTTCATCCACACACCGCAAAGGCAACGCCTTCCCCAGGAAATGCACGAGCGGGAGGGACCTATCGGGTCTTGGTACCAGTGCAGGCACCGAGGCTGCTCAACTTTCTGCCACCAGGCCGAGAGGTGGCAAGATCCTACCGGTGACTACGCTGAGGGACCGCAAGGTTCTATTACCGGGTCTCAACCTGAGGGGCTATGCCCTAATACTGGACAGATGTCTGAGGGGGGCGCCTGGGCGCAGCACTAGCGGCGCCGCCGCAGCCGAGGCACTCCACCTACCAGGCCCCGCCCTAAGGTGCAGGGTAGACCTCAACTTCCACCGCCAAGAGTCCTGGAGGAGGCCGGGCCCGTTCAGGGTAGGCCTCAACTTCCACTTCAAAGTGTCCTGGAGGAGGCCGGGCCCAGCGCAGCAAGCGTCACAACACCATCATGTGGCACACAGCCCGAGAAAATGGCCGCCGTCCAACACATCCCCCTTTGGGGACCAGGTAGGGGAACGAGTTTCCAGGCGGGGCTGGTAATCGCCTGGCACGTGGCCCACGGCATATCCTTCAGCGTTGCAGGGCAGATACACCCCGCATACAGCAAGACAGAGTGTACCCAGGTCTCAGCCACCTCAGGGACCCGGGCCCATACCCACTCCACCAACCGCTCCACCGGCCTGTGAAGACAGGTTTTTTTTTTAACAATTCCGGACTCTCATGAGGTGCCGCAGATGGACATCATCCTCAAGGATGTTATCAGGGACATGCTCCCTCTGGGACTGCTGCTAGCACCCACGGCCAACCCACCCCTGGGTCTAACGCTTCCGGGTCCAATGCAGCCCCAACTGCCTGCGCCAGTCCCCATGACACCGGCTCCCATGGCTCTGCCAGTCATAGCAGCTCTGTATCTGCTGCCACAACAGCCTCCGGTGCCTGTCAGTAGGCCACAGCCACCTGCGCCCAGCATTCCTCCAGCTGCACCGGACCAACAGGACACATTGGTGGACACGGATGAGGAGGAGGACCCCGACACGCCCCCATCCGCCAAGGCCTTTCATGAACGGCTCGCGGGCTTGGCTCAGTATTTGGGGCTCCCTCAGCCTGAAGTTGAACAACCTGAGGTGGGGGTACTGGTAGAAGTCCTCACCCTAGCCCCACGGCTAGAACGCAGAATCAAATGCAAAAGGATGTGGTGTCGCTTGCCAAAAAAGGATGGCTCAAACCACACTCTGCACAGCCTACCAACAGGCGCCTTGTAGCCAAGTTTAGGCAGCTGGAGGGTGACCCCCTCTTGCTGTCGGCACACCCCCAGCCACACTCTTCAGTGATTGCAGCGGTTTCGCTCTATTCCAAGCCACAATCCTCATCGACTACATCAGCCTATGCACTCCTGGTTAAGGAGGAGAAGATCTTGGAAGCATATGGAAAGAAAATCTATTCCAACGCTTCCCTCCATCTGCGCCAGTACAATGCTGACGCAATGCTGGCTGCTGTCAATCAAAAGCTCTGGCGAGAGACCACTGATTTCCTTCTTGAGCTCCCTGTGCAGAGACAGTCGCACGTCAAGGCTGGGCTGGCTGAAACCAAAATAGTGGCGCAGGACATTATGGAGTGATGCACATCGACACCTCAGGCCGTGCCATATGTATCGGTACCGACATGAGAAGGACGGCCTGGCTATGGGCAACCAAGTTCAACCCTGATGTCCAGGACCATATACTGGACCTCCTTTTCGAGAGTGGCAATCTTTTCCATTCTACCACAGACAAGGAACTTGATAAGAACAACAGTTTGCAGACTGCCAAATCCTTATCGATCCTCACTAAGTCCACCCCCAAGGCATATAGCCAGACACTCTAGCAATCAGACATAGGGCGATCTTTCGGCGGCTTCAGGGGCTTCCAGGAGAGACGTTCCAGACAGCCAGACAGGTCCCCGAGCCAGCACAGGTGCAAGCAGCACAAGGCGGCTCACCGGGGCTTTTTCCAGTCCCCCTCCTCAACCCCAGCCTCAGAGGGCAAAAAGGCATGACACATCCCGATCCACGAGTCTCCAGTGGCGGGCAGGCTTGCTCTTCACTCTGAATGCTGGCAGACAAGGTTCTCGGACCCATGGAACCTCTTGGTAGTATCCACAGGCTTCCGGCTCCCTATCTCTCCTTCTCTCTCCTCCCCTCCTCTCCCACCGATTGTTTGTTTTATTATTTGTAATGCGCACCAGACCCAGGGGTATCAGGGCGCAACAGTTACAAGAATATGCCAAGCTTAGTTACGGAGAATCATACAATGAAATACATTACTTACAAAGGCAGGATATACAGATATTTACAGATATTATGGGCATTGTACACTAGAATGAAATTAGCGCTTTGGGGATAGCCGGTAGGTATTACTAATTGCATTTTAATTGCACAGGCATGGATCTTGTATCGTGCGGATTAATGATCAGTGGATTTTAACCACAGGACAGTATTCGTTCTGAAATTCTGGTAAGACTGTTCTACTCTCAGTGTAGGAGGCAGGGAGTTACATAGTTTGGCCGCTTTAACGGGGAAGCTATTCCCTCCAATCTTGGATAGTTTGAATCTGGGGATGGACAAACAGTCCCGGTTTACTGTTCAGGTTGGTCTTAGGGATGTCCTTTTGTGGAATCTCTGAGAGGTAGATAGGTGCGGCATTGTTGAGAGATTTCTGGGTAAGCGAGGCAGTTTTTAGTAGGATTTCTATTGTTTGTCCGGAGACAGTTGTTCTGTCGTCTACTCTCAGAAATGTGCACTCTTCTGGAGATACATAAGGCCGCTGTGAGGGCATTGTTTTGTAGGGTTTGGATTCTTGTGATGATGGATTTGTTAGCGCCAATGTATAGTGCATTACAATAATCGAGACGGGACAGAATGAGGGCTCTGGCTAGGATGGTACAACTATTGTTCGAGAGAAATGGCTTATCCGTTCTAATAAGTTTACACGTGTACGCCATGGAAGACGCTAGCGTTTTGACCGGTTTAGAGAAGGATAAGGTAGAGTCGAGGTAAAAGCCTAGTGTTTTTACCTACTGGGCTACCTTGATGAGGTTGCCATCAATTATGAAGGAGGAGTAGTCAGCTCATAATTTAGGTTAGTAGGGGTACCCAAGATGATGAGTTCTGTTTTATCATCATTCAGGCATAGACCATGCATGGCCATCCATGCCTGGATGATGATGTACACTCTATTCACCAAGGCCAAATCCTTGTCATAATCCCCTGTTAGTGGGAGGAGGATCTGAGTATCATCTGCATAATTGGTGTAGGTGATACCAAGATGTTCCAGATCATCGAAAAGGGGCTTGGTAAAGATATTGTACAGTGTGGGCGAGACGCAGGACCCCTGTGGCACGCCGCAGGTGATCGGTATGGGGTCTGTCGCTGCTGAGGGCGAGAAGACCCTCATTGTTCTGTCGCTTAGGAAAGATCTAATCCAAATTATGGCATCTTTGGAGAAGTGTGCTGCTGTGTCGAGATGGTTCCATAGGATCGTGTGATCCATCAAATCGAAAGCAGCTGAGAGGTCCAGGAGAAGAAGCAAAGCTGATTTACCACTCTCTCTAAGCTCGTCGACTTGGGTCTTGAGGTCGATGAGGGCAGTCTCCGTTCCATGTTGTGGACGGAAGCCTGACTGTCTAGCTCCTATCAGGTGGTGTAATTCCAAGTATTTTTGAATTTGCATGTAGGCCACCATGTCTATTATTTTTAGAAGGAAGGGGGCTGTTGTAATTGGCCTATGGTTAGTGGGTGTTAAGGAATCTATAGTAGGTTTTTTTTAGAAGTGGGAGTACCCACAATTCTTTGAGGTTGGTAGGGATGGTGCCGGTGGCAAAGGAATTGTTGATGAGTTTGGATATGATTGGGACAGCAACTCTGTTGGAGGAAATTCGCGCGCTTGTAGAGAGTCCGGCAGTGGAGGAAGTCCCAGCCTCCCAGCGGGCTCTGGGCTTCTATTCACAGATTTTCCCCATAAACAAGAAGAACCAGGCTGGCCTGAGAGTTGTGTTGGACCTTTCCACCTTGAACCTTTACCTCCCTCTTCAAAAATTCAAGATGGTTACCCCAGCACTTATAGCAGAGACATTGTGCGAGGGAGACTGGATGTGCTCCCTGGATCTGAAGGCTGCTTATCTACACATTCCGATCTGGCAGCCCCACCGGTCCTTTCTGAGGTTCAGGATCATGGGTTTTCATTTACAATACAAGGTTCTACCTTTTGGCCTCAATTCGGTGGCAGCCCTACTTGGGGCCCCAGGTCACCACTTCTACCCATACCTAGTCGACTGACTCGTCGGGGCAAGATCTCCGGAGGCAGTGCAGCACACCGCCTCCGCCCTCATGAATACACTACATGAGCTGTGATTTTCCATCAATCTCTAGAAGTCCTAGCTGGAGCCCACGCAGAGTCTTACCTTCCTGGGCCTCATCTGGGATACAAGCTCCGAGAGGATTTTCCCCTCAGAGGAGAAGATCACAGCCATCAAAAAGGCCACGGGGAGCAGTGACTTCGGCATGATGTTACCAACACCCCCTGGGCATCATGGCGGCATGTCTCCTCGCTTTACCGCATATGAGACACAGGATGAGGCATTTGCAGCTACGCTTCGCAGCCTCCTGCAGCCAGTAGAAGGGCTACCAGGCAGAGATGGTCAGCATCCCACCGCATCTCCACCAGGACCTAGTCTGGTGGAGCAGGGACTGCAACCTGTGGATAGGCAGTCCCTTCCGGCAACCAGCGCCTCAGGTCACCATCACTACGGACACATCCCTAGAGGGTTGGGGAGCTACCCTGAGCAGCCACAGCGTCCACGGGGTCTGGTCCCGTATGGAGCAGGCGGCGCACATCAACTGGCTCGAGGTGATGGCCTTCTGACTTGCCCTCTAAGCCTTCCTCCCTATGATCAGCGGCAAGGTGATACTTATTCAGACCGACGGCTCCACCAGCATGTATTACATCAACACGCAGGGTGACTGACACCAGGTCCTTCCCCTATGCACTCTAGCAGTCGACATGTGGGAGTGGGCTCTGGTAAACAACATGCACCTGTCAGCAATTCACCTCCCGGGGGACTCCAACCTGGAGCGGGGACATGCTCAGCAGGCTGGGGTTGGACAACTACGAATTGCAGTTGAACGAACAAGTCCTTCAGCGGATGTTCGACAGGTCGGGTCATCCTCAGGTGGACCTCTTCGTCACGTGTTACAACCGTAGATGCCCTCAGTTTGCGTCCTGGCAGGGACAGGGCAGGGGCTCCCTGGGTGACGTGATGCAGATCCAGTGGAACGACATGAACGCGTATGCCTTCCCTCCAACTCCCTTGCCCCCCTTGTTCACAGGGTAATCTACAAGCTCCGGGAGGCCCGGCGCCTCCGTATCGATAGCTCTGTGGTGGCCAGCAAGACCATGGTTCTCGGAACTACTCAGCCTGTCGGATCTGCCCCCGTTGCACCTTCCGCTGGGTCCAGCACACCTACTCTCGCAGCAGGGAGGTCATCCACCTGCACCCCAGAAATTAGCCCTCGCAACGTGGTTCCTGAACAAGTCACACTGAGGCATCTGCAGCTGTCTCAAGCCAACCTAGACGTTATACAAGGGGCTAGGAGTGATGCTACAAGGAGCCAATACAAAATCAAGTGGACTAGGTTCTGTCACTGGGCAGAAGGAAAGGAGGTTGATCCCTTGACCTGCACGTTGGACAACGTGCTATCCTTCTCGGCACACCTCGCACACCTGGGGGTGCAGGTAGATACATGCCGCACCTATCTGACGGCTATTGGAGCCTACAGGAATTCGGCAGAGGAGGCGTTTTCTTCCTCTCATCCGATGGTTAAGACACTTGACGGGCCTGACCAGGCTTTACTCGCCCATCAAGACACACCCTGGCTGGGACCTCAACGTGGTCTTGGGCGCCCTAGCGCATAAACCATTCGAACCTATGGCGTCCGCGGAGATCAGGTCACCATCAAAACGGCCCTCCTGGTGGACCTCACCTTGGCACGCCAGATCAGTGAAATCTAGGCATTGGTAGCCTCAGAGCCTTATACTACTTTTTATAAGGACAAGGTGGTGCTTAGAACTCACCCTGCATTCTAACCTAAGGTTGTCTCCTCGTTCCAAATCAATGAGGAGATAGTGTTACCAACTATCTTCGTGGACCCTAAGGATGACGCTCAGAGGGTGCTGCACTGTCTAGATGTCAGGCGTGCTCTAAAATTCTACATGCCAGGACCAGGAGCTTCCGCAAATCAGACACACTCTTTGTAGCCTTCGGTGGGTCAAAGCCGGGTTGTCGGGCCTCCAAGGCTTCCATAGCTAGGTGCATGGTTTCGGCCATCAAGGAGGTGTACAAGGGGCAGCACAAACCTCTTCCAGCGAACATGCTTGCGCATGTAATTAGAGCTAAGGCCGCGGCTGTCGCGTTCCAAAGGGACGTGCCGTGGAAGGTTATCAGCAAGGCGACTACATGGGCTACGTCCTCGGCCTTCTGCAAGCACTACTGCGCGGATGCCGGCTCCAGGTCGGATGCTGCATTTGGTCAGGTAGTGTTAAGGAACTTGTTTTCTTAGGAGGGGCAACTCTCCACCCTACCTACATTCAGCTGTAATCGCCCATACAGTATGGCGCAAAGGGGACGGGACGTTGAAGCAATTATAGGTCACCTATAATTACCTATAGGTGTAACGCTCACCTGATTCCCGTAGAGGCGCCGGTCTTGACTGGGCGTATACCGTATCTTCAAAGGTGATGTGTAACACACGGCTGGCTCTTTGGGCTGGACCTCTGTGCACTGTATGTCTGACTCGAAGGGTAAGATGTCTGCAGATAGAAAATATGGGATTAATGAACTGGGTTATTGAATGTCTCTCTCTTCTTCCCTTTCTCTTCTCCTGTAGCACCCCAAAGGTTAACGCTCTCACCTTAGGTAAGTGAACGCCATGCTCTCCATCTGCCTCGGGGCAGGGTGCTGTAACCAGTTCCTTCACTGGATAAGGGGAGCAGGCCTCTTGACTTCAGAGGACTGCTGTCCGTCGTTTACTGCACGAACGGTAAGTTTCGAGTAATTCTAATGTCTTTAAAAGTCTTTAGTAATGATGTCTCTTGTTTTGCAGGGTTCCGGTGATGGCGGATGACGGGCTGAAGTGAGTTGAAGATGGAGCCTGTGATGAATAGAAGCGCCTGGAAGCACGTAAGTAAGCGCTTGTTGCCTGCTTCACGATGCGCTCTAACTGTCTTTTTATTTTGCAGGTACAAGTTCAGAGCGGCTGCAGGGTGCCGGAATACCCACTGGGTTAGATGTGGAAAGGAGTAATGGCACGTGAGTATTAAAGTTCCCCAATGTCTTTAAACGCACCTTGTTTTGTCTTTCAGATGCGGGATGCAGCGCCGAAGGCCTCCGGAGCGTGCGAAGAGTTGGTAAGCTTTTGTCTTTCAGATGCCGGAATGCAGTGCGAAGACCTCCGGAGCGCACAAAGAGTAGGTAAGCCTTTGTCTTTCAGATGCCGGAATGCAGCGCGAGGCGTTGGTGACAGCCGATGGACCAGGTAAGTGAAGCGCTGTCACTGAAGACCGTAATGCTAACCTGTTCTTTCTTGTCTTTATAGGTGTTGCTGAAGACTGGATTCAGGATGGTAAGCCTTTTTCCTTAGGCCCAGGATCAGATGCAGAAGACACGATGAGCGTTCTGCTGCAGAGGATGCAGAATAACGCAAAGCAAGATTCATCCATCGGGTGTGGTTTAAATAGCCTCCTGTAGTGCTTAGGTGTCTCCTTCCACAGCCACGCCTAGGTAAGAAAAGAGTTCCTGCTTTCCAGAAGAGTTCCAGTGTTCTGAACCTAGGGAGTGGCTCCTGCCCCACCCAACAGGAAAAGTAGTTCCAAACAGAAGAGGATCAGAGGCTCAACTGGCAGGCAAGTAAGCAGCATGGTCTGCTGCAGGTAAGTCCACCCAAGCATTATGAGCCCGGCGCTTCCAGCGCTGGGACTGGGCATATTTATGAGCCTGGTGCCACTGGCGCCAGGACTGGGTCCAAAAGGTCCCAATTGGGACTGGTTGGCACTCGGAACCTGGGTTATGGATCTGCTTCCAAGGGAGTTGGGAAAACCCTGACCTTTTGGAAGCAGAGATCATGACAGTAGGTTATAGGAGTATGCTAGTATAGGTTATATTATATATAGGTTATAGGAGTATGCTAGTCACTGTAGTGACTAGAATACTCCCAGTCCATAGTCCCCTTTCCTCCACACGTCCCACCATCCTCCCCCCCTAATAAAACTGGTGTCATTAGGCAATTTTAATATTGTCGACGCGTCAAACGGGACTCGGGAGTGGCGCTGGTCCAATCTCCTGTCCCTAGAGAGGGACGCCTATACAGTATGGAGGAAAGGGGACTATGGACTAGGAGTATGTTAGTCACTATGGTGAGTATATTATAATTTCTACAACAATGTGGTGCTGGTGGGTTTGATAAGGATAATCCAGGCAAACTATAAATATCCTAGAGCAGGGTTGAACTGAGCCTCTTCACAACAATTTGATTTGCGAAGAAGCGCCCATTTGCCCTGATAAGGGAATCTTATGCGGTTTATATCAGACAGTGGGCCTCATTACAAGTCCGGCGGTAGCCATGCCGGAAAAACCGGCAGGCTACCGCTGGACCCGTATTACCATTCTGCCTCCGTGATTCCCGGAATCACTGGGACATTAAGACCCCGGTGACCCGGTAATTCCGGAGGCGGAATTCTGTAAGTCCCCATTCCCATGGAGTCCTATAGGACTCCATGGGGGTGGGGACAATGGAAACACTGGTTCCGTCTATGACAGAGCTGGTGTTTCCATTTCCGCCTGCAGGCGGGTGGTGTTCATCCCACCAGGTCTGACCTGGCGGGTTTAACACCACCCGCCTGCAGGACTCTTAATAAGCGGGTCCGGAGCAACAGTGGCAGTGCTTTTACTACCGCCACCGTTCTTTCCGGACCGGTAGGGTCGTAATGAGGCTTGATATTCATGAGGTGAAATAGGAGCACATGAGCATAACATCTTCACCTTGGCCACCCGCATCCAAGGGCAATCCATCTAAGGGGTGTTTTCTTTCCCCATGTTTCCCCGGTTTGCTCTGATCTGCCTGAACCCTTCCACGGCCATTAGGTATTTTCTATTTCTTTTTGCATTAGAGTGCACTATGCTTTGAAATCCCTATGCGTTTTGTAGTGACATCCCCTTTATATCGTCTATCGTCCCTCTATCCCAGTTCTCCACTCATCACGATCCTTGGTTCCTTCCTCTCTTTGATGTTGCAACTATGCTGACCTTACTTATCCCACTATCTCTATTGCTCCTTATCCTGTTATCTCCACTGGTCTGTGGAAGCCCGCTCCATCTGCAACAAACCACACAGTGTTTTTGATTAAAACGTTTGCCTTATTCTACAATTCCTTTCTTTAACTGAAACATGGCATAACCCCTCTAATACCTATTCCCTCGCATTTCTGTTCTCTGCATCTACCGAATGTTCTCACACTCCCCGACTTCACGGTAAAGGCGGCAGCGTTGGCATCCCTTACCACTCTTCCTGGTTACTTTACTATACCTAATTTTCCTTCATGTACCTCTTTTGAATACGATTTCTCCTCATTCTACAGACCTTTTTCTCTTGCTTTTTTTTTTTTAAACTTGTTTATTTTTGGTGAGCGCACAGGAAAACATTGCATTACAACAATTCGGTATTTGTTACATTTTAAGTCATTTTCATCATCCCCTAAATTTCCGCCACCCCCCCCAACTTCTGGCTGCCCTCTGGATCTTGCTCCTCTGCTGATTGAGCCAGGTCCCTGTCCTCTGCCGGTTGGGCATTCACCACCAAACGTGGTTTGTATGTTAGACCTGGGAAGCGCTGGTCATAGTCTATCACGGGTGACCAAATGTTTGTGAAGCAGTGGAGGTGGCCTCTGTTTGCCGCCATGGTCTTTTCCGCGATGAAGATGTCCCAAAGCTTCAACCACCACAGGATAATTAGGGGGCCCTCTGGGGATTTCCAAGTTCGAGCTACTGTGATTTTCGCGGCCAGGAGCAGTTGCGTTATGAGGGCCGCCTGCTTGCCAGATCTCGGATATATGCCTGGGACCGGGATCCCCAGTAGGATTGGTTCTGGTTCCAATGGTAACGTAGTCTGGGTGATGTCTGCTATGGTGGCTATACACTGGGACCAGAAGTTCGCCACTATCGGGCATGTCCACCACATGTGTAGGTAGGAGCCCATCATGCCGCATCGGCTCCAGCATAGCGGGTCCAGGGACTGATTGAAATGGTGTAGTCCAAGCGGTGGGTAATACCATCTTAGCAGGAGTTTATGCGCACATTCTCGGTTGGTAACACAGAAAGAGGACGAGTGAGTACGTGACCAGATGTCGGTCCAAGATTGGTCTTCAATCGGATGTTCTGTTAGACGATCCTCTGCACACCAGTTCGCTACACATCAGAACACTGCTCACATATCTCCACCATCCCCTCCCACGGTTCCAGGCTCAGGTGATTCGGTTAACCCAAAGAACCGGAAACCCCGTACCAGCTTTGGTGTACGGGCTCGATTACAGCCCTTTCTGCATTGGCAATTGCCTTGGAGAGCGTATGGCAGAAGGGGCGGTGTTACGTCACCACGTCGGTCACGTGATCCAGAGTCACGTGTCCTTGTTGGACGTCACATGATCCAGAGACGTCACATGACTCCCAGACACACAGTATAAAGGTCTGAGAGACAGAACACTCATTGCTTCTCAGCTGGCTTCAGACCCTGTTTGGCGTTACTACTTGCTCCTTGCTATCTTGATCACGGAACTCTACCTCGGACTCCCTCGGACACCCCTTTTGTACCTTTGCTTGGAACTGTTGACCTGTTGCCGGACTTTGGACTTCACCTCGACTTGCCTTTGGATCATCCCTGGTTACCTTGCTGAACTTCTACGCCCTTTCCCTTCTTGGGATTCAAGTCAAGCCCTCTCTCCTACAGGTGGCTATCCCTTCATCCACGCTAACCTGCGGTTCTACCATTCCAGGGACCGCCGCATCAACTGAGTCTCGAACCTCTCTACTAGGTTACCTGGGTTACCCTTACACCAGATAGGTAAGACATTTTAGATCCTTTTTGTTTATCTGACTGTGTTGTGATTGCCTGGTACTTAACCCCATTCCTTCTTGACAGCAGCATCGGTGTTCCAGAGGCTCAGTGGATCTGGGAAGACATCTCCCACCTATGGCCTCAAAGGTCGCACAGCGGGTCTCTATTAAGTTCCCCTGTGCGTCACTTGGGGACAGAGGACTCATCGGTCTACACGACACTCAAGTCAGAACAGACTGAGAAGCCGTATAGTCGTGTTTGACGATGCAGGGATCCACGGAAGAACCCATAGCTGCTTTAGTCCAGGCAATTACAATATTAAGGGCAGATATGGCAGCCGCGAACACAGTGATCCACCAAAGGTTGGATTCCATACAAAGTGTTCAGCATTCCCTTCCTGCAGACCCTGAGTTTGGGGATGCCAGCTCCTTCACTACACCCCCTCCCTTGGCCACTTCTACAGTCCCGACTCCAATGATCCTCCCATCTCCTTCCCCCCTGGCTGCTCCGGAACGCTATCAAGGTGACCCCAAGAAATTCAGAACCTTTGTTAATCAGTGCAAGTTACACTTCTTATGCAGACCTTTGGCTTTTCCTACTTCCACTACTAAAGCCGCCTTCGCCCTCTCCCATTTAGCCGGAACGGCTGCCGCTTGGGCTAATCCCCTGCTAGAGAATAACAGCCCAGTCCTTTACGACTTTGATTTGTTGGTTCTAGAAATGTCTCGAGTATTCGATACTCGACACAAGGCGCAGTCCAGGGATTTGGAGTTTTTGGAACTGACTCAGGGTAGAAGGACTTTGATAGAATACATCACCCGTTTCAATCAGCTAGTTGCAGAAACGTCATGGCCAGAAAACAAGCGGGCGGTGGTCTTTTATAAGGGGTTGAGTAACACCATGAAAGATGCTTTATCAGTGATCCCTTCTATGCCTACTCAATATCAGGAATTGGTTGATCTCGTCTTGCAGGTAGATGCACGACGATCAGAGCGTAGAGCTGAATTGGGGGTCTCTTCCCATCCTACTCTTGCTAGTACTCCTGCTTCCAGTACAGAAGAACCTATGCAAGTGGGAGGTTTACGTAGTCCTATTACCACATCAGAGAGGGAACGTAGAAGGGTGGACAATGCATGCTTTTATTGTGGCACCACTGGACATATTGTGAAAGAGTGTCCCCGACGTCCCAAGAAGAGCCAGGTTTTTCGGATGGCTCGACCTTAGATCCGGAGAACAGGTCGAGTGTCCCGTCATCATCTCCGGGTACCTCTCTTGCCTTTGCTCGTGTCCAACCCGTCTCTGTAAAGGCTACTCTATGTCCCTCTACAGGCCTTCTTCATGCAGTCAATATCATCATTGATTCAGGTGCCACTGGTAATTACATAGATATTGATTTGGCCCATTCCCTCAACCTACCTTTAGTGGTAAAAACACGACCGGAACATGTCCAAGCCGTAGACGGCTCTGCATTGGTTTCTGGTCCTGTTAGACACCAAACTGCACCCCTCTTGTTGAACATACAAGAAACACACACAGAAACCATATGTTTTGATTTAATTACCACACCCCAATTCGGTATCATACTAGGAATACCATGGTTACGTGAACATAACCCATTGATCAATTGGCAGTCAGGCACTGTACTCTTCGAGTCCGAAGTCTGTCAGAATTACTGTCTCCCGGTCCATCAAGCCTCTGACACACCTTCTCGGGCCTTAGGAGCATTAGCTCAACTCACTGTTGATGTTCCAGAGATCGTTCATTCGCATACTGTTGGGGGGTTGGTGTCTGGGATTCCGCCTGAGTACAATGCATTCGAATCGGTTTTCGATCGGGGCTCTTCCGAGGTACTTCCTCCACATAGACCATATGACTGCCCAATCGAAATACTTCCTGATTCCACTATCCCTTCGGGCAGGATCTATTCTTTGTCCCCTTCGGAGGAACAAGCATTGAAAGAGTATGTACAGAACGCCTTACGTTTAGGACACATCCGTCCCTCCACTTCACCAGCAGCAAGTCCCATATTCTTTGTACCCAAGAAGGAGGGGGATTTACGCCCTTGTGTGGATTATCGACGCCTTAACGCTATCACAAAAAAGGATAGATATCCAATCCCGTTAATCACCCCACTTCTGGACCATTTAACTCATGCTTCCGTTTTCACCAAGCTTGACCTACGTGGCGCATACAATTTAGTACGCGTTCGCGAGGGAGACGAGTGGAAAACGGCTTTCTGTACTCGTTACGGCTTGTACGAATATTTAGTCATGCCTTTTGGCCTATGTAATGCCCCAGCCACATTCCAACGATTCATGAATGACATATTCAGGGATATTCTGGACGTTTACATGGTTGTGTATTTGGACGACATCTTAATCTTTTCTCGTGATCTTGGTAACCATGTAAAACATGTTCGAGAAGTACTATCCCGTTTGAGAGAACATTCTTTATTTGCCAAACCTGAGAAATGTCAGTTCCATAAAACTTCTGTTGAGTTTCTGGGTTTCCATATCACCCCTGGGGCGTTGTCCATGAACGAATCCAAGGTCAAAGCAGTATTAGATTGGCCAGTACCTCAAACACTCAAGTCCTTGCAGGCCTTTTTGGGATTCGCCAACTTTTATAGACGTTTCATTTCTTCTTTTTCCACTATTGTTGCGCCGCTCACGGCTCTGACTAGTCCTCAGGTACCCTATCATTGGCACGGGGAACATCAGGAGGCTTTTGAGGCTCTGAAAACTGCTTTCACTACCGCACCGGTACTCCAGCACCCCAATCCTGATCTTCCGTTCATAGTAGAGGCAGACGCCTCTTCTTTTGCTCTTGGTGCGGTATTGTCACAAACGTGCCCCACAACAGGCAAATTACATCCAGTGGCATACCATTCCCGTAAGTTCTCCAGTACTGAGACTCATTACACTGTTACGGAGAAAGAACTCTTGGCTGTCATGGATGCCTTTCGTGTTTGGCGCCATCATCTTCTGGGGGCCAAACATCCCATCACGGTTTACTCAGATCACCGGAATTTACAGGATCTGGCCTCATTGAAGTGCATTAATAGCAGACAGGTCCGATGGCATCTTTTCTTTTCCTCTTTTGATTTTCGTATTATGCATCGTCCTGGCAATGCACATGGAAAAGCAGACGCCTTGTCACGTTCCCCAGGGGGGGTCGTGTTGCCAACCTTTCCTGACACTGTTCTCGGAAAGAGTCATGTGATTTGTCTTTGTACACCTTCATTGTCGTTGTTAGACTCGGTCCGATCTTGGACTAGCAATCACTCCGACCAGTTGCGAGAATGGGACCCCGTGTTTTCTGATGGGTTGCCTTTCGTACATGAACGTCTATTCCTTCCCACACCTGACACTCGTAATCTGGCCCTAGAGTGGTCTCATGATGCCCCTTTTAATGCCCATCCCGGTCAAGAG
The DNA here is from genome assembly GCF_040938575.1 of Ambystoma mexicanum. NCBI lineage: Eukaryota > Metazoa > Chordata > Amphibia > Caudata > Ambystomatidae > Ambystoma > Ambystoma mexicanum. The sequence goes on from NC_090922.1 coordinate 130,734,950, forward strand.
CGCACTTTAGATCTTCTCAAGCGCTGGTGTTGGTGGCCCTCTATGAGGCGCGATGTAGACTGCTGTCAATTCATGTGCAGTGTGTGCTCAGGCTAAGCATCGGAGAGGCCGACCGGTTGGGTTGCTACTTCCGCTTCCAGTTCCTCCCAGGCCTTGGCATACACTGACTATGGATTTCGTTACCGATCTCCCCAAATCACGAGGCTTTGACTCCATCTGGGTAGTGGTGGACACGTTTACAAAAATGCCTCGTTTTGTCCCTTGTAAAGGTATTCCTTCGGCCCCGGTCTTGGCGGACTTATTTTTTGAACATGTGTTCATGTTATTCGGCCTCCCTTCGGTCATTATATCCGATCGAGGATCACAGTTCACCTCTCGGTTTTGGAGGTCGTTGACTAAATTGTTGGGCATTGATACCAGGTATTCTTCGGCATATCATCCTGAGACCGATGGGCAGACCGAAAGGACGAATCAATCTATGGAGCAGTATCTTCGCTGCCTTATATTGCAACATCAGACCTCCTGGTTGGCCGCTTTGCGGCTTGCTGAGTTCGCGTACAATAACGCGGCTCATTCAGCTACAGGTTATTCTCCTTTCTACGCCCTCTACGGCCAACATCCCAAGGTCTTGCCAGTCCCTGATGCTTTTAGTTCTTCGAATCCTGCGGCCACGACGTGTCTTAGGGATCTGTCTGCTGTACATGCTAGTACTGTGGTGCATCTCACGGAAGCGAAGACTGCCATGAAGGCCCGTGTGGATGGCAAACGTCTGGCTGCTCCCCCTCTGGTGGTGGGTTCTAGGGTCTGGTTGTCTTCACGTCACCTTCGCCTAGTGGGTTGCCGGAAACTGCTACCTCGTTTTGTCGGCCCGTATGTAGTCTCACAGGTGGTGAATCCGGTGGCTTTTCGTCTGGTGCTCCCTAGTTCTTGGCGTATCCATCCTGTCTTCCATGTGTCCCTCCTCAAGCCTTGCCCCGATTCTGTCCGCCTTCGTACCCCTGTTGCACCGGTGTCCCTGTCCTCTCCTGATGTCTTTGAGGTGTCGGCCATTTTAGGGTCCCGATGGTTTAGGGGTAGGCTCCAATATCTGGTGGATTGGAAGGGTTACGGCCCGGAGGAGCGTTCATGGGTTTCCGCCTTGGACCTGAACGCCCCTCGGCTGGTGACCCGCTTCCATAAGGATCATCCGTCCAGCCCACGGGGTCGTGGGCCGTTGGGGGGGGGCTATGTTAGACGATCCTCTGCACACCAGTTCGCTACACATCAGAACACTGCTCACATATCTCCACCATCCCCTCCCACGGTTCCAGGCTCAGGTGATTCGGTTAACCCAAAGAACCGGAAACCCCGTACCAGCTTTGGTGTACGGGCTCGATTGCAGCCCTTTCTGCATTGGCAATTGCCTTGGAGAGCGTATGGCAGAAGGGGCGGTGTTACGTCACCACGTCGGTCACGTGATCCAGAGTCACGTGTCCTTGTTGGACGTCACATGATCCAGAGACGTCACATGACTCCCAGACACACAGTATAAAGGTCTGAGAGACAGAACACTCATTGCTTCTCAGCTGGCTTCAGACCCTGTTTGGCGTTACTACTTGCTCCTTGCTATCTTGATCACGGAACTCTACCTCGGACTCCCTCGGACACCCCTTTTGTACCTTTGCTTGGAACTGTTGACCTGTTGCCGGACTTTGGACTTCACCTCGACTTGCCTTTGGATCATCCCTGGTTACCTTGCTGAACTTCTACGCCCTTTCCCTTCTTGGGATTCAAGTCAAGCCCTCTCTCCTACAGGTGGCTATCCCTTCATCCACGCTAACCTGCGGTTCTACCATTCCAGGGACCGCCGCATCAACTGAGTCTCGAACCTCTCTACTAGGTTACCTGGGTTACCCTTACACCAGATAGGTAAGACATTTTAGATCCTTTTTGTTTATCTGACTGTGTTGTGATTGCCTGGTACTTAACCCCATTCCTTCTTGACAGCAGCATCGGTGTTCCAGAGGCTCCGTGGATCTGGGAAGACATCTCCCACCTGTGGCCTCAAAGGTCGCACAGCGGGTCTCTATTAAGTTCCCCTGTGCATCACTTGGGGACAGAGGACTCATCGGTCTACACGACACTCAAGTCAGAACATGTTCTAGGCCTATTTCCCACTGTGACATATAAGTTGCTTTAGCTGTAAGCAAATTTGTCAGCAATAGTTTGTATAGCGTTGAAATTCGCCCTCGGCTTTGTGGATCTGCGGCTGTTAACTCAAGGGAATCTAGTTCTCGTGTGGCTGCCATGGGGGTCTGGGTATGCGAGCACCAATGTCTGATTTGGATATAAAAGAACCTGTCAGTCTCCGCAAGGCCAAAGACGCTTTTACATTGGACGAACGTCAGCGGCTGAGTGCCTTCGAATAGCTGATTTAGGGAGCTGAGGCCCCCGGCGATCCAGTTTTTAAAATTCGAGGGACAGATCCCGGGTGAGAAGGCCGGGTTGTGGAACAGTGGGGCGGCTGGGCTTAGGTCTCTCGGGATGCCTCTGGATTTGCGTGCCCAGTCCCATGCCTTTAGTGTCTGTTTGGTCAATGATAAGATGGATGGCCATGTCCGCCGCAGTGAGGCTGGCAGGCGTAAAAGAAAGCGGAGAGGGAGAGGTAATCGAGATTGTTCTATGTCCATCCAGTTGGGACACCCTGATGCGATGGTCCAGGCTCGAGTGTGGGCTATCTGCGCGCCATCTGATATCTTTGGAGGTCGGGGACCCCGAGGCCTCCCTGGTTTGGGGTACACAGCATGGTTTTCTGTGGGATACGTGACTTTTTCCCCTTCCAAATGAAGCTGAATATCTTCCTCTGAAGCGGAAGGCAGTTGATTATGGTAGGGAGGGCGGAGCAGGCGTAGAGGAATCGTGGTAAGAGGTTCATTTTACAGGCCGCAATGTGACCTATTAACGATATTTCCTGTGAGAGCCAGCAATCCAGGTCTTTTTCCAAGGTCTTGAATAGAGTCGGGAAATGTATCCGGTAGGTATCTTCGGGGCTGGTGGGAATCTGGACCCCAAGGTAGGGGATAGACTTTTCGCTTAATGGGATCGAGCAATGGGATCTAAAGGACTCCTTGTCTCCCCGTTCCGGGCCTATTCCCAAGGCTGTTGATTTTGAAAAATTGATGGAAAATCCCGAGACCTTTCCAAATCTGTGGATTTCTGCTAGGGCGGCCCTCAGTGACTGGGAGGTGTCTGTTATGGTCAGCATCACGTCATCCGCGTATAGCGCGATCTTATGTTGGGAAGGGCCTACTTGGAGGCCTTTAATTCTGGCGCTGAGGCGGATCCTTTGGGCTAGGGGTTCCATTTCAGGGCAAAGAGAAGAGGGGAGAGAGGACACCCCTGCCTAGTGCCGCAAGTTATGGGGATTGGGCTGGATAGTAGGCCGTTCACCCGGAGGAGGGTATTCGGAGCTTGGTAATTCGCTAGGACGAGCTTCAAGAAGGAGGGTCCAAGATGGAAGGATTCTAGGGTGAGACTGAGGAACGACCAGTCTACTTTATCAAAGGCCTTGGTTGCATCTAAGGCCAGCAGGGCTAGCTTTCGCGAGTCTCGCTTAGCTATCTCAATCAGATTGAGGACCCTACGTGTGTTGTCTGTGGTTGCTCTATTCATTATAAATCCTGTCTGGTCTGGATCCACAATGTCCGGAAGTATTTTCGCTAGCGGTTCGCCAAGACCTTCGAATAAATGTTCGCGTCTAGGTTTAACAGAGAGATGGGTCTGTATGCTCCGATATCTCTGGGGTCTTTTCCTGGTTTGAGAGCTAGAACCGTGATTGATTCTTGCATCGACAGAGTAATCGATCCTGAGATGGCGAAGGAATTAAAGAGCGTTGTCATGGGGGCCAGCAGCTGGGGCCGAAAGAGTTTGAAAAATCGAGGTGAGAACCCATCTGGTCCCGCAGCTCTTGCTTTCAGGCTTTTAATGGCCGCGTCGACTTCTTCGCTGGTAATCGGGGCTTCCAACTCTTCCCTTCTTGTGGTTGTGATGTGAGGCAAGGCGGCTTCCTGCAGGTAGCTATGCTATTCTTCAGTGCATCTCGGGGTTGGCAACATTGTGTCTGTGAGGTGGGCCTCTGCAATCCGCAGTTTATCACGATCAGCGAACTGCACTGTACCCTGGGGATCCCGCAGGCCTATAATTGTGTTCCTCTTCTTGACTCTCGCTAATTTTTCCACCAGGAATTTATTTGCTTTATTACCTCTGGCGTAGTAGCTTTGTTTTGTTTTGGCTAGGAGCTGGGCTGTATCCTCTGCATAGTGGGCCTCCAGCTTCTTCCGGGCTGCCTGCAAGGCTCAGTAGGTTCTCGGGGACCAGTTTCTGGCTTTACATACTGTCTCCGCCTCCTGCACCTTGTCCTCCAGGTTGCGGCGGATCTGTTGCTTTTGTTTGTGGTAGGCTGCTCCTCGGGAGATTAACACCCCTCTCACCACCGCCTTCATTGCTTCCCATGTGTTCGCCGGGGAGGTATCTTCATTCTTATTTTCTTCAAAGAACTCCTTTATTGCTGTAGCCACCACGTCTCTTGTTGACATATCTCCTAGGATTGGGTCATAAAGGGACCATCTGCATCGCGGGCCGGGTCAGGGTCATGGGCTCTGAGCGTTAAGGTAATTGGGGCGTGATCTGAGAGAATTCTAGGCCCGATGAGGACTTAGTCGGTAAATGCTAAGACCTGCAGGGAGGTCAGAAAGAGGTTGATGCGAGAATACGTTCTATGTACGTAAAAGTAGAACGAGTAATCCCGAACCTCAGGATGGAGGACTCTCCAGGTATCCACCACGTCCAAAGTTCTGAAGTTTGAGTAATGCTGTCGCCAAGTCTCTACGAGTAGGAGGATGCGACCTGTCTGTCAATGGGTCAGGAACTCCGTTCAAATCTCCCCCGATAATAGTTTGGCCCTCAGCAAATGGTGGGAGGGCACTTTCTAGGGCTGATTAGAATTCCTCTTGCTCCTCATTAGGAGCGTACACCGAGATCAGCATGTAAAGTTGGCCGAAGATTCGGCATTTTATCGCTACGAAGCGGCCATCTGGGCAGAGCAACGAGTCCAGGACTAGCGGTCTGAGGCCCTTGGCAAACAGGATCGCTGTACCACCCTTCTTTGTTCCATTCGACGCCAGAAATTGTAGCGGAAATTGCTGGTCACGGAGCTGGGTGAAGTCGGCTGGGGTCAGATGCTTGTCCTGGAGGAAGACTATGGAGGCCTTGTCGTTCTGTAAGCGCCTTAGTATCGCTTTCCTCTTCTGTGGGGCGTTGAGGCCCCTGACGTATCAGGAATTTCAGTTTCTGGTGTGGAGGTGGAGTCTCCTGGGTGTCCTCAGGTGGGGGAAGCTGATCTGAGCGGGGAGGATCGAGGTTCTCAGCCATCATCTAGAGACTTAAATTCGGCATGGTTTTCCTGCGGCTGGATTTTCTTTCCTTCAATGGGAGGGTAAACTTTTAGTTGAGAGGGTGGCCGGAATTTCCAATGCGGTCCCTCCCATGGCCAACTGGGCCATAACTGTCCTCCCAGCCAACGGTGCTAGGATCAAACCACATAGTTGGGTTTGTCTCCAAGGGTGGGTTGATGACATACTCCTTGGAGTGGGGTATGGGCCGGTCGGGGGCCGCGGCATCACTGGTTTCTTCTTTAGTTATAGGATCGGTCATTTCGCGATCGTCAGTCATGGCAGAGTTATCTAACCTTCCGGCGTCTCTGTTCTTTAGACCAGGACTGCTGCTGCTGTCTCTGAGGCTGCTGCTCCGACTCTCCTGGCGTACGGAGTGGACAATGGGCAAGCGAGGTCTCTGGAGGGTTCGGGCGTAGGATGGACTCTGCGTCCTCTAGATGGCTTATTTTGCGCTGGGTTCCCTGGAACGTGAATTGAAGTGTGGAGGGGAACAACCATCGGTAGCGTATCTGCTGGTTCTGCAGGAATAGAGTTAGGGGTTTAAGGGCTCTTTTCTGCAGGGTTATCAGTGAGAGGGCTTGGAATATCTGGAGCTGGGTACTCATGAACGAGAGCTCGTCCTTGGTGCGGCTTATAGCCGAGATGGCCTCTTTCATAGCATAGAAATGGACTCTGGTGATTACATCCGGGGGAGCGTCCGAGTCCACTCCTCGTCTTGGGCGCAGTCTATGAGTGCGGTCCAAGATGAGTTGGGCTTTGTCCATGTTTGGGAAGAGCGCTTGGAAGAAATTGCCTATATATTCTGGCAGCTCTTTGTCTTGGATCTTTGATGGGACCCCTCGGATACGCAGGTTATTTCTTCGAGCCCTGTTTTCTAAGACCTCCTGCTTAAACTCGAGCACTTCATTCCTATTCTGCAACGCTTGGGTCTCGCGTCTCATATCTATTAGTGTGGCGTCGTGACTCTGGGTCAGATCCTCAACCTCCCCCAGCCTTTGCTCTGCCTCTGTGAGTCGTTGATCTGTCTGTTCCATCTGCGTGGACAGCTCCGTCATGCAGGACCGAAACTCCACTTTGATGTCCCGCATGAAGACCTGGATGTCTTCTTTAGTGGCCAGTTTTCCCTGCTCCTTGGGGGTCTTCTGTGGGGTTAGTTTCGGGGAGGGGGCTGATTTCTTCCTCTTGTCCGCTGCTAGCAGCATGGTAGAGATGTCTGAGGATTTGGTTGCTTTAGCCAGCTTTGTCATCCTGTGGGGCTTATGATTCCGAACTTTCTGGGACTGTTATGCTTGAATTGCAGAGGTCAGCTGGATTCTAGGGATCTCCTTATTTGGCAGAGGCTCCCAGGTTGTCCAGTGGCGATAAACTGTGGTCCCAAGGGGAATTTGGAGTGCCAATCACTGGGCCTCAGTCACGATGAAGAGGAGGGGGTCGAATCCCTTATGAAGCCATTTGGGATCCGATGACGGGGGAGAGGGGGATCTCTCCTGCTGTGGAGATAGAGACCCAGAACCACCCGGGGGATCTTGGAGATCACTGGGCAGGGGCGCCCCAGGAAGCAACTGGGTAGTGGGGCGCGGTGGGGCCCTTAATCCCAGGCTCTTGTGGCATCGATGTCAAAGTTGTGCTGGAGTCGCTGTGTCGCCAGCGCCGTATCTTGGGGTGGCAGAATAGTATCAGGAAGACGGGAGTTTGTTGTCGGGCTCCAGAGGGGGATGCCAGGGGATGCCGCTGCTGGTGGCAGGCCTCAGGCTGTGCTTAAACTAGGGGAAAATGGGCTGGGGCGCCCCTGGAAGTTGGGGTGGGGGGAGCCTAAGAGATGCACAGCCCGAGCGGCAATAGAGCCGTCAGACCCTCTGAGTAGCAGCGGGTTGCTAGCACCTCCCAGGGCCCCGTTGCAGCGTGCTCACCTTTTCCGAGCCCGAAAGACTTCAGCCGCCGCCTTCGGATGTCTCAGGGGAGTCAGATTGCAGCTGGTTACTGGGGGCTACCTCGTCCGTCTCCGGAGAGCAATATGAAGCCCAGGCTCGGGAGCTCCTGCTCGACCGGCGCCTCGGGCAATCGTTCCTGCGCAGCTCAGACAACGAGCCGGTTGGTCTTCCTTGTGGCGCCGCTGGTGCCGTCGGTGTTCCCAAGGCTCCGCATCCGCATCTGAGTCTGGGCAGGGACTCTCCTCATCGTGCTTCTCGTCTGGGCGAGAAGCCCGTCCCGTCCGCCATCTTGGAAGTGCCAGGCGGAGTCTAGGCTCGCGTGAGGGACCAGGCGATTTCAAGGCCAATTATGGGATTAGCGGAGCCTTACTGGGCAGCATTAAGTGCTCCTGGTCTTCCGGTTGCCATAAATCTGACGGTCGCATTGATCCGATCAGAAACGATTAAATTATAGCTCTTTGCCACGGGTTCCGGACAGAGGCCATCAGGGAAGCCGCTGCATCGCTGGTGTTCCTGGCCACGCCCTTTCTCTTGCTTTTCTTGTTATTTATCGACCTCTTGGTCCACCATCTAGATTTTATGATCTGGACTCTCTGCACTCCTTCCTTTCACCATCTTATATCTTCCTTCTGAACAGCGACTTTAATCTCCATCTTTCCACTACTCGCTCTTCCTCCCCTTTCCTACCTCTCCTTGACTCTTTTACTGTTACTCACCTTCATTGTCCCCCTTCTCACTTCCTCTCAATCTCATCTTCTCTTCCATACTGCTCATTGTCATTGTGTGTTCACACCTAATCTACTCCTCTGACCACTTCCTTCTTTATTTCTCTTCCACACTTCCCCCCTCCACCCTCTTTCTCATGTTATTGTCATAACCTACGCACTTTCTCTCCTAATTGCCACACTTAGAGTTGTGAACATTAGCCTGCATCTCATCTAAACAGGATGTTAAAATCTCAGAAAGTATCACACTTGGATAGAAGAAAAAATATGATCAGTAACTTCAACTTAGAAATTGCTCCTGCAGCATTGGCTCATAAACCCACGAAAAAAACACTCCCAACCCATATCATTACGCTTACTCTCTACTCTACACCATCACTCAATTACAATGCAGCTATATCCCTGATCAATTCGGCCTAGCTTTTCACATACAAACATTACCCCATGAACACTTCACCACGCTAATAAAACGCAGCTATCCCATGACGTTCTGCCTAGCTGCTCACATAAGCGTCCTACAGGCCTAACACAGCCAGAACCCAGTCTGGGTGTCCACCCACCAGACTGCACACTGATATCTTTTCCACCTAATGCTAGGATGCAGCTACCATCTGGCAATTATATCAGCTGCACACGTAACTGGTACACCTGCGCACCCTACGACACTTTCTCTCTCTACTAACCTGGACTGCGGTCCCCGAGGGCGCTCAACCTACCAGCGCTTTGAGATCATGCCAATGATATATAAGAGCGCTATATAAATGCCAAATAACCTAACATTACTTCTGAAAAAATCCCACAGTTAACCTCCCCAGCTACAACATGGGATGCCATGAAGGCGGTCATCAGAGGGATCCTGATAGCACACACGGCAGCATACCACAAACGGAAAAAGCAGTCCAGATCCCTCCTGGAACAAGAGATATTAGATATTGAAGGCAAATACAAAAAACGGTGGTCCCCTAAGGTCCATACAGCCCTCCGTGTAGCCCGTAATAAGCTAGAGGGCTATATGCAGAGTAAACAGCGCAAACCCTGCTGTCAGTGAAACAGGGATACTATGCCAAAAGTAACAAGGCTGATCGTCTCCTGGCAAAGAAATTAGCAAAAACCAGAAAACGTAACTTTATCATAGGCCCCCAAGACCAGCATGGGGCAACACATTATGGAGAACAGGGCAAGCTGCAGCTAGCACAGGCTCACTTACTTGAGACTATGGCCCGTACGGGTAGATCGATGGCGGCTCAGACAATATATTGCGGAAGCAGCTCTGCCCCAGTTAGCCCGAGAAGAAATGGAGGCCCTAGAAGCACCAATCCAGCAGGAGGAAGTGGAGGCAGTAATCAACTCCTTGAAAGCCCGAGCTCCAGGCCCAGACGGTTTTCCCCACAAATTTTACAAACATTTTTGTGCTCAGCTGCTTGTGCCCTCGACGTCCCTCTTCAACTCGTTCAGAGAAGTGGGAAGCGTAACTCCCTCAATGCAAAGCTCTACCACTATACTTGTACTCAAGCCTGGTAAAGACCCTAATGATTGTGCCTCATATACTCATATAGGCCTATCAGGCTTTTGAATATTGATGCCATCATCTACTCGAAAGTGTTGGCGAATCGCCTAGCCCTGCTCCTGCTGGGACTGATTGATCCCGACCAGACAGGTTTTATTCAGGGTAGGATAACGGGGGATAACATTAGACAGGCGGTGAACCTAATTGAATCCAATGCAGAGAGAAATGGGAAACTGGCCCTCTTAGCTCTAGGCGCGACAAAGGCGTTTGACAATGTGGACTGGTCCTTCATGCACATGACACTGGAAACATTGCTATTGGTCCCCAATTTAGGAAATCGATAGCCACTTATCACTTCTCCCCGAACACCTCACTCCAAGTCAACCCGGGAACGCTCACCCCTAATCCCCCTGATATGTGGCACACGGCAGGGATGCCCCCTTTCTCCCCTCCTGTTTGCTCTCATTATGGAGCCAACGGCCCAGCACATGCGTAAAAATAACGCGACAGGGGCTGGAGATACAGGGCTCTCCCATAAGGTATCCCTATACACTGATGATGTTTTTTTATCCATAACCAATGTCACCTCTTCCATGCAGGAGGCCCTGCAGGAACTTCAAGCTTTTGGTCAGGTAGCTGGTTTCGAGATTAATTTTGGGAAGTCAGTGGCTCTGGAGGTGGGTCTCTCGCTTCAGGATATCATCTCCCTCCAAACTATCTGCCCGATTCGCTGGGATACTACCTCCATCGTATATTTAGGGTAGGGGTTCAGCTCACGGCATCCACAAAAGACCTTTATGGGGCCACCCGTCCCCCCCCCCCCAGTTAAGACCATGGAACAGGACCTAGAGAGATGGGCATGGCAGGAAATCTCGTGGATGGGCAGGATCACGGTAGTTAAAATGAATCTCCTCCCTTGGCTATTATACTGTTGTGCATCCCTCCCTGTCCCCCCTAGTCTTGAAATCCATATTAGAAAGACTTCAACGTAAACTTTTGGGCTTCATATGGCGGGGTAAAAAATCTAGAATCCCCAAGAGGGTGATGATGGGGGGGGGGGCCGTACTGGGGGGGTTTGGGGGTTCCCAATTTACTGACTTACTCGGAGGCGGCCCAGCTCTCCCACCTATCTGGATGGATGACTGGTGTTCCCGCAACCAGGTGGATGGAGATTGAGCAATCCAAATGCCCTCTTCCCCTCCGCTTCTTACCTTTCACTCCCTATACGTTACGCAAGCAATGGCCACATTTCCTCCAGTCGACAAAAACTACCCTAAAGGTATGGGATGAGGTATTAAGGAGGGAAAAGATCACTAGAGGGACTGGGCCACTCTCCCCGGTCCTTGGTAACCCCGCCTTTATTCTGGGCATGCATCTGCCGCCGCTTGGACTGCATGTCCCGTTGGGAAATGGATTTAGGCCACCAACTGGATGATGTGGCCTGGTCATGATTTGGGCCAAAGCCCGTACCTCATCCAGGTGCGTGACAAACAATGAGTGCGTGTTTAAATTACTGTTCCTTTGGTTCTACCCTCCGGCACAGATTCACCATTTCGAGGCGGTAATAACCCCTACCTGTTGGCAGAACTGTGGATCTCACAGTTCTTATTTCCATATGTGTTAGGACTGCCCCCTGATACGATCCTTCTGGGAGAACATTGTGCAACTCATACATGAGATCACTGGTAGCCAACTCCCTTTATGCCTGAAAACCTTGCTTTTAGGAGCTGCATGTGAAGGGGTATACCCAAGGTCGGGGGCCCGAGCAAAGCTGCTCACCCACTTGCTGCTGGCAGCACGTATTACCACCGCCCGGTGTTGAAAACAGCAAAGGCCCAAATCTGGGGCGCTGGTGGATCAAGGTCTGGAATATTCTGGTAGCGGAGAGGGTGTTGGTCGCAAAAGAGGGAAAGCTGCACCAGTTTCAAGCATTCTGGCCACCCCAGCTGGACTATGATCTTAAATTTCCAGCTCTGATGTTCAAGCCACGTTTGGCAAGACTATATTTGCACCCGGGTGAAAGGGTTTAAGGGGTGCGAACTGTTTTGCGCTACATGAGTAAATGACCACAGAGGCGAAATGCGGGGAGGAAAACGAGAGGAATGAAGTTCCCAGTCATGTGCGGGAGTCAAGAGTGGTCGCTAACTGTTTATCATGCTGTACATATGCAGAGGTTGTTGTTTTGTCCATTGTAAAGGTCGTTGCTCCAGCCATGGAACTAATACAAATATATATATTTTTTTTAAGTGGCGAAGGAACCATTTAGAGTAAAGCCGAGACCAATCTTCCCTCAGTAAATGCGTCTCTTGTAACAAGACATCGACTTTAAATTCCACTAATTTAGCTAGGTCACTCTTCCTCTTTCTGGGGGAGTTAAGTCCTGGCACATTTAGTGAGACCACTTTAAGATTACCCATTTATACAGGAGCCCTGAAGTATTTCAAACCCAACCGCATTCCACCATAATTCCAGGTCATGGGACTACCCCCCTCCTTTGCAAGCCACGCCAGCGAATTAACAAGCCGAACAAAGTCGGGCCACAAGAAAAAAAAAAGAACAGTGCCTTCATAATCAAACACAAAAACCAGACGTGAAAAACAAGAGACTTTATCCCGTCTGGGATGTTCAATGGGTAAGAATGAACCCAAGAAAGGGGGCAGGTACACCAGTTTCCCTGCCCATATATACGTGAATGCATAACATTAAGCAGCTTCATGAATGGTCCCAAATAAACTAGCCAAGATGCAACAGCAGCAGAACCCCCCCCTCCAGCGAAGCACCCCAGAGGAGCAGTGATAAGATTAGAGAGAATGCATTCCATCGCATACAGTCATGTCGGATGCCCTCCCAACCTCTGAGTCCACCCTTCTTACTCTTACGTCCCGTCCCCTTTCCTCCATACTGCATGGGAGTCCCTTCCTAGGGACAGGAGACGGAACCTTTTTCACCAGAAAAACCTTCTTCCCCTTTAAATTTAGAAGCGTGCGGCAGTGTGGCCCTAGGAACATGCGCTACCCTGACTCACCCCACCAGCGCCACACCTCAGTCCCCTTTTCCGTGTCGACGGGAACGGGCCAATTTCACCAGTGCTCCTGGGTTTGGCTTCGGCCATGTAATACCACACGCTCTTCCCCGGATTCTTCTTCTGTCTTTTTATCTTCTTTTTTGTCATTCAGGTACTCTGTCCTCCGGCGTCACGCTCCTCTCTGGTGCATGTCGACTTCAGCGGGCTTCAGCAGGTGTCCAGCCTGTGAGTGGCTCTTCCCTACGTCCGACCAACACGCTCTTTGCCTCCGCTGCCTTGGCCCCCGCTGCCTTGGCCCCGATCACGGCTGGGAAGGTTGTACCGCGTGCGACGCACTGACCCCACGTGCACTAAAGAACAGGCTAGCTAGGTGGAGGGAGCTCTTCGAAAGATCGCCTCCAGAGGACTTGAATATCTTCGTCAAACAGAGATCGAGGCCCAAGGAAGGGCTGCTGTTTTCCATCGCACCCCGTAAGGGCGACTCCTTCCTGAGGAAACGCCCAATCGGGAGGAACCTCTCGGGTTCTGGTACCAGCACGTGCACCAAGGCTAGTCCAGCTACCGGCCTCACAACCGAGGGGTCGTCGGATCCTTCTGGAATCTGTGCTGAGGGACTAAAAGGTTCTTTTACCGGGTGTATACCCAAGGGGCAACGCCCTAGTACCGGCTCAATGTCCAAGGGGTTCCTGCACGCAGCACTACCGGCGACAATGCCGAAGGCAGTAGACCTTCCAAGCCTAGACCTGAGGGGTAGGGTAGGGCTCATGCTCCACCACCAAGAGTCTTGGAGGAGGCTGGGGCCAGGGAGCCATGCACCACGACTTTGGCACGTGGCACGCAGCTCGACAAAATGTCTGCTGCGCAAGACAACATGGCCGCTCGTCCGATGCCATTCCTAGGAACAGAGCAGGCGGGTGAACGAGTTTCAAGGTGGGACTGGTGTCAACCGGGTATGTGGCCTACAGTTTATCCATCAGAAGCGCAGGGCAGGTTTACCCTGCAACCCAGGCAGAGTGCGCTCCGGCCACAGCAGCCGCTAGCCACTCCATCAATATCTCCTTCCACCTCCTTTGCCTCCGAAGACAGGTTCTTCGAAAGGTTGTTGGCGCTGATGCAAACCCCCCAGATGGGGGCCATCTTGCGGGATGCAGTCAGGGACTTGCTCCCTCCGGTCACTCCACTGGCACCCATAGTCATTTCTCCCTTGGCTCCGGCACCACAGGCTCCAGCTCAGCCCCCGCTGGCCCTGCCGGCTCCTTCGATTCCGGCTCCCCTGCCTCCCACAGTACAGGCGGTTCCACACCAGCCTCCGGCTCCAGTCTCCACACCGCAGCCCACGGCGCCCAGCACCCCTCCACCTGCTCCGGACCAGCCGGACACACTGGTAGACACAGATGAGGAGGAGGACCCTGACACGCCGTCGTCAGCAAACGCCTTTCATGACTGGCTTGCAGGTCTGGCGGATTATCTGGGCCTTCCTCAACCTGAGGTTGAGCAGCCCGAGTAGGGGGGTCTTAGCAGAAGTCCTCAACCTACGACCCCTACCAAAACGCGTATCCCAATGCAGAAGGATGTTGTTGCCTTGGCCAAGAAGGGGTGGCTCAAGCCACACTCGGCCCAACCTGTCAATTGGCGCCTCGATGCCAAGTATAGACAGATGGAGGAGTATCCACTCTTGCTGTCGGCGCACCCTCAACGCACTCTTCGGTAATTGCTGCGGCGTCACTTTACTCTAACCCTCGGGCGTCTTCGGCCACCTGGTCCTCTGCGCTGCTAGGTAAGGAGGAAGAGATCTTGGAGGCGTACAGGGAAGAAGCTGTACTCCAACGCTTACCTGCTCCTGCGTCAAGCCAAAGCGGATGCCATGCTGGCAGTCGCTAACCAGAGGCTTTGGCAGGAAATGGTGGACTTCCTTCCAGAACTTCCGCTGCAGAGCCAGGCACGCTTCAAATCGGGTCTCGGAGAAGCCAAGCTGGTAACGCAGGACATCATGGAGTACACTGTGGCTCACATCGATACCTCTGGCTAGTCCATCTGCATCAGCACAGACGTGAGACATGGCCTGGGTTCGGGCTACTAAATTTAACACCGATGCCCAGGAACGCATATTGGACCTTCCGTTCAAGGGTAGCTACCTCTTCCACTCTACCACTGACAAGGAATTGGATTAAAAGAACATCTCATAAACTGCCAAGTCTTTATCCTAACAAAGGTCATGCCCAAGACGTACACCCAGTCGCAGCAACGCTCCGACAGGGGGCGGTCGTTCAGCAGTTTCCAGGGCTTCCAGGAACGGAGGTCGAGGCAGCCGGACCGCTCGCCCAGTCATCACCACCTCAAACAACAAAAAGGATGGGGGCAAGGGCTTCTTCCGGCCCCCCTCCTCAGTAGCAGCCTCAGAAACAAAGAAAGCATGACACGTCCCTTCGGGTCCACGTGTCTCCAGTGGGGGGCAGGCTTGCCTTCCACGTGCAATTTTGGCGCCAGAACTTTGTGGACCCCTGGATCCTCTCTGTAGTATCCTCGGGGTACCGCCTACCTGTCCCCCCTCCTCCTCCTCCTCCTCCTTCCTCCCCTCCCACAGATTGGGACGGCAACTCTGTTGCCAGAGATCCAGTTGCTCATCGAGAGCCAGGCTGTGGAAGAAGTCCCAGCCTCCCAGAGAGGATTGGGCTTTTATTCCAGGATTTTCGCCATACAAAAGAAGAACCAGGCTGGCCTGAGAGTTGTGTTGGGCCTATCCACCCTCAACCTCCCCCTCCCTCTTCAGAACTTCAAGTTGGTTATGCCAGCACTCATTGCGGGACACTGGACAAGGGAGACTGGATGTACTGGAAGTACGCATATCTACATGTCCCGATTTGGTAACCTCATTGCTCCTCCTGTACTTCAGGATCAAGGGCTGCCATTTCCAGTACAAGGTGCTACCCTTTGGCCTCAACTCAGCCCCCAGGGTATTCACCAGACTCATGAATGCGGGGGCAGGCCTCCTCGGGGACCATGGCCACCACGTCTACCCGTACTTGGACTGGCTCGTCAGGGCGAGATCTCCAGAGGCAGTTATCCACACTTCCTCCGCACTTATGAACACACTCCACAACCTGGGATTTACCATCAACCTCAAGAAGTCTCAGCTGCAGCCCACACAGAACCTCACCTTCCTGGGCCTCATCTGGGATACAAGCTCCGAGAGGGTCTTTCCCTCGGGGGACAAGATTGCGGCCATCAAGAGGGCCACTACGCACTTCCTTACCAAATCGGTGATCTCTGCCTGGTGGTACCAGCACTCACTGGGTATCATGGCAGCGGTCCTTCTGGCTGTGCCCCACACAAGACTCAGGATGAGTAGATTACAGCTGCACTTCGCAGCCTCATGGAATCAGGAGAGGGGCTCCCAAGCAGAGCTGATCAGCCTACCTCCTTCTCTCCATTCGGATCTCACTTGGTGTTCCAGGGACTGCAACCTGCTGACGGGCAAGCCCTTCCAGCAGCCGTCTCTGCAGGTTACCATCACTACGGACACCTCCCTAGAGGGCTGGGAAGCCCCTCTGGACAGCCACAGAGTCTGGACCCGACAGGAGCAGGAGTCACACATCAACTGGCTGGAACCCGGGGCATCTGGCTAGCTCTCTGAGCTTTCCTTCCGCTCATTGGGGGCAAGTCCATCATTATCCAGACCGACAACTCCACCAGCATGTACTATGTCAACAAGCATGGTGGTACAACACCCCCTCACCATTCCCTCCTGCCCCCCCCCCGGCTGTGCATCCTAGTGGTTAGCATGTGGGAATTGGCCCTGGAGAACAACATCTACCTCTACGCCGTCCACCTCCCGGGGAGGCCAACTTGAAAGCGGACAGGTCAGCAGACTGGGAGCGGACTATTACAAATGGCAATTGAACGACCAGGTGCTTATGGAGGTCTTCAGTCGATGGGGGCACCCTCGGGTGGATCTGTTTTCCTCCTGGAAGAACAGGAAATGCCATCAGTACGCGTCTTGGCAGGGGCTGGGCCCCGGCTCCCTGGGCGACACATTACAGATTCCGTGGGCAGGCATGACAGCTTATGCCTTCCTTCCCACACCCCTGGTCCACAGGGTAATCCTCAAGATAAAGGAAGCTTGTCACCTCAGTCATTCTGATAGATCTGTGGTGGCCGGCGAGACCGTGGTTCTCCGGACTGCTCAGCCTCACGGACAGACCACCCATTCACCTTCCTCTGGGTCCAGCCCATCTCTTGTCCCAGCAGTGGGGGCAGGGTCATCCACCCCGCCCCACAGAAGTTAACTCTTGCTGCATGGTTCCTGAGCAGGTCACCCTCAGGCACTGAGCCACTCTCAGGCTAACTTCAAGATCATTCAGGGCGCCAGGAGCAAGGCTACCAGGTGCCAGTACAAATGTAAATGGACTAGGTTCTGTCATTGGGCAGACTCTAAGGAGATCGACCCTCTTACGTGAACACTGGATGACGTACTCTGCTTCTCGGTACACCTCGCCCACGCAGGCTTACAGGTGGACACATGTCTCACCTATCTGGCAGCCATAGGGGCCTACAGAAATTTGGAGGAGTAAGTCTTCTTGTCTTCCAGCCCCATAGTCAAGAAGCATCTGGTGGGCTTGTCCAGGCTCTACTCGCGCATCAAGAGGCCACACCTTTTGTGGGGACTCAATGTGGTGTTGGGCGCCTTGGCGCACAAACCCTTCGAACCAATGGCGTCTGCGGACATCAGGCTGGTCACCATTAAGACAGCTTTGTTGGTGGGACTCACCTCGGCTCGCAGAGTCAGCGAGATCCAGGCTCTGGTGGCCTCAGAACCCTACACCACTTCCCACTGGGATAAGGTGGTCCTGTGGACTCATCCTGCGTTCCTACCTAAGGTACCCTCAGCTTTCCATCTAAACGAGGAAATAGTCTTACCTATGTTGTTCGCTGACCCTAAGGATGAGGCTCAGAGAGTCTTGCACTGTCTGGATGTCAGGCGCGCTCTGAAATTCTATCTGGACAGGAGAAAGGGCTTGCGCGAGTCGGATGCACTGTTTGTCACTTTTTGGGGCTCCAGATGCTATCAAGCATCCAAGACTTCTATTGCACGGTGGGTGGTTGCGGCCATCAAAGAGGCCTATGAGGGGCAGCACAAGCCGCTGCAAGCTAACATGCACACTCTCAGAGCCAGGCCACGACCATCGCATTCCAGCAGCAGGTTCTGTAGCAAGTCCTAAGCAGGGCGGCCACCTGGGCCACCCCTTTGGCTTTTTGTAAGCATTACTGTTTGGATGCCGGCTCCAAGTCGGACGCGGCCTTCTGACAGGTGGTTCTAAGGAATTTATTTGCTTAAGGAGGGTCTCCTCTCCACCCTAGGGCTACATTCAGTTGTAATCTCCCAAACAGTATGGAGGAAAGGGGACCGGTCGTAAGAGTAATTATGTTACTCACTGTAGTGATTAAGTGCTTAGTCCCCTTTCCTCCATACGTCCGACCATCCTCCCCCCACTAATAGTACAGGTGTCATTAGGCAATGTTAAATATTGTCGATGCGTCAATGGGGACTGAGGTGTGGCGCCGGTGGGCGTAGTCAGGGTAGCCGATGCAGTATAGAGGAAAGGGGACTGGTGAGTAACATATTTTGTGCCTACCAAAAGACGGCCTCCTACGATCTCTGTGCCTCCTCTTCCTTAATCATAGGGGCAGTGCCCTCAGGGAGTTGTAGCTCTGTCCGGGGGATCTGCAATGTTTCCAACGCAGCGGCCAATGAGGTGAATTGATGCTGGACTCCTTCATAGCTGAACAGGATACAAAAGGGATACCCCTATCTGTATTGAACGCCTTTCTGCAGCAGCCATTGGGTCAGCGGCTTCATCTGTCAGCATTTCTGGATCGTCCCATGTGCCAGGTCCTGAAATAGTTGCATTTCAACACCTCTGAATTTAATTGTACGCTGATCCTTGGCTTTCTGAAAAGATCGCTCCTCAGTGCGAAAAAAGTGGACCCGGGGTACCCGTGGGACGCCATGAATCTGGAGATTATTCCTGCATGAACGATTCTGAGTCCTCTAGCCGATCATCTGTGGCTGCCTGACGCCGTTCCAGCGCGTCCATCCTTTGCTCCTGTTAGTCCTGTGGATTAGTCTGGTCACAGAAGGTGGTCTCAAGATCGTTCAGGCGATGCTGTGCCTGTTGAACATTATGTGACCGTTCCTGGAATTAACCCTTTAGCTCCTGCAGAGTGGACGCCATCTCCTTTTGCATGGATTGCAGGAGCTGTGCAATGTCGGCGGCTCCATACCCTCCACTCCAGATGTGTCTGGCTTGGTTGACTGGAACAGGTCCCTAATCGAAGCAGAAGATTTCATCTCCAAATGAACCCTGCATATCACATCTAATTGCTCTCCACACCAGGGATACAAGCCATAGCCAGTGGAGGGAGCAGTGTTCAGGCCACTGTCAGTTGTAGGGGGCTCGGAAGGGTTCTGTGTGCTTTGCAATCAGGCATAGAGTCCTACTGTAGAAACAGTTCAAAAGTCTGCAAGCCCAGGAATGCACTTGGTTCCCACCCAGCGTAATGGGGGCTGGGAGACCAGCTTAAAGCAGTCTGTCCAGGTAGCTACACACAGCAGCAGAGGTAGCTATGCGGGAAACATACGGCACGGACCACTATCCCAAGGGGGCCACCTACCAGCCAGATTGCAGGAAAACTGCCTTATAGCCAAAGGCAGGAGCACAGACGCGAGCAGCAGTCCTCCAAGGATAGATTGCAGGCCCCAGCAACAAAGCAGTGTTGAAGCCCCCGCACTGGGCTGGCAGAGAACACGGTCCCAGTCACCCGGCCATGCCGCTTCAGAGCCTTCCACAGGTCTTGGGGAGGTGGGGCCTGGGGGCTGGAATCTGCCATAGCCCGCAACACCCCTGCTCCGTTCCAATGGGCCCCAACAGGCCTGTCACTGTCATGGCCACATGCCCCAGAACACAAAAACCACACCATCTAGTGATGGGGGCAATGGGTCACTTTACTCACTTATGTCCCTGTGGACCCATAAACACAGGGGCCCTGGCTGGACTCAGTCCTGGCGCCTTTGGCGCCAGGCTCATATAGAGATATGAGCAGGAACACTTTATTTGAGTGCAGGAGTGCTTTTACTTTATTTCGGTGCAGGAGTGCTTTTATTTTACAAGAACTTTCCAGGAGCTGAAAGCCTTTATTCCAGAGAACATCCTCATGTGCTGACTCATCGGGTATGGCTCCCTAGGCCTGGTCTTCATGTGCTGACTCATTGGTGTGGCAGGGTGTGGCAGGCAGGCTGCACCACGTGGGCGTGGCTTCAGAAGCTCAGCTATATAAGCTGCTCCATCCTTAAGGCTGGTGCTTCGCGTTACTGTGCACTCACGTGCAACGTGACGCTCACTGCTGCTTGGACCAGTTTACTTACCTTTGAAACCAGGCGTTTTCCTGCATACTCGCCTCCAGGAAACCGGTGCTTCATTGCTTCATCTGCAGACTCGTCTCTCCTGATATCCAGTGATCTTGATCCCGACACTGCCGCACCGCACTCCGCATCCACGAACTCGGACCCTGTGAAGAAGAAGAAGAAAGACATCCGTCCTAGGGCCGCGCCGCCTTTGAACCCTGCGCGCCCCCTAGTTAACAACTTACCAGCTACTGTACTGCTGCAGCTTCGTTCATCATTCCCTCCGGCTGCCGCCTCGAGCTCCGCAGCTTCTGCCGGGCCGGCAACATCACCTGCAAGGGAAGAAAGCAAAAGAGCAAACATCAAAAGTGGAACGGACAGCAATACAAGACAACAAACTTTACAATACAACAAAAACAGACGAGGAAAGACGAAGGCAAACAGGAACAGTATAGTGGCTTAGTCGCAGAAGGACTGGACTACCCATGTGCAAGGGACCAGTGAAGGAACTCGGTCCAGATCATACAAGCGCCCCTGCCAGAAGCAGCAGGACGGAGTGCTCGCCAAAACTAATCAACAGGTGAGCTTTATAGCGACAGCGCATTCCACGGGTACCACGGTTTGGGAAAAGAGGTCTGGAAGGGGATCAGGTGCACAAGCTGGCATACTCGCGCCCCCTATTCTCCACGCAGGAGCAGTCCCGAGCAGCAGCACCTATTACCACCAGTCACCACATAAGCGCAGAGGGCGAAGTCGGACCCAAGCGACCTCACCTCCAGGAGGGCTGCAACCATGTCCCAACGCCTCCGCAGAGACCAGGTGAGCGTAACAGACACACCACCACCCCCTCCAGAATGCACTCAGCCTCACGTCAGCCGCCGGCGCCTGTTCTTGTCTGTCCCTTATTGAGATCCTGAATGGATGGCACCAGTCCATTCCTCCTGTTCCGAGCTGGGTGTTGTCCTTTGGGCCCAGGTGCATTCGGAATGGTGCTGCCGCCTGGGAACCACCTGAAGGAGACATGGCCAGGCATTGGGACAGGGAGAGAGTTGCCATTTTGAATAAATGTCAACACACATTCTGGAGAGCTAAGGTTGGGGGGGGTTCCCCTTTCAACTCTCTCATGCAACCTCTGGGATATGTCTGGCCCTGGGAGTGGCCCGATAGGCCGTCTACTGCAAGTTGAGAGGGAGGCCCAGGCTCCTCTGAGAGGGGTCATGTACATGACCCTGCCACACCACATCATTAATAGGACAAAATATTTATCGCTGCTAGGCTGCCCTTCTTTTCAGGCCACAAAAAGCAGAGGCCCTTGTCCAGATCCACATTTCCTCAGCAGTCAACCAAGTTTCTGCCAGCATTGTGTGCTATTTTAGAGGATTATTGGGACAGCTTGATCATTCTCTATCGCTCCCACTTCTCCTCCTTTGATTCAGATTGGCTCAGCTTCACGCACTCAGGAAGTGTGCCGCCTTCTACAGATAGGAGAAACAGAGGAGGTTCCCTTTCAAGAGAAGGGATGGGACTTTTTCTACTGCCTTTTCACTGTACCAAAAACAAAAGAATCGATAGCTGCCTTGAAGACAGTGTTAGACCTCTTCATCCTGAACTCTTTATTCTCCTTCAAAAAATTCAAGGTGGTCACATCAGCCCTAACCCAGACCGGCTTTCATCAGGGAAAGAGGATGTGCGCTATGGATCTCAAGGACACTTCTACGTACGTTCCCATTTGGAAAGGTCACAGACAGTTCCATAGATTCTCCCGGGGAAGGGGACACTTCAGTATTGAGCCCTTCGCTTCAGGCTCAAAGGAGCACCCAGAGTTATTCACCCACATGATGAGAGAGGTGGCACTGGATCTGCATCTGGAGGGGAGAACCCGTTTATTCATATTTTGACGACTGGCTTTCGATCTCATCAAAGTGGCCCACCAGGACTTGTTGTTCACTTGGGGCCTTGCAGTCAATCAGATAAAATCCTGCCTCTACCAAATGGGACATCTGATTCATTGGCTACCACTGCAACTCCGACCAGGGGAGCATTTTCCCACACTCAGAGAGCTGGAGCTCAAATAGATCACCAACTGCTTTCTCATTCCTCACAAGACTTCAGTCTGGTGACTTCAATGCCTTCTGGGCCTCATGGCCTCCTGCATGCTTGAAGATCAGGAGGATCAAGCTCCACCTTTCTTCCTGTTGGAACCAGGATTACTGCAGCCAACCGGACAAGATATCTAACCCACCAGAGGTCAAGTCAGATTTGAAATGGTGGTCCAAGACCACAATCCTCTTTTGGGGCTGGCCTTGTGGGATTCTCCCTCACATGATGACATCCAACATATCCCTCACTGGTTTGCACTCTTGACCTCTTCAAGGTTCATACTCTGTGGACTGCAGAGGAGAGTGCAGCACACATACACCTCCTATAATTGCTTGCTATTCTCAAAGCCCTAAATACATTCTTCGTATGGTACGTAACTCCTCATTGCTGATAAAGACGGCCAGCAGGACTTTCAACCAGTTTGCTCCGTATGTGCCACCTGGCTGTTGAACTTTGCTAATGGGTTCTTCTCTACCAAATAATGATTGAAGAAGTCAATTTTACAGGCCAACTCCATGTGGAAGTGGACAGAATGGACTGCATTACCCATGCCAAACACAAGTGGACATTTATGAATATCCAGACAATTTTTCGTTCATGGGGTCTTGCCCACAGTTAGACCTGCTTGCAATGAATCAGAATCCTAAATTTTACCTTTATGCTTTGTGGGTGCTTCAGGGGACACACTCTCAGGGGGATGGCTTCCAGATTTTTTGGGACCACGGGCTGGTCTATGCTTTCACCCCACCCCCCCCCCTCCTCAGCTGCTGGTGAGATGGCTCAGCATGTTGAGCGCTCGTTGCTGTAATCTGCGGGTCGCAGGTTCAAATAGCAAGATCAGCACAGCTTTTCATCCTTCCGAGGTCGACAAAGTGAGTACCAATTTTGATTGGGTAATATTAATGTATCTAAATATGTTCTGTGTAAAGCGTTTTTGATTAAAGCGTGATATAAATGACAAGTTATTATAACTCCCTTGATTCACAGAATACTGTGCAACAAGTTTGAAACCGGAACTGCTTTATTACCCATTTTGCCCCCCAACCTGTGTCAATGGACCTGTTTCTGCCACTGGATGCTGGAAAGGGTGTCCAATCCTGTATAGTGTTCTCTGAAGGATGATCTAGCCTTTCCATCTTGTTTGGCAGCCTCCAGTTTTAAGGTAGACTCTAGGAGGACTTCCTTTCTGCCTTTGTGGCTGACGGGTCATTCTCAACAGTTTTCTCTTTTCCACTTCTAATCCAGTAATAAGAATGCACCTCAAAGGCCATATTCACCAATAAAAAAGCCTCGTCCCTCCTGAGATCTGTGGTTTTGGCAGCACTGGCTCACAAACCATTTTTGAATCTTTGCTGTTAACCGACATCAGATTAGTCACTTGGAAAACAGTCAGCCTCAGAAACCATATACTATTTTCTTCTTTTACTCCTACGTCCCGTCCCCTTTCCTCTATACTGTATGGGCGTCCCTCGCTAGGAACGGCAAACAACCTTTTTCACCAGAAAAAAATTGCGTTCCCTTTAAATTTAGATGCACACGGCCCTGGGAGCATGCACTCCTCTGACTCCACCCACCGGCGCCATTCCCCAGTCCACTTTTTCTGCATCAACGGGAATGGACCGCTTTCACTAGTGCTGCTGGGTTAGGCCCCTGGCCTTGTAATTCCTACACACTCTTCCCCGGAAGAAGTTATTCTCTTTTTCTTTTTTGTCTTTCCAATTGTCAGGTACTGCTCTGTCTTCTAGTGCCACGCTCCTCCCCGGCGCATGTTGATGACGGCGGGTTTCAGCGGGTGTCCAGCCTGCGAGGGTCCCTTCCCTACAGCCGACCCTCACTCACTCTGCCTCCGGGTCCTTGGCCCAGACCACAGCTGCGACGGCTGTACAGCGTGCGACTCCTTGACCCCACGCGCCCTGAAGAATTGGTTGGCCAGGTGGAGAGAGCTCTTCGAAAGATCACCTCCAGAGAACCTCAAAGCATGCGTGAGGAGGAAGACCAGGCCCAAGGTTGGTGATGATCTCCCCTGCACCCCGTAAGGGCGACTCCTTCCCCGGGAAGCGCCCAAGCGGGAGGGACCTCCCAGGTCCTAAAACCAGCAAGAAGACGGCGGCTCCTCCAGCTACCGGCCTGCGGGTAGAGGGGTCACAAGATCCTGCCGGTCCTAACGTTGAGTGGCCACGAGGTACTATTACCGTGCTCCGACCCAAGGCGCTTTGCCCTAGTACCAGACCCATGTCTGAGGGGGCGCCTGTACGCAGCATTACCGGCACCATGGCCGAGGGCACTCCACCTCCCATGTCTCGACCTGAGGTGCAGGTAAGGTCCCAGCCCTTGCTATTCAGGTGCACGTAGAGACTGGACCCAGCTCAGCAATCACCATGCCTCAGGCACGTGGCGCAGAGCAAGATAAAATGGCCGTTGGGCCAGACAAAATGGCGGCTCACCCGGCACCTTTCCTGCTCAGAGATCAGGCAGGGGAGCGTGCATCCAGATGGGGATTAACCAACGCCTGTTAACTGGTCCATATCCTATCCCTCCTCTTCGCAGGGAAGGTATGCTTCCCCCAGTTTGGCGAGACAGGGACCGCAGCCTGAAGGCCCAGACCCTATGCCCCCAGGTGCCCCCTACGCCATCAGGCGCCCCTCCTGTTTGCGAGGATAGGTTCTTCGAGAAGTTGCTCACTCTCATAAGGTACCATCCTCAGGGATGTAATCAGGGACAATGCTCCCTTCGGTACGACCACAAGCTCCCACTGCTGTCCAGGCCTTGGTTCCAGCTCAGCCCCTGGCTCCCACGCCCACTCCAATCATGGCAGCTCAGCCCCCGGTGGCTGTTAATCAAAAGTTGTGTGGGGAGATTGCAGACTTTCCTCCAGAGCTTCCTGCCCACAACCAGGCAAGGTTCAAGGCAGGGTTGGTGGAGGCCACAATTGTGGCCCATGATATAATGGAATCTACGGTGGCCCACATTGACACCTCAGAATGAGCCATATGTATCGCCACTGACATGACGATGACGGCCTGGCTCAAGGCGACAAAATTCAACCCAGATGTGCAGGAATGCATCCTCGAACCACCATTTGAGGCGGGTGACTTGTTCCACTCGACAACAGACGAGGAACTAGACAAGAAAAAGAATAGCTCCTGGACAGCTAAATCCTTGTCCATCTTAACAAAATTCACACCCAAGGCTCACCAGTGCTCGGACAAGGGTCGGTCCTTTGGAGGCTTTAGGGGCTTTCCGGAGAGACGGTCAAAGCAACCTGACAGGTCTCCAAGCCAACACAGACGCAAGCAGCACAAGGCAGCTAACAAGGTGTTTTTCCAGCCCCCCTCCTCAGCACCAGCCTCAGAGGCAAAGACGTTTTGACAAGTCCATCTGGATCCACGATTCTCCAGTGGGGAGCAGGCTTGCCCTACACATACACTTTTGGCAGACAAGGTATGCGAACCGGAACCGGTGGATCCTCTCAGTAGTGTCAACGGGCTTCCGGCTACCAATTCTTCCCTTTCCTACTTCCTTCCATCTGCTCTCGCAGATTGGGACAGCAACTCTTTTGGCGGAAATCCGCTTGCTCGTAGAGAGCCACGCGGTGGAGGAAGTCCCAGCTTCAGAAAGGCAGGGGCTTCTATTCCCAGATATTCGCCATACACAAAAAAACAGGCTGGTTTGAGAGTTGTGTTGGACCTTTCTTCCTTGAACCTTTCCCTTCCCCTCAAAGTTCAAGATGGTTACCCCGGACTTCACTGCGCAGACTGTGTGGCGGAGACTGGATGTGCTCCTTGGATCTGAAGGATGCTTACCTGCACGTCCCGATTTGGGAACCCCATCGGTCCTTCCTGCGGTTCAGGATCATAGGTTTTCACTTTCAATATCAAGTTCTACCCTTTAGACTCAACTCGGCCCGAGGGTCCTTTACAAGGCTAATGAACGCGGTGGCAGCTCTACTCAGGGCGCAATACCACCACATTTATCCATACCTTGACGACTGGATAGTCGGGGCGGGGTCCCCAGAGGCAGTTCATCACACTTTTTCTGCTCTCATGCATACCCTATACGATCTGGGATTTTCTATCAATCTCAAGAAGTCAGTTACTGCCCACTCAGACTCTGACATTTCTGGATCCTATATGGGATACAAGGGCCAAGAGGATCTTTCCCTCAACGGACAAGATTGCAGCAATCAAAAAGGCCACGAGGCCTTTGCTCAGCAGAGCAGTAACCTCGGCCTGCTGGTACCAACACCTGCTGGGAATAATGGCGGCATGTCTCCTCACTGTGTCCCATACAAGACTCAAGATGAGGAGGCTGTAGCTTCATTTGTCAGCTTCCTGGAATCAGGAGAAGGGCTCTCAGGCGGAGCCATCAGCATACCGCAGCATCTCCACCAGGACCTAGTCTGGTGGGGTACAGACACCAACCTGCTGGTAGGCAGGCCATTCCGGCAGCCGTTACCACAGATCACCATTACCACAGACTCGTCCCTAGAGGGATTGGGGGGGGGCTACCCTGGACAGCCACATCGTCCATGGAGTCTGGTCTCATCTGGAGCAGCTGGAGCACATCAACTGGCTCGAGATGTTGGCCATCTGACTTGCTCTCAAGACTTTTCTTCCCACGATCAGCAGCAAATCGGTCTGCATCCAAACAGACAGCTCCACCTGCATGTACAACATCAACAGGCAGGGCGGTACCAGGTCCCCGCCTTTCTGCAGGCTTTCGATCAACATTTGGGAGTGGGCACTGTCTAACAACATTCACTTGTCAGCAGTCCACCTTCCTGGGGAATCCAACCTGGAGGTGGACAGGTCAAGTGGCAGTTGAACTAAGAAGTCCTCCTGGGGATCTTCAGCAGGTGGGGCCACCCTCATGTGGACCTCTTCACCACAGGGCCACCAGGAGATGCCCACAGTTTGCCTCGTGGCTGGGGCAGGGGCTCGTTGGGCGATGTATAACATGACCCCTTGCAACAACATGAAAGTGTACGCTTTTCCCCCTACTTCTCTGGTTCAGTGGGTCATCTGCAGGATCAGGGAGTCTCTGAGCCTTTAGCTCATTCTGATAGCGCCATGGTGGCCCGCAAGACCCTGGTTCTCGGAACTCCTCCGGCTGACGGATCAGCTTCTGGTACACCTCCTGGTGGGCCCAGCCCACTTACTTTCCCAGCAGGGGGGCACAGTGGTTCACCCTGCCCCGCAGAAGTTAACCCTCGTAGATTGTTTCCTGAACAGGTTACCCTGAAGCATCTGCACCTGTCGCAAGATAACCTGGCTATTATACAAGGGGCCAGAAATGACTCCACCAGGAGTCAATACAGGATCAAGTGGACCAGGTTTTGTCACTGGGCATAATCAAAGAAGTTATTAGAAAACCACAAAAGGGGAGGCAACCTGCAAGAAATTCTTTCCCGCAGAGAAATGTTCTGGGTTCACAAACTTGATGCCCTGGAACCAAGAGGGATGAATGAAGAATTCTCATTGAGTGTTTTCTTATAATGAATGGAGACAGAACTTGACATGATTATTAGAACAATTGAGATAGAACTGGGCATGATTTGAATTATTTGAATTGATGAATTTGTTACACTTATTTTTGAAAACAAATGCATAACTACCATTAAGATTGGTGCAAAGAGAAGATACAACTGTCACTTGTTATATACATGATGTGATAATGATCTGTAACATGCAAAATATGAGGAAAGTACGTTGTGAAATCATGGAATGACAATCTGCGGCAAACAATTACTATATGTGATAAAACACATAGAATCAAAAGGACTCGATCATTAATTATAGAATAGGGAAACTGGGCACTACATTTCCCAACATCCTTTAGTAGCCTTCAATATCACCTGAACGAGATCACATGATAACTTAAGGCAGAGTTACCAAGCAACCGCCTTGCTTTCGCGAATACAGGAAGAGAAAGGATACCGACTGGCTCGTCTCCGTGCACACGATTAAGTGAGTACTTTTGCTAAACTTGTTCTCATATCACAGAACATCTAATCACGTAAATACTGACACAATTTCCACTTATTTGTAGAGACACGAACTAACGAACCGCAATCGGCAGCACATTGCTAAATAAAGAAAGACTCGCGGTCAACGCGCATTGACTTGCAGACCACATTCTCGTACTACATGCTTGTGTCACATGAAATTGAACTGAATGGTGAGTTTTTGACCGAACTTGAACATGAAAATACAATGTATAGTGCCTAGAGAAATAGAACAAAGGGGATATTTACACATACTATACTTACCTTTGTAGGGATCTACGGACTTGAGTTTCCAAGCTTTGTGAAGCCAGTACATTCTGGGAATATTACATGTCAGTGAACAGGTAGGAATCTGGCTAATACTAGAATTGTATTAATAAATCGCTTTAATTAAATAAAACCTCACTAATACATATATTAATACTATTCACAGAACATCAGTACAAGAACAAACATGCCATAGAATGACGTTTCCTTAATTCCACAACAGAAAGCTTAATACAAGACACAAAGAACAACTGTTTGAAAATTATTGTTGTTTTTGAAAACTCTTGTTCAAATTATTGTTAACGGTGTTACAAGAAAAATATTGTTTTGAATTGTATATTCACAAATTACTGCTCCTGAAGAAGAGAGTTAAACTCTCGAAACGTGTAGAGCTCTTGGATATTGGTTGAACTTGGTTAATTTGTTTGATTTTTGGTGAAGCATTACTATTAAGCATTTATTGAATAAGGAGTGAATAAAACTCCTATGTGTTAAAAATTCTTCTTTTGTTTCCAAATTCTAATTATACATAAAATTTCGAAAATGAAAAATCCTTTTTGACTGAATTGTTCTTCTAAAATTAAAATTATAATTTCCTCCATTCTTGGTTGAGATCTTGGAAATTTAAACATTAACAGTACGAAAAAGTAGAGTGCATAGACACTAAAATTTTAGAACTTTGTCAGAAAAATCAATTAATTGATAGAAAATTGTTTGGATATTTTCCAATACCTAAAGGTGTGCAGGGGACGGGAGTTCCTATTATCAATAGGAACTCCATTTCTTTCATAATCAAAGAAGATTGATCCACGAACCTGCTCGCTGGACGACCTACTATATTTCTCAGCGCATCTGGCTCATTCAGGTGTGCAGGAAGACACATGCCATACGTATCTGGCTGCCATAGGGGCCTACAAGAACTTTGGTGATGATATCTTTTCATCTTCCAATCCGGTGGGTAAGAGACTCCAGGCGGGTCTATCCAGGTTATATCTGCCTGTCAAACATCCACATCCAGTCTGGGACCTTAATGTGGTGCTCGGCGCACTAACGTAGCGTACAAACAGTTTGAGCCCATGGCATCCGTGGACATCAGGCTGGTTACCATTACGGCATGCCGATGTAAGGCCCTGCTGGTGGGCCTTACATCGGCATGCCGTAGCAGCGGAATTCAGGTCCTGGTGGCTTCAGAGCCCTATACAACATTTCACTGTGACAAGGTGGTGCTTAGAACGCACTTTGCCTTTCTTCCTAAGGTTGTTTCCTCCTTTCACCTAAAGGTATTGCACTGTCTGGATGTCAGGTGTGCTCTAATATTTCCGTAAATCGGGCACCTTGTTCATCACATTTGGAGGATCTAGACCGGGTGGTCAAGCATCCAAGGCTTCCATAGCAAGGTGGATGGTCATGGCCATCAAAGAGGTGTACAAAGGGCAGCACAAGCCTTTGCCAGCAAACATGCATGCCCACGCCATCACATCCAAGGCCACGGAGATAGCTTTCCAAAGACACGTCCCATGGCAGGCTATCAGCAAGGCAGCTACGTGGGCTACCCCCTCTGCCTTTTGCAAGCACTACTGTTTAGATGCCAACGCCAGGTCGGACGCAGCATTTGGTCAGGCAGTTTTGAAGTACTTGTTTTCTTAAGAGGGGCAACTCTCCTCCCTGATGTTTCATTCAGTTGTAATCGCCCATACATTATGGAGGAAAGGGGACGGGACGTAGGAGTATTTATACGTTTTTCACCGTAGTGACTAAAGTACTTGTAGTCCATAGTCCCCTTTCCTCCATACGTCCCACCATCCCCTCCTGTAATACAACCTGTATCATTAGGCAATCTTAATATTGTCGATGCGTCTAAGGGGATTGAGGAGTGGCGCCGGTGGGTGGAGTCTGGGTAGCGCATGCTCCGAGGGCCGCGTGCATCTAAATTTAAAGGGGAAGACCATTTCTTCTGGTTAAAAGGGTTCAGTTTCCCATCCCTAGCTAGGTGCGCCCATACAGTATGGAGGAAAGGGGACTGTGGACTAGGAGTACACGTTAGTCACTTTGGTGAGTAACATATTTTTTGTTGTATTCGTTGATTCAAACCTCATACAAAGAGACTAAACTTATTAAATTCATTAAAATATCAGATATTAACATATTATTCAGTCTATAAAATGTGCATTAGCAATAATACTATCCTTAAAATTATACACATTTCCTTTCATATTTCCAAATGTCTTCATATTATAATCAATTTTAACATTCATAAAAAGGTCACGACGGCTATTGTTAAGCAATATTGCTCCCACTAATTAATCGATTCCAGAGTTCATACGTGTAACCAGTTTTGTTCATGTACAAATCTTGTGAACATTGCCAAATATACCATCTTCCACAGGCATACGGTCATGTTGAGAACTTCTTTTCTTCCTAGAGTAGTTTTTTGATTTGAGGAGGTGGTGCTTCCTGCCTTTTTTTCTTTCGGCTCAAACGGGGGGGCGGAGAGACCTTTGCCGCCTTGATGCCAGGAGGGCTTTCATGTTCTACCCAGATCAATCTAAAGATTTCAAGAAATCGGACAGTTTCTTTCACGTTTGGACGTCAGAACCCAGGTTCTCAGGCTTCAAAGGCCTCCCTGGCCAAGTGGATTGTGGCTTCCATTCCAGACACGTAAAGGGCTTGAGGGAAATAACCCCTACCCCACCCACCCAGGAAGGAGCTTCATAGCTCTGCGAGGGAGAGCTAAAGCTATTGCTTTTGAGAGAAATGTGCCCTGGGACGTCATCAGCAAGGCTGCTTGCTATGTGGGCATCTTCAGAATGCCACCAACATTACTGCATTACTTACTTTTTCGAGAGAGGGGCGCCTGCTACCTTTTTTGTAATTTTGAAAGGAACTTGGGGTTGGTCACCCTAGGTTACCTGGGGGCAACCAGACGTGGACTCCCTGCTCACTGTGCTTAGAGAGGCTCAGCTTCACCTCACTGATGATGCCCAACAAGGCTGAAACACGTGTATGGGGTTGCGGATGGTACTCTTGTTCAGAGAGGAATTGCCATAGCATTTCGGTGCTGGACTGCCCTTGTGGGCAGGACAAAGACTGATATGCAAATGGATATTTCCCATCTGTGAAGGTACAGTGAGCAAAAAGCAATGGCTGCGAACTCTCAATGTGGTTAATAACCACTGAACAGGTTATCATGCCTTGTTCTTTCGAGAGAGGGGCGCCTGCTACCTTTTTTGTAATTTTGAAAGGAACTTGGGGTTGGTCACCCTAGGTTACCTGGGGACAACCAGACGTGGACTCCCTGCTCACTGTGCTTAGAGAGGCTCAGCTTCACCTCACTGATGATGCCCAACAAGGCTGAAACACGTGTATGGGGTTGCTGATGGTACTCTTGTTCAGAGAGGAATTGCCATAGCATTTCGGTGCTGGACTGCCCTTGTGGGCGGGACAAAGACTGATATGCAAATGGATATTTCCTATCTGTGAAGGTACAGTGAGCAAAAAGCAATGGCTGCGAACTCTCAATGTGGTTAATAACCACTGAACAGGTTATCATGCCTTGTTCTTTCGAGAGAGGGGCGCCTGCTACCTTTTTTGTAATTACTGCATGGATATGAGCTCCAGAGCAGGTGCAAAATGTGCAAGAGCGTGGTTCATAGTGCATCGCCACATAATGCCGACACTCTGTCTGCCCTGACCTCTATGCTCTCATAGGGGGACCCTGCACTTCCCAATAGTGCTATGTGCCCACTTCAGGATCGCACACAGTGCCCTACGCCTCTCCTGTTCTCCACACTCAACTGCCCGGCGCCTTCACTGCTGCACCAGCCCCACAGATTCACGTCATCCCATCTGCCGAAATGTGTCTCTCACCCTTCTGGCCGGTGACCTCCCCTTAGCCTGTGCCATCGTCCCCTTTCCTGCGTAAACCCCAGCCTTAAATGTGTAACTAGTTTTATCCAGTGGGTGGATGGAAAAGAAGGGTGTTGCTGTTGTGCGTGGGCAACCCCCTCCTACTGCATACGGCTGCACAGCAAATTCAAAGGGATTTGTTTTTTTGCTGTGCAAAAGAAGTTCCATCGCCGTTAGACAGACACTCCTTAGTAATGTGGAAAGGGTCCTATGAAATAGGAGTTCAGTAGCCCCATCCGTGAGTAACATTTTCTTTTTGTTGCGTTGGATCTAATGCCACAATATATTTGTTTATGCTTATACAAAGTTTCATTCATAGAAAGTATTTTTAAAGTACATGTATTCTATTTACCTCTGTTATTTCCACAACACAATGTTGGCAGCGTGTATATTAACCGTATCTGCTTATAAAGGCATAGCAATTTCAAAAGGCAACGTGATATATTGAACCCAATTTTCAATTCTCAGTTGAATGTAATGGTTTGACAGTCTTACTTTCTAGATTATATGGTAAACAAAACATCTCTCAAAACATCATTCAACTGCCCATAAAGAAGTATTCCTCTTAGCAAAAAGGAATCTCTCATGTTACCATTATTTGCATAGAAAGTAAAATAAAACCATTTTCTTCCATAAACTGCACCTTTTTTAAATGTATAGTTTCTGCAGCTGGACGCTTTGCACCCCTGTCTGCAGCACCCCTGTCACACCGCCACTACGTCTCCTCCAGTGTGTATAACATTAACAGGCAATGGGTCCTTTATTCACTTACAATCTGGTTAAAGGCTCTGAATCATCAGTTTACCCTGGACACAGCACTTAAACTGCCAAGTCCTATATGTGATCTCAGCGTAATTTGACAAATGTAATAATAATGTACAGCCAGATGTTTGCCTCGTTAGCTCTGGCTGCAATCCAAACACCTTTGTATTCTATACTGTGCACTTTAACCTTTAAAGTTAAAAGGGTAAGGTTTAAAGGGTGCTTGTTAAGACCTGCATCATTAATCTGTAATTTGAAGGGTCAGTGTGAAAGCAAAGGTTCATCTTCTAGTGCTAATCTTAATTTCTGTCATCCTGTAAATATTTCCTTTCAATCATTGCAATTTATTAACGATGTATAGTCACGTGGTCATACAATTAGCGTATGTGTATTTTCATTTTAAAACCACTCTTTAGCGAATGCAGTCACTTAAGCCTCAATCCATCTCCTTTAGCGGAGCATGTGCATTTTGGCCCCGACTGTTATTCGCAACAAACTCTGCTTGCACTGCCTGGTGTTTAGTAGTTTAAAGCAATTGTACTCTACGCCATGTTTCCAAACGGAGCGAGATGAAGATTTCTTCATTACATAATAGGCGCTATATTTTTTACATTTTACTTTCATTTTAATTAAACATAACCCACAAAGAATGGCAAGGTAACCGACATCAAACAATTGTTCAATGTATAAACGAATTTGCCCACCCCACAAACTTTGCATACATCTGAAACAGAAAACCGATTTGCATCTACTAAGATCAAGGGAGTTCTAATGTTATGAGATTCTCTAAACACAAATCTGCTTATTTCACCTAAGGAGAGTCTTGTGACTATTCACCAGATCTCGTCACTTCTCCCCAGAGAGGGGATTCCTTTCCTATGAGGCTAGGGAGGTGAGGACACTACCCAATACTCCCTTTAGGCGTGGTAAGATGCAGGAGGACCTCATAGCGGGGGACTGCCCTCCTGGGGATAAGGATATCCACCTAGGGAAAAGCCTCCCGAAAACCTTGTCGCATAACCCCCCTACCCTTATTGTCACCCTTTTCTCCCACCATTGAAAGTGGAACCATGTGTTATTGTAAAGCCATGACTGTGACAAATGTAAAACATACTGGGATGAAGAACAACACGAGAAGCATATGGATTAATCATATGCAAATACAGCCAAGTACTGTAACAAGGTGGCTCACTGAATGCATGAAGTGCCAAAGAGACTTTCCAAGATGGGGTCGATATTACGCCAGGGCGGAGTAAACGGTATAAAGCAAGAACCGACTAAGGAGATCTCACAGCGGATTCCAGCAGTAAACAAAATCTGGGGCGTCCAAAATTGGAACGCGGCAGCTGAAGCATTGGCATCTCTCCAGAAGGATGACGAGAAGAACAGGACATTGCAGGAGAGTCCTGGGAGCCAGCAGAGAACCGACTCAGTTGGTGGTGGCGTGACTGCAGAAAGGTGGACCGTCGGGCCCAGAAACAACGCAGAGACCACTAACCTGTCGCAGAGCCGCCCAGGAAGTAAGGTGGGAGGAAGAGGCCCCCATGAAGAACTGGAGCAGTGTCCCCAAGGTACCACAGGTAATGGGAATGGCAGGGGACCGGGTGGGGTCAAGGAAGAGGCCCAACTCAAGCAGAGTGCATGAGGAGTCATCTCCCTCATCACAGTGGTCACTCCAATATCCCTGCTCAAGCAGTGTATCGGGAGTCCTCTCCCTTGTTGCAGTGGTACACCCAATCCCACTGCCCAAGCAGAGTGCATCGCAGTCATCTCCCTCGTCTCAGTGGCTAATCCAGTACCACTGCTCGAGCAGAGTGCATCAGAAATCCTCCCTCCTTGCCGTGTTTATCCCACTGCGCAAGCAGAGTGCATCGGGAGCAATCGCCCTCATCACAGTGATTTGCCTAATACATTTGTTAAAACAGAGCGCATTGGGCGGTTTCTCCCTCTTTGCTGTGTCCCAACAAACGTCAGTGGAAAGTCAAAAAGCTTTGGGAAACAATCCCCTCAATATGATATAGAAACCAGTAGAGAGACACACAAAAAAGATATAGATAACCCTGGAAAAGACATCCATCAGCAGAGTGTTAAATGGAAGCCAAATAAGGCTGAGTTTTCTACTTCCTGGAAGGAGTTAGAGACGAATCTAAGTTTTCTGCTAGAGTGCTTGAAGACCACTGTGGAGAACTTTTATAGAAAGGCCAGGACAAGGGAGTCATTCCCCTGGTCCCTTTTGATGGGACATTGAAGTAGTTACTTCTACTATTAGACTGAAGCAGCCAGGAGAAGGGAGTCATTCTTCTGGTGAAGGAAATGCAAACGTCACTTTAGTTAAAGACTTATGTTTATAGGGTTAGGGTTAGATTAGTTGGTCTCTGATGGAGGATGGAGAACATTTAATTTTGATGGACATTCTGACAGCTCACTAAAGCTATTCTAGGTTGAGGCAGAGCGATCCCCTTAGAAGTAGGGAGAGAGAGATTTTTTGCTTTATTTTGACTAAAGGTTTATAGCCAGCAAAATGACCCCTCCGTGACAGTCTCCTTCCACACTCACAGACTTCACTTTCTCGCTGTGCCTTTTCAGTCTCTGCAGGCACTGGATTCTGTAAATATGCCTTCAAGTCTTTACAAATTAGTAAACTTATTTTTCCTTAGATGGTACGCTCTTCCATCCTCAACACCATGAGTGTCTCTACGTCTAGTGAATACAGAGACAACTGCTAAGAATCTATATTTCACTGCTGACTTTTCTTTAAATACTCCCAATAGCCACATTTTCTGCCACAGCAGCCATTCTTCTTGCGCAATATCTACTCCATCTAGCGCATGTTTCTCTGGAGTGGTTGCATCTGGGGGAATTCCCACGCCAAGTGTGTCAGAAATAGGCCAAATTGCACTACGTCTCTCACATTAATCTTTAACCTTGGGGTACTATGAATGCAGCTCATGGGGGTTCAATACATTTTACTTAAATACTTCAAATGAATTAACGTGTACCAATAGTTGAAAGAATCTTAATGTGAACATACACTTAATTTCAGTCTTCATCCCTTAATACCATGCCCAAATTTTTGTCCAGTTTATAATTTGTCCTATTAAGCAATTAAGGGAATAATATGATCCAATATTGGACCCTGTTTCGATTGACATGATATCCTGTAAAATGATTCTGAATAGTTGTCTGTAGACTATAGTGCAAGAAAATGATAAGTCTGTTAACTTCAACCTGCCAAGTTCTAATGACATTTTCAGGTTTTTCTGCAGTACTTAATGTTCAATCTGTGTCTTGAATTAAGTTACGTATTCTAGTTGCGTCTTCATCAGAAAAGGCTAGCGTCTGCACAGCGTTCCGCTAAGTCATGAATTTTAGAAAAAAACATTATTAAAGAAGCGGAACCACGGGCACCAGACTCAGTGTAAAATATGCTTGCTGTCTGTCAACTTCGCCGCTCATCCAAATTTGCGCTAATGTTTTAAATGAAAAAAAGGCTGGCATGTCTCCAAATTGTCGTCCTCCCAACCTATCAATATTAATTGGAAATTGTTTTTGAAATGTAATAGGCAAGTGATGTACTTTAAAAAGAGGGGTATTGGGCAGTATCCAGCCTGCATATCTATTCAGCATACATAGGGACGACTTTGTGTGTGCCAATTTTGTATTTCCCCTCTTTGGATTTTGCTAAAGCTCAAGGTAACCCTTGTACTTATCTTAACAGATTTTATAAAGTGCAACATAAGCCCGAAGGCATCTTGGTGCCAACAAGAGGCAGGAAACAGATTGTAGAATTAGAACAGAAAGGTTTTAAGGGCACGGCGAAAAGCAATGTGAGACTCGGTGCTGCGCAACAGGAACGGAAGTTGGTTCCACGCTCTAGCAGCAGCCACCGAAAATGCACAGCCACCAGTACGGGAAAGCCTGAACCTCAGAGGTTGTAGGGTCATAAGAGCCAGGGACCGAATAAGTCGAGCCGGGGTATGCAGTACAAATTTATTCTGAAGGTATTCTGCACCCAGACCATGAATGGCCCTATGCACAATGCAGAGTGCCTTGAACCTAATCCGCTGCTCGACAGGAAGCCAGTGAAGTTGTTGCAGCAGCGGGGACATATGTGCTCCCCACAGAGGATGGAGAATGGCCCTCGCAGGCGAATTCTGCAAAAGCTGAAAACGGCGCAGACGATATTTAGGGAGAGCCAAATAGAGGGCATTGCAGTAATCGATATTACTAATGACTAAGGCAGATACAATTGGTGCATGGAACTTGGCCGGGATAAGCGGGAGAACCTTACGCAGAGTGCGTAATTTAAAATGGGCCATTTGGCATGCAGAGGAGACTTGATCAGCCATGGATGGGGAAGCAGAGAGCTTAACACCCAAATCCTTGACTGATGTAACCGGTTGGGGAAAAGGACCAAGACTCACTGGCCGTAACTCCGGGGTCCAGTGCAAGGATGGCGTAGCAGATCCCACCACCAACACCTCAGTTTTACCACTGTTGAGTTGAGCCAATTTCCTGCCATCCACTCACCAATAGCTAACAGGCATTTCTTCAATTGGGCAGCCGATTCTGAATGGGGATTGTGACAATGAGACAGTCAGGCGGTGTTGAGAAAATAAAAATGGGTCTTTATTCAGACTTGGAACAAACAAAAAAATTGTGAAAATAAAATAAGCTTCAATCAGAATTATTTTCTGAAATGTCCTTCTTTGTGCTTATGCTGGGTTTCTTCTCTGTTCCTTGCAGGGAATGGGGTAAGGACTTCTGGTCAGACTTCTCCTCCTAGTCCTCATATGCCCACCAGCCTTCCGTAGCTCCTGATGTCCTGTCTGGTTCGATCTGCAACAAAACCAAGAATGAACACACTCTTGCCCTCCAGTGTTGTCTTTATATATCCAGAACTTAACAGGCCAATCAGTGTTCACTTTCTCCTCTAGTCTATATAAACTTCCCCAAGCCCCACCCCTTTTCCCCTTGATGCATTGCAACTTGTGTTTGTCCTCGACCTCCATCCGCTCCCCGTCCCAGTCTCCTCTGCCCAGGTAAGTGCTTAATTTCGAGGGGATTGGGTCCTCCGATGTATTCCATATCTATGACAGGTAATGTCCACAGCTGTGCTGCTTCGGAAAATCTTTGGCGCCTGCGTCGATGATGTCGATGCGCCGTCCCCGAGGACCTCCTCCGACGGCCGACGTCACCCGAAGTGATAAGTAGGACGCACGACGCCCGTAGCCTCAGTTCCGTTTTTTTCTGCGAACATGTTCGCTTCATGAATCTCGGTACGCCTCGACTCTTAGGAGTTTGCTGTTTTCTTCTCGGTTCGTTGAACCTGTTCGGGATGTCTACTTCGTCTTCAACCCCGCGTCTGGGCTTCAAGAAATGCGGGGACTGTGGGTCCAAGATGTCGGTCACGGACTCGCACAACGCCTGCCTCTGGTGCCTCGGGGAGGCCCACGATACGAACGACTGTGTCGACTGCCACTCGCTCACGGCCAAGGCCTTGCGGGAACGCAAGAAGAAGCTGTCGGTAGGTCGGGTGTCTAAGCCCCGGAAGTCTAGGTCTACAGGTTTTTTGACGGATGTCTCGAGAGGCGACTCTCCGCGTCATCGTAGGAAGTCCAGTGGGTCTCCGTCCAGGAGTCGGTCTCGCCACTCCTCCGCCTCTTCGAGGCATTGCCGGAAGCATCGGCATCGGTTGCCTTCCCCGCCCTCTTCTGAAGACTCTGCCCGTCAGCGGGTCGCTTAACCCACCATGCAAGCGACACCGGAGGAATGGGCTTCCTTCGGGAGCAGATGCTAGCGATTCTTGAATCGCAGGGCACCGGTCCGTCCGAGCCTCCGAGTGGGGTCGGTCGGCACCGGTCGAGAGACACCTCTCGTACGCCTTCGGGCTCGGGTGGTCGGCACGGCTCGCGGGAGAGGTCCCGCTCGGACAAGGGTAGCCGTTCTCGCCATGCCCGTTCCAGGTCCCGTTCCTCGACGCGCTCGAGACCGCGTGATCCTGTGCCGTCTTCAAAGAAGACGTCGACGCCTGTGGCACCGAGGTCGTCGACGATTTCTCTCGAGGCTCCGCCTCCGAGGGGGTCGCCGACGCTGTCGGCGCCTAGGTCGTCTAGAGACACACTCGGAGCTCCGGCTTCAAGCCTGTGTTGACGCCGTCGATGCTGGCGGCGCTGCAGCTGACGTTGATGCTGATTCGCTCGACGCTGATTCTCTCGACGCCGGCGCCGACTCGTTCGGCGCCCTTAACGCCTTTCAAGGTGGTGGTGTCGGAGGGGCCCTGTGGCACAGGGTTAGCCCCTAGAAAGGCTCTGGCTGAGGTCAGGCACAGATTTGGTCCCCGGATGTCATCCTCTCGCCGCCTGGAGTACATTTCAGAGGGTGATGAAGGCTCTGATGAAGGCTTGGTCCCGGTTACGGTACCAGATGAGTTTATCTCGGCCATAGCAGGTTTGTTGACCTGAGGCAGTCACTGCATGATGCCAGTGGACTGGACACCTCTCCGGAGGTGGAGTTTTGTAGGCCGGAGCCTGGCACTCATGCTGATTCTTCATATCGGCGCTTTATGTCTCGGGTCACCGAGTACTTGGATTGGTCGGCTCCCCCACGGGAGTTCGTTCAGGATGATCTCACGGATATCCTTGATCTTGGTCCCCCCACTGACCCGGTATTGCCGTTTCATATGGCTCTGCAGAGAAGGGTGGCGGCGGCTTGGACTGCTCCGGAGAGTCTCCCGGCAGTGGGCAAGTCTTTGTCGTGAAAATACCGTCCAGCCAGTAGCGACCCCTGCTACTTGTCCAGGCACCCCACTCCGGAGAGTTTGGTGGTGCAGGCGGCTACGGCCCCGGCAAAGCAGGTGTCGTATCCTACCATCCCTCCGGATAGGGACGACAAACGTTTTGACGGCGCGGCGAAGAAAGTGTTTTCTTCAGAGGGTATGGCGCTTCAGGCGGCCAACTCCATATGTGCCTTGTCTTGTTTCACACACACACTGTGGAACTGTGTTGCATTAGCGGCTGAACATATTCCCGAAGGGGACGAACGGGATGGTTTCCTTGCTATGGTTCAGGATGGCACGGATGCCATGTGTGAGGCCGTTCGGTCGGGTTTGGACGTGGCAGATTGTGTCAGCCGGTCCATGGCGGCGAGCACCGTAATACTCAGGTTTGCGTGGTTGCGGAAGTCTGGGTTCGCTCCTGATGTGCAGTCCCGGCTCCTCAACATGCCCTTTGACGGGGAACATCTTTTTGGCAGCAAGGCTGACGAGAGCCTTGAGAGGTTGCAGACCTCCAAAGCTGCAGCAAAGTCGTTGGGCGCTGCAGTTCGACAACCTCTGCCTTTTTCTTCCTAGGGGACAACAATGGAGGGGAGGTTCCTTTCGCTATTACTCGTCCTTCAGTAAAGCGAGAGGAGCTAGAAGTCAGAGGCCACCGTAAGAGTGCCAGAGGTGGAAACAAGGGTACTCGAGGTGCCAAGGCCGCTCGGGCAGTTGCCTCTTTGCCCTCAGGCAACGCTGCAGCCGCTACCACTCAGTCATGAGGCCAGGTCCCATGGTTCGCCGGTTGGGGGAAGGCTGGCGCAGCATCTTGTAGAGTGGCGAACCATTACTTCAGTTGTGTGGGTTCTGGAGATCATAACCCACGGCTACTGTCTTCCCTTTCGGCAGAGGCCTCACGACAATCCACCTGGGAACCTCTCTTTGAAGAGTCCGGATCTGCTCCTTGCGCAGGAAATTCAAGCCCTGCTGGAGAAAGGCGCCATAGAACTGGTGCCTGTAGCGGAGAGGGATGGTATTCCTCTAATTTTTTGATTTAGAAGAAAGACGGGGGATTGAGACCCATCATGGACTTGCACGGTTTGAACAAACTCCTCAGGAAGGACAAGTTCAAGATGGTTACTCTCTCTCAAGTCCTCCAGGCCCTTCAACTTCAGGACTGGTCGGTGTCTCTCGACCTCAAGGATGCTTACTTCCATGTGCCGATCCATCCCAAGCACAATAAGTACCTGAGGTTTGCGGTTGGCGACTCGCACTTTCAGTTTCGGGTCCTGCCGTTCGGATTGACCTCCGCCCGAGGGTTTTCACCAAGCTCATGGTGGTGGTGGCAGCGCATCTCAGGAAAGTGGGGATTCACGTCTACCCCTACCTGGACGATTGGTTGATCAGGGGGAGCTCTCCCGGGCAATTCCTGGATCATCTGTCCGTCACCTGGCACTCCCTTCACAAGCTGGGCTTCTCCCTCAATTTAAAGAAGTCCCATTTGACACCAACGCAGCAGCTCCAGTACATCGGAGCAGTGCTCGACACATTCCTGGGGCAGTGTTTTCCTCCCCAGGTGAGTGCTCTTCACATTCAGCAGATGGTGCACAAGTTTCAACTTGCCCAGAATCTCCCAGCGTCCGAGTTCTTGAGACTGCTCGGCCTCATGGCATCCTGCATTCTTCTGGTGCCAGAGGCTCGTCTGCGGATGAGATCTTTGCAGTGGGCACTCAAGCTCCAGTGGTCTCAGTCCTCCGGCAGGCTGTCGGACCCTGCTCAGGTGCCGCCCTCGGTCGCCCAGGACCTTCTGTGGTGGGCTGTCGAAGGCAATCTGATGAAGGGGGCCCCATTTTGGCTGCCCTGGCCGGAGGTGACGATTGTGACGGACGCATCCCTCACGGGATGGGGAGCTCATGCCAACGAGTTGACAGTCAGCGGTCGTTGGTCTCCGTCGAAGTCCAGACTCCATATCAATCTGTTGGAGCTGAGGGCCGTCAGGCTTGCCCTCAAGGCTTTTCTGCCGACTGTGCGAGGAAAGAGTGTCCTGATTCTAACGGACAACACAGTGGCCATGCACTACCTCAACAAAAAGGCGGGGGCAGGGTCACTTCCTCTGTGCTGGGAGGCGATGCAGCTCGAGTTCTGGGCCATTCAGCAGGAAGTTTCGATCTCGGTTGTTCATCTGGCCGGAGACGACGACGCGTCTGAGCAGGCAGAGCACAATCTCTCACGAGTGGGAGCTGGCTCAGGAGATTCTCCTGGAGATCTTCGCCCTTTGGGAGACCCCTCAAGTGGATCTCTTCGCCTCCAGTGTCAACCGGAAGTGCGAAAGGTTCTGCTCGCGGGAATTTCCTCCAAAAGGAGCCTTAGGAGACACGTTCATGGGGGAGTGATCATTCCCACTGCTGTACGCGTTTCCTCCAGTCCCCGTCATACCGCAAGTACTGCAGAGGTTACAGAGGTTCAGTTCCCGGATGATCCTCATTGCTCCGGCGTGGGCCCGGAGGACATGGTACCCGGACCTTCTCGACTTGTCCATCTGCCCTCCATGTCGTCTTCCCTACCGAGACGATCTGCTCTCACGGGAGGGTGGGGGTCAGGTTCTCCATCCAGAGGTCAGAACCCTCAACCTTCACGCTTGGCTTCTGAAAGGTTGAGGTATAAGGATTGGGACCTCCCTGAAGACGTGATGGAGGTGTTGCTTTCGGCCAGGCGGCCGGCAACAAAGTCTCTGTACCGTTGCCGTTGGAGAAAGTTCTGTGACTGGTGCAGAGTTAAGAATGTGGATCCTTTTGAGTGTGACATTCCCATGGTTCTGTCTTTTTTGCTTTCCTTGGCCCACAGGGGCTTGCAAGTGGGGACCATTAAAGGTTACCTGGCGGCGCTGTCCATATTTAAGCGCTCGTCTGAAGAATGTTCCTATTTTAAGATTCCTTTAATTTCTCAGTTTTTGAAAGGGCTCACTAATGTGTTCCCTCCGTCACCTTTTCTGGTGCCTGGTTGGGATTTGAACCTTGTTCTTAAGTTTCTTATGGGTGCTCCGTTTGAGCCTTAGCATTCTTGCCCTTTGAGACTGTTAACTCTGAAAACTGTGTTTTTGGTTGCGGTAACTTCCGCTCGCAGAGTGAGTGAGTTACAGACACTTTCAGTTAAGCCACCCTCCACTTTGTTTCATAAGGACAGGGTCGTCCTTAGAGTTCGTCCTTCTTTTCTTCTGAAGGTGGTTTCGGAATTTCATTTGAGCCAGAAGGTTGTTCTTCCGGCGTTCTATCCTCCTCCACATCCTGGTAAGGAAGAGGAGAGGCTCCATAGGCTTGATCCTAGGAGAGCGTTGAGCTTTTATATTTCGCGCATGTTCCGGGTCAGAGTGGATGATCAACTTTTCATTGGTTACGCTGGAAAGCGTTTGGGACATGCTGTGACGAATCAGACTTTGTTTCGTTGGATTATTTTAGCTATCTCCGAGTGTTACCGCTTGGCGGGTAAGGACCCTCC
Organism: Ambystoma mexicanum; assembly: GCF_040938575.1. Taxonomy (NCBI): domain Eukaryota; kingdom Metazoa; phylum Chordata; class Amphibia; order Caudata; family Ambystomatidae; genus Ambystoma; species Ambystoma mexicanum. Next base: position 130,778,263 of record NC_090922.1, read on the forward strand.
GGCTGGCTTGCGGGCCCATTCTACCAGGGGAGTGGCTGCGTCTACTGCCCTGCAGAGAGGTGTTCCTATTCGTCACATCTGTGATGCAGCCACCTGGGCTTCAGTACATACTTTTGTACGGCACTACTCCCTCGATTCCATCCGAGGGCAGGATCTGGCCTTTGGCAAGGCAGTCCTTTATTCCGCAATTTGATTGGGCATGCTAAATTTGTGTTCTAAATTCTTTTCCCACCTCCTTGCTTGGTACTGCTTTGGGAGTCTGTCATAGATATGGAATACGTCGGCAGACCCTATCCCCTCGAAGAACAAGTTACTTTCTTACCTGGTAACGTTCTTTCGATGGAATCGTCCGAAGACGTATTCCATATCGCTCCCTCCCTACCTTCCCCGCTGCAGAATTTCTTTTGCGATTGCCACTTGCGTTCCGCAAGGCCTTGTGTGTCTGACTGGCAGAAAACTGGTGGCACACGTTCTGGGGGAAAAAACTACAACTGAGGCTACAGGCCTCGTGCGTCCTACTTATCACATCGGGTGCCGTCGGAGGAGGTCCTCGGGGACGGCGCATCAACGTCATCGATGCAGGACGCAGCGCCGAAGATTTTCCAAAGCAGCACAGCTGTGGACATTACCTGTCATAGATATGGAATACGTCATCGGACCATCCCATCGAAAGAACGTTACCAGGTAAGAAAGTAACTTGTTCTTCTCCTTGGAAGGGACTGTGTGCGTCTCTGTGAGAACCGTGTTTTTGGGCTGTATTGTTATTATGTCACGAAGATGTTTTCCATATTCCGTGGCTCCGCGGCCCTTATGTGGGCGTCAACTGTTGAGTACCCGCGGCTCCGCCATGCCGCGGCAGCCCCGTCTCTCATGGCTCACGGTTCTTTGATTGCTGCCGGAGTCGAACGACGGCTGCTCTGCTACTTCGCATGAACACAGCATTACGTCTTGAGTGTTTCCACCCGGAGGTTCCATGTCTTCCTGACGACCGCCAGAGTCGAACGTCGGCATCTCTGCCGTCTCGCATAAACGCAACGTTCCTACTCTCGTGTCCCCGTCTTGGAGCTCCACATTATATTTTCCTGTCCGTTTTTCTCCAGGATTAGCTATCTCCTGACCCCACCATTCCCCAACCATGTGGGTCTCTGGGTCTCGGGCCCCTCCGTGGTATAACTGTCCTTCATGACTGTAACATACACCCCCCGAAGCATCCAGCCGATTGGGCTGGGCAGGATTTCTGGACAGGTAATCAGGGACTAATTGGAAAGCCGCTGGTCGCTGAACTGTTTCAAAACAAAATTCCTGTAGGGTCAGGAACCATCTCAATACTCGTTGGTTTGAGTCCTTGTGCGTGGCCAACCATTGGTGTGGAGCATGATCTGTAAAAACTGTAAACTTTCTTCCAGCTAGGTAATATCTGAGTGTCTCAATTGCCCATTTGATAGCTAGACACTCTTTTTCAATGGTAGAATACACCACCTCATGTGGTAAGAGCTTCCGACTTATAAAGGCCACTGGCTGTAGATCAGTTTCACTACCTTGAGATAGTACGGCCCCCATTCCTATTCCTGATGCGTCTGATTGCAGAAAAAACCTTTCTTGGAAATTGGGACACCGTAGAACAGGTTGTATTGATATTATCTGTTTTAGCTCTGTAAAGGCTTTACACGCTTCTTCATCTTTAAGCAGGTCGCCGTTGTAGGATGATTTGAGCGCATCCGTCAATGGGCTGGCAATGGAAGAAAACAAAGGTATGAAGCGCCGATAATATCCAATGAAGCCTAAAAAGGCTCTGACCTGTTTCTTATTGCTGGGCATAGACAGTTTCCCTATTGCTTCAATTTTGTCCAACTGGGGTCGTATAACCCCGTCCCTGACCAGATATCCCAGGTATCGAGTCTGATTGGCGGCCAGTAGGGTTTTCTTTGGGTTTATGTTAAGTCCTGCCGCTTGCAGTGATTTTATTACGGAAGATGGTTGACTCAGATGATCCTTCCAGTTTTTACTGTATACAACTATGTCATCCAGGTAGGCGGCACTGTATCCACGATGAGGAGCGAGAACCTGATTCATCGATGATTAAAGTTGCTGGGGCTCCATGTAAGCGAAACGGTAGTACTGTAAATTGATATAGACCGGAAGGGGTAGAAAAAGCGGTTTTGATTTTATCTTCAGTCCTTAAGGGAATCTGCCAATAACCCTTTGTCAGATCAATGGTACTAATGTATTTAGCGGTGCCTAACTGTTCAATAAGTTCATCAATTCGGGGCATGGGATAGGCTTGGTATGTAGATATGGTATTCAATTGTCTGTAGTCCATACAAAAGCGTATACTCCCATCCGGTTTTGGGACCAGAACAATAGGGGATGACCAGTGGCTACATGATGGTTCAATTACCCCCAGTCTCAGCATCTCCTCCACTTCTGCTTGCACTGCATTCCTTTTTGACTCAGGCAATCGGTACGGACGGATCCTTATGGTCGATCCTGGTTCTGTTTCAATTTTGTGTTCTGCCAAGTGTGTTCTTCCTGGGTAGAAGGAGAACACATTACTAAAAGGCTCAAGGTGTTCCTTCAATTCTCTTTTCTCTTCTGGTTTGAGCTGTTTTCCCCACTGAATTGAATTGAATGCAGGTTCCTGGGTCATTTTTGTGACTACCTGTATGGCTTTGTCAGTGGTCTTCCATTCCTTCAGCAAGTTTACGTGGTAATTCTGTGTTTTTTCCTTCCGATCGGGTTGATCCACCAAGTAGTTTACTGGTCCTAATACTGCCTTTATTTTATATGGCCCCCTCTATTGGGCCAACATTTTGTTCTGGCTAGTGGGCAATAATACTAGCACCTGGTCACCTATTTTAAACTGTTCAACTCTGGTTTTCTGATTGTAATATTTTTCTTGGGTCAAATGGGATCTTCCCAGGTTAGTTTGGGCCAGTTCCCTCATCCTAGTTAGATTATCCTGGAGTTCGATCACATAGTCTGTTAGTGTGGTAGGATCTTCTTGACCTTCCCACTCTTCTTTGGCGATATCCAGTATTGTTTTCGGTTGGTGTCCAAACAGCAATTCAAAGGGTGAAAAACCTGTTCAATACCATTAGGACCCAGGGTACTGCTCTCTCCCAATTCTTTCCGGTAGGTGCCGTTATCTTCTTAAGCATTAGCTTAATGGTCTTGTTATAGCGCTCTACTAAACAATCGGTTTGTGGATGGTATATAGACGTACGGATTTGCTTTATTTGAAGCTGTTGACCTACTCTTCTCATCACTCCTGATACAAAATTTCGACCATGATCCGTTACTATTTCTGATTGTATTCCTTCCCTGACAAAGAATGGAATCAATTGGTTACATACTTGGATGGTACTTGTTCCTCTCATAGGAAAAGTTTCTGGATATCTTGTAGCGTAGTCCACCACTACTAACAGATATTGGTATCCATGACTACTGGGTTCCAGTGGACCTACTATATCCATGCCAATCCTGAAAAACGGTTCTTTGATTAATGGCATAGGTACTAATGGGGCACGTCTTGGTTTGTTTGGGTTTGATTTTTTGGCACGTTGGGCATTCATCACAGTACTTTGCCACTTCCCTATAGACCCCTGGCCAGTAAAACCGCTTCAAGATTTTCTCTAGGGTTTTCTCTCTGGCCATGTGACCGCCCGTCTGGTCATCATGAGCCAGCCCCAGTATAGACTTTCTGAAACTCAGACGTACCAAAAGTTGCTCCACCTCCTGTTCATCCGGTTTTTTGGTAACCCGGTATAGAAGTCCCTACTGTAGTTTGAACCTTGGATAACTGCTTGTACTTTCTGGGTCTTTCATTGCTTGCTCGAGGACATTCCTTAAAGATGGGTCAGTTAGTGTTTCGCTTCTAAAAGACTCTTTTATCTTCAGGAATCCAATCTACGAGTCCACTGAAACTTTCCACCCATCTCCGTTTCTCTTCTCTCACCTCTCTTCTAGTTTTCCTTTGTATTCTCCCACTATTCCCTTCAATATCAGTTTCTGAGAAAGGAGCCCTTTTTAACCATTCCTTTTCTCTAACACAATCATCAAAGTTGGGCAAGTCAGTCCCTATTAACAAAGGAGCAGGTATATGAGGCATGATGGCTACCTCCATTGGAGTGTGAACCCCGTTAACCTCTGTTTACTTCTTTGGAAGGGTAGGATTTTATATCCCCATGCACACATTTTACCGAAATATCTTGCTTCCTTTTTTTTTCCCAAGACACATACTTCTGATCTGATGGCGGTTTGCTCGCTTCCACTGTCGACCAGGCCTTGTCGGGGTACACCGTCTACTCGAACTTCCACTGTATAGGGCTCTCTTCTCCTTCTAAACTCCCGATTCTGCGTACAACCAATCTCCATAGGTTCTGGTTTGTTCTTCCTTGGGCAAAATCGGGCGATATGGCCCCACTCCCCACAATCATAACACTCTGTTTGTCTGCTTGTGGTGGGCCATGTCGTACCTCTGGGATCAACCTTGGTTGGCTTTGTATCCACCAAATTCGTGGATCTAGGAAGTAATAGTTTGTTTCCTCCTTCCACAGGACTTATCCTGACTACACCTGCTTTTTTGGAACGCTGTGGCAATGTCTATGGCTTCAGTGAGAGTGGGTTGATGGTGTTGTCGGACCCATCGTTGCATATTGCTTGGAAGAGCATCCACAAATTGCTCTAACTTCACTTTGTCCATGATTTCAGGTATTGTGCAACTGGCTGGTTTTAACCATTTTTCGGTTAAATCGTGTACCCGATAGTACAGTTGCCTCGGAGTTTCCCCATTGCGGAGTTTGGTTTCCCGTAGCTTTTGACGATATTCCTCCTCATCCACCCCCATCCTTTCTAGAATGGTTCTTTTTATGTCTGCGTAACTTGTGTCTTCGTTGGGGTTTGCGGCCTGGTATGCCCCTTGCATTGAGCCTGTTAGCAAAGGAGCTATGAAGTGCCCCCATTTCTCCACCGGCCACTGGGAGTTCATAGCCACCCTTTCGAAATTCGTAAAGAAATAACCCGGATCCTCCCCGGCCTGGAACTTCTGTAGGATGTTGGAAGGGGCCGGCGTCATGCCTCTATGAGCGACCACAGCTTCTGTCGCTTTCTTTAGGGCATCCTGGGTGGCAGCTTGCAACTGTAGTGCTTGCTGTAGGGCTTGTCGATCCGCCTGGGCTTGGTGTCCCTGCACCTGCACCAGTTGCTGGAGTTGTTGCTGTCCATCTGCTAAGGCCTTGATGATAGTCTCCATACCGTGTTTCAGGATCCCACCGCTGCCACCAAACTTTGTGAGAATGAGACAGTCAGGCGGTGTTGAGAAAATAAAAATGGGTCTTTATTCAGACTCGCAACAAAAAAAAATATGGTGAAAATAAAATAAGCTTCAATCAGAATTATTTTCTGAAATGTCCTTCTTTGTGCTTATGCTGGGTTTCTTCTCTGTTCCTTGCAGGGAATGGGGTAAGGACTTCTGGTCAGACTTCTCCTCCTAGTCCTCATACGCCCACCAGCCTTCCATAGCTCCTGATGTCCTGTCTGGTTCGATCTGCAACAAAACCAAGAATGAACACACTCTTGCCTTCCAGTGTTGTCTTTATATATCCAGAACTTAACAGGCCAATCAGTGTTCACTTCCTCCTCTAGTCTATATAAACTTCCCCAAGCCCCGTCCCTTTTTCCATTGATGCATTGCAACTTGTCTTCGTCCTCGACCTCCATCCGCTCCCCGTTCCAGTCTCCTCTGCCCAGGTAAGTGCTTAATTTCTCCCTGGAAGGGACTGTGTGTGTCTCTGTGAGAGCTGTGTTTTTGGGCTGTATTGTTATTATGTCACAAAGATGTTTTCCATATTCCGCGGCTCTGCGGCCCTTATGTGGGCTACAACTGTTGAGTACCCGCGGCTTCACCATGCCGCGGCAGCCCCGTCTCTCATGGCTCGCGGCCCTTTGATTGCTGCCGGAGTCGAACAACGGCTGCTCTGCTACTTTGCATGAACACAGCATTACGTCTCGAGTGTGTCCACCCGGAGGTTCTATGTCTTCCTGACGACCGCCAGAGTCGAACGTCGGCATCTCTGCCGTCTCGCATAAACGCGGCGTTCCTAATCTCGTGTCCCCGTCTTGGAGATCCACATTATATTTTCCTGTCCGTTTTTCTCCAGGATTAGCTATCTCCTGACCCCACCATTCCCCAACAATGTGAGTCTCTGGGTCTCGGGCCCCTCCGTGGTATAACTGTCCTTCATGACTGTTACAGGGATATCCAGCCGTACAATGATCTGGGTTTCATCGGTGTAAGAATAATAGAGCAAACCAAAAGCATGAATTATAGCTAGAAGAGGGCAGCTATAAAGATTAAACAGAAACGGGGAAGGGGTGAGCCCTCGGGGATCCACAGAACAGAGATATAGCTTGGGAGCAGAAAGGGGGCATAGAAACAGACTGAGTATGACCAGATAAGAAAGAGGAGAACCAGGCCGGAGATGCCCGCAGCGGAGAGCCGGGAGACCAGGCTAGGGTGGTCGATGGTATCGAATGCTGCTGATAAATCAAGCAGAATCAGAGCACCAAGCCACCCTGGTCCACCAGACGGGTCAGATCATCCGGGCACAGAAACCAGTACTGACTCAGTACCTCTACCAGACCGAAATCCGGATTGATATGGGTCAAAAAAGTTTGAGTATTCAAGAAATGTGCTAAGAAGAGGGGACACTAGTGATTCCAAAAGCTTCATCAAGCATGGAAGCAAGGAAAAAGGCCGGAAATTAGACAAGACCGTAGGGTCAAGCCCCGGTTTCTTCAATAATGGAATAACCAAGGCGTGCTTCAGGTTAGCAAGGATGATACCTGAAACAAAGGAGTCGTTGACTGCCTCCGTGAGATGGGTGGCAATATCCATGGAAATATTTTTGAGGACAGAAAGAGGAATTGAGCCTTCAGGGGACACTGATTTAAGGCGCTCTAGTGCGCCAAGCACATCGTCCTCCGTAACCAGGGGGAAGGATGACTACTGGGAAGTCGGAGGAACAGAATCCACAGTTGCTGCACTCTCAGGAGGATGCAATGTAGCGGGAGAATCAGAGGGAACAATACTATCTCGTATGTTAACTATTTTCTCCTAAAAAAACAAAAAAAAGTGGACAGTGAATTGCATAGATCCTGAGACACAAGGGCATCTGACCGAGGAGTTGCCTGTATCGCAAGAGACTTGACAATCTTGAATAAGGCCTTAGGCTGATTTATGGCCTGTTCAATGCTATTGCTAAAAAAGCTGTTTTGCAGCTCTGACAGCTTTATGATATTGAAGAGTTGCATGCTGATAAAGGTGACAATGCTCAGCTAGATACGCATGCTTGTTTCTTGCTAAGTTTAAGAGCTTTTAGATCCGCTGAGAGCCAAGGCTCGGAGCCCCGAGTTCTGATACGGCAATGTTTACGAGGTGCCATTCTATCAGCTACAGAAGTAAAGGTCTGCGAAACAGTGGTCAAACTGCAATTAGTAGCAGTGGCCAACTCCATAAGAATAGCAGATGAGAGGTCTGGAAGGGAAACTTTGTGCCAGCCACGCTTGAGTGCAGACCGATGAAGACCAGCGCCAGGCTGGATCATTATCGGTACAGAGAAAGGTACCATCATATGGTCAGACCAGATAATGGGTAATGCCGGGGCAACAGAAAGAGAAGCAGGAGTCGCAAAGATGAAATTAAGAGTGTTTCCAAGTCGGTGTGTGTGGGATAATCAACCAGTTGGGTGAGACCCAGATCTTCCATGGATAGCAGAAATTGCTTAGCCTATGAGCCACCAGATTTGCTCGTAGGGAGATAAAAATCGCCCATCACAGCCAAATTTGAATATTTTTGTAGGAGCTGGGTAATCGGGCCAGGGAACTCCTCGCAAAACCTCCTGTCATAGCCAGGGGGTGATAAATCAGGAGTAAATATAAGCTACTAGAAGCAGATATGGACAGACTGACTAAGATTGCATCCATATTTAAATCCTGTGCCAATGGTAAATCACAAGGTTTAAACTTGGATTTTGAAATCCCAGCAACACCTCCACCTATTTCACGGTTGCATCTAAGTATGGCATAATCAGGAGGGAGCAGTTGAATAATTACAGGATCTGAGTGAGTGCCCAGCCATGATTCCAATATCAACACCATATCAGGCTGTGCATCCTCCAACATATCACTGCAATGTAATGTATGTGCGGAAAGAGAGCTGGCATTTAAACGTAGGCCATGCATCTGTGGGTTTATAACAGAACCTGGAATAAAATTGGCAGGAAAAGTTGTAGACGATGGTGCCAGTGCCAATAATTCATCACATGTAAAACAACTGGTGTGCAAACAAGGGTTGGCCTTATGACACACCCAGGGCACAGACGGGCTTGCTTTAAGTGCGCCTTTGGCACGCTGACGGCGTGCCCCCTGTGCCCATCTTCTGGGCGGGCGGGAGTACGGCACATAAATGCTGTGTAAAGACTCAGAACGAGGGGTTAGAGCGCCTATGGAGATAGGACTAAGCATAAGCGCGGTAGTCGGAGCAACCAAACAATCAATCACTCGATATCTATCGTCATACACATAATGCACATTTAAAATGGTAAAACACTGCAGTACTGAGGCAGGATGTGCCAAAGCCTGTTCAGCATGCATATGTAGAACATCTTGTCTGGGTTGAAGCTACCATATGTCATATTGCGCTTGATCTATGTAGAAATATTGCACCAAATCTTGAACAGATCGGCCGCCTGCCCACATGGCATGCTTAAGACATGTATCGCAACACATGGTATCATACCCACCCATGCTATTCTGATGACTAATTGTTTCAATTTCTTAAAATAAGCAGCTGGTAAAGCAGGGTAAATAATGTAAAATGTATGACAGCTTAGGGACCACCACCCTTTTAATAAGGGATTTTCAGACAATCGTAGATATGGAGAGTTCAATTGAAGGATCTGATTTTTGTTTTTCTTTTCCCTAAAGGCTTGCAAAGGTTGTAAATAGTTTTACAAGAACAAAGTTTGCATCTTTGGGGAGACTTGCACCCATTGATATCTAATGGACGTTGACGTTGTCATCTGAGCCCAGGTCCTCTACCACTTTTACAGCTACAACAGTGATTGGAAGTAGTTCAGATTGTGTCCCGTGTATTCCGCTAAATACCCCAAATCTTTGGATTTCAATGTCTAAATGTGCTAAATTTTGATCTGGGTGTTTGACTTATAACATGTCGTAAGCACAAAGCAAAATGACATTATTTCTGTAATATATTTCAATGCCTCTATCTGAATGATTTTGCCTGAGAGCACAAGCAAAAGCTGCAAATGCCAAGGCGTACAGTAATGGGGAGACATCTGTCTCGTGCCTCTGGTTAACACTATCTGATTCAATGTCACGTCTTTTTTCAGGATCCTTGTTTCTCGATTATTCTATAATAATCAAATCAGGTTGGTATAATGTAAACCAAACCCTGAGTGCTCCAACACTACAAATCGGAGAAGCTACCCAGTGAAATTGAATGCCTTTTCCTCATCGAGCATGGCAATCCCTGTGGGTTTTCTAGGCTACGGTTCTGTATTAGTGCAAATAACATATAGTAATTTTGAGACATTGAGCCTCCGCAATATATCCGCCAGGTAATGTGAAGGCAGGCAGGTGGCACTGCAGACGCTCCGCCAGTAATTTGGCTAAGTTCTTGCTTTGCGTCTTCATAAACGAGCATGGCTGGTGAGGCTCAATTCTTATAATCTTTAATTGGTTTGAGTAATACGGAAATCAATGGCTTTGTGTTGAGCTAGGTAGTTCTCCAGTAATAGTGAAAATTGGTACGTAACTAATACATAGGGGGACATTTTGTGGGCTCTTTGTAAAAACTCAGAGTGAGACCATCTGTCTAAGGTGCCTTTTTGTTTGTGTTTTTTCTGTTTTTTTTTACTGCAGGCTTTAATTCCTATAGTGTTATCGGTCAGAGCTTCAAAAGAAGGAACCCTGTATAAGTTTCTGGCCATTCCAGAGCCACCTCAATTATAAATACATAAATATCTACTGAGTAGTCGAACCTGGAAGAGTATACTATCTTGTAAAATTTCTTTAAAGTATTATTCATACTTAAAGCGTCTCTAGGTCTGAGACCATACGGATCCATTACAACGACTATATATTGAGTCCCCACTTTCCTAGTTCACTGTCCAAGATAAGAATCTGCGAGTGTACCGTCTGGTCGAACCTTTGATGTCCATATATTGTACCTCCCGAGTAGCAAGATCCCTAAATCCACACAATGTATTCTTTGTTTCACTAAAGGGATCTAGGTTTTTAGTTGAGACATGCTTCGCTCCGATTCTTTTTAACGCTGACTCTAATCTAACTAGTTTAGTAAATATGGTTCTCAAAATTCCAGTTTCCCTACCAATACTCCTCACATAATACTTAAATGATTGCAACAATACCAGAAGTTCCTTTACAGTGCCTGTGTTTTTCTCAAATAAGAGATCTCTATCTGCTCTAATGGCTTGTCTATATGCCTCATCTCAGGGGAGCATGCTTGAAAGGCCAGCGCCTCTCCCGGAGTGAGGGGCTCGAAACAGGCAGCGCATTGCAAAAGGTGTGATATTATGAAAGGGTTCTCAAAATCCTTTGAGGCCATTTTGTAATTGATCCATGAATATGCATTGTGCACCGAGGAGTAATAAGTGTATTACGGCCTTTTCTGCCAAACCTTTACCAGGGAATATACACTGTCAAACTCTCCTCAATTGTGAACAGTTTTCAGTAATGGCCTTTGATTCACTGTGGATCTGTCCAAGTTCAAGTCTTAAGCTAAGTTAACGTTGTTGGCAGATATTATTGGTTTAATTTACACAGGATTATCTAAAACAATGTGTGAACAAACAATTTGAAAATTTGGATTACAATAGAGACACCAATTATCTGATAGGACTTGATATTGTTTCACTATATAGGAACATTCCGCAACAGGAGACTCTTAACACTGTGGAAGAAGTACTTTTGACAAGAACAGATAATGATCCGGTACCCACATCATTTATTATGTGGTGCATCGAACTGGCTCTAACCCATAACTATTTTGAATTCACAGGGGTATTCTACCAACAAATTGAGGGTACTGCCATGGGCGCCACCATAGCACCCAGTCTCGCCAATTTGTATGTTGAGTTCTTTGAAAAACAATTAATCTATGTACACAACCCTTTTGAACAACACCTAATGGCCTGGTCTAGATACATAGATGACGCTTTAGTCATTTGGAAAGGCACGGCTGAACAAGCTAAGGAATTTCTGGAGTGGTTAAATACTCCCAATCAGAATTATCAATTCACCATGACAGTAGACCAAGATTCTATTACTTTCTTGATTTGAAACTGTACCATGAAGATGGTAAACTGTTAGTGAAACCCTTCCATAAAAGCACTGAGAAAAACGCATTGCTCCATTACCAAAGTCACCACATAGAGCATTTGAAGGACAACTTGCCCTATGGACAGTTTCTGAGGTTGAAACGTAATAGTACACGTTTAACAGCATATGAGGATGAAGCACGACCTCTAAAGAAAAAACTCAAAAGAAGGGGATATCCTAAAAAATTGATTAAAAATGACGCAAAGCAGGCCTTTAATAACAACAGAACATCGCTTTTGGAAGATGAACCTAAAAAAACAGCTGAGGATAGATTGGTATGTGTCAATACGTTCACCTTCATAGTTTGGCCATACGGAATATCATCACTAAACATTGGAAAATATTTAAAACCAATAGTTCTAATTTGGAGATTCCCCTTTTTGCATACAAAAGGATGACTTCCATCGGTAACTGTGTGAGTCACAGTAAGTTGAGCACCAGAAACGTACTGGTGGCGAGTATAACCAGCCAATGGGGTCTAAATCCTATTGCAGGACACTACCCATGCGGACATTGCACTATTTGCAAATTGACATCGAAAACTAAAGAAACAGATATTGGTATCAATAAGGCCTGGATACAAAAAATACTTCTCCAATTGTAATTCGGACCACGTGGTATACATGATCACATGCCCCCGTGGGTTATTCTATATTGGAAAAACAAATAGGAAAATAAAGACCCGCATAAATTAACATAAGCTGTCTGCAAAACAAGACAGCACAAGCTCTGATGGTTAAACATTTCCTGGAGAAACATGGGTTTGAGGAATTCAAATGGACTGTACTTCTGGTAGTTAAAGATGAGAATCAGTTCCCAAGAAATAAGAAATGACTACAGAAAGAACAAGAACTTATCTACAAAACTAGAAGTGATATTAGAGGACTTAATGAAACCATAGAATGGCATAAAAGTAGATCAGTGTAGCTGGTATTTCCTGCCCATTATTGAGTATAGACTGAGCAGTGGAATTACATCATGTGGTTACTGAATGGTCAATATAATGCTGAATATGGCCTAATACGAATAGTAGTATTCTAGTGACTGTCTTTATTTTACTTTATTTTAAAGATTTTGTTTGGATTTGATCAGCATACACCGTTCCCCCCTACCATGGAGACAGGGTTTAGTGTGTAGGAGTGATTCTTGTTTCAAAATGGGTATACTCTGGTGTTTTCAGGTACGTCCGGAATACTTATACTAAAAACTAAAAAGGCCCAACAGGGGTTGCATGAGTGCCCTGAAGGAATATGACTATTCCTTCCCAAGATGGCAGCTTCGGCGTTTATCTGTTTTTTTCTGACTTTTTTACGGCAGCCGGAAATGACCGAAAAAATAAATGAAGGCCGTTCAGGCGACGCAGGTTTAGAATCCAAGTCTGGAAGTATGGAGTAGAAGCAGACCGGAGTTCACTCCCGCCTTTGTCACCGTGATTCTTTCACGAACGGTGAGTGAGCGCGATTATTCATTTGTCCTCATAGAGGAATGAGAATTAGACACAGGTTGGGTCAGCCATTAGGAATCAAACCGCATAACTGTCCGCGACACAACATCGTATGCATGTGGCATATGAGTCACCTATGATGTTTCTTAACAACGTAATCAAATCTATATGGATCGTTTCCTTTGTAGACCTATTTGTAATAGCCACTATCTGACGAGACTACATCATCGGACCAGCGCTAAAAATATATATATATTTTTTAAAAAGAAACTTAAGGTAAGCTTAGTCTCTACACTTTTGAATAGACCCCTAACAAGGAACTATGGTTTTTTAATGTAAGTAAAACTAGAACTCGTCCAGAGATATAGCATGTACTTTTCTCAATTGACAGAGAATACGCTCCTTCATTTGAAGAGCTGTCTTCTGGACTACGCAGTGCCGGCTTTTGCCTTTCGAGTCTATCTGAAATAGAGTGATCGAAATTACAAGGATTTATTCTAATAACGCTCCCTAAAGGTAAGCGGTTTTAATTTGATAAGAGGACGTTTCTAAATAGAGAGCAAGGGTATATTTTTTCCACACCACTGATGTAGTCTTATATAAATGATATGTACTTTGTAGATCAAAGGGTCAATTTTTTGGATTGTGCTGTGACGAAGGAATATTTAAGTTCCTCATCGTGCCCATACAGACTACAGCCACCAAGGAGGCGAGGTAATGCTTTTTTCTTAATCTCTGCCTCAAGCAGATTTGAATGCCTTATAGGTTAAACAGCAGTAGGAGCTTATACCTATTTTTATGTTTTTGTCAACAGGCATCCGGTTTTTATGTACCACTTATTGTCAAATAGGGAGATCAATTGAGATCTCCTTTAAAGTAACAGTGACCCTACATTATGCTCCTGAAGAAGATTCCATACTCAAGTAGAGAACTGAAACATGTCGAGAAAGAAATCTAGTTAACTACTTGTACTAGATTCATATGTGTCATCTTCGATATAACCACAGTGTAATAGTATATTAATAATCTATCCTGTGGTGCCCATGTGTTATCTGTATGCCTGTAGAAAATGTACTATCTAATTACAGGAACTCTTTTGTCACTTATACTTTATTTTAAAGTTTTTTATGCTATGTTTAAAGACATGTGTTGCATATTTTTTGTCTAATCGTCGAAGTTGTGTTTTTAAAGCATTTTTTTGAATAAATTGAGTTTTTCATTAAATTAGTTATGAATATGGCTGGACTGTTGTGATCTGTTTCTACCTTCCATTTATATATGAACAGAATTGTGTACAGATAAATTCACTGTCACCAGCTTAACACCATTAATCTCACCAGCCATCATCACAGCCTAACCTCAGAATCTCTATCTTTTGCAGTCATCTTGTAATACACAGAGTTGCAGATCAGCCACCCCCATACAAACATGTTTCTTGAATTATATCAGTTTTCACATATTGAATAATCTGATTTTTCTCACATCTTTTAACCCCAGAATTTTCAGGACATGACGGATAATGTACCAGTCTCAACCATAAACTTCTAGAAATGTGCTTTAATACACCAGTTTAATGGAGTCATGTTTGTCTGTAAACCTTGCCGAAAGGAACTGCTACAACAGTACAGTCAATACTCACTCCCATGCCAAAACTCAACAAAAGCTCTTATCCCTTAACCCAACTTCAACATCAAACCAAATGCGATAAACACTCTGGACGCTGCTTGGTAGCATCCCAACCAATCCACCGCATCCAGCAGAGGAAAGTAGCAAAGGAAAAATATTTAGCAGTTGAATGACATAAAGAACAGTATTTAATTACTCAGCCTGAAATAAAAGTGGTGAATAGAAAACCTTGAGTGTATAATACAATGCAGATATAGTCAATAAACACGCCCAGTAATAGAATCTTAAGCCATTTTTTCTGGTGATGTTGTGGATGAAGGTTACAGATGTTTTCTTCAAAATTCATCCACATCTCTCAAATCTGAGAAAGAATACAATGTAGAGCGAACGTTGTTCTCGTAATGTCAAGTACTTTTCTCTCTTGTCATGTTCAGTAATTCATCCCTATCTCTGTAGTTGCAATCCTATTTATGATGGATCACAGTGGCAGTTCTGGAGATCTGGTGGCAGGGCAGTGATGAGACCACTGACACCAACAAGTGAGAGCCAGATTTCTTGCTGGAGGTTAGGAGGTTGAGAAACTAAAGTTCTGAGATGGGGTAAACAAAAGGTTTGAGGGGCTGCATATCAGTGGTGGGGGTTGCATGTGAAGGAGCCTTGTATCTTCCGTAGTGAGGACAAAGGTTGTGGAGGGTAGAGAAGTTGGTGCAGAAAGATATTTCACTGTGTTAGGGGAAACAAAGATTTTGGTTATTAAGTAGTTTTTTTGCTTTCTTGGTATTCTGATCTATTTTTGGAAAGCTCTTCCATGTGCCAAATTGGCAAGTTTGGTCGATTGGCTTTTAGACTTGTGCCAGACTCAGTCAAGTCAATGCTGCTACAGCTTGAATTTGTAGCGTGATTTTCTTCAGGAAATTGCTGGGTGGTCTGAATGCAGTGCCAGAATTTACTGGGCCTCATTATGACCCTGCCGGTCCGGAAACAACGGTGGCGGAAAACCCGCCGCCACCATTGTTTCTGGACCGACAGATTAAGAGTTCTGCAGGCGGGTGGTGTCACTCCCGCCAGGTCTGACCTGGCGGGAGTAGCGCCACCCACCTGCAGACAGAAATGGAAACACTGGCACCGTTAATTAGGGTGCCAGTGTTTCCATGGTCCCCATCCCATGGGACTCCATAAGAAAGGGGAGTAACGTTA
Source organism: Ambystoma mexicanum (assembly GCF_040938575.1). NCBI lineage: Eukaryota > Metazoa > Chordata > Amphibia > Caudata > Ambystomatidae > Ambystoma > Ambystoma mexicanum. The sequence continues at coordinate 130,793,951 of NC_090922.1, forward strand.
TTCTGCCTCCGTAATTACCAAATCACAGGGGCTGTAATGCCCCGACAAGTCTGGAGGTGGAAATTCATTCCAGGTCTGGCGGCAGCCTGCCGGTTTTTCCGGCACGTCTACCGCCGGACTCGTAATGAGGCCCAGTGTAAGGATCACTGTCGGACAGGAGCTATGGATTGAGTGGAACAAAAATCAAATTCCTAAAGGAGATGTAAAACGTCTGTGAGGAGTGGGGTGGCAAGTGTATGGTAAAGGAATGATCACATGGTCCAATATGTGGCTCAGGGTGTTTGATCTTTTTATTTGTAAGCACAGAGTGGCAGATGAGCAAGGCTGTGCAGCCCCATGTTATATCAGTGGCATGAATTATAGAGAGGAATCTAGGCATGTGTCATGGATGGGAGAGGCTGCCTAAATCTGCATATTTCGAGAACATGAAAAAGCACATTTCCAAAATGTATATATGCACGCGCTCCTACTTCATATTTACAACATTTAAGTTTTAAAATTGTTTTTTACATAGGTTGAATACATAGTTACAATACTTTGTGTCTGTTGTGAAAGCTCTACACCTATAACTTTTATATGTACAATATTTGTTTGACTCATGTGTTCAAGCAGTTTGATATATATAAACTATAACAGCATGGTTATATGTGCATTTTATAGAGCCACAACTGTCACCACCCATCACAACCTTTTACCCCAGTATGTTCTCTTGGAGAGTTAAGTCCTTTCGCAAGTCCTTTCGTTTCTACTCCTCAGTTGGAAGAGGGAGAGGACAGGCTAGTCATAGAGACCAGAAAGGAGTCCCTCCTGGTGGACGAGGGAGATGTACAAAGTCCGCCCAAGCAATGGCTACTTTGCCCTCACCGGCCTCAAAACCTCTGTGAAGCCTTTGCCCACAAGATCACGCTGGGGGAGGCAGGCTCTCACGGCATCAGCAAGAATGGTGGGGGATCACTTCAGATGCATGGGCACTGGAAACGGTAGCCCAGGGTTACTTTCTTCCCTTTCTAAAAAGGCCTCAGGATCATCCACCAGGGAACAGACCGTTCAAGATTCCAAATCTGATCCTTGTGCAGGAAATTTTGACCCTGCTAGAGAAAGGTGCTAAAGAACCGGTTGCTGTAGCAGAGAAGAGCAAGGTTTGGTATTCCCCTTATTTTCTAATCCCCAAGAAGAATGGAGGATTGAGACCCATCTTAAACATAAGAAATCTGAACAAGTTCCTCAGGAAATTATAAGTTGCTCACCGTAGTGACTAAAGTCCCCTTCCCCCCATACTGCATGGGCGTCCCTTCCAAGGGACGGGAGACGGAACATTCTTCACCAGAAAAAACCTTCCCCATTAAATTTAGAGGCGCACGTGGGTGCGACCCTGGGAGCATGCGCTGCCCTGACTCCCCCCTCCGGCGCCACACCTCAGTATCCATAGACGCGTCGACAATAGATTAACATTGCCTAATGACACCAGTATAATTAGGGGGGAGCATGGTGGGACGTATGGAGGAAAGGGGACTAAGGACTAAGAGTACTTAATTCACTACGGTGAGTTACTTATAATTACTCTTACGTCCCGTCCCCTTTCCTCCATACTGCATGGGCGATTACAACTGAATGTAGCCCCGTGGTGGAGAGGAGAACCTCCTTAAGCAAATAGGTTCCTGAGAACCGCCTGTCCGAAAGCCATCAGATCTAGAGCCGGCATCCAAACAGTAATGTTTGCAGAAAGCTGAGGGAGTGGCCCTTGTGGCCGCCCTGCTTATGAATTGCCAAGGGACATGGTGCTGGAATGCGATGGCCGTTGCCTTGGGCCTAACTGCGTGGGCATGCATGTTTGCCAGAAGAGGCTTGTGCTAACCCTCGTGTGCTTCTTTGATGCCGAGAGCATCCAGCGGGATATGGGGGCCTTGGAGGCCAGATAGCCTGGTCTTGCACCTCCAAAAGTGACAAATAGGGCGTCTGATCTGCGGAAGCCCTTGGTCCTTTCCAGGTAGAATTTCAGGGCACACCTGACATCCAGGCAATGCAGAACTCTCTGTGCCTCATCCTTGGGATGAGCAAAAAACATAGGAAGGACTATTTCCTCGTTTAAATTGAAAGCAGACGGCAATTTAGGCAGAAAAGCTGGGTGTTTCCGCAGAACTACTTTGTCCCTGTGAAAGGTAGTATATTGTTCGCTGACTCTGCGCGCCGGGGTGAGGCTGACTAGTAAGGCCGTCTTGATGGTGACCAGCCTGATGTCCACGGACGCCATTGGCTTGAATGTTTTGTGTGCTAGGACGCCCAAGACTATGTTCATATCCCACACAGGGTGTGGCCTATTGATGGGCGGGTAGAGTCTTGTGCGCCCCATCAAATGTTTCTTGACAATCGGATTAGAGGAGGAGAAGACCCCCTCCTCCGAATTCCTGTACGCCCCAATGGCTGAGAGGTAAGTGCGACAGGTGTCCACCTGCATCCGTGAGTGGGCGAGGTGCACCTGGAAGGAGAGCACGTCGTCCTGAGTACATGCCAGTGGGTTGATTTCCTTGGAGGCTGCACAATGGCAGAACCTGGTCCATTTACTTTTATACTGGGCCCTGGTAGCCTTGCTCCTTGCGCCCTTTATGATCTCCAGATTAGCCTGGGAGAGGCTGAGGTGCCTTGGTGTCACTTGTTCATGAACCACGCTATGAGGGCTAGCTTCTGTGGCGCAGGGTAGATGACCCTGCCCCCCTGCTGCGCCAGAAGATGTGCTGGGCCCGTCGGAAGGTGAATTGGTGGCATCTCCGAGAGGCTGAGCAACTCCGAGAACCATGGCCTGGCTGGCCACCATGGAGCTATTAGAATAATGTTGAGCTGGCGAGACTCCTTGATCTTGCAAATCACTCTGTGCATCAGGGAAGTGGGCGAGAAGGCGTAAGCTGTCATGCTGTTCCACTGAATACGAAATGCGTTGCCCAGATAGTAAGGGCCCTGTCCTTGCCAGGAGGCGAACTGAGGGCACTTCTTATTGTGCCAGCTGGCAAAGAGATCCACCTGGGGACGACCCCATCTGCTGAAGATCTCCTGAGTAACTTGGTCGTTTAGCTGCCACTCGTAGTTGTCTGCTCCCAACCTGCTAAGCCTGTTCGCCTCTAGGTTGGATTCCCGCGGAAGGTGGACTGCCGTGAGGTAGATGTCATTTTCCAGGGCCGACTCCCACATGCTGATTGCCAGTCTGCACAGTGGAGGGTATCTGGTGCCTCCCTGCTTGTTGACATAGTACATGCTGGTCGAGTTGTCTGTCTGGATGAGGACAACTTTGCCCCTGATAAGTGGGAGGAATGCTCTGAGAGCGAGCCAAATGGCGTTCAGCTCCAACTAATTGATGTGGTACTCCTGCTCCTGTCGTGTCCAGGTGCCTTGGACCGAGAAATCGTCCAGCGTGGCTCCACATCCCTCGGATAAGAGGAGTCCGTGGTGATGGTGGTCTGCGGGGTGGGAGGCCGGAAGGGCTTCCCCGTCCATAGGTTGCAGTCCATGGACCACCATGTGAGGTCCTGGTGGAGAGATGGAGGAACGTTGATCATCTCGGATTGAGAGCCCCGCTCCTGGTTCCATGATGCCGCGAAGTGCAGCTGTATCCCCCTCATCCTGAGTCTCGTGTGGGGGGGACAGCTAATAGGACCGCTGCCAAGAGACCCAGAAGGTGCTGGTACCACCAGGCCGAGGTCACCTCTCTGCTGAGGAAGTGAGTACTGGCCCTCTTGATGGCTGTGGTCTTGTCCTCTGACGGAAACACCTTCTCGGAGCACGTGTCCCAGATGAGGCCCAAGAATGTCAGTCTGCGTGGGTTGCAGCTGCAAGCTGAGATTGAGCAAAAAGCCCAGATCGTGCAGTGTGTTCATAAGAGCCTGTGAAGTGTGGTGAACTGCTTCCGGCGATGTAGCCCTGACGAGCCAGTCGTCGAGATATGGGTAGATGTGGAGGGCAGCCACAGTATTCATGAGTCTGGTAAAGACCCAGGGGGCCGAGTTGAGGCCAAAAGAAAGGACCTTGTATTGGAAATGGTAGCCCATAATCCTGAACCGTAAGAAAGAACGATGGGGCTGCCGTATTGGGACGTGTAGATACGCGTCCTTCAGATCCAGGGAGCACATCCAGTCTCCATTGCACAATGTCTCTGCTATAAAAGCTGGCGTAACCATCTTGAATTTGTGTAGAGGTAAGAAGAGGTTGAGGGTGGAAAGGTCCAGCACAACTCTCAGGCCCGCCTGGTTCTTTTTCTGAATGGCAAAAATCCTGGCATAGAAGCCCAGGCCTCGCCATGAGGCTGGGACTTCCTCCGTGGCCTGGCTCTCTACGAGCAATCAGATCTCCGCCAGAAGAGTTGCTGTCCCAACTTGAGGGAGTGGAGGGTAGGAGGGAGGAGAGGCTGGGATGGGTAGGCCGTGGAGACTACAGAGAGGTTCCAGGGGTAAGCGAAATTCTGGCACCAGAAATGTGCTTGGAGAGCAAGCCTGCCCCCCACTGGAGACACGTGGACCAGAAGGGGCGTGTAATGTCTTCTTTCCCTCAGAGGCTGTTGCAGAGGAGGGGGACTGGAAAAAGCCCTTACTCCACCATTTTTGTTGCTTGCAATAATGTGGAGTCAGCGAGCGGTCCGTGTGCCTGGACCTCCGTTCTTGGAAGCCACTGAACCCTCCGTATATACACCCCTTGTCGGAGTGCTGCTGTGACTGGGTGTACGATTTGGGCGTGGTCTTTGTCAGAATGGATTAAGACTTGGCCGTTTGTGAGCTGTTTTTCTTTTTGTCCAGCTCCTCGTCCGTGGTGGAGTGGAAGAGGCCACTCCCCTCGAACGGCAGGTCTAATATGCGTTCCTGGACATCCGGGTTAAATTTAGTAGCACTGAGTCAGGCTGTTCTTCTCATGTCCGTGGCGATGCAGATGGCCCGGCCAGAGGTGTCAATGCGGGTCACAGTGGACTCCATGATGTCCTGCGCCACCAGCTTGGCCTCAGCCGGTCCCGCCTTGAAACATGATTGGCTCTGCGTAGGAAGCTCTGGGAGTAAATCTGCAATTTCCCGCCACAACCTCTGGTTAGCGGCCGCCAGCATGGCATCTGGTTGGCCTGATGAAGATGCAAGGACGTGTTGGAATAGAGTTTCTTCCTGTACGCTGCCATGGTCTTCTCTTTCTTGCATAGCAGCGCCGCAGAGTAGGAGGAGGCTGAGGACGACTGAGGCTTGGGGTATAGTGATGCTGCAGCGATCACCGAGGAGTGTGGCTGAGGGTGGGCTGATAGCAAGAGTGTATCCCCCTCCATCTGCCTGTACTTGGCGTCAGGCGTCGATTGACCGGCTTGACAGGGTGGTGCTTGAGCCAACCCTTCTTGGCCAGGGTGACTACATCGGTCTGCAGTGGAATTCCCGTTTTAGCAGAAGGGCGTCACGTGAGGACCCCCTCTACTGGTTGCTCGACCTCGGGTTGAGGAAGGCCCAGGTACTCAGCCAGCCCTGCAAGACGTTCATGGAAGGCCTTGGCTGACGATGGCGTGTCGGGGTCCTCCTCATCGTCCGTGTCCGTCTGGGGGTCAGGAGGATCCTGCACTGGTGGAGGAGTGGCGGGAGCCAGAGGCTGGTGTACTTGGACCAGAGGCTGTGGCGGAGGCTGGTACGGAACCGCCTGAGGAATCGGTTGGGGGGCTGGAGCCGCTGGCAAAGGCTGCGCCGGGGGCACCGGCGGAGGAGCCTGAGGTGCTGAAAGCATGGCGCAGCAGCTCCCTGATGGCATCCCTGAGGATCACCCCTATCTGAGGGAATTCATGAGTCTGAGGAATCTCTCAAAGAACCTGTCCTCACAGGCTGGAGGGGTTGTAGGGGATATAGACGGAGTAACGGGCGGCTGCTGGAGGTGCTGCATACCCTGCCCATATGGACGTAGCGGGAACCTGCCCTGCGCAAATGAAGGATAGGCTGTAGGCCACGTACCTGGTTGACACCAGTCCCACCTTGACACTCGTTCTTCACCAAATTCCCGTTCCTGCTGCGGGGTCGGACGGGTGCTGATGTCTGGCACGGTGGCCATCTTGTCGAGCTGCCTTCCACGTGCCTGCGTCGTGTTGCTCAGCTCGCTGGGCCCAGCCTCCTCCAGGACTCTTGAGTGTGGATCATGAGGCCTACCCTGCTCCTCAGGCCAAGGCCTTGTAGGCATAACACCCTCGGCCCGGGGGCCAGTAGAGCTGCGTTTATAATGCTAGTACTAGGGCGTGGCCCCACAGACATATTGCCGGTACAAGGGCGTAGCCCCTTGGCTAAAGACCCAGTACAAGAACCTTGCGGTCCCTCAACACTGTGACCGGGAAGATCCGATGATCCCTCGACTTTTAGGCCCGTAGCCGGGTAGACCTTGGTGCACGTGCTGGTAGTAGAACTTGGGCGGACCCTCCCACGCGGGGGAGTCCTTGGGAGGGAGGATTCTCCCTTGTGGGGTGCGATGGAGAACAGAGGCCCTACCTTGGGCCTGGAATGATGTTTGACTGGGTCCTTCAAGTCCTCTGGAGGCGATTTCTGGAAGAGCTCCCTCCACCTGGCTAGCCTGTTCTTCAGAGACCTCGATGACAGGGCGTTACACGCCGTACAAGCTTTCCAACTGTGGTCTGGGCTAAGGCAACGTAGACAGAGGGCGTAGGGGTCTGAAACTGGGATGAGCCTGTCGCAGAATGGACACCTGCTGAACCCTGTGGAAGTCGGCATGGGCCAGGGAGGAGTGTGACGACCGAGTACCTGTATGATAAAAGGATTTTAAAAAGACAGGAGAAGATGTATCCGCATGTGGAATTACTTGGCCGAAGCCAAACCCAGGAGCGCTGGTGAATTTGGCCCGTTCCCGTCGATGCGGAAAAGGGGACTGGGGTGTGGCGCTGGAGGGCAGAATCAGGGCAGCGCATGCTCACAGGGCCGCACCCTCACGCGCCTCTAAATTTAAAGGGCAAGAAGGTTTTTTTCTGGTGAAAAGGGTTCCATCTCACGTCCATTGGAAGGGACGCCCATGCAGTATGGAGGAAAGGGGGCGGGACGTAAGAGTAGGACAAGTGCAAGATGGTTACCCTTTCTCAGATCCTTCAGGCCCTCACCTCCAAGACTGGATGGTGTTATTGGACCTTCGGGATCCTTACTTTCATGTGCCTATCCATCACAAGCACAGAAGGTACCTGGGGTTCGAGGTTGCCGGTTCTCATTTTCAATTTCGAGTTCTGCCATTCGGGCTGACCTCCGCCCAAGGGTTTTCACCAAGTTAATGGCGGTTGTGGTAGCTAGTCTCAGGAGAGGGGGGGAATCATGTCTACCCCTACCTGGACGATTGGCTGATCAAGGCTTGTTCTCCCGAACAGGCCCTGGAACATCTCAGCCATAACCTGCCACTCTCTCCACAAACTGGGCAATTACAAGAAGTCCCACATGATACCTTCTCAAAGGCTCCAATTCATCAGGGCAGTCCTGGATGCATCCTCAGGAAAGGCCTCGCCACCCGAGGTGAGGGCTCAACATATTCTGCAGAATTCTAGACTGCCCAGCGTCTTCTGGCCTTCGACTTTTTGTGGTTGCTCAGCCTTGTAGCATCTTGCATTTTCCCCGTCTGAGAAGGAGATCTCTCCAGTAGGTTCCCAGGACTCAATAGTCCCAATTCTCAGGAGTATGTCAGACCTTAATCGGGTTCCGAACAGAGTTGCACAGGATCTTGTGTGGTGGGCTTGCTTGGACAACATTCTGAAGGGAGAACCCTTTTGGCAGCCATGGCCGGAGATAACAGTAGTGACGGACGCCTCACTCACGGGGTGGGGAGCCCATGCCAACGATCTGACAATCGGCGGTCGTGGTCTCCATCGAGTCTAAACTACACATCAATCTTTTGGAGCTGGGAGCTATCAGACTAGCGATGAAACCCTTTCTGCCCTCTGTACGGGGAAAGAATGTCCTGATAATGACGGACAACACGTGGCCATGTACCACCTCAACAAGAGAGGAGAGGAGGCGTGGGGTCACTACCTCTGTGCAGAGAGGCAGTGCAGCTCTGGTTCTGGGTAATTCAATAAGGAATCTCCCTCTATCGCAGTTCACCTAGCCAGAGAGGAGAACATGGTGGCGGATGCTCTGAGCAGGCAGAGCAGTGTCTCCCACGAGTGGGAACTAGCATCGGAAATCATTCAAGAGATCTTCACCCTTTGGGGAACCCCACAAGTGCATTTGTTCGTGACCAGTTTCAACCAGAAGTGCAAACTGTCTGCTCCAGGGAATTTCCCCCAATTGGAGCTCTAGGAGATGCGTTTGTAGTGGGCTGGGAGTTTCCGCTCCTGTATGCGTTCCCTCCAGTCCCCATCATTCCTCACGTGATCAGGAGGTTGAGTAAGTTCAGGAAATCCATGATCCTAATTGATTTGGATTGGGCCAGGAGGACGTGGTACCCAGACCATCTGAATCTGTCCATCGGCCTTCCAATACGAGAGTGAGAGAGATGTGTTTCCACCTACTCCCTTTCAAGTCCCTGTATGGGATTTAAATCTTGTATTGAAATTTCTAACATGTATTCCGTTTGAATCACTGCATTAATGTCCCTTAAAGACTATTAACATTAACTGACATTTTGCTAGTAGCAATAACGTCCGCCCCCAGGTTGAGAAAGTTGCAGGCACTCTCTTGTAAACCTCCATTCACGGTTTTCTATTCTTAAGGTGAAACCTTCTTTTCTGCCAAAAATAGTCTCGAACTTCCATTTGGCCCAAAAAATAATTTTACCAACTTTTTATCCACCTCCTCATCCTGGAAAGAAGGAGAGGCTACATAGACTGGATCTGAGAAGGCCTCTCAGTTTCTAGATCTCTAGGATGTCTAAAATTCACCAAGATGATCAGTTATTTATTGATTATATTGGTCATAAATTAGGTTTGGCAGTGACAAAACAAACCCTATCCAGATGGATTATTCTGGCGATTGGGGAATGTTACAGACTAGCTGGTAAATATCCCCTGGAAGATCTGAGGGCCCATTCTACAAGAGGCATGGCAATATCTTCAACTCTACAGAGAGGGGTGTCCATTAAAGGACATCTGTGCAGCAGCTGCTTGGTCTGCTATTCGCACTTTTGTGAAAAATTATTGTATGGGTGCATCTTCCACTCGGGAAGGAGGATTTGGAAAGGCTGTCCTTCATTCTTTTCATGATAACCTTTAAGGACAGGTCTAAATTCTTACTCCTGCCACCAAGACTGATACTGCTTTGGGAGACTATCAAAAAAATGAGGAATACGTGGGATGACACAATCCATTCGAAGAACAAGTTACTTACCTGTGGTAAAGTTCTTTCGATTGAATGTTCCGACCAAATATACCTCATCGCCCTTCCAACCCTACCCCACTGTAGAATGTATATTATTTTACACTTTACTCTCTTTAAGAGTCTACTACGGCCTAAGGAGGTTGCTAGTAATTCCTCTAAAAACGGGGAAAAACAGAACTGAAGCCAACAGGCGCTGCATGTGCTACATATACTGGTGATGACGTTGAACGGAGGCCCTTGAGGGACATCAAGTCGACAAGATCAGTGCACAGTGCCCTCTATAAAGGAAATTCTTTTCCAAAGCAGCTGAAGCTGGAAAGGAAATATCAAAAGATGAGGAACATCCAATGGAAAGTACTTTACCACGGGTAAGTAACTTGTTCTTCTGAAGCTGACAGCCAAAGCAATGTATAACAGACCCACAGTGTGAAGGGTTGAGACCCATGGAGAAACCAAAAAACATACCTAATATCCTATTCCCTCACACATTTTACTAAGCACTTCCTCCCTTATGGCCCATGCCTCTTTCTCTTACACACAGCAGGTAGACTATCACGGTGGTCAGGACAGTGTTGCACCCCATCTGTCAGTGTGATGTGCACTTGCCATCTCGTCCATCACAGTGCTAATCCATTGGTCAGCTTGCAGTTTACTACAGTTGTAATACCCCACAGTGGATAAAGATTTTGATTTGCAATACTGTTGCGGGACAGTAATAAATGGCCAGATTTGGTGTTGTGTATTTTTTATTTATTTATTCCTAACATGTATGTAACGGCCAGACCCAAGGGCATCACAGCATGTGGTACAGTAATAGGAGAGGGGCAGTGTAAAAGATGAAGCAGTTTAGTCACATTTGTTGGAAATGCCAGGTTTTAACCAGCTTTTTGAACGTGGTGTGTGATTGTTTGTTTCTGGTGGCTGCCGGGAGTGAGCTCTAGAGCGTGGGAGTGGAGACACCAAAACTAGCGTGTCCTGCTCTTTTGCTCTTATAGCGGGGGTGGTGGGTGAGTAACAAAATGCTGGAGCATGATCTCAAAAAGCAGACAGGGCTGTTGAGTCAATCCGAGCCTTGATCGGTAGCCTGTGGGACTTGCGTATGGTGGCTCAGGTGTGGCCATATCGTTGTAGTCCAAAGGCAGAACAAAGTGCTTAATTTTGCAGAACTTGCAATATTGACAAGTTCGCTGCAGAGGTGCCCAAAAGGAGAAAGTTGCAATAATCCAGTTTGGAGAGGATACGCGCTTGAGCAAGCATGAGACATTTGCTTGGGGAAAGGAATTGCCTACCCTGGGAGAGGAGTCTGGATGCATAGGCAGTACAAGATGCAAGGGTGTTAAAATGCTCGGCCATAGATATCTCTGCTTCCAAATGGACCTCCAATGTTTTAACCTGTTTCAGGACTGGGATGGAAGTTCTATTGATGCACAAAGATGTGAAGGCGGTGTCCAGGTTTTTGAACCGGAAGGGAGAACCAACAATGAGGAGCTTGGTTTTCTCATCATTTAGGCAAAGGTTGTGGGTAGCCATCCAATTTAATATGGTACTGTACACTGAGTTGATTGAGGCAGCGTCCAGGGAATAGTCGCCTGGGTGATGGCCAAGATCGGGCACCTTCCTAAGGGCCCCCTTAGCATTAACCTCAGTTTGCAGCAAATAAGGAGATCAGACTGACTGGTTGGTAAACCAAGCTTCTTGTATTAGATAGCAAATACGCAGCAGACATAGTGATCAGCAGGACACACAGCAGGACAAGTGTCCAGGCAGTCAGCACACAGAGCTCTCTCAGGACCACCCCAAGAGCGCAGGTTATATAACATATCATAAGCAATCACTAATATATTAAAGCAGTTTCACAATGGGTGAGTGTTACTTGGCATGATATTGCATACATTTGGCAAGAACTGTGGACATCTCACTTGTGACGCATCCTTGCAGGGAAATCGTGTTGTATTATGGCTAAGGGCAGAAATCCTACTGTTATCTCCCAAATATGCTGCTAATGCTGTACTTGCAGAGAATAAGCAGAAGATAAGGTCTGATATGTCATCTGCCCCACGTGGGGTTTGGGCATATTCGCAGTGCTGCTTTCAGAGGGTGGCAGAGGGAAGATATGAGGCCTAAATGTACGAGAGAGCCTAATGTAGTATACTGTAGCATAGTACAGCATGACAATCCTGCATAACATAGCATAACAATCCTAGTATAGCATTGCATAACAATCCTGCCACATCAACCCCATTTGGTCATCCCTGAGACGGGGCATAGACCACAGGGAGCAGGATTGGGCTATAGTGTCAGTCAAAGACACCCAGGAACACGGGTGACATAGGGAGGGGGCGGATAGGCACAGGTATTGTCACAGAAAGGATGCTGCTTCAGAGACATAGATCGTCCGCCTCTGAAGTCCTAATTCAAAAATTCATACAATTCGGTGTCGGACATATGTCCTAACACATCTATCATTTCCTGGTCATTAGAGGCGTCTTTTGAGGTGTTCTCCTTAAGTAGAGGTCTTTATTTTGAGTGGCAGCAGCCTGGCCTCGGCAGACAAGTGAGACACCTGTTTAGCACAGCATGACAAAAGGCAGCGAATAAGAAACTCTATCATTGCAAAGGCAGCAATTATAACAACATTCATTAAAATACCATGGAGAATGGAAGAGCCCAGTGAACCAAAAGTGTTTTCAATCCAAGCTAGCAATGAGCTGGCATAACCTTTGTTTATACCATGATTTGTTATGATGTCCTTAACCTGATAGGAGTTATCCAGGTGCAGCATTCTTGTCCTATAATTTTACAGGTACCCCCTTGGGCAGCTAGTAAATAATCGAGCGCCATTCTATTCTGGAGGATCATAGTTCTGAGTGCTACTTGTTTGCTTTTAAATATCTGTATTCCTTTGACAGTGTTGTTGGCTACCTGCTCGAGGAGGAGTGATAGGGCCTGAAGATCTGCCCTGTTGGTGGTCATGCTAATGCTCGGGATCTGAAACCCTATGAGGCCTTTGAACCATGTAGAGGCTTTGTGTTTGGACCGTCGGGGTGTGTAGTGAGCTGGAAAAAGGGACACATGGCGGATTGCTGGGTGAATGAACACAATGGTGCACCGACCAGTCCAGTTAGCTGGTAGCCATTGGCAGGCGCTAGCCCCACAAAGGAAATATAACCATCTCTGGGGTAGAGTGCTATTACTATGAAATTGTCCTATCTTACTGACAGCTTTGTCGTTACAAGTGGTGGTAGTCGCACTTCTGTTAAGGACACAGGTTGCTGGTGTTATACCCATTGAAGGCAGCGTGCCTATCACGGTTAAAGAGATCAGAGCGCATGGATCAAATGCGGTCGGTATCTTGGGAGGTAACGTATTGGCTTAGCTGGGGTAGAAGAATCTCCGGGGGTAGGGATGGGTCATATTGGGACAAGGAAGAGTCATTGATCAGGAGGTCATAACACCATTCATCAGGATTGAATGGGACAGCGATGAAGGGAATCCCCCACTGGCGTACATAGGAGTGTTGGAGCATATATAGCAATCTGAGGCATGCATTAGGTCAGTGTAGGCCCAAGAGAAGTTGAGGATGGTGTTGGTGTCTGGGTGTAGGATGGTGGATGTAGAGTGACCAGCTGAATAGGGCCTTGTTCTTCGGGGGCTAAGAGCCGGCCCCAGCGGAGGAAGTGATCCACCCTGCACGCAATTGCACACCATCCGCCTGCTTACTACTCAGTATAAGGCACGAGGTAGACAATAATAAACGTGTACGGAAGGTTAACAGCGCCCTCATAACAGACCCACGCCATCATTCAACCCACCTTAGAGTAAACATACCTAAGAAGCGCTAGCCTAATTGGAGACCCACTGCACGGTGCCACTACTGTGAAAGCAACAACAGCGTGCACAAGCGTTTGCGCCACCCTGCAACAGGGCAGCACTCGTAGCAAACGCAGGCTACCTCAGGGAACAATTGAAACTCCGGCTGCTCCATTGTGATATCCTCGAAGGGGGCGAGAGCTAAGCAGTGTCAAACCCCCATGGACACCTACGCTGCCGGAGGGTTCACGGGACCTGAAACTGCAAACAGAAGTGCTGCGGAGGTGCTGCCCGACCCCTCTGGAACAGCAGCAGAACCGGGCAACTTCCAGATCCTTGAAGCTATCAAGACGCTCCAAACAACAATGTAGAGTAAAATCGACGCGGTGGCCATAGACTTGGGCCTTCTGTGGCAGGACGTCCTCCCCATATCTGGCAGGACTGAAGCACTTGAAACCCAGGTCCGAGAAAATACAGAGGCTAAAACACAGCTCCTAAAAGATGTTGATGAGCTACAACAAAGAGTAAAGCACCTGGAGGATAGGGCTGAGGAGGCTGAAGGGCGGGCACGCCGGAATAATATCAGACTTTTGGGCCTGCCGGAGGGTACAGAGGAGTCAGACCCCACAAACTATGTGGAGAACCTCTTGATACAGGAGATAGGGGCAGAGAAACTCTCGCAAGGCTTCACAATCGAAAGAGCCCACCGATCTCTCACCAAACGGCCGCCCCCCGGTGCTCTGCCTAAGCCAGTGATAGCAAATGTGCTCAACTACAAGGACAGAGAGACAATCTTGGCCTTCTCCAAATCGGGGGACAAATCCAAAGAGATTCTGCGAAGATAGCTATTTATCCTGATTACACTTTTCAGGTCCAAATGAAAAGAGCACAATTAATCTACTCCAAAGCCAGATTGAAAGATGCCGGATTGCGCTACATGCTCTTATACCCTGCAAGACTAAAGGTGATACATAACAGGGCGCTCCTGTTCGACACCCCAGCTGAGGCTCGAGAATGGATGGATGGGGAGCAGATCCCAGACATTGAAGAGAGAGGGCATAAACTGCTCTGAGCTGCACCAAAAGCGGCCGCACACAAGGCCAGCAACCTATAAACGTACAGGAACAAATGCAACTATACCCAAGCGCAGCAGGAATGATTACCTATAGGAGCTGTACAGAGATGGACTGTTTACCCTTCTGTCCCCAGAAGTTATTTGGGTATATTAAACCCACCCTTAGGGCGCCAGGAGACCAATGAGCGGTCAAATGGAGCGGAAACGGGGTAGTCATAACGGGGGAAACCTCGCTGGACTGTTTTTTTAGTTTGGGGTGTTTGAAGTTGCAGGGGGGAAGGAACATGGGAGTTGGTATCAAAGTTGGGGAATTGAACTGGGAAACAACAAGACCACATAGAGTTACATAATTACGAAACCAAAGGAGCAGCCGCCAGAGACGCTACCCTCAAATATCCAGCCACCTAGCACTTATGGCTGACAAATCAAAATCATGACATGGAACGTTAGAGGCATGAATAGCTTCGTCAAGCAACGCCGAATCCACACATATTTGAAACAGAGTAAGGTCGGAATCGCCCTGCTGCAAGCGACTCACTTAAACGCACAAAAACCAGAAGCAATAGCCAAAACTTGGCACGGGACACTAATAGGGTCCTCCTACTCCTCCTATGCCAGAGGGGTCCTGATCTGGATCGATCCGACCATCCCTCTCAAATTAATAGGCACGAAAACTGACGACAAAGGCAGAATGGCTTTAGTACACGGCACTGTAGAAGGAAAGGAGGTGTGTCTAATCAGCACTTATGCCCCCAACCACAACGCTAGTCTTTTTCCATTCACTATACACACGGCTTAGCCCCTATAGAGATAGCACCATGATATGGGGGGGACCATAATTGCACTCTTGACCCCTGCAAAAACAGATCAGACAACAAACACACCCGCCCATCCCCGCCTGCCAAAATACTAGCTGCATTAACACAACAGCTCCTACTCCAAGACCTGTGGAGGGAGCAGCACCCAGAACAACGAGAGTACTCCTTTTACTCCGCGCCGCATATGGTTTATACCAGACTACATTACATATTTGTGAGTGAAGAGCAACAAGCTATGTTCGGGACGCACAGTACCTGCCTAGAGTGTTATATGACCACTCTCCGCTTGTGGTCACTTGGGTGGTGTTCCCACCTAGACCCCCAATACCTACATGGAGGCTCAGAAGTGAGGCTCTGCTAGATACAGCTTTCCACGAACAAATAAGGGAAAGCACGGTGGACTTCTGGCAGACGAATGTAGACAGTGTACGACACATCAGTACGGTATGGGAAGCATACAAAGTAGTCATGAGGGGGTTAATGATCGCAACTGTAGGGGGAGCCCAAAGATCCATTGTAGCCTCATTGGAACGCACTGAAAAAGAGCTAGAGGAGCTAGAAGCGAGAGCCGACTCAACTCCTGAGCATCTGCAAAAGGAGGTCGAGCTTAGGCAAGCCTGCCTAACATTTTGGGAAAAACTGAGGAAAATAAGCCTTGCGAAATATAATGAGAGAAGCCATGCCCTTGGGGACAAACCAGGGAAACTATTAGCTTGGCTCTATAAGAGGGAAGCCCCCAAGACACCTATCTGTCACGTCCACAAACCGGATGGCACAACAGCACACATGCAGATAGAAATAAATTTGGTATTCTCAGAGTTTTATCAGGACCTCTACGCTAGCACCGCGTCGCCCACAAGCACTGAAATAGAAGATGTCCTAGACATCATTAAGCTGCCCAAATTAGACACACAAACGGCAGAGGCCCTAGACAAACTCATCACCCCGGAGGAGGTGTTAGTTACCATCAGATCCCTACCGTCTGGGAAAACCCCGGGCATGGATGGCCTCCTGGGAGAGTTTTACAAGACATATGAGGAGCTCCTAGCACCACTATTAGCCCAGCTGTTCAACGAGGCTTATGAAACGGGCACCACGCAAGGGCACACGATTACAGAAAACCTGCACAGGTTGCACCACGTCATATACAGCACTGAAAACAGGCCCGAGAAATACGCTGTGGCGTCCCTAGACGCCACTAAAGCTTTCAATTCAGTCCGATGGAAATGGCTGTACGCCGCCATGACAAAAATGGGAGTAGGGCCAGCCTTCTTAAAATAGACTAAACTCAAATATACCAACCCCACAGCCAGAGTGCGCACGAACAAAACATACTCTGACAAATGGTCTCTCCACAGGAGCACGCGACAGGGATGCCCACTCTCCCCATGTTATACATCATGGCTATTGAGCCGTAGCTGCTTACCTACGACAGGAATATGGGGATGGGGGCATAGTGATAGACGGGGTGACCCATCTCATCTCAATGTACGCTGATGACCACTTCTTTACCTACGTAACCCAGAACACCTACTGCCATACATTCTAGAGACCCTTGACTGGTTCTACAGATATACAGGGATCCAGATCAACAAGGAAAAGTCCTGCCTCTACCCTCTGGCTGCACTAAGCGGGGATGAGGCCAGATGCCTCCCTGCCATGGCCCTCCAATGGAGGACCACCTCCTTTAAATACTTGGGAATCACTATTCATTGTAACCCCAAAATCGAGCATGCCCTAAACACGGTAAGAGCTAAGGATGCCCTAGAAAAATTGATGGACTTCTGGGGAAAACTACCGCTCTCAGTGGCGGGGAGGGCTGGACTACTTAAAATGGTGGCGCTACCCAGGTTGCTGCACAATTTTACCAATGTCCCATTCGATATCCCCCCTCGATTCTTCAGGGAAATAAACAAGCTGTGCAGACGGTAAGAGAAAGGGGGGTAAGGACGGGCACCGCTGGATTTGTCTTAAGTTCGTATAACTGTTAGTTATTTAGAACATGAGATTAATGGCGTCACCAAGTAAACCAGTATACCCTATACTGGGTAAAAAGGAAAGTTGCAGAAATGTCTGATGAGAAAAAATTACCTTGGGTCGCCAATTGTAGTGAAGACTACTGATTGATATTAAGTTCTTTTATGATTTGCGGATAAGTACGTTACAAATTGTTGAGCATCTAAAATACCATATATTCATAAAAAGAAGATATCCGAAACGGAGCTTTTGATAAGTGACTTTGTTAGTTTATCTATTTAGAAAAAGCAGAAATTATATGCCAATGCATTTCGGACCCATACATGGTCCTTCATCAGGGCGAATTTCTGTAGTAAAAGGAAGAAACACAAACAAGAGAAAACAAGAAAAAACAGTCATGTGGAGTACTTTCATAAACCCATTAAACTAATTGCCACAAATAACCATTTCAAGTAGAACAAATACCTGCAATTATGCCTGTCCTTGTCACTTATTCATCATGGTAATGTTTCCATTGTCCTCATGCTGTTTCCATTAACATCAAACAATGAGTAGCGCTATTATTTCCAGAGTTGAGATGTGTCAAAAGTATCCTATTCATTTCCGTACACAGCCTCGAGTGGACTGATGATGCACAGCTTTGCATCTATGAAACATCCAAATATAATCATATAGATAAGATCCAAATTATTTCTTCAGCATCCAACTAATAGACAACCATTTTAGAGTTAATATTGATTGCGATGTTGCGTCCTACGTTCTTAATTTTAGAAATACAGATACCTGATTGTGTGTATTAATGTATAACAAACACTTGTGGAACATGCGTTGCTAGTCTTGCCACACGTACTGCTTATTTAAAGGCTTCCTTCCAATGTGAATCCGCTCTAACAGTCCTATCTGCAAGACAGGTTAAATGGATAAAGTGGTGCTTAGATATCTATATATGCCTAGTGTTGCTAAAGGGAACTGACATAAATCTTAGAAACCTTACCTCATAAGATGTTTAAACTCTCTTCATTCTTTTTACAAAGTGGCAACGGAAACCATTGGAGCTGTTAGCCATGTTCCTGTCAACTAGGTGCATGTGTACCTTCACACTGTGAAAAGGTGCCAGAACGCTTATATGCCCGCCTTTTAAACAAAGGAGGCCTATGTATCAGAAAAGAAGTACGCTGACTTGCCATGCAGAAATCTGAGGGCATAAATATACATAAGTTATCAGCCTACCCAGTGGCGTAGTAATAGTAGCGGAGACGTAGCTTGTCGCGGTCTTAATCTGGCCGCGAGCTGTTCGGGTTGAGTGCGAGCGTTGTCATGGAAACGCTTTTGTTAAGAGCGTTACGTGATTACGTGGTATTACGCTGATGTTGATAGGAGTCATGGCAACAAGCCTTCGTAGTCTACTGTTAAATGGACGTGACAACAAGTTATATTATATAGAATTGTGGCTGCTATATGCCGGAGACACTAGACTACTGACAAGAGTTGCACAGGTACAGAGTTGTAGTTGCAGATAAACTACCGTTTTGAACAATTAAAACTCAAGCGTTATCTTGAAAACGCCTGTGTGTGGAAAGTTGCATAATTGCGTGACATTTCTGTCTGTTGATGTATGTCATGGCAATGAGACTCCCTAGTCTCCTGCCATTGCGAATATATGGAAGCAACAATGGATCTATTTAGTGTAATAGCGGAAGCTGAAAACTACAATACCTATGCGGCTGGTACGATGTACGGAGGTACAAGATACAATTAGTGTTAAAAAACCACATCCCTTAGCTAATGCACCTAATGAAATCGAGACAAAATGGTGGTTCGGTCTGAGAGTATTACTTAATCCGCCCTTTGCATTAAAAAAACATTTGGTCGATACATTGGGCTAATAGTTAGAAAGAAAGCAGAAACATGCGGATCAGTAAGTAAATATTGTAGAGTTTATTCCGATCATATACAAAGCTGCAAATCATCCTAATTAATAAGCTGCAGTATGGAGCTGTGCAGACGGTTCCATTGGCAGGGCGGAAGACAGAGTGGCGCTGGAGGTACTACAGAGACCCTATGAAAGGGGGGGAGGCATGAAAATCCCCAACTTTGAATTATACTACCTGGCGAGTCAACTGAAACATGTAGTAAAGTGGATAGCGGATGAAACCACGACAGACGCTCGACTCTTGCAGCCGGCCATCCCCCAGATGCTACTCAGGGATTTACTCTGGGTCCCAGTAGGCGCAGTACAAAACAGCCCATACCTGGTTAAGCTGGGGATCCGGCTCTGGAAACAGGCCTACAAGACAGCAAAGATAGACGACCCGTACTCACCACAAATCCCTATAGCGGCAATCATGACGGACAGACCGTGGGGGTAAAAAGAAATGCGAAGTCAATAGGAGCCTCATGGCGTGGCTACATTGGGGGACCTGGTAAACGAACAGGGGATTCTGACGTTTGCTGAGCTCAACGTGGCCGCTGGACTCCCGACAGGGCAGTTTCTGCTCCACAGAGCAGTGGTGCAGAGGCTTGCGGACAGGTGGCCAGAGGCTATTAATCTTGAAGCAGAGCACAAGGTCATCGAAACCATACTGAACACGGCTGAAGGGGGACACGTAACCTCACGGCTTTATGAAGCACTAATGGACAGCACGACCAAGACAGAACTGAAATGTAAAGTTAAATGGGAAAACAAACTAGGCCTGGAATTTGAAGAAAAAGAATGGGGGAAAATAACCCACTACCACAAAAAGGTCTCTAGGAACGCCCGCTTGCAACTCATACAGTTTTACATCCTCAACAGAGCATACCTCACGCCGGAAGTCATCTCAAGGTTCAGAGGAGCGGAAGCCCAAGAATGTCCCAAATGTAACGAATCCAGGGTGGGAATGACTCGCATGTTCTGGGGATGTCGAGTGATACGAGTTTTCTGGACACAGGCAGCTGGAAAAGTGGCAGAGGCAGGCATCGATATAGATACGCAGACACCAGCAGCATGCATCTTGGGCAGATACAAAAGAAGCCGGAAGAACAAACCTCTAAATAAGCTGAAGGACTTGATATACATAACAGTGAAAAGACGCATAGCTATGGGATGGAAAAGCACGAAGACCCCTAGTTTGGCGCTGTGGTGGGGGTGGGTCTCCTGAGTTGGGTGGCAGCCGAGACAGGAGCATGGGAGAATGCACTGCAAGAACAGAGACTGGACACCAGTGGAGACTTGCATCAATGGGTGGCGCTCACAGTGCCACTGTTCCACCCCAGAGAGGAAGACGCTACCTCAGATGAAGTAGCCAGCCTAGACTCGGAGCTTGGTGCAGTTAGAACTGATGGACGAACAGTGGTCTTGGGGGGGGGGGATGGCAGGAGGGGAGGGAATCACATGCGCGAATCATGCACAATGCATCGATAATGTTGTAAGTTTGGTTTAGATTGTTTAAAAAAACAATAAAAAAAATAAAAAATGTAAACAATTCAGATTCAATAATGCAATAGCAGCGTTACTCCTAGCTTTAGCAGTCCAACTGTACGATGATTGGGGCCTTATGCCCAAAGAGTGTCAGTCGTTACAAGACCCGGTAGACAGGAGAGACGATGATGCAAAAGTTCAGGATCCCTGCCAGGATGATGAAGGTGTGTAGAGCTGGAAGAAATCGGTTGCAGCACTGGGCACATTCAGCTGGCACTTTCAGAACCACCCAGTCCCCCGGCAGGAGGCAGTGGCGCAGCGTTTCAGGTGGTCAAGACAGAGCTTCGTGGATTTGCTGGAAGTGAGAACTGACAACGAGCATTAGTCTTTTGCAATATGACACAAGATCATCATTCATTTGTAAGTCATAGTTCAGGGGAAGGTGGCAGAGTAACTGGCATTTTCATGGGCATCCCCATGAGTATCTCGTAGGGGGAGAGGCCATTTACTCTATTAACAGAGTTTCTTGGGTCCAAGAGGACAAGAGGGAGTGCTTCAGGCCATTTAAGGCCGGTTTCCTCGCAGACCTTGGCAAGGCGGAGCTTCACGTCGAAGTTTCTGAGTTCCACTGCCCCTATTGATTGTGGGTGGAAACTACAATGGGGGTGCTGGAGGATCCCCAAAGCACTGCAAATGTTCTGTACTATTTGTCCAGTGAAATGGGTGCCTCTATCAGAGTTTATGGAAATTGGAAGGCCAAAACGTGGGATGAACTCTTTGAGCAGTTTCTTGGCCACTGTAATGGAATCAGCATATTTACAGGGGTAGGCCTCCGTCCATCCCGAAAATGTGTCAATGATGACCATGATGTATTCAAAGGAGGTGCACTTTGGTAAGATAATGAAGTCTATTTGGAGATTCACGGAGGGGCCATAAGGTACTTCATGTGCCCCTGGACCCTGGAGTGGTTTTCACAGGATTTCCAGGGTTAAACGTGAGACATGTTGGACAGTGAACACAGTATTTCTGAGCTATGGAGGGAAACTTGGGGGCAAACCAATATATCTTGATCTCTGAAGTCATTTTTCCCTTGCTTGAATGACACACATAGTGAGCAGCACGTGCAAGATATGGTAAGTGGGGCCACTAACCACTCTAGTTATCACGCCATAGGCGATCGGAGCAGCAAACAAATTTGTGATTTTCCCAGCCCTGTTTCTCTGCCTTGGGGTAGAGGGGTGCGCATCTTGGCGATCCACCGGGACGGAAAGAGATGCTAATGGGTCCTCAAATGATAGGAGAAACAGCGGCACATAATCAGGAGCATAAGGGCCGCATTTTTCGCATGGCTGTCAGCCAGTGCGTCACTCTGCGAGGTGCTGTCAGAAAGTCGAGTGTGGGCCTTGCATTCCAGAATGGCCAACTTAGTAGGTAGCAGAATCGCATTAAGCAGGGCTTCAACATCCTTGTGCAGTTAGGTAACCTCTCTGTTTCTAGAGGGTCCCGTATTTGTGTGAGATACCAAAAGTGTAACGTGTATATACTGGTTATGCGTTGAGGGGTGTCGTCTGAGGTCATGTAGCATGGACGCGTGTTGCCTGAGCTCCCACTGGGATCATGCCATTGATCCTGAAGACGGCATTAAAAGGTGATTTTGCGGCAACATTTAAAGAGCTAATGGTAGCGTACACACTGGACCGTGTTACACATCATTTCAGTGAATACACAGTGCTTCTGTGGCCCGTGAGACCGCACGAAAGGCTGGCCTGACAAGATCCAAGATGGTGGCGGGGTCTACACTGCGGTGAGAAACGGGTTAGCAGAACGGGGGAAGTGGAGCTGCCATGCCGAGTAGATCAGAGTGCCTGCATAAGTAAAACAATACGTATAAGCTTGTAATTGTTACCTCCTGGGGGGTAACACAAGAGCACTGTAGAGCTGCAGCGATGATAATGGCGGCGGCGCTGAAATACAAATGTGCGATGAAGGAGCCACAAGGAGGGATCTTCTCTGATAAGAGCAGGGAACTGCAAGGGACCGGGAGCACAACCAACAGAAGTAAGTGGCTGCACAGGAGGTGCGGATAAGATACCCTGGTGTAGGGACTCTAACAAAAACAAGCGCATTTATTGTGGACTAGGGGGTATGCTGGCAGCGCTGGAGGAAAGGGGGAGGCTGTGAGGAAGTGGGGCAACCAGAGACCCGGGTTGCTGAGTAGTCAAAACACCCAGGCGCAATGGGGAAAGTAAAACTGCAGCAATATGCGATCAGCAGGCATATAGTGGAACATCACTAACACTGGTCAATGATGGCCTAATGGTCGCAGCCGGGGCAAAGTACAGTATAGCTCTCATACAGATCAAGAAAGTCAAATAAGTTGGAGGCTCAGTTGAGATCAGCAGAAGTCACCTTACAATTGGACATCTACTCACTGGTAACAACTTTGCTGGGGATAAGAAGTACGTAGGCAGCGCTCTCCAGGCCCCTGCGCAAACAGTTGGCTGTATTGAGGCTGGAACCACACCCAAAACACACGGGAAACGCTGCAAGTCTGGCGGCACCAAAGGTACTTATCACATAAGCTTACTTGGAAAATAAATAAGAGGCTAAATACTGCGCAGAAGCCAGGTCCCAATACGCACTTCAGATATCCCCAACAAAGCATAAACTGAAGGGTTCAATAATGGACTCTTGAGGGACAGATGAGGACCCGGGACACAAAGCCCCCGAGCACAGCACCCGGCGAAGGCACAGCAAAACAAGGGGACCCACAAGAGTCTAAAGTGCTGGCAGCTATTGCAGACCTGCGGACCTTACTGGAAAGTAAAATGGACACAGTGGCCATAGACATGCAGCTCCTTTGCCAGGATGTACGTTCGCTTGCAGAAAGGGTTGCAACAGCAGAGACAACTCTGAAAGAAACCCCCACAACCACTGGAGACCTAGCAACTAGAGTAAAAGTGTTGGAGTCAAGAAATGCCATACTAGAGTCACAAACAAAGGAAGCAAAGGGGAGGTCACACAGGAACAACATTAGGGTGATTGGGTTGCCTGGAGACACGGAAGGCCGAGATCCGACGGGATACATCGAAAATCTACTGTTGCAGGAAATTAGACCCGGGAAGTTGTCACAAGGGTTTGCTGTGGAAAGGGCACAAAGGTCCCTTCAGAGGAAACCCCCGCCTGGCTCGCATCACAGGCCGGTTATCGCCAAGATATTAAATTTTAGTTATCGAGAGGTGAGACATCGGTTTTCCTCGGAGGGTGGAACTATAAAAAGAGGTAGCGCCAAGACAGCGATCTATCCAGACTACACGCCCATGGTGCAACAGAGAATAAATATGTTTGTTCCCATAAAGGCGCAACTCAGACGGCTTAACATAAAATACATGCTAATGTACCCAGCCAGACTGAAGATCATGTAAGGAGGGAAAATATATTTTGAGACCCCGGCGGCAGCGACTATGTGAATGGAACATAACTTAGGAACAAAGGATGAATAAGATATACAAGGTTGCATGAAATATCCCTCTGGAATAGATGTTGGACACAGGAACTGAGAGGTACACGGCCTGATGCAGTGCTGGGTTTTTGCTATTTAAAAGGAACAATAAAAAAAAATAGAAAATTTCTAGAGGGCAACGTCATATTTAGGCATTCCAGATGGCAAAGCTATGAGACATGGAAATACAGCACCCAGAGGTGCAATTGACTTGGACTCCCTGGGAGAAGTCGCCGTAAGGATGCTATGGACAGTGGGGAAGAATGCAATCACCCGCTAGGTGGTGCTTGGACAACCCCGAACTAAGTGTTTTACTGTCAGCTGGTTGCTGGCCTTGAACCCGGTACCCAATGGCTAAGTATGGCCTTGAGGGTACGGGTATGCTGTTTACCTCCTGGACTTAGGGGGTTGTTGTATTTGGTTTTGTTGGTTCGTTTTTTAGAGCTCCATGGAAGAACGCAGTGTGAAGAGTTGGGGTGGACTGGTGGAGCAGGCCTGAAAAGGTTAAGTTGTAACTGGACGCATGCCAAAAAAGTGTTGGTGTGACCACGAGGCCCTAGGGCATTCCCTAGTGCCTCGTGGGGTGAGGGCTGGACACAGATCGCACGGACTGTTAAGGAGAATTCTCCTTCTAGGGCTAATTTCCCTCACCTAGTGAGTTCCCCAGCAGCTTTGCTGGATTTCTGGAGTTTTTTCCACCTGGTAAGAGTGTACATCCTTTTTTCACTCTTACATGTGTTTTGGCCTATGTGGTGTTACTCATTGTGTAATCTTGGGCACTGGAGCACACCACTCCAAGTGCCCCTGTTCTTGTATGGGTTACACAGCACCTTCAGTGTAGTAACCCAAGGTTGTCTTTTAGACTTCCCTCTGACTTAATTTCGCTGGGGCTGACTACTGTCCCCCAGAGAAAGGTAAAGTAGCCATTTACTTTACATAGTCACTTTTACCACAGACCCAGTACACCCCATCTTACATGGAGTACTGGAAAGGGTAAATCTGTACCCCTTTTCTGTCTGTACCTCCCTGTGCATTGTTCGCTCTTTTAACATTTAGACTTGGCTGGTGGCAGTGGTATCTACCCTAACTTTTCTACAGCGATTATATTAGATAAACGTGGTAATGCTTTTGGCTATTTTAGCAGCCTTAACCATAAACCCGCTTGACCAAATCCTCTTTCTTTTGGCTCCGGTTGGGTTTATTCGCCATTTCTTTTTGTTAAAGTCCTTCTTGTGTTTTACTTTGCGCGGCAAACTAGATTCGCCTTCTTTGTTCACCGTCTTTTGGCGGGCTTCTGCAGAGAAGCCCTCCTCTTGGCGCCTGGGTGTCTAGGTAGACTGAATGTGGGGAAGGGGTGTAGTCACCCCCTGCACAGGGTATCGTAGGAAACCCAAGTCGGACTTTGCCTTGATTGGCTGAGGTGGTTGTTCCGCAAGGACAACCCCCCCCTGCTGCGTGATTGACAGCCAGGCTGTGTTAATGGGGGTTTTGCGCATAAGACAGGTCTCTTGGGCTAGAAGTCAGTCGCCTCTGGAACTACAAGGAACCGAAGAGAAGCGGAAAGAACGACGGCAGCTGCAATTACCCTATCCCGGTGAAGCCCTGCTGCAGTCCTGAGCTATCTTACCTTCAATGACTAAGAGGAGATCCAGTCCAGAGTCTTCTTCCCTGGAGCCTGGTGGGGATAACCAGCTCATCTTCTTCAGCCAGAGATCTCCGCCGTTGTCGAAATCTCTGCACACTGCTGTAGTGGTCCGGATAGCCACCTGCTGAGCCTCTCCTGTTTTTAAGGAGCACACCTTTTCATTGTCGCTGCCGCCGGTTTCATCCCTGTGTGGTGCAGACCCCCTTCAGACGTCCTCCTTCACAACGAAGCTCCAGGAATCGTTGGTCTGCGGGAAACCAACAGGAACAACTGCCAGTGCATCAGCTGCATCGTTGGAATAAGGTATTGTGTTCTACTCGAGGAAAATGGGTACATCCCTTTTCTTAATCTTCAAGGCTTGTCCTTGTCTTCCCTCCTTCTTATAACTTTTGCTTCTGAACATTGACAATATCCAAGTACTTTTTGGCTACACAGAATCGTGAACTGTCTAACGGTGGGATCTTCGGCACAGGTCTCCGCTGTCACCTAAACCTGGCTCCAACCCTTTGACTTTTGAACTCCTGTTTTTGAGTGTTTCTCGATACTGTCTGCCTAACCTAAATATTGCCTGTGATTTTTGCCTCTAACTCCCTCTGGGTATCTCAGGTGCTAAGTGTGTTTTTGCCCCGGTAGCATTTCATGTCACGGATACGCGTTTATTTAGTAGACCGAACTGTCAAAAAGTGATCGCAACTGTATCCGCGGTATCGTATTTTGTTCATTCAAACACAGGGAACTTACCTTGAGACTTACTGTACAAAGTGAATTGGTTAGTTGTATATTTAACGTGTGGTTTTGTTTGAAGTTTAATAGAGGTGTTGTGTTTATAACTGATGGTTTAAAAATAAATGTACTTATATATTTTTTGCCCGAAACCTTGAGTCAGTGTTTGCTTGAGTAATTGTGGTCCCTTTGTGTAATCTTTGCTACTGCTCATATTCTCTTGAGATAATCCGGGCTGCTCTGCTACTGCTACCACTATAACTTAGTAGTACAGGCTTGTACCAAAGGTAAAACTTGCATTGCCACCTGTAGTCTTAATCAGGTGTAGTGGTCCCTAAGGGCACTGCACAGGATTCTGCCTAACACGGACTAACGGACAAGGGGAAGTGGGGTGGGAAGCAAAATGTACTCATGGTGCGAATTAAGATTTTGTCCTGGAATGTAAGGGGGCTGGATCATACATCAGGAGAAACAGAGTGAGGTCCTACCTCCGAAGGAAACGGATATAAGTAGCCCTGTTGCAAGAGACCCATTTACTACCTGAGGGACGGGAGCAGCTTTTGTCAAGATGGGGAGGGAAGGGATATGGCTCCACGTTTCAAAATGTGCTTGGGGTGTACTTATATGGGTGGACGCAACAGTCTCATTTCAAGTGCCAGAGGTGGTGGCCAACAGGGAAGGTAGATAAATTATCCTTTGCAGCTTTTTGGGCCACTGCAAAGTTTGTGTAGTAAACGAAGCCCTGGATCAACCCATCTCTATGGAAGAGGTCAGGATGGCAATAGTGGCACTCGCCGCAGCAAAGGCCCCATGGAGTGACTGGTTACTGTCAGAATTCTATAAAAGATCCGGCTCACTGTTAGCAGAGCCACTCCTACGGGTATATGAAGAAGCTTATGAGTAGAGCATTCTCCCACCAGGAATGAGGAGACGTTGGTGATACCGATGCCTAAGCCTGGGAAGCCTATGGAGAGCTGTGACTCCTATCGCCCGTTGGCCATGCTGAATTATGATGCCAAAATACTAACTACTATACTAGTTGGTTGCTTGCACAAAATCATATCTTATATAATACACAATGACCAGATGGGGTTTGTGCCAGGCCGCAACACTGCTCTCAATTTGCGCCGGCTGCAATATATAGATCAGACCAATAGCTGGCAGGAACACTTGGTGGTTGTCTCACTTGATGCCATCAAGGCCTTTAATTCAGTCTTCTGCGAGAGGATGTATGTGGCACTCAAGGGTTCGGGTTCGGCAGGGCATTCATTCGTTGGGTTAAAATACTGTACACCAACCCTGTGACCAGAGTAAAATATGGTAAGTGTATCTCAGGGATATGGAACATCCAAAGGGGCTCTCGCCAGGGGTACACGCTATCACCAATGCTATATATACTGGCACTGGAACCCCTGGCAGTGTACATGAGGCAGGAGTATTTGGAAGCTGGAGTCGACATGGGGGGCACAAGACATCGCGTGTCGCTGTCTGCGGATGATGTCTTATTATATTTATGTGAACCAATTCATAATCTCCCCATTGTTTTGGAGGATCTGGAGGACTTTGCAAAGCTATCCGGGATCACGTTTAGTAGACAAAAGTCTTGCTTATTCCCCCTGGCGGGACTCATGAAGGAAGCTACAGGGGATTTACCAGATCTCGGGCTGCAGAAGGTAACAATAACGCTCAAATATTTATGGGCCCGGATTGCGCACAAACCTCAAGACACACACAAGCATTATACCGTTCAGATAACAGATGGGATTAAAAGGTCCATGAGACTTTGGTCCCGTTTGCCACTTTCAACCATGGGCAGGATTTCCATTACCAAAATGATTATCCTCCTGCGGCTGTTGTATGCCTTTGCGAATGTGCCCTTCTACATAAAACCAAGACCTTGAAGCCAGAATTGCACTTAAGACATTGTATTTGCCATACCAGGGGGGCGAGGTGCAGCTCCTCAACCTGGAACTATATTACCTAGCGGCACAATTGAGGTATGTGACAATGTGGTTAGCAGACAGGGTAACTACTGAAAGTGGCCGTCTGCAGACAATAGTGCAATCTGCTAGGCTTAAGGAAATTATATGGATCCCCGGTTCTTGTATGGGCTCACAATGCTTGATGGTAAGATTGGGCAGAAAAATCTGGGACAGGGCACTGAAGTTGATCCATTCACAACACCCTTATTCCTGAAATTTACCTATAATAGCAGATACCTGCACAAGTCTGACAGAACTCAGAGCTGCCAGAGTTTGGAAAATGCATGTAATATACACTCTGGGAGATACGCTTGGGAACGGGGAATTCAGAGAGCTGGATACCTTCATGCAGCAGGAGGGACTACCGGGGGGGCTGTTTTTGTGATGTATGAAAATACGAAAGGTGGCCAAGCAAAAGTGGGAGGATGGCCCGCTGAACCTGTAGAGGAAGCGCTTGTGTCTCTGCTATATGAACTAGAATATGGTTGTAAGCCAGCGGCACAAATCTATGAGTGCCTTCTGGGAATGGCAGATATAACACATGGGGAAAAGACACAGGGACACAATTTACGGATACTCAATGGGGCAGGCATTGATCTTTGTTAAAAACGTGTCTCAAAATGCACGCTTCTGCTTGGTCGAACTTAATATATTGCAACGGACATATATGACCCCTAGTGGAGTGTCCCCATTTAACAAAGAAGCAGTGCCTGACTGTCCCTGGTGTAACAATGAGGGGACAGATTTGATACATATGCTATGGGAATGTACTCCAGTGAGGATATTCTGGTTTCGCATAGAGCAGGCGTGCAGGAAAACTGGTATCACTAGGTTCAAATGGAACTTAATGGAGTGTCTGCTAGGAATGTACCCCAGACCCAATAAATATAGACATGTGATTAAGTTCATGGATCTGGTGTGTGTTTTAGCAAAGAGACGCATTGCAATGTCATGGAAAAGCAAGCATGGGCCCCATTATAACCCGTGGTATAGAGAATTTGAATGCTGGTACATTGCGGAGGCGTGGGCTGGTGCTACACAGGGCGACGAACGTGAACAATCAGACGCATTTGACGCATGGAAAAACATGTGCATCAATGTTTCCACCCTCAGATGACAAGCCACCTTGAACGTGAAGAATAACAGGAGGAGGGCTGCAAAATGTGAAGGATAGGCCAAGGGTGGCTTTGAGATGGCCTGATACTGGAGGGATCGGGATTGCAATCCCATGCATACCTGTTCCATGATTCCCTCCCATAATTCAGCGATTAGCTGGTAGAAAGAGTAGTTGAGCTCTTATTAACTGTTTTGTTTTTTTCTTTTTACGTTGAAGTCTTGTGTTTTCTGCAGGTACATAGATATTGTATGAGTGAGCTGTTACTGTCCTATATTCAGCTCAGAGGAACTGTTGGAGGAATATGATTGGCTAATGTACCTTGAACAGTATTGTAAAACGAAAATGAATAAAACAAATTTGAAAGAAAAAAATATATATTGCGGTTGTGCGTTGTGTGGCGATGGTGCAAACCCGTGTGAGGTCAATGAGATCAGCAACTTGTGCTGATCGTAGTGATGGGAGCTGAAAAGCTTCCAATACTTCAAAGGAGGTGCAAACAGCAAAGCCTGCCTGTAAACTACCTGTTGAATCTCTAGACAAGACACGTCAACAAAGAGAATGAGGTCTGCATTGTGGAGGGGGATATCCTTGAGGTCTGTTCTTGGTAATGATACGTCAATCGCTGCAAGGCAGTCGTTCTGGTGACCGTCATCAGGTGTAGGCAGGAGGGAGGCAGGGTTGAGTGGGGAGCATCTGATGAGAGATGTTGGTGGCAGAGAGGAGCAGTTTTTCATTTTTAGTGAGATGCGCCAGAGGTAGGTGTTGTGTTTTACCCCTGAGAAGTGCTAATACAGTGTGTGGCACTACTACGCCATGTGGTGTGCTAGGGCGATGTTTTCAGCTTTTGTAAGCAGCAGCATTTGGAAAATGTGGAAGCAACAGGGTCTAACTGTGAGCTAAAATAGGCTACTGGATGTTGTAGGTCTCCATGCTTCAGTTTGAGTACGCCTAAGGCATACCCTTCTCACTCATCACAGAACAGGATGAATGATTTAGAGTTGTTAGGATGGGCGGGGGCAATGGAGAGGGCAGTCTTGATCTTGGCGAAGGCTTTGGAAGCGTCGGGAGACCATGTGAGCTTGTCAGGCTGGGATTCATGTAGCATCTTCTGCATAGGTGCTACAGTAGAGGCATAATCAATGATCTAGGTGTGAAACAAATTGCTAATGCCTAAAAAGTAGCTTTTAATTGGGACATTGTAAGATGCAGGACACTCAAAGAGGCAAGGCGCCTAGCACCATTTGAAATGTGTGCTAGATAGCGGACTGTAGGTAGGCAGAGCTGCAATTTTGCTTTGTTCACTTTGTGACCTTTTACTGCTAGAGCAGTGAGGATTACTTCGGAGTCGGCGAGGGAGACCTGAAATGAAGGTGATGCTAACAGTAGGTCATCCGTGTATTGGATCATAGTGGAGCCCCCCGGATGGTGACATCCTGGAGGTCTTCCTGCAGAATCTGGGGGAAGCGAGATGGAGAGTCAAAGCCCATTGGAAGGGACATGTAGGTGAGCTGACGTCCCTTGTATGTGAATGCAAAGAGATACTGAGAGTCATGATAGATGGGGACA
This sequence comes from Ambystoma mexicanum, assembly GCF_040938575.1. Classification (NCBI taxonomy): domain Eukaryota; kingdom Metazoa; phylum Chordata; class Amphibia; order Caudata; family Ambystomatidae; genus Ambystoma; species Ambystoma mexicanum. Next base: position 130,824,862 of record NC_090922.1, read on the forward strand.
GAGTAAACGGCAGTGGCAAGATCAATGCAAGTGAAAAATTGAGCGTGGGGTGGGATACAGGAGAGAATGGTCATGGGGTTCAGGACCACCAGATGTGAGGGTATTACAACCTTATTAAGGGTGCGCAAATCATGAGCAAAATTGAATTTGCCTGTGCCCTTTTTCTCAGTTGGGAGCACCGGAGTATTGCAAGGGCTAGTTGTGTAGTATAGGATGCCCTAATCAATGAGGGAAGAGATAACAGGCTTGACGCCTCTGCTCAAGGGGATATTCTGTACTGTGACACACGTGGGAGAGGGACCTCCTGATTGAGAGTGATGCGAACAGGTTTAGCAGAGAGAATGTGGTCTACCTAATTGGCATGTGCCACCCCAGAGGGCCACTAGCACTGAGTCAAAAAGGTGTTGTACCTATGAAGCTTGTGCAGGTGTGAGGCATGCAGGAGGCTCTGTAGGAGTCTCCATGTGAGTGGGTTGTTGAAGGCGAAACAAACATTCAGCTTGCCTATTGTGGAACCTCTAGATAAATACCATCAGGAGAACAATAAATGGTACAATGCATTTTGCATAGCAGATCAGTACCCAAAAAATTTGCAGGTGAGCAAGGGCTGAACAGTACGGCATGATGTTCCGTGATTGGACCAATAGAAACAGACAATTAATTTGACACCGGGTTTGGAATAGTGGTGCCAGATGCTCCTACGCCCCTCCCCTTTCCTCCATACTGTATACCTAGCTAGGGACGGGGGACTATGGACTAAGAGTATGTTAGTCACTACGGTGAGTAACTTATAATTATCCCAAAAACATTGACAATTTCCTTCGCAACATCAAAGTTTGGAAATTCAGCCACTCGCAGCGTAGAGCACCTGGCACCAGTGTCAATTAAACAATTCACCCTTCTCCCTTGGAGGTCACATTTCAGATAGGGACCAGACCGGTCTAATGAGAGCAAAGCAGCCGACGGCATGGCAGGGTCCCTCTGGTAATGTCATTGTGGACCATAAGAGATATGCATGTCCTGGTAGCCCCGTTAGGAGAAGGAGTAGACAGAAGGGGTGGTAGTGGGGCCAAAGGGTAGCAATTAGAACTGTTAGGATGAATTAAATCATTGCCTGGAGTGGTGTGACCATATTGCCGTGGTCTGGCAGGTTTCGCAGGACATTGCTGGATGAGATGGCCTGTACTTACAATAACTGCAGAAAGGTTGCCCTGGCAGGGATTTCTGGGTAGGCAAAAATGGGTGGAAAAAGTCTGTTTTGGCAGGTAGCCCTGGAGAAAAGGTGGCAGAGAATCCTGTTGGGCATTAGGCTGGCGTGAGGTATCCAGGTGTCCCCAGCCCCCAGAGACAGTCTTTCATTGAGCATGCTGGATCTGCAAAGCCATGAGGCAGGTAGCCCTATCTTGCTCCTGGCGTTTGAGTTCATCATAGAAATGTTCAGCTGCTTGCAGTGCTTTTTGCCACCCAATCTGAACATTTTGAATATTTTTTGAAATTTCAGGAAGAAGACCATTCACAAAATGAGAAACTAATGCAGGTTTAGCTTCTTCCACAGCGTTTGCAATACCGGAGTATTTAGTGAAATAGTCTGTCAATCTAGAATGGTGCGATCATAACAGGCGATCACTGTGTTCAAATATTCCATGAAAGCAGTAGGGGTGTCAGGCAATGTGGGGAATTGTTGTGCCATATGATGTAAGTCAGTGGAGCTCCAGGGAGTGTGAATTCTCATAGGTTCAGCCTCAGTATTGGCCTCAGGGTAGGTGCGCATAGGCATAAGGGTGGTGGCGGCAGTGTTGGATGATGCATCATCAATAGTGTGCAGTGCTGGGGGTATAGACATGGAGGCATGTGACAATTGGAGCTCTGGTCTAGTTAGTTCTTGCAATTCTTTGTAAAGTTGCGAATCTGTGTCTGCTGCAGCAAAAGATTTTTGTAAATAGTCAGTGGTCCACCTGTATTCCAGGCTATTACGGCAGTTCTGTTGGGCGGGAGCAATGGAGGAAGTTAGAGGTTTGGCTTAGGCGCTAGAATGTAAAAAGTGAGGTGGCGATTCGGCCGCAGGGGGTAGTGCAGAAGCTAGGGGAGGATTCTGGGGGTGGGTGTAGGTGGCTGGGGTGGCATGGCAACTTGCTGTGGCGTGGGGGGGGGGTTCCCGCTGGTGCAGAGGAGGCGGTGTGCGGGCCCTCAGGAGAGGCGAGTATGATGCTAGTTTGTCTAAAAGGTCTACAGGTCGTGCTGTAGGTGCTTCTGAAAGGGAATCTTTAATGGTGTCTGCAGAAACACTTGGGTAGAGGCCTGTTTTGCACGTGTATTTACTGTTTTGCTGGCCAGTCTTGGAGGGATGATTGTACTGCTCTAATTCTTTCTCTAGCTTAGCCTGAGAGTTCCTCAGCAATCTAGTCCGACTGTCACGTAATCTGTAGACACTTTGTACCAGGTGAAATAAACCGACCAATGACCACCAGACAAGGTGCACTTTCTATGTTCCAAAGTCTCACGCAAGCCATCAAGGTGATCAGCATGAAATGAGCCCTCAACTGGCCACTGAAATTCCCTTTGAACCAGAGTCAAAAAATTCCACTTTTTGAAATATTTACATGTGGATGCCCCATTTCTTGAAGGCATTAGTCCCAGGTGTAAGTGTTGTTGTGGATAGCCCAGAGCCAATTGGTAAGTCTACAAATCAAAAGAACAGGATGACACAAAGGGAGGTAGTCCCACGGGTAATGCAGATCAAGAGGGCTGGTGCAAACAATCTCCCGACAATAGGTATTTACCGGTGGTCACGAGGGGAGACAGGAGCAAGTAAGGATTGATAGTTTGCTGAATGTAAAGATAAGGTAAGACACAAGATGGACAAGAGGAACAGCCTCAGCATTGCCTCAGCAATAACATCAGCATCGCCCAAGGCCCATCAGCATCGCCTCTTTAGCAGAAACTAGAACACAGATATAGACCGCAAGGCTCTGAGTGTTTTAGTAGGTAAAGCTATGAAGGGGCGGGAGGGCAATCAAGAAAATGTGATGCAGGAACTTTTTTTCTTGCCAATCAAGTCTTCCCCCATGCATGGAAGTAAAGCATGTTGGTATTTCTGTAGCACCAAGTTGTCTGTAGCATGGACAAGGGTGCTGGTGAATAGTAGCCACAATCTTAACAGTGCCCACAATAAAACAAGAAAATAGTCAATTATTCAACCAAAAAAAATCACAATGATAAGTAACCCCAAGTGAATATGGAAATTCCAAAAACACGGCAAGCCTGCAGGCAGCAGTTTAAAGACATCTGGAGTAGGCAAAGGATATGTGAGGTAATGGTGTACCAAGGCGACCCTTTGATTGAGTGGCAAAGGCAAGCCACGGTGGGAAGAAAGTCAAAAATAACAGCGTCAGAGAAAAAAAACAGAAGACAAATCTGTCAGCTGCGACCATAGAAGCAATAGAATGCAAAGCTATCTTCCACGACGTCCCGCACAGAAAGCACTCTTAATAGACAAACAGGGGCAAATTCATCGGAACCTGCGTCCAATCCTGGGGCCATGCGACAACACACCTGGACCCTCCCTATTCACAACCCCCATCCCAGTCACAAATCGTGGCTATGTGACGGCACACATTAACCACAGGCACAGTGCCTGCCTCTGAAACTCACTCAACCTGGAGACAGTAGCATGTCTCAATAGTTAGAAAACCAGAAACACTGTGACATCACACGGTGGCCCTATGCCTTAATCACAAGAAAACCCAAGGCAGATCTGAACCTCTTCAACCAGTGTGAGAAGCAAAATGAACAGTAACCCAAACTGTTAAAGCTAAGCTGACAAAATAAGAATCAAAACATCCAATGCAACAAGCGATACAAAACTTAACAGTAGTAGAAAACAGATGCAGTTTTAATCAGAACATGACAGACAGCAGTGACATGTACACGATAGACCAGTTGTTTTCAAGAAAGGCCCTTTAAAATAGAACTACATTCTGTAGTTCAGAGCTTGTCTTTATCATTGTTTTATGTTTGGCGAAAACATTTTGCGAAAAGCGTTGGCTTCGATCTAAGCTGTGGCAGCCTGCCAGCGCTTCTCGCGTCTGCTACAATATGGGACACCTATCTGTTTGTTTACTTGACTGCCAAAATAACTGTACACTGACTCGTAATCCTAAAGATCTCTCAGAAAATGGCAAAAAACATACGAACAGGATAGCCTGCGGCACTAATTCATGTGGACTCAATTTGAGCTCTACACTGAAGCCAGCAAACGGCGTCTAAAAGCAAAACAGACAGACCATAGACAGACACGATGAATGCGACCAGCAGAGCTGAAAATACCTGCAGCTCAGCGATCTACTCATCTACAGACAAAACATACCAGGATGAGTAGGGGGAGAGCGAATACATGACATGGCAAATCAACTTTTAGTCAAAATAATGTGTAGTGCAGAGAATAACAAAGTGACAGAACATAAGCGGAAGGTTGTATTTACCGATCAGTCCGAGTAGAATAGGTTCATGGCTGTGCGCTGCGCTGGAGATTCTCTGCGGACCCCTAGAACCACAACGCAAATTTGGTAACTGTTTTTTTAAGGAGAGGGGTGATCCAAGCTGTTTGATACTCGATGGCACAGTGCTGGACAGGAAGGAAGGAGGCATTCGCAAACTCTGGTGGCTTGAACCTGTTCTTAATTGACTTGGTGGAACTTGAAAGATGGGGAGGTGGCTTGACACCCTGTGTGGTTCTGGGGGATTCAGTGGGGGGGATTTGGCTGCAAGCATTGCTTTTTTTGCATTAATTGTATCACTAAGTGTTTCAATTTAGTGTTACAGAGCATTTTGTATTGTAATGCGCCAGGGTTTGTGCTTCTGGGCTGTGGGAGTGGTGGGAAATCAGGGACTCTAGTTCTCTCAAAATGGAGAGTAGCTCTTTGGTATTAGACCCTGCATTTGACATTTGCGTATTGTAAGTCTCAGCTTTGAGGGTGATTATCGCTGCTTTGTAGGACCAGGAGGCAGTGGCGAGGGATATGCGGTTACTGGGTGTGGGATGCTTTCAGTGTGGTGTTCCAGTGCTCTTTTTCTCCTGCGTAGTGCGACAATCTCATCCGTAAACTAGATATTAGGTTTGGGGGTTTTGGTAGAGAGAAGTGCATGCAAGTCCATGGTGTGGCATAGACAATCGTGGTACTGGTTGGCTAGATTGTGTGGGCTCATATTGCTGAATAACGGAGAGGAATTGGGGGATGCCAGTAGGATTGGTTTCAATAGGTTGTGTCAGTTTGCTGGTGTTTCAGATATAAAGCGGGTATTGTGCTTTATGGCTTCCTGGCTCACAAGGGAAGACATGGACAACAATTTAGTTTTAAAGCTAACGTTTCTTTAAAATCAATAATTCTGAAATTGGTATGGCTGCTACTGAACAAAAGCTCTGCAGGGAGTGCACACGTCTATCATTAGCAGTGCTTTTTTCCCTTTTTGAAAGGATCCTTCCATATAGAGAAAATTAGTGCATGATAGAAATCAAAAAACAAAATACTAGTTCCACCAGTAAGTATGTTCTCAATTAATGTGCCAAACGTGCTAGTTTTTGATATTCCATTTTCTCTTTTGTCTCCTTACAGGTTCTTTTCGGTTGAAGTATGCCCCACCATCAGAAAGCATTGATTCTGCAGAATAGCACTTTAGAGAATGTATAGGTATCTCTACACCCGAAGACCAAGAGCATGTTTAAAAAGCAAAACAAGGATTTCAAATGCAGAAACTTTTATCACGGTTCCTGGCCCTCCCCTCACCCCGCCCCCATATTCCTACCTAATGCTCTTCAGGAAACAAACTGATTTTAAGAAGATCTAAGGTCTGTTTGTGTTGAGTGCCAAATCTATACTTAGGAGCGTGATGTTGGAATGTTCTCTGAAACGTGGATGGCACAATCCTTGTTGGAGTCCAGGTGTATTGTGGAAGCTTGTTCTTGGCAATGCTTTTTTTCAGCTCAGAAAGAGTAAATATCCTGTTCTTTTTGATGGACTAATGGACAGGCTGAGATATCATCCTAAGAGAACCAGGGATATAATTCAAACTTACTTTTGAAACTCTTGCACACAATTAAATATCAAGGTTCTTTTCTAAATGACCAGGAAGTAATCACTGGTATTTTTTTATTTAACTTATTGCACTAAAGAAGAATATAAAAGTATTGTTGAGAGAATTTACAAAGCGGTTGAACTGTTGGGGATGGAGGTAAAATGGTAACCTCAGCCATTATATTTGGCAGATGCAGTAGCCCATTAAAGTATTAAACTCTAAAGATTTTTCTCTGTCCCTGCAAAATAAACATGACTGTTTTAATTGCTCCTAACAGCTAACGTGAACTGTTGTTCCCTACGTCTACTAATTGGAGCCTTGTAACCAGTTATGGAGTTAGCTTTTTTTTTAATGGTCCAAAAGAAAACTCTAGACATTTTGAAAGGACTTTGATACGTTTTCCTTCAAGTATTTTTAATGTGCACTACTGCTCAACATGAACATGCTACAGCTATGCTTCACAGTAGCATTTCTATTTCTGCTTTGGAAACAAAAATGTCCTTGACAACATCTCTCAAATCGATCAAGCTCAACATCGTTGTTTTGTACCTTATGACGATTGAGGTAAACGCATTCTGTACAAGAAGTTATAAGGCCTTGGTAGAATTCAAGGCTTCAGCAGCAGCTTCATTACTATTCATCAGGATTTGCACCCTTATTTTATGTGTTTTGTACTGTATCAAAACTGCCATATCCATGGATCACAGAGGCTCAGCAGGAATTTAGACCACATAGAAAACTACTGTGCAAGCTTCACATTTACACAATTAAGTGATTGTGTCTTGCTCGACAACACAACGTAATCCCTATTTTTATGCCCATAAGAATATCAGGAAGGCATAATCAGTATGTTTTTAGTAGGGTGGGAAATAATGGTTGCATGTGTATTTCATCTTTCCACAGTATAGAGTATTCAGGTATTTTTGGTCAGAACTCTGTGAAATCAACTGCCAGATATTTACCCTTGAGTCCTTCCCGGATTCCATGCCTGGGTTACACGCAGGCACCCCCTTGTGCCCACTGACACTCAGACTTTGCAGTTACAACATCAAGCATGGTTTATTTGCAATTTGACTACCTTAATATGCCCACACCCCAAACATACAGCATATTTATGTGTTGGTTATCTGTGAAGCTATGGAATTAGTTGGCCATAAGGCATGGAAGATGCTCTCCAGACTCGATATAGGACAACTTGCATTTTCCTGCAATGGTGGTGCAAACCCATTATATGGCAGTTAATTTTTCAGCCTCTTACTAGCAAGGCTCTTAAACAAATTAAGCATTCATTAATTTGACCTAGTAGAACGTTAAAATCCTAAAACACTAGATTTGCTTGTTTGGTGTATTTCATTGCAAAAACAATATTTAGCTGTTATAATATTGCTATGCAGTAGAGAATCTACGTGCTTTGGTTTAACCATGTGTGCACATTTTAAGGTATTACAAAAATAGTCTGTATAATGACCTGATTTTCTTATTCTAGAAAATAAATTATTTCAAGCAATACTAGATACAGAAGACCAGCCTGATGTTAAATGTAAACAATGCAACTTAAACCTTTGCCTTAATATTTTAGAATGAAAATAGGAAGATCCACCATTAACTGTGCCATGGCAGTAAAGCATTCTTTGTCGTCCATGTTTATTTCAATTTTTTATGTCCCCTTTGAGAAACCTATTTGTGCTAGAACTTTTGTTTTCCAAATGTTATCCTAAACTTGATCTGTACAGATGTCCATAGGAATGCCAGTGTTCAACTTTTATTTTAAGACAATATTATACTTGTCTTCAGAATTCTTTTTGTTGTTGTAATACTGATGGTCAGTTGCATGAAACCACCTATGTTTTCATTTTATTCATTACACAAGTCGGGATGTAGTCATCCAGAGTAACATTGGTAAGAAAGTTGTGACACTATATGGGCTTCTTGCCCTCATCGAACTTGTTTGCCTTCACAAAAGATGCTTATTTACGACATTGACAATGGTATTTTATTTGGAACCTTTTTGTGCCGAAGCTCAAATTGGAGGCCTCCTCAGCCTTGCAAACAGTAACAACTCCTATAGTTCAACATAGGGAATAATAGCAGTGTCTGGATGAGGCCTGTGATGTCAGTGTGTGAGGATTCGTGAAATGATTGTTCATGGAATCCTTCTTTTAAGTTGCATTTAAATATTCATTTGGTCTAGAAAACTTAATTCCTTATGCAGAACATATATATGCAGTGAGATGTTGGAAATTAACTACTGAATAGATTGTAAGGTGCATTAGAGAGAGCTTAAATACAAAAGCATGCTGAAAGTAATAATCAACACACAAAGATAACCACCAAACTTAAATACAAATGTTTGTGGCCAAGGGAGAATGTTACAGCTCCAGTAGTTTCTGTAGAGGAAGGCTTAAGGAGTGCCGAATGACATCCCTTGGTAAAGCAGTAAGCAAATTGTTTAATGTGAATAGTTCTCGCATCTCACTGCGATTCAGTTGTACCCTTTCACTAATCCTACCTCCAGCTCTGATCCTTTTTAAAAATGTAAAGTAGTGGTTGTGGTGAGGTTGGTGTACAATGAATACGTTATCAAATGTTTCTGCATCACATTCACAAACGGGAGGGGAAAAAAATACCATAAAGTGTTTGTGCTGTTTGGACAGACTTTTTGGTTTCAAGGTTATATGCCTGTCTCACCAAGTATCAAGAAAAATCATAATGGAATCCTGAGTCGAGCACTTTATGTTTGATGGGGACACCTTCCCAAATGCCTCAATAGCAAGGTACTTGGATTTGTCTGTGATTTTTGTAATTCTGAGAAACTCAACTAAATAAGGTAAAGTTATATTTTAATATATTTGAAAGAATATTTGGTATGAATAAACTAGCTACATGTCTGATTATGTCCTTACAATATTAGAAGACCCTGTAACCAGTCCAGAGTCCAACTGTCTATTAGATAATATATAATTTCTAGAAACACATGTTTAATTTGATGCAATTCTTGGTATACCCATTGCAAAAGGTTGTAAAGAAATCTGGGAAAAATACAGGGCTGTGATTAAAGCATATTCACCCAAAAACTACTTAATATAAGTTTTTTCATTTAACTTAAAACTAAATAGAACATAATTAGGAGAAGTGGTAAATTTACAGTTGTAAAAAGCACATAAATCAAAGTTCCTAAATACTAATGGAATCAGTCTTGTTTTGTTTACTATACAAACCGAGCTTCATGATAAATGACTGGATGAGTGTAATTAGATGTCTTGCTTTTTTGTAAAAATGTTCATTATGTATGTTATAACATACAAAGCAGGACATGTTTTTTTTTATAGAGTATCGTATTAATAGCATCTTTCGGATCTCCAAAGATTATTTGTTCACATGCAAAGAAAGCCATGGTCCACTGGATAATTTAGAACTTTTCATTTGAGATACAGCATGTCTTTTGTGGAACAATGCTTATGCACTTACCTAGGTTACATTAAAAGAATGTAATTCTGTTTTAATTTTGGCTAAGGCCAAAGGAAAATACACTTTGAGTAAAAGAGCGAGAAAGATTAACCAACTCAAACAATCCAGAAACTATGATTGGTGTAGCAACAAACACTTTTTGTTATGTTATGCTAGGTTGTCTTCTGGGAAAGTGCACTAAACTTGCTTGAAGCGGAGGCTAACAGCAAATCCTTAAATGGAGAACTGGTTAAAAAAGATCTTCTCTTGGACTTGATATTTAACCAGGAAAATAAACACTACTCTCGTTTTGAGCCATTTGTTTTACTGGAATCAGTTCTAGTATTACAAGTTGTGCATGTGACTAAGTATTTTTTTTAAAAAGATTTTGTAGTTTTGTAAATATTTAATATTTAGCTAATTTGAATTGTATTGTTCAGTATTCGGTTTTGGGACTTTTTATGTTTATTATACTTTGTTAAAAGTAAACATGTACATTTTTTTAGAATGACGTTTTTATCTGAGCAAATTTAATGTACTGAAGATAAAATATTGTCTCAAAAAATAAAGAAGTATTTTAAAATGTGTGATTTCTTCATAAATGTGCATTTTTGTGCTTTAATCGTATTATTAGTTTACTCGTTATGTTTATAACATGTACTTTCAATTAGATGATCACTTCTGAGTGAAAGATGGAAGGAAGGGGCAGGCGGAAGAAAGGAGGTTGGCATTTTTTCAATGCTTGCGAGATGAGAAAGGCCTTGTTAATTATTGTGATAGATTTCTTTTGAATCGTATGATTAGTCTAATGCCAGAATTAGGTTTTGTATGACCACTTATACATTTAGGATTGGTATGCATATTTCCGTGCACATATACAAAAATTATAATTTTCAATCTTTAGGCTGACAATACAGTGGTTCATATTTGTGCCGTGAGAGAGCACAATAGCTGGTCTTTAGTAATTCTTTAATTTGAAAACCTTTCATTCACTGTTTTAAATCTATAGCAATGATCACCAGGGAAGTACAATAATATGGTTCTGTGGCAAGAGGTCCTCCGTGCATTTGTAACCTCTATAATAAGTTCCCCAAATAGGTAAAAGTTGCACATGCAAGCTGAACCTGTGAAATAAAGATCCGTCCTTTGTGCAGCGCATTCTGGGAGCTCATGTCAACTTCATCTAAGATGGAAAGCAACCATCATGTGGAGATTATTTCTTTTTCTTCTTAAAATGTGTCCTGTCTCCCCATCCCCTTTCCAAAGTTGGTAGGGGAGTGACTATAAAAAACATACTCCTATGTTCTGTCCTTTTTCTTCCATACTGCATGGGCGTCCCTTGCTAGGGACGAGAACGGAACCTTTTTTCAAATAATAAAGCATTTCCCCTTTAAATTAAAAGGCCCTTGACTGGTAATAGGAACTACATGATCTCTCCAACTCAGGCGACTCCCAGCTAAGGAATCCCCCTTAGGCCTTGACTTCCTATAAACGAATACCATTAGCTGTTCCGATGCTGACCTTGAAAAAAGCTCCCGCCACCTGGCCAGCCCATTTTTAAGTGACTGTGGGGTAGGCGCGCCACACGCAGAACAGCCTTCGCATGGGGGATTCTTTTCCTGGGAGTCCCCTGAGTGGGAGGAATCATGTAGATCGTAGTACCAGTCAAGGGACCAAGGTTCATATAGCTACCGGCCAAGGGGTTGCAGGATCCTACCAAGTCCCAAGTGACGGACCGCAAGGTTCTGGCGCTGTGAGTATTCCCGAGGGGCATCGCTCTGTCCCCGGGTCCAGACCTGAGGCGGCACTTACACGCACTGGCACTACTGGGCGGAAGCCAGAGGGCGTTAAGCCTTCCAGGTCGGTACCTGAGATGCAGCCGCTCAAGGTTTGTTGGAGGCCTACTCCTACAGGATCATCGCCAGACTCCAATTTGCCATGCATTCCTGTTGGGGCAAAAAAAGGTGCAAAATATATGGTCTCCGAAGTGTGTTGGACACTCCTGTCCCCTGCACACCTTATTGCTGAACACATCAGCCAAAATGACATCCTTTTTTGCAAGATAGCAAAGTAAATCGCATTCAGCTCACAAAGTTTTAAAATATTCCTTTTGAACAAAATATAATAATGATGCAAGTAGGAGTTAAGTTCTGTGTTCAAATCTTCCTTGATAAACAAAATTAATCTGCACGATGCATTTCGGGAAAATGTTCCCTTCATCAGGTGCAATTCAATAATCTATAATATAATAGACAGATCGTCATTACAGTTGAATTGTGAAGTAATGGTATTCAAAAAATTCATCCAATCATTTACACTGCCTAAAAGACATCCCTCAGTGATACTGTCTCCAATTAATTAACAGTAGGTTACTAGTCACGATGTTCTAAATTATTCTTCTCGTTCAATTTTATATAATTGTGATACCTTACCAAAAACTGCGGGTCAATATAGAGTCCCAGTAGGATGTGGTCTTAAAGAAGGTGACTATAGAATGTTTAATAGGATAGTGATCGAGCAAGTGAACCATATATGCATGCACATGCATTCACCCTAAAGGAACCAGCTGCATGTCTTTCTATGTGGCCCAACCGGTGTTGGAAAATGTTGAAAATGTCAGGTTATAAATACCTTAAAAGATCAAAGTGTGATCGCTTGGTTAACATGTGTGACATAGGTAATTACAAAAGTGTCCATTAACTGTGGGGAGGAAGAAGAAAATGCGGAAACATATAAATAGGGAATGCCTAACATTAAATTCGATAGGTATCCGAATCGCACGCCAATTGTAAGCTATCTCTACTAATTCTTTACCTTATTAAACCATCTTTATCGAGTTTAACGTTGGGCATTCCCTATTTATATACTTTCTAATGTTCTTTTCCTCCCCACAGTTAATAAACACTTTTGTGATTGCTTAGGTCACACATGTTTACATGGGTATCACACTTTGTTCTTTTTAGGGTGAAATGCATATCCTGTTACACATTCTATACTCACCTTCTTTAAGAGCACATCCTACTGGGACTCTATATTGGATGCTTTGGTTGGTACTATATCACAATTATATAAAATTGAACGAGAAGAAAAATTTAGAACATTGTGACTAGTAGCCTGCTGTTAATTGTAGACCGTATCAATGAGGGATGTCTCTTACGTTATCAATGTAAATGATTGGATGAATTATTTGTGCACCATTACTTCACGATTCAACTGTACTGACAATCTGTCGATTATATTATTTTATAGATTATTGAATTGCACCCAATGAAGGGAATATTTTCCCGAAACGCGTTATGATGTTTAAATCTTCCTTTATAATCAAAAATAATCACCTGGAAGTTTTACGGATGCAGAATGGGGAAGTGTACTCCTTTACACAAAACTCGTGTCCACAAATGCTAGGTTTAAGTTGATTCAATTGCACGTAATGCACCCCACTTCTAGGACACCATACAGGATGTCTCAGATCGTAGGGGCAGGAAAACAAGGCTGCCCGTGATGCGTGGCTGAAGGGGCGGAATGCTCCATATGTTCTGGACCTGCCCAGTTATACAGAGGTTCTGGTCAGGGATTATTGAGAGCGCAGCGGGGGGAGGAGTGGACATGAGAGGATGGCTGCCAGAGGTATATTTATCAGGGATGTTTCCAAGGGGTCAAAGAGGGAGAGCACAGGGCAAACAGACAAAGCATATGACGAAGATGAAGGACTTGATTTGCATATTGGCTAAAAGACAGAGATCCATGGCCTGGAAACAAGCTCGAGGCCCAAGTAGAGAAGCATGGTGGGGGGATTTACAAAGATGGGTAATGGCTGAGACAGCGGTATGGCACAAGGCGATGGAAAGGGGCCAGCAGGAAAGGAGTGAGGATGTGTTAGCATGGAATACGCTCACCCAGAATGTTTGTGGTTGAGAGTCTGTGTATTGTCTACAGGGAAGATGATCGAGGGGAAGGGGCCAAGGCCCGCCCGCCCGATGGGAGTTTAAGGGGGTATGGGCAGTGGGAATGCTGCTGATGTTTAAGAAAGGAAAAGAACAGCATACTATGATGGTGGACTACATGGGGTAGACCAGAAGACTGTGTGATAGCCTGATTGTCGGGGTCCCCAGGGCGTTCGCACTGCGTAAGTAGTCAGTCAACACAAGGAGTGAGAAAAGGTCACATAAGCCAATACAGCAGAAATGTTTGGATAATCCAAAGATGGTATTTCATGAATGTAAATTGTAGGTATGCAAAATGTGAATCCCTTGAAGGAGATGGGGAGGGAAGGGGAGTTTGTCAATGTCTATTTTTTTGTTTAATGAAAACGATAAAAAAGGAAGATTTAAACACAGCACTTAACCTCCTACTTGCATCATTATTATAATTTGTTCAAAATGAATATTGGAAAACTTTGTGCACTGAATGTGATTTACTTTGCTATCTTCCAAAAAACATGTAATTTTGGCTGACTTGTTCAGCAATAAGATGTGCATGGGATGGGATTGTCAATGACCCCCTTTTGTTCCTCACCTGAACCCTCCGAAGAGGTATGAGGGGATGGTTCCGTTGGGATCTTTGTCTTGCCATTCTTCTTTTTTCTGGAGGTCTTCCGTTCCTGGTAGAGGTATGGTCTGCCACGAGAAGTAGCCAATATGCCCGTCTGAAAACAGCCTCGGCAAGGGACTCACTCCCCGGAACACCCAATTAGATGGGAAAAAGCCAAATGGCACAAAGAACTCCCAGATGGTAGTCCAGTCGCAAACATGTATAGTAGAGAAGACTTTTACTATGGTGTTCAGGCAATCCAGAATCACTGTCTTCACAGAAGAAGCAGACCAAGATCAACAAGCAGGTTCCAAGAACAGCAGGAAACAGTACATGCAACAGCAGCTAGCAGGAATGGTAGCAAAAACAGGCAGAAAAATTGAAGAATGCGGAGGAAGAGGGTAGCACTGCCGTAAGCAGAAACAAAAGAAGGGGAGGAAAGGTGGTCCGAGAGCGAGGAGGACAGAAAGCTAGAACTAGCGTCTTACACAAGAGTAAGGGAGGATACGGGTTGCAATGCACCGTCATTGTGGTCCAAAAGTAAACTTATCCTACTGAGGGCGGCCATGATGGAAATAGACTAGAGCGAGTGATACGTTCCGGGGAAGACGTGACGGCACACTAATGGCGGCCTGTCCCTCTCCTCCACAAGCGCCAGAACGGAGATGCCGTGACAGGGAGTGTCCAACGCACTTCGGACACCATCTGTTTTACATTTATTATGCAACTTCGTATCATGGTTGAGTTACCTCCTCTGCACTCAAGTTGCGTCTAAATTCTATTTTTAAAAGTGAACAGCATCAGACTAATAAGGTGTGTTTTGGTACAATTTTTCATTTATAGCGGCAAAAAGATGGCAGCTTTGGGAGACAAGATGTTTACGCATGAGGGGACTCACACCTACCAGCCTGAGGGGCCACAGGGATGTGCGCCCTCTAGTCCAAAGCATGATTTTGCACCACGAGTGCAGTGGTCACCGATGAATACACTGCAGATACCATGGTGTACGGCATACATAGTGCCTTCGTTATCAGTACGCTATACAGAGGCAAATTCTATACTCTGCACAGACAGGGATCTAGCAGGCCTCCTCTTGCCACAAACCCACCCAGGGCCACAGGCCAGGAATCACCAGTGTGTGAGGAGCGCTTTTTTGATAAATGTATGACCCTCATGAGGTTTCAGCAAATGAGAAGAAATATTAAAGGGTGTCGTAAGGGAGGTGATGCCACCTCCACTGGAACAGGGTGCCCTAGTCGCACCGCCTCAACCGGCCCCAGAGCAGCCAGATACAGGACGCGAAGGTCCTGCACACACATCAGGTTCACAACAGCAAAGTCCTGATCAGTCAGGGGTTCCCCCCACCCCCAGGATACGGATGAGGATGCAGATATGTCTACCTCAGCCAAAGCCTTCCTTGATGGGTTGCCGGGTTTGGCAGAGTTTTTGGGGATACCGCAGCATACGCAACCTGAGGCAGGCATATTAGCAGAGGTGCTCACACTAAGGGCATCAAGCAGGTCAGGCATACACCTGCAGTAGGACGTAGATGCTCTTGTTAAAAGAGCTGGACCAAGCCTCACTCATCCCAGCGAACTAACAAAAGCTTCTCCAGCATGGGATCTGGCATGGATTCACATGCTCATGAATATTCCGTCGTCCGGCTTGGAATCCTCGATAAAAGCCAAAACAGTTTCACTTTAAAACTGTATTTCGAATGGATTGTGTCCTCCAACGTATTCCTCATCTTTGATAATCATGTCCAGCTTTGGCTGCTTCTGAAAACTTTTTCGACAGAGGGCGCCCTGCGTCGATGGAGTCGATGTCCCTCAAAGGCCTCCGTCAAGGGTGACGTCATTGGGTGATATAAGTAGCACGCACACCACCCATTGGCCTCAGTTCACTTTTTCCACAATCGTGTTTGCCTCGGAGACTCAGCGTGCCTCGCTAGTAATTTTACTATGCAGTTTTGGAAAATTGTGAAAATCCTCAATAAGATTTCTTCGTCCTCCACTCCGACACCTCGCACAGGTTTCAAGAAGTGCAAGGAGTGTGACTCGAAAATGTCAATCACGGATCCACATCGTTCTTGCCTGTGGTGTTTGGGGGAAGGCCATGACACCTATTCCTGCTCAAAATGTCAGGCTATGACAGAAAAAGCCCTGCGAGAACGAAAAGGGAAGTTACAGGTAGGAAAGTTCTCCAATCCTTGTAAAAAACCAAACCCGATCGTTCCTCAACCGCCGACTCGAGAGATCGTTCTCCTCGACGCAAGAGAGATAAAAAACGATCGAGGTCCCGCTGTGGCTCATGCCATTCTTTCTCCTCGATGAAGCGATTGAGAAGGAGGCACCATCCGTCGCCCTCTTCATCATCCTCGTCCGGTGAAAGCCCTGAGAGAGTTAAGTGCCCCACCAAACAGTTGACACCTGCATAGTGGGAAGCATTCTGCTTAGAAATGCAAAAAATATTTGAAAAGCAGGGTAAGCCTCCGTCCGCGCCTTCTATTGAAGCCGGCAGAGAGCGGTCTCGACTCGACACTCGCGTGCCCTCGAGCCCGGGTGTTCGAAAGAAGACTCATTGAGAACCCTCCAGGACTCCAGTGAGTAAAAGTCACTCGAGACATGACGAGTGTTCAAGATCGTCGACGCTGTAGAAGCCTGCAGAACCCACAAAGCCAAAATCTTCAAAGGGGACCATCGATTCGTCAACGTTATCCAGGCCATCGATGCCACTGTCGTCGTTGACGACAAAACTATCGGCGACAAAAGTACTGGTCGTCTCAGCTCAGGCTCCAGGTCATGAGGAAACTCGTAGGAAGGCTAAATCAAAGTCTTCTTTGAAGCCTACAACACATGTGAGTGTACCTAAGAAATCTTTCACCGCTTTGCCAAGGAAGGAGTATTTCAAATCCCTTTCACCATCTTTGTAGAAGAAGAAAGGTCTGATGGTGAGGACGCCCCTTTTGGGCTTCAATTTGGAACCCCAAATGTGCTGGAGTGCCTCATATCGGAAGAGAGCAAGATGGAGGATCTTTGTGATACTCTACATAATGCCAGTGGCATTGATAACTCTCCTGAATTGGAGTTTGGTAGCCCAGAACCTGGAGAGCACGCTGACTCTTCATACCGTCACCTAATGTCCAAGGTGGTGAAATACTTAGGCTGGGCTAGACCTCTGGTACAATTTGTTCAAGATGACCTAACGGATATTCTGGACCAAGGTCCACCTACAGACCCAATTCTACCTTTACATGTGGCTCTACAAAATAGGGTGGCCAAAAATTGGGAGACTCTGGACACCAATCCTGCGGTGGACCAATCCCTGGCCTCTGGGTCCTACTGCCCCCATCCAATGACAGTCCTCTCCCTAAGGAAGGAGACCTAGGCTGATTAGCCTTCGGTGTGGGCCGCACACCCTATTACCCACTAATGTTTATGTGATCATCATGGTCAGATAATCTTTTGATTTATCTTGTTTTCATCCAAAGTAAATGATTCTTCAAAATAGGATTTTGGGCTTTATTTTATTAATATAAATTCGGTTGCAAAGGCGAGAAGTAGCCTATGCATTTCGGACATGACTGTCATTCGGGGCCTATTCTCCTTGCCCAATCAAAAAGTGTATCATAGCATCAATCATAGGTTCATCAAATACAGTCGTGATATGACCCAATCGGGAACATTTTTGATACATAACATACACATGAAGTAGGGATACCGACCAGTAAGATGTGTTTTGAATATCAAGAATACCTGGGGCATTATTTCACATGTACATCCGGTTGGTAAATCCAGGTTAGGTTGTCAAAACATAGTCATTTCAATAAAACATTCTAGAGTATATCAACAAAAGATTCAATGGCCACAATGTAGACATACATCAGACGTACAAACAAATTGGAAAAAACATATTGGAGAAAACATAAAGAGAGGAATATCAGATAACCCCATTCTTATACATTTCAATTGTTTTTTATAAACGTAATTTTTTTCCAAACAATGTTTGTGTTCATGCTCAGCCCTGCCTATGAATCCGTCACATTATAATTTCTTTACAACTCTGTACCTCTCAATTGCTGATCACCGTGTGTAATCGCTTCACCTCGTTTCCTTGCTAAAATATTATTAATACTCTTTATCAAATAAGGTGCCACTGTGTTCAAGTAAAGCTATGTGTATGGAGGATAGCTGTTGGACAGTAACTGACCTGTATCTAGCAATCGTCGTGTGTAATGCTGACTGCTCGTGCTCACTCTGCAAAGGGACATATATATGTGTCATAAGTATCATATTTCTCAATCGCTATGTGAATTCTAATGATTATTCGTGCTTACCTCTCGTGTCCAAGTGTTGATGTGAAGCTCGGCAGCAGTACAGCGGGTGTAAAGCCGTCTGCTGCAACTCCTTGCAATATGTTGACTACATTACAATGGTGACTGTAGTTGTGTCGGGGCGCCGTGACGTCTACGTGCCATCCCTTGTGCTGTGGATTCTAGGTCCAATTTCTGAGTGTTAGGGTGTTGAAGCTGATATCATGTTTACTTACCTATTAAATAAAACATGTCAATCTTTTATAGTTTGTGTCTGGCCACTTGCCTGAACTATGTGTAATGAATTCATAAGTGTAATAAGAGTTTTGATATAATATATCATAAGGGACCATGCCCTATCTGTGCAGGTGTTGATGTTATTCTATGATTCCCTCTAATGTGGACCTTACTCATTTCGCACCTTGCTGTTGGGTTGCTATCTATGTACCGGCTGCGGTGTTATACTATGCTTAGCCTTAAAACATCAGAGTCATGATGCTCGTGAGAGGTTGCTTATTGCATCCAGGCAACTTTCATAGTTGCATGTTCACAAAAAGCAATTAAGGTCCCACTTTTCATTCATGCCGTTGGGTACGAAGGTTTCTAAGCGATCAATCCAATACGCTTCACGTTGTCCTCTTAACTTCTTCATATCCTGTCTGCGGTCACGTTCTTCAATCACCTATAGTATCTGGAATTTCAGCTGTGCCCCGCTGTGGCTTTTCTCTGCAAAATGTCTTTCCACTGCTGATGTCATGTTTTAATTTCTGATACATGATTTATGTTCATTGATAGATATCCTGTTTGTTCTCCCTGTCTCTCCAACATAATATATGCCTCATAGGCATGTTATGCAGTACACAGTATTTTTGGTGTGGCAGGTAGCAAAGTGTCTTAGTTTGATTTTTTTCGCCTGTTCGACGCTGGGAGACTGCAGCTTCTTTGATGATGATATTACAGTTTCCACAGTTTAAGCAATGGAAGGTACCTTGCTATTTTGTTTTCATTGTAGTCTTTCTTTCTCCTCTGGTATTCACCAGTAAATCTCTCAGGTTGTGCTTCTTTGGTAAGCAAAAACTGGTGTGTCAGAAAACAATTCCTTCGTCCTCTCCCCAAACCCAACCACTGGCAACCATCTTCAGATTCTTACTGCACGCTTCAGTTTTGGGAGTCCTTTAGTTGTTTTCGGAGCTATTTGTACTTTTTTAATACGTTTTTTCACTAAAAAGTTCTATTGTGTTTCATGGGAGCATGTGTGCTCCTATCTCCACCAGCTGGCAACAGGGATCCGTTGTTGGTGAAGTTGCATGCCCCTCATGGGCGGTTTTTCGTCAAAGTTTCTGGAAGGCCGTCTTAGGCCTACTTCGCACCCTCCGACCATGACGGAGGAGAAAAAGGAGGGAAGGACCCTCACTTCACACCCTCCGACCATGACGGAGGAGAAAAAGGAGGGAAGGACCCTCTTCAGGCCCTGCACCCAATGCAGGCTACGGAAAGCCTTTGTGGAGGACAAACATCTAAAATGTCTATACTGCCTGCACCTGGACCACAACGAAGATGGGTGTGAGATATGCAGGGCTTCTCGAAGAAGACCAAGAAAGACAGGTATAATAGGCTGGCGGCATGGCTCAAGTCGAGCAAGGCCTCTGACCCGTGCTCTGAGCAGGGTCATGATTCACCCAGGACCAGCTGGTCCGAAGAGTCGTCTCCCTCTGGGCGGAGCTCAAAGTCCTTTGAGGACGCCCCATCCGTGGGGTCCAAGATAAGGCCAAGAACCCCAAGTACGATTCCACAGGGTTCGCAGCTGATGCAAGTCCCGGGTTGGATAGGCCGCGATCGCCGTTCGCCTCCATAGCCAGCCTGCCATCGAGCACCTCCTCAAAGAGGAAGTCATCCACTCCAGCCAAGGTACGGAACAAATCAGAAAAGCCAAGGCCGGAGGAAGAGAAGAAGGCCGCGCAGCCCAAGCAAGCTCAACCGGTGCAGCCAAAGTCCTTGTTGACCACTTCGTCGACATCTTCTGTGACAACCGTGGCAGCGGTAGGTGCTGATCTGACGAGGGTGGCTCCTACAGCGCAGAGGGTATCACTGCCTCCAAGGTGCAACACAGCCACCAAGGCAGCAGCGAAGGCTGCAAGCAGCCCTTTGGGGGGAAAGACGCCAGTCCAGATCCCGGTTCAAAACCCTCCGGGAAGAAAAAGGGGGAGGGTGAGGATGCCCCAAACCAGCCCACCAAGGTTTGCGTTCAACCAATGGACATCTCATCTACGGATTACCAAGAGTCTATCCATACGGTCCACAAGGACGATGGCAGCGCATGGCCTAGCGCTCATTCGTTCCCTCCACAG
This sequence comes from Ambystoma mexicanum, assembly GCF_040938575.1. Taxonomy (NCBI): domain Eukaryota; kingdom Metazoa; phylum Chordata; class Amphibia; order Caudata; family Ambystomatidae; genus Ambystoma; species Ambystoma mexicanum. Next base: position 130,845,571 of record NC_090922.1, read on the forward strand.
CCGAGGGACATATCCATGGACATCCTGTCGACTCTCCACACCTAAGTGACGGAGATCCAGCAGAGGTTGCCCCTAGCACCGGCACCTGTGATGCCGCAGGCTCCTGATCAACCTCTGTGTAAGAAAAGAAAGCGCCATCCGACGCCTCCACATCAACCTCCTCCACCACATCGGCCCCCGACTCCACCAGCGGACCCAGATACACACACACACACACACCGGTACGGAGACGGCCATGGAAACTGACAAAGATAAGGACTTTGTCCCGGCAGACAACAAATCACCACACCATATGAAGTGGGATCATTCCACTCCATGATCTCCTGGGCCTCTTAGCTGTTCCAGCTGGTGCCCGAGGAAACCAGGAAGGAGGGTGTATCTGCAACGAGAGTCCAAGAGGAAGACTATCATGGCGGTACCCTTTTTGGACAACATTTGGGAGGAAGACCTAGCCCTCATGAAGAACCCATGCATGGCTCCAACCAAACGAGACAAGAGAAGAAATACAGGGTGCCGGACTGAAGTGCTTGAGGTCACAACCGTCTATGGACTCGGTAATGTCGGCTGCCGCGGGGAAACATTCGGCTAAACTGGCTTCATCATCAGTCCCCCTGGACAATCAGGGGAAGAAGATGGATGCCATGGGGAGGAGAGTCATATAAACGGCGACATCCACGATCAAGGCGGCTAATGCTCTAGCTATCTTGGCCTGATACGACTGGGAGTTTTGGTAAAAGCTAGGCCCGTTCCTTGAATTCCTCTTTCAGGAAAGGGAGGTGGCATTGTTTAGTTTATTACTTGTATAGCGCACCTAACCTGTACTTGAATGCATAGTAAATTAAATATTGGATTACAAAAATGAAGAATTACATAGTTATGTCAGGGGTATTAATATATATACAGATAGATTAAGTCGGGCAGGTTCCAACTTTAGCAGAAGAAATTACAGATAGCCGTGGTACTTGTAAGTCTACAGTGGCCAGAATACATGAACACTAAAATTCCAGTTTGTATGTACAACATATACAGTAAAAAGGCTGTGATGACTAGCCTGATGTGCTAGCTGGTGGTTTGGGAGAAAAGCCAAGATTTAGTCTTGGCTCTGAAGGACCAGAAAGAGGTTTTTGATCTAATGGCTGGCAGGAGTGAGTTACAGCACTTGGCAGCGAGTATTTGGAAGCTAGAGCCTCCAGCCGTTTTCATGTTGTAGTTAGGGATGGTGAGTTGGCTCAGGTAGCTGGATCTAGTGGATCTATCAGATTGAACTCTGGAGAATTTCTCCCCAAGATATTTAGGTGCTGTGTTTGATGGACATTTGTGCGTGATGACCAGGGAGCGTAATGTGATTCTGTCACGTACGGGTAACCAGAGTGCATCGCTCCTGAAGGATGAGAGAATGGACTGTTGAGGGCCGATCTTAAGGCGGCGTTCTGCAAGATTTGGAGTTTGTTTAGGTTCCTTACGGAAGGGCCAATGAATAAGGTGTTACAATAGTCCAGCTTGGAAAGGATCAGAGCTCTGGCTAGTGTTAGGCGGCTATTGGTTGAGGGATAAGGCTTGCATTCATTAATGAGCTTGTTGGTGTAGGCCGTGGAGGATGCTATGGTGTTAACTTGTTTTGTAAGAGATAAGGTGGAATCCAGGTAGACCCCTAGTGTTTTTACATCACTAGAAACTTTTATGGTGTTCCCGTCAATGATGAAGGCAGAGTAGCTTTTGTCTAGTTTGTTGAGTCTAGCTTGGGAGACCCGATGATCAGGAGTTCGGTCTTGTCATCGTTTAAACAAAGACTCTAGGTAGATGTTGTTAATCGTTTTGGTGTCTTTCAGGTAGCAACCAGTGAGCATGATGAGGATCTGTGTGTCATCAGCATACTTAGTGTAGGTGACACCCAGATTGTCAAGATGATCAAAGAGAGGCTTAGTAAATATATTATTGATTGATTTATTTAAAGAGCGCTTTACACCAAGGCGCTGTACAGTGGAACAACGTAATACATGACAACAACAAAATAACAGTGGAAGCAAAATTACATCGTGAATCAATCGACAAAACAGTGAAAAGAGCAATTAACTGAAGGGGAGGGGGGAATAGGGGAGTGGGATTAGGGGGTTTGGGGGTGAGGAGTTGGAAGGGAGATAGGAGGGGTTGGATAGGGGAGAGAGAAAATCAAAATTGGGAGAGTGGGGGGAGCAGAGGGCGAGGTTTCAAGGAGGAGAATGGAGGAGGAGGGATTTAAGGGACGTGCGAAATGAGGAGAAGGTCATGGTAGAGCGGATTGTGAGAGGGAGTGAGTTCCAGTGTAGAGGTGCAAGGAGTTGGAAGGAGCGGAAACGGGAGGAAGCACAGGGGGGTGGAGGTACAGTGAGAAGGAAATGGTCAGCGGAACGAAGGGAACGGGAGGGGGAGTAGAAGGAGAGATAAGGAGGAGCAAGACCATGGAGGGATTTGAAGACAAGGCAGAGAGAGTAAAATTTTAGCTGTAAGTGAAATGGTAGCCAGCCAAGGTAAGAGAGCGAGGTAGAGATGGAGTCTCGGGAGGTAAGGAGACAAAGGGTACGAACAGCAGAGTGATAGATGGATTTAAGGGGGGCAAGATGAGATGCAGGAAGTCCAAAGAGTAGAGAAGAGCAGTAGAAGAGGCGGGAAAGGATGAGAGAGAAGATTAGGAGTTTGGTAGTGTGGAATGTGAGGGAGGGGCGGATTTTGCGAATATTGTAGAGGTGGTATCGGCAGGTGCGAGAGGTGAGTGAAATGTGTTGGGAGAAGGTGAGAGAGGAGTCAAAGAGAACGCCTAAATTACGAGCTTGGGGAGAGATAGGGAGATTGGAGGGAGGAAAGTGAATGAAAGGGGGAGGGGAGGGCGGGGGAAGAGAGTTTAAGGTGAAGGTCATTTGAGAAGGAGGAGAAAGAAAGAGTTGAGTGTCGTCAGCATAGAAATGGTGGGAGATGCCAAACGAGGAGATAACGGGGGCAACGAGGGAGGTGTAAAGAGAGAAGAGGAAAGGACCAAGTACAGAACCTTGGAACACCGTAAATAAGAGGGAAGCGAGGAGAGGTCTGGCCACCCCATGATACAGCAAAGGAATGGGAGGAGAAGTAAGAGGATGGCCATTTGAGAACAGGGCCTTTAAACCCGAAGGAGGAAAGAGTGTGGAGAAGGAGGGGAAGATCGACAGTGTCAAAAGCTGCGGAGAGATCAAGGAGAATAAGGATAGCTTGGCATGTCGAGCAGAGAGGAGGGAGTTAAGGATAGAGGTGAGAGCAGTTTCTGTGGAATGTTTGGGACGGAAGCCAGATTGGAAGGGAGGAAGGAGAGAAGAAGTAGTGACAAAGGATGAGAGCTGAGAGTAGGCAAGGCGCTCAAGAAGCTTAGAAAGGAATGGTAGAAGAGAAATAGGTCTGAAGTTAGCAGTGAGAAGTGGATCAGCAGAGGGTTTCTTTAGAATAGGAATAATCGTAGCATGTTTGAAAGCAGAGGGAAAGATTGATGAGGAGAAGCAGATGTTGAAGAAAGTGGTAAGGTAGGGGATAAGAAGAGGGTAGATCTTGGGGATAAGAAGGGAGGGAAGAGGGTCAGAAGGGGCGGGCGTGGGGTGGGCTTTGGATAGAAGGGAGGAGACTTTGGAAGGGGAAACAGGTGAGAAGATGGACATGAAGGATGAGGGAGGAGAGGGTTGATTTTTTGCCGAAGGGTGAGGATTTTGGAGGAGAAGAAGTTAGCAAAGTCGGAAGGAGAGAGTGTGGAATTGGATTCAGGGATCAGGAGTGGGAGGCGAGAGAAGACGAGAGAGTTTGAAAAATACGACGAGGGCGGGAGGCTTGAGAATGGAGAAGGATAGAGTATAGTAAGAGGATTTGGCTGAGGCTGTAACGCTCACCTGATTCCCGTAGAGGCGCCGGTCTTGACTGGGCGTATACCGTATCTTCAAAGGTGATGTGTAACACACGGCTGGCTCTTTGGGCTGGACCTCTGTGCACTGTATGTCTGATTCGAAGGGTAAGATGTCTGCAGATAGAAAATATGGGATTAAGGAACTGGGTTATTGAATGTCTCTCTCTTCTTCCCTTTCTCTTCTCCTGTAGAACCCCAAAGGTTAACGCTCTCACCTTAGGTAAGTGAACGCCGTGCTCTCCATCTGCCTCGGGGCAGGGTGCTGTCGCCAGTTTCTTCACTGGATAAGGGGAGCAGGCCTCTTGACTTCAGAGGACTGCTGTCCGTCGTTTACTGCACGAACGGTAAGTTTCGAGTAACTCTAATGTCTTTAAAGTCTTTAGTAATGATGTTTCTTGTTTTGCAGGGTTCCGGCGATGGCGGATGATGGGCTGAAGTGAGGTGAAGATGGAGCCCGTGTGATGAATAGAAGCGCCTGGAAGCACGTAAGTAAGCGCTTGTTGCCTGCTTCACGATGCGCTCTAACTGTCTTTTTATTTTGCAGGTACAAGTTCGGAGCGGCTGCAGGGTGCCGGAATACCCACTGGGTTAGATGTGGAAAGGAGTAATGGCACGTGAGTATTAAAGTTCCCCAATGTCTTTAAACGCACCTTGTTTTGTCTTTCAGATGCAGGATGCAGCGCCGAAGGCCTCCGGAGCGTGCGAAGAGTTGGTAAGCTTTTGTCTTTCAGATGCCGGAGTGCAGTGTGAAGACCTCCGGAGCGCACGAAGAGTAGGTAAGCCTTTGTCTTTCAGATGCTGGAATGCAGCGCGAGGCGTTGATGACAGCCGATGGACCAGGTAAGTGAAGAGCTGTCACTGAAGACCGTAATGCTAACCTGTTCTTTCTTGTCTTTATAGGTGTTGCTGAAGACTGGATTCAGGATGGTAAGCCTTTTTCCTTAGGCCCAGGATCAGATGCAGAAGACACGATGAGCGTTCTGCTGCAGAGGATGCAGAATAACGCAAAGCAAGATTCATCCATCGGGTGTGGTTTAAATAGCCTCCTGTAGTGCTTAGGTGTCTCCTTCCACAGCCACGCCTAGGTAAGAAAAGAGTTCCTGCTTTCCAGAAGAGTTCCAGTGTTCTGAATCTAGGGAGTGGCTCCTGCCCCACCCAACAGGAAAAGTAGTTCCAAACAGAAGAGGATCAGAGGCTCAACTGGCAGGCAAGTAAGCAGCATGGTCTGCTGCAGGTAAGTCCACCCAAGCATTATGAGCCCGGCGCTTCCAGCGCTGGGACTGGGCATATTTATGAGCCTGGTGCCACTGGCGCTAGGACTGGGTCTAAAAGGTCCCAATTGGGACTGGTTGGCACTCGGAACCTGGGTTATGGATCTGCTTCCAAGGGAGTTGGGAAAACCCTGACCTCTTGGAAGCAGAGATCATGACAGAGGCAAGACAAGAGTTGTATAGTGCGTGGTAAGAGGTTTGATTAGAAAGCGAGTGAGTTTTGAGCCAGAGTCTCTCCAGACTTCGGAGAAGGCGCCGCATAGAGTGGAGATGGGGAGTAAGCCAGGGTTGAGAAGGCTTCCGGGTTGGACAGAAGAGAGAAAGGGGGTAAAGTTGATCAAGGGCAGAGGAGATAGAGGAGGAAAGGGAGGATAGAGCATTGTCCGCAGAGAATAAAGCAAAGTCTTGGAGAGATGGAAGAGCAAGTGTCGAAAAAGAGGGTAGCGTTGAAGTCACGAAAGTCACGACGTGAGTAGATTGGAGGGGAGGGATTAGCAGTAGAGGAGTGTGAGGGAGGAGAAAGGGAGAATGAGAGTAAGTCATGATCCGAGAGATAAACAGGAAGTGAAGAGACTGGGAAAGAGGGATAGGAAGAATTGAAGATGGGGTCAAGGGTGGAGCCAGAGGAGTGAGTGGGGGATGAAGGAAGGGGGAGAGGAGGTAGGAGTCAAGGATGGAGAAGAGGGGAGAAGATTGAGGGGGAGAAGGAAGATGAATATTAAAGTCGCCAAGTACTGATAGAGGAGAGGGGGAGGGAGAGATAAGTGAGAGGAGATGATCAAGGTCTTCATAGAAGGAAGAGAGAGGGCCAGGGGGACGATAGATGATCAGGAAGGAAATAGGGTGGGGAGAGGAGAAAGACTTGCAAAGGAAGGGAAAGAAGGGAGAGTTGGAGAGGAGGAGGAGATGTATTTGGGGTGGTAGAGGAGTCCAACGCCTCCACCACGGCCAGAGGGGCGGGGGTATGAATGAAGGAGGAAGAGGAGGTTGTTAAAGAAGCGGGGACAAAGGTGTTATGAGGGGGAATCCAGGTTTCAGTTAGGCAGAGGAAATGAAGGTTAAGGCGAAAGAATAAGGCAAGAATAGCTGTGGTTTTGTTACAGATGGAGCTGGTGTTCCAGAGAGTGGTCTTCATGAGGGCAGAGTGGCTGGCAGTAGGGGGGTAAAGAAGATTAGGGCGGTGAGAGAAGGAATGAGCGTGACTGGAGGAGTGGGGAAGAGGACTAGGCATTAGGAGGAAAAAGGAGAGTAGGAGGGAAAGGAGAAGGTGGAAGGGTGGAGAGAGGGGCAGAGGTGGAAAGGATTTATGGAAGATCACATAACAGGACTCAGAGAAAGGACGAGTAAAGAAGACCCGTAGTTGTAGGTGTTAGATATGTAGCGGATAGAGACCAGTGTGATAAGTTAGAGAAAGGGGCAGTATGCAATGGACGGACCAAAGTGCGGAATGGGGAGAGGATAGTAACAAGTGAGGAGTAATGTGGGGGAGGCGCCAGATAATGTTACATGAGGGGTCGGGGGTGGCGCAAAGTAGGAATGGTGTAAGATAGTAGGCACAGGATGGCGCCAAAGGTGGTCTCAGGTCGAACGATGAGAGATGTCATACAGGAGCCAATAGAGTCAGAGGGAGCAGGCACTCGAAACTGTAGTTGGAGGTGACCAGGCGCCGGAGGCAGGAAGAATGAGGTAACAATTCTGGGCTGAAATTAGAACAAACCTTAACAGCCTTAAATTAAGAAATATGCCCTTGGCGACCGCTATTTTTAGTGTAGAACAAAAGTAGCCAGATGCACAATTCTTAATAATTATGCTAGGTTGTCAACATGAGTTTTTCTCCAAAACTGTGTGGCTGTTACACAGATGCAATATAGAGAAAAGAGAAAAAGAGGTTTAGAGAAGTTACTCACATGAGCCAACCTTTCATAAATTAATTCTGGGCTGCTGCACCTGGTTTTGAGTAGTGGGAGGTGCAGGTATTACTTTTTAGAAGGAGTCACTGGTGTATGAGATCCAGGTAGAGGAAGCAGGAACTGGTGATGGGATGCAGGGCTGCAGCCCTTAATCTTGGACGGATAGGGCCTGAGTCACCATGCCCAGAGAGAGGGAGGGGGTCAGTGTAGGGTGGGACTGTTACAACAAAATAAGGAGACTCCAAGGGAACAGGGTAATTAAGGAGGGAACGGACTGGAAGCACCAGGAAGAGGAAGTGAGGACGTAGGCAGCAACAGCAGGTGCAGTATGGGGGGGGCAGCGGATGGGATCAAGCAGCCATGTGAATGGTAAAGTGCAGGAAACGTAGGTAGCTGCAACCACAATTAGAAGGGGAGGGCAGTAGCACCAGGTACAATGTGGAGGCGCCAGGGGAGGAAATCACGCAGCCAAGGTATGTGGAGGAGTACTGGGATCCTAGAAAGCTGAAGTCACGTTAGGACAAGGGGGCAGCAGGCAATGGGTCCGGGATTAGAGTGGTGGTATGAGGAGAAAAGTAAGAGACTCAAGTTAGAGGGCCGATGCAACGATGCTCTGTAACCTCACCCACCCCTGGGCAGGGAGAATTTGCCGGCAGTCGTTGAAGATGGGATGGAGGCACCGGCGGGAGGACTCGAAGCAGCAGAGGAAGAAGGCTGTAGTGGGGGTCCCAGTCAGCCACGTTGGTCGAAGGCAGGGAGGCTGCAAGCAGTGCGCCAGGTGACAAAAGAATACGAAACACAGCTGAATCGGCTAGTAAGGTCTTCAGGCAGGTCACCATGCAGTATGAACAGTCAGGTAGTGGTGATTGTGCCGATCAACCACACTGGACAAAGGCTGGGAGGGTTGCAAGGAGTGCACCGAGAAGATAGACCAGATGTGTACACCGCAGCCTCAGCGGTTGTCACAGCCACAAGGCGGAAGGAATGCAGGAGGAGCCAGGCTGGAGAAGGCATTCCTGGATGTGAGCTATCGAGCTCAGATGGGCAGGACCGCTGTAGGTGGCACCTGGGTAATATGGAGGTACCCCAGGCAGCCACAACCCCACAGGGACTGCAAGTGCACAAGGTGACAAAGCAGCCCAGAGACAGCGCGGAGACGCCCTGCAGAGCAACAGTCCCGCTGAGAGCCCAAGCAGTCATGTCCAGTCATGGGAGGATGAAAGCGAAGGCAAAGCCACATCCAGTCAGCATCCGGTGCCGAGTGAACTGAGGAGAAAGAAAGGGCAATCCGCTGTCTCGATCTGCCACAAACTGAGGGAGCACCGTAGGAGCAGGGCTGGAGGCAGAGAACAAGGGAGGCTGGACCCGCTCTTGAGCAAGGAGGAGTGGAGGAGGAGGGCAAAATCAAGATGGCTGGGGAAGACGTGACGGCACACTAATGGCGGCCTGTCCCTCTCCTCCACAAGTGCCAGAACGGAGATGCCGTGACAGGGAGTGTCCAACGCACTTCGGACAACATCTGTTTTGCATTTATTATGCAACTTCGTGTCATGGTTGATTTACCTCCTCTGCACTCAAGTTCTGTTTAAATTCTATTTTTAAAAGTGAACAGCATCAGACTAATAAGGTGTGCTTTGGTATAATTTTCATTTATAGCGGCAAAAAGATGGCAGCTTTGGGAGACAAGATGGCTCCGCATTAGGGGACTCACACCTACCAGCCTGAGGGGCCACAGGGATGTGCGCCCTCTAGTCCAAAGCATGATTTTGCACCACGAGTGCAGTGGTCACCGATGAATACACTGCAGATACCATGGTGTACGGCATACATAGTGCCTTCGTTATCAGTACGCTATACAGAGGCAAATTCTATACTCTGCACAGACAGGGATCTAGCAGGCCTCCTCTTGCCACAAACCCACCCAGGGCCACAGGCCAGGAATCACCAGTGTGTGAGGAGCGCTTTTTTGATAAATGTATGACCCTCATGAGGTTTCAGCAAATGAGAAGAAATATTAAAGGGTGTCGTAAGGGAGGTGATGCCACCTCCACTGGAACAGGGTGCCCTAGTCGCACCGCCTCAACCGGCCCCAGAGCAGCCAGATACAGGACGCGAAGGTCCTGCACACACATCAGGTTCACAACAGCAAAGTCCTGATCAGTCGGGGGTTCCCCCCACCCCCAGGATACGGACTCGGATGAGGATGCAGATATGTCTACCTCAGCCAAAGCCTTCCTTGATGGGTTGCCGGGTTTGGCAGAGTTTTTGGGGATACCGCAGCATACGCAACCTGAGGCAGGCATATTAACAGAGGTGCTCACACTAAGGGCATCAAGCAGGTCAGGCATACACCTGCAGTAGGATGTAGATGCTCTCGTTAAAAAGAGCTGGACCAAGCCTCACTCATCCCAGCGAACTAACAAAAGCTTCTCCAGCATGGGATCTGGCATGGATTCACATGCTCATGAATATTCCGTCGTCAGGCTGGGAATCCTCGGTAAAAGTCAAAACAGTTTCTCTTTAAAACTGTATTTCGAATGGATTGTGTCCTCCACCGTATTCCTCATCTTTGATAATCATGTCCAGCTTTGGCTGCTTCTGAAAACTTTTTCGACAGAGGGCACCCTGCGTCGGTGGAGTTGATGTCCCTCAAAGGCCTCCGTCAAGGGTGACGTCATTGGGTGATATAAGTTTCACGCACAGCACCCATTGGCCTCAGTTCAGTTTTTCCGCAAACGTGTTTGCCTCGGAGACTCACCGTGCCTCGCTAGTAATTTTGACTATGCAGTTTCGGAAAATTGTGAAAATCCTCAATAAGATGTCTTCGTCCTCCACTCTGACGACACCTCACACAGGTTTTAAGAAGTGCAAGGCGTGTGACTCGAAAATGTCAATCACGGATCCACATTGTTCTTGCCTGTGGTGCTTGGGGGAAGGCCATGACACCTATTACTGCTCAAAAATGTCAGGCTATGACAGGAAAAGCCCTGCAAGAACGAAAAGGGTGTTAAGCGACTTCAATTCAGTACTCCAACTAAGTCAGTGCCTAGTCTGGGATGCCCAAGGGAAGCCCTTATTTATATATTTTTATGACTAGTTCATAAATTTGGATGATAAACCCTTGTATAACGCCCCTCTCTTTGAATCCCCCTGACCTCACTGAGCCAAGAAGTATGTTTGTTTTGCAAATTAAAAGATTTATTTTGCAAATTAAACAATATATATATATATATCACACTTTTATAAATAAATACTTGATGGCACTCTTATGAATATGACAGTGATCAACAATGAATAATATTATGCTGGCACACTTTTTGTAATTACTTAGGAGTTGGTAGAGAAAGGATAAGGTAGCTGAGAATACTTTTATAATTTCAAGGAAATGCAAAGATGGAAAAGAATGCAGCGCAGGAATAAACGGATATGGTTTCAACAGGAGATAATATGATCACTGTTTCTTTTGACAATTCACTCCCCCCTATGCAATATAAAGAGATGGAAGGAGAGCACACAGTTTTCAGGAATACAATCAACATGCGATACAGATTCAGTTCAAATTCTAGTAATCTTGGAGCAACCGGTATGCTTTTAAAACATGCAGAAATATTTTGAATGCGATTTGTACTGAAGTGAAATATGCTTAAAATGATTTTAATTCCCTATAGGAGATTCAGGGTAGGTGGTAGCTACTTAAGATTGGTTCAGGTCAACACTACCAATTATTCCTGATGGATTATTAGGTTAAAACGAATCTCAGCAATGCAAGCAAAAGACAGCAATTTTTTTTTTACAAGTGTTGAAATGAGCTAGTTGCAATTTGCGGCATTTTTCCGAATGTGTCGTGCGCGATTACTGAAAAACTATAAGGAATAGAAAGTTGGTTCTGGGTTCATTGGAAAGCTCAGGATCTTAGCTTTAAAATGAAAGTTAAATAATGATTCAGAATGGCAAATGACACTTTCGCAGCTTTAAAATCAGAGAATGGACACACGATTTCTATGATGCAGTTCTGGACAGGTTAAAATGGTTTGAATAAAATTATTTGAGACTAAGAGATTGGTTCTGGCACAGTTTTCAGGATACTCACTCCTAGTCTTGGAAGGAATGGTCCTCCATCACAGATCTGGTCAACAGGTTTAGCTGCGGTTCTCTCGCCATGGACGGTCTCTGGTACCGGTTCTGCTCACGGCGATCTGGGTCAGCTCTGCTCTGCTGGTCTGGATCTCTGGTTCTGGCAAAAGTTCTTGGCACTGCACAGCGGTCTGGTCTTGGTCTGGTCTGTGGTTCTGGATACAGCACTGCTCTCTGGGTTCTGGCATAGGGTTCTAGCCAGAATCATACAGCACAGCCCGGCTGTTGAATAGTTTGGTTAGGTTGCTGGATTCTGAGGCCTGCTGAGAAGGATTCAGCTTTTGGACTAGGCCTCTCTGCTGCAAGTTCTGAAGTCTGGATTCTAAGTTCTGGTTCTGGAGTCTTCTGGATATTGTCTGGTCCGGCAAAATGCTTCGCAAGAAATCGTTTGAAGTGGAAAGTGAATGTCCCTTCCTGGGTCTTAGTGGCTCTTTTTATGTCTTTTGAAAGTGGGTGTGTGCGTGGGCATAACTAAGCCTGCCCCTCACAACTTATCATTGGCCAAGTTCTCCTCTTTCCCTTGATTGGGGGAAGGAAATGGAGTGTCATTGTGATGAGGTATGTTTATGGGTCAGAGGATCCTCCCCTTGTCAATTTGCACACAAATCTATTTTTGATCCAAATACATATTTATCTATGTACAATTTTTCTAATATTATATGTCCAGTTAACATATTTTCTGTAGCACCAAATCATCCGATCCTTGTCTTTGTAAAATGTCGTGTCCACTTCTGACAGAATTCTGCCCTTTTCATCCAGAACACCACCTCTAAACTTTGCCAGAATTTACACAAACATGCGCAAGGAATATGGCCATCAGATGATAAAGTGTCAGATTTTTAACATAGACATTTGGAGTAATACCTTATCTTCCACTACTACCCCCCAGAACATACCACAGAGTCCTAACACCTCTTAAAATGTGCACAGAAAAATCACAAGAATAAATGATATTATTATATAATTTTGACAATTTCGTACTATGAATTATCCATCTTTTTAAAATTATGCTCTGGCCCAGAGGGGTGTGGTTTCCCAAAGCACATGGTGGAATTTCTGGTTTGTCCACTTCCTCCAAGCTCAGCTTGCTCACAGAGGCACTGCACCTCCCAGTTTCTTCCAAGAGGAAGCCATTTACGACCCCTTGATTAGCATTTGCCTGAGCCAAGGAAAGCTCATTGTTCTGTTTCCTGCAGCCCCAGGTACCCCACCCCTAATTCAATCAGAGAGGTGTAATCTCCTTTTGGTGGGAACAGCAGAAGGCAGCCAGGCCTGTGAATGCAGTTGCTGCGCAAGTTTCAACTCCTGTCGGGGGTAGTTGCCGGGCAGAATTCAGTCCCTTTAAGCCAGGCTTTAGCCAAGTGTCACTTTTGTTCCAGTTTTCTTCATTCAAATCAAACTTACAATTTTTACACATGCAGCTAGAACGCTGATTCTAAGTTCAAAACTATGACATTTAAACAGTTCCAACCTATGTGACACTCAAAAGTAGGTCACTCATTTATTTTAAACATTTCGATTTTAGTGGTTTTTAATCCAATTTCACTTAAGCTGCTGACATCCACAGCTCAGCCAGTTTTGTTATGAACATTGCTTTAGGCTCTTCATCTTCCCAGATTTTGTATGCACACAAGACTACATTCTGCCAAATGTCTGCTGGTGTTCAGTGAGATTTTTGAATATCTTGCAATGTTTAAAATAGGCATTTTTAGCTTGCATTTCAGAGAAACAAATGTGATTTCAAAGCGCTTTTTGAGCTAACAGGCACTGCTGTTTTTCCTTTGGCACCACGTTTCACTCATGGCGCTTTCGGCCCATCACGCTCGCACTGGTGGGTGGCAGGTTAGGCGACCATTTTGGTGTGTGCAAAACTGCACAGTTTTCCTAGATTCTGGTGCAAATGTGGGCTTTTCGGCCATCTTGGATTTTCTAAGCCCACAGCACCAAATGTTGTACACTAATAATTCGAACGTGGGTCAAGACACCTGACAAGGGAAGTTACAGGTAGGAAAGTTCTCCAATCCTCGTAAAAAACCGAACCCGATCGTTCCTCAACTGCCGAGTCGAGAGATCGTTCCCCTCAACGCAAGAGAGATAAAAAACGATTGAGGTCCCGTTGTGGCTCATGCCATTCTTTGTCCTCGATGAAGCGATTGAGAAAGAGGCACCATCCGTCGCCCTCCTCATCATCATCCTCGTCCGGTGAAATCCCCGAGAGAGTTAAGTGCCCCATCAAACAGTTGACACCTGCATAGTGGGAAGCATTCTGCTTAGAAATGCAAAAAATATTTGAAAAGCAGGGTAAGCCTCCGTCCGCACCGTCTATCGAAGCCGGCAGAGAGCGGTCTTGACTCGACACTCGCAACCCCCCGAGCCCGGGTGTTCGAAAGAAGACTCATTGAGAACCCTCCAGGACTCCATTGAGTAAAAGTCACTCGAGACATGATGAGCGTTCGAGATCGTCAACGCTGTAGAAGCCTGCAGAACCCACAAAAAAATCTTCAAAGGGGACCGTCGATTCGTCGACGTTATCCAGGCCATCGACACCACTGTCGTCGTTGATGACAAAACCATCAGCAACAAAAGTACTGGTCGTCTCAGCTCAGGCTCCAGGTCATGAGGAAACTCACAGGAAGGCTAAATCAAAGTCTTCTTTGAAGCCTACAACACATGTGAGTGTACCTAAGAAATCTTTCACCGCTTTGCCAAGGAAGGAGTATTTCAAATCCCTTTCACCATCTTTGTAGAAGAAGAAAGGTCTGATGGTGTGGACGCCCCTTTTGGGCTTCAATTTGGAACCCCAAATGTGCTGGAGTGCCTCATATCGGAAGAGAGCAAGATGGAGGATCTTTGTGATACTCTACATAATGCCAGTGGCATTGATAACTCTCCTGAATTGGAGTTTGGTAGCCCAGAACCTGGAGAGCACGCTGACTTTTCATACCGTCACCTAATGTCCAAGGTGGTGGAATACTTAGGCTGGGCTAGACCTCCGGTACAATTTGTTCAAGATAACCTAACGGATATTCTGGACCAAGGTCCACCTACAGACCCAATTCTACCTTTACATGTGGCTCTACAAAATAGGGTGGCCAAAAATTGGGAGACTCTGCACACCAATCCTGCGGTGGACCAATCACTGGCCTCTGGGTCATACTGCCCCCATCCAATGACAGTCCTCTCCCTAAGGAAGGAGACCTAGGCTGATTAGCCTTCGGTGTGGGCCGCACACCCTATTACCCACTGAGGGTTTGCTTTATGTGATCATAAAGGTCAGATAATCTTTTGATTTAATCTTGTTTTCATCCAAAGTAAATGATTCTTCAAAATAGGATTTTGGGCTTTATTTTATTAATATAAATTTGGTTGCAAATGCGAGAAGTAGCCTATGCATTTCGGACATGACCGTCCTTCGGGGCCTGTTCTCCTTGCCCAATCAAAAAGTGTATCATAACATCAATCATAAGTTCATCAAATACAGTCGTGATATGACCCAATCTGGAACATTTTTGATACATAACATACACATGAAGTAGGGATACTGACCAGTAAGATGTGTTTTGAATATCAAGAATACCTGGGGCATTATTTTACATGTACATCCGGTTGGTAAGTCCAGGTTAGGTTGTCAAAACATAGTCATTTCAATAAAACATTCCAGTGTATATCAACAAAAGATTCAATGGCCACAATGTAGACATACATCAGACGTACAAACAAATTGGAAAAAACATATTGGAGAAAACATAAGAGAGGAATATCAGATAACCCCATTCTTATACATTTCAAATTTTTTTTATAAACGTTATTTTTTTCCAAACAATGTTTGTGTTCATACTCAGCTCTGCCTATTAATCCGTCACACAATTTCTTTACAACTCTGTATCTCTCAATTGCTGATCACCGTGTGTAATCGCTTCACCTCGTTTCCTTGCTAAAATATTATTGTTTGTTTGTTTGTGCATTTATATAGCGCTATGAACCCTCAGGTATCTGAGTGCTATTAATACTCTTTATCAAATAAGGTGCCACTGTGGTCAAGTGAAGCTATGTGTATGGAGGATAGCTGTTGGACAGTAACTGACCTGTATCTAGCAATCGTCGCGTGTAACGCTGACTGCTCGTGCTCACTCTGCAAAGGGACATATATATGTGTCATATATAAGTATCATATTTCTCAACCGCTATGTGTATTCTAATGATTATTTGTGCTTACCTCTCGTGTCCAAGTGTTGATGTGAAGCTCGGCAGCAGTACAGCGGGTGTAATGGCGTCTGCTGCAACTCCTCGCAATATGTTGACTACGTTACTATGGTGACTGTACTTGTGTCGGGCGCCGTGACGTCTACGTGCCATCCCTTGTGCTGAGGATTCTAGGTCCAATTTCTGAGTGTTAGGGTGTTGAAGCTGATATCATGTTTACTTACCTATTAAATAAAACCTGTCAATCTTTTATAGTTTGTTTCTGGCCACTTGCCTGAACTATTTGTAATGAATTCATAAGTGTAATAAGAGTTTTGATATAATATATCATAAGGGACCATTCCCTATCTGTGCAGGTGTTGATGTTATTCTATGATTCCCTCTAATGTGGATCTTACCCATTTCGCACCTTGCTGTTGGGTTGGTATCTATGTACCGGCTGCGGTGTTATACTATGCTTAGCCTTAAAACATCAGAGTCATGATGTTCATGAGAGGTTGCTTATTGCATCCAGGCAACTTTCATAGTGGAAAGCATACTTTGTAGTAGTTCTATCACCTGAATCTTTCAGTTTTCAAAATTATGAATTATTACAAATGGTGTAAGCTAAAGTTGCATGTTCACAAAAAGCAATTAAGGTCCCACTTTTCATTCATGCCGTTGGGTACTAAGGTTTCTAAGCGATCAATCCAATACGCTTCACGTTGTCCTCTTAACTTCTTAATATCCTGTCTGCGGTCACGTTCTTCAATCACCTATAGTATCTGGAATTTCAGCTGTGCCCCGCTGTGGCTTTTCTCTGCAAAATGTCTTGCCACTGCTGATGTCATGTTTTAATTTCTGATACATGATTCATGTTCATTGATAGATATCCTGATCGTTCTCCCTGTCTCTCCAACATAATATATGCCTCATAGGCATGTTATGCAGTACACAGTATTTTCGGTGTGGCAGGTAGCAAAGTGTCTTAGTTTGATTTTTTCGCCTGTTCGACGCTGGGAGACTGCAGCTTCTTTGATGATGATGTTACAGTTTCCACAGTTTAAGCAAGGGAAGGTACCTTGCTATTTTGTTTTCATTGTGGTCTTTCTTTCTCCTCGTGTATTCACCAGTAAATCTCTCAGGTTGTTGCTTCTTTGGTAAGCAAAAACTGGTGGGTCAGAAGACAATTTCTTCGTCCTCTCCCCAAACCCCACCACTGGCAACCATCTTCAGATTCTTACTGCACGCTTCAGTTTTGGGAGTCCTTGAGTTGTTTTCGGAGCTATTTGTACTATTTTAATACGTTTTTTCACTAAAAAGTTCTATTTTTGTTTCATCGGAGCATGTGTGCTCCTATCTCCACCAGCTGGCAACAGGGGTCCGTTGTCAGTGAAGTTACATGCCCCTCACGGGCAGTTGTTCGTCAAAGTTTCTGGAAGGCCGTCTTGGGCCTACTTCGCACCCTCCGACCATGACGGAGGAGAAAAAGGAGGGAAGGACCCTCTTCAGGCCCTGCACCCAATACGGGCTACGGAACATCTTTGTGGAGGACAAACATCTAAAATGTCTATACTGCCTGCACCTGGACCACAATGAGGATCGGTGTGAGATATGCATGGGCATCTCGAAGAAGACCAAGAAAGATGGGTATAGTAGGCTGGCGGCATGGCTCAAGTCGAGCAAGGCCTCTGACCCGTGCTCTGAGCAGGGTCATGATTCACACAGGACCAGCCGGTCCGAAGAGCGGTCTCCCTTTGGGAGGAGCTCAAAGTCCTTTGAGGATGTCCCATCCGTGGGGTCCAAGATAAGGCCAAGAACCCCAAGTCCGATTCCACAGGGTTCGCAGCTGATGCAGGTCCCAGGTTGGATAGGCCACGATCGCCATTCGCTCCATAGCCAGCCTGCCATCGAGCACCTCCTCAAAGAGGAAGTCGTCCACTCCAGCCAAGGTACGAAACAATTCAGAAAAACCAAGGCCAGAGGAAGAGAAGGACGCGCAGCCCCAGCAAGCTCAACCGGCGCAGCCAAAGTCCTCATTGACCACTTCGTCGACATCTTCTGTGACAACCGTGGTGGCGGTAGGTGCTGATCTGACGAGGGTGGCTCCTACAGCGCAGAGGGTATCCCTGCCTCCAAGGCGCAACACAGCTCCCAAGGCAGCATTGAAGGCTGCAAGCAGCCCTTTGGGGGAAATACACCAGTCCAGATCCCGGTTCAAAACCCTCAGGGAAGAAAAAGGGGGGGTGAGGATGCCTCAAACCAGCCCAGCAAGGTTTGCGTTCAACCAATGGACATCTCATCCACGGATTACCAAGAGTCTATCCATACGGTCCACAAGGACGATGGCCACGCATGGCCTAGCGCTCATTCGTTCCCTCCACAGCCGAGGGACATATCCATGGACATCCTGTCGACTCTCCACACCTAAGTGACGGAGATCCAGCAGAGGTTGCCCCCAGCACCGGCACCTGTGATGCCGCATGCTCCTGATCAACCTCTGCGTAAGAAAAGAAAGCGTCATCCGACGCCTCCACATCAACCTCCTCCACCACGTCGGCCCCCGACTCCACCCGCGGACCCAGATACACACACAGTCACCGGTACGGAGACGGCCATGGAAACCGGCAAAGATAAGGACTTTGTCCCAGCAGACAACAAATCACCACACCTGGATGCCCCTCATAGGGTCTCTACATCATATGAGGTGGGATCATTCCACTCCATGATCTCCTGGGCCTCTGAGCTGTTCCAGCTGGTGCCTGTGGAAACCAGGAAGAAGGGTCTCTTGTATCTGCAACGAGAGTCCAAGAGGAAGACTATCATGGCGGTACCCTTTTTGGACGACATTTGGGAGGGAGGCCTAGCCCTCATGAAGAACCCGTGCATGGCTCCAACCAAACGGGACAGGTTGGAGAAGAAATACAGGGTGCCGGACTGAAGTGCTTGAGGTCACACCCGTCTACAGACTCGGTACTGTCGGCTGCCACAGGGAAACATTCGGCTAAACTGGCTTCATCATCAGTCCCCCTGGACAATCAGGGGAAGAAGATGGATGGCATGGGGAAGAGAGTCATATAAACCGCAACATCCACGATCAAGGTGGCTAATGCTCTAGCTATCTTGGCCTGATACGTCTGGGAGCTTTGGTAAAAGCTAGGCCCGATCCTTGAATTCCTCTTTCAGGAAAGCTAGGTGGCATTGTTTAGTTTAGTTTAGTTTATTACTTATATAGCGCACCTAACTTGTACTTGAATGCATAGTAAGTTAAATATTGGATTACAAAAATGAAGAGTTACATAGTTATAACAGGGGTATTAATATATATACAGATAGATTATGTCAGGCAGGTTCCGACTTTAGCAGAAGAAATTACAGATAGCCCTGGTACTTGTAAGTCTACAGTGGCCAGAATACATGAACACTAAGAAATTCCAGTTTGTATGTACAACATATACAGTACAAAGGCTGTGATGACTAGCCTGATGTGCTAGCTGGTGGTCTGGGAGAAAAGCCAAGATTTAGTCTTGGCTCTGAAGGACCAGAAAGAGGTTTTTGATCTAATGGCTGGCGGGAGTGAGTTACAGCACTTGACAGCGAGTATTTGGAAGCTAGAGCCTCCAGCCGTTTTCATGTTGTAGTTAGGGATGGTGAGTTGGTTAAGGTAGCTGGATCTAGTGGGTCGTTCAGATTGAACTCTGGAGAATTTGTCCCCAAGATATTTAGGTGCTGTGTTTGATGGACATTTGTGCGTGATGACCAGGGAGCGTAATGTGATTCTGTCACGTACGGGTAACCAGAGTGCATCCCTCCTGAAGGATGAGATATGGCTGTGGCGTGGAATGTTTAGAGACGATCTTAAGGCGGTGTTCTGCAAGATTTGGAGTTTGTTTAGGTTCCTTACGGAAGGGCCAATGAATAAGGTGTTACAATAGTCCAGCTTGGAAAGGATCAGAGCTCTGGCTAGTGTTAGGCGGCTATTGGTTGATAGATAAGGCTTGCAGGCATTAATCAGCTTGTTGGTGTAGGCCGTGGAGGATGCTATGGTGTTAACTTGTTTTTTAAGAGATAAGATGAAATCCAGGTAGACCCCTAGTGTTTTTACATCACTAGAAACTTTTATGGTGTTCCCGTCAATGATGAAGGCAGAGTAGCGTTTGTCTAGTTTGTTGAGTCTAGCTTGGGAGACCCGATGATCAGGAGTTCGGTCTTGTCATCGTTTAAACAAAGACTCCAGGTAGATGTTGTTAATCATTTTGGTGTCTTTCAGGTACCAACTAGTGAGCGTGATGAGGAGCTGGGTGTCATCAGCATACTTAGTGTAGGTGACACCCAGATTGTCAAGATGATCAAAGAGAGGCTTAGTAAATATATTATTGATTTATTTATTTATAGAGCGCTTTACACCAAGGTGCTGTACAGTGGAACAACATAATACATGACGACAACAACAACAAAATAACAGTGGAAGCAAAATGACATCATGAATCATTCGACAAAACAGTAAAAAAAGCAATTAACTGAAGGGGAGGGGGAATAGGGGAGTGGGATTAGGTGGTGGGTGAGGATTTGGAAGGGAGAGAGAGGAGGGGCAGGAGAGGGGAGACAGAAAATCAAAGGAGGGGGAAGCAGAGAGGGCAGAGGGGGAGGTTTCAAGGAGGAGAATGGAGGAGGAGGGATTTAAGGGAAGTGTGAAATGAGAAGGTCGTGGTAGAGCGCATTGTGAGAGGGAGTGAGTTCCAGTGTAGAGGTGCAAGGAGTTGGAAGGAGCGGAAGCGGGAGGAAGCACAGGGGGATGGAGGTACAGTGAGAAGGAAATGGTCAGCGGAACGAAGGGAACGGGAGGGGGAGTAGAAGGAGAGAAGGGAGGAGAGATAAGGAGGAGCAACACCAGGGAGGGATTTGAAGACAAGGCAGAGAAAGTAACATTTTAGCTGTAAGTGAAATGGTAGCCAGCCAAGGTAAGAGAGCGAGGTAGAGATGGAGTCTCAGGAAGTAAGGAGACAAAGGGTACGAACAGCAGAGTGGTAGATGGATTTAAGAGGGGCAAGATGAGATGCTGGAAGTCCAAAGAGTAGAGAAGAGCAATAGAAGAGGCGGGAAAGGATGAGAGAGAAGATTAGGAGTTTGGTAGCGTGGAATGTGAGGGGGGGACGGATTTTGCGAATATTGTAGAGGTGGTATCGGCAGGTGCGAGAGGTGAGTGAAATGTGTTGGGAGAAGGCGAGAGAGGAGTCAAAGAGAACGCCTAAATTACGAGCTTGGGGAGAGATAGGGAGATTGGAGGGAGGAAAGTGAATGAAAGGGGGAGAAGGAGGGGGAAGAGAGTTTAAGGTGAAGGTCAGTTGAGAAGGAGGAGAAAGAAAGAGTTGAGTGTCGTCAGCATAGAAATGGTGGGAGATGCCAAACGAGGAGATAACAGGTGCAACGAGGGAGGTGTAAAGAGAGAAGAGGAAAGGACCAAGTACAGAACCTTGGGGAACACTGTAAATAAGAGGGAAGGAAGGAGAGGTCTGGCCACCCCATGATACAGCAAAGGAATGGGAGGAGAGGTAAGAGGATGGCCATTTGAGAACAGGGCCTTTAAACCCGAAGGAGGAAAGAGTGTGGAGAAGGAGGGGATGATCGACAGTGTCAAAAGCTGCGGAGAGATCAAGGAGAATAAGGATAGAGGATTGCTTGGCATGTCGAGCAGAGAGGAGGGAGTTAAGGATAGAGGTGAGAGCAGTTTCTGTGGAATGTTTGGGACGGAAGCCAGATTGGAAGGGAGGAAGGAGAGAGGAAGTAGTGACAAAGGATGAGAGCTGAGAGAAGGCAAGGCACTCAAGAAGCTTAGAAAGGAATGGTAGAAGAGAAATAGGTCTGAAGTTAGCAGTGAGAAGTGGATCAGCAGAGGGTTTCTTTAGAATAGGAATAATCGTAGCATGTTTGAAAGCAGAGGGAAAGGTTGATGAGGAGAAGCAGATGTTGAAGAAAGTGGTAAGGTAGGGGATAAGAAGAGGGTAGATCTTGGGGATAAGAAGGGAGGGGAGAGGGTCAGAAGGGGCGGACGTGGGCTGGGCTTTGTATAGAAGGGAGCAGACTTTGGAAGGGGAAACAGGTGAGAAGATGGACATGAAGGATGAGGGAGGAGAGGGGGAGTCAGAGAGGGAGTTGATTTTTTGCCAAAGGGTGAGGATTTTGGAGGAGAAGAAGTCAGAGAGAGTGTGAAATTGGATGAGGGATCAGGAGTGGGACGAGAGAGAAGACGAGAGAGAGTTTGAAAAATACGATGAGGATGGGAGGCTTGAGAATGGAGAAGGTTAGAATAGTAGGAGGATTTGGCTGAGGCAAGACAAGAGTTGTATAGTGTGTGGTAAGAGAAGTAAGAGGTTTGATTAGAAAGCGAGGGAGTTTTGAGCCAGAGTCTCTCCAGACATCGGAGGAGTCGCCGCATAGAGTGGAGATGGTGAGTAAGCCAGGGTTGAGAAGGCTTCCGGGTTGGACGGAAGAGAGAAAGGGGGTAAAGTTGATCAAGGGCAGAGGAGATAGAGGAGGAAAGGGAGGATAGAGCATCGTCCGCAGAGAATAAAGCAAAGTCTTGGAGAGATGGAAGAGAAGAAGAGCAAGTGTCGAAAAAGAGGGTAGCGTCGAAGTCACGAAAGTCACAACATGAGTAGATTGGAGGGGAGGGATTAGCAGTAGAGGAGTGTGAGAGAGGAGAAAGGGAGAATGAGAGTAAGGCATAATCAGAGAGATAAACAGGAAGAGAAGAGATTGGGGAAGAGGGATGGGAAGAATTGAAGATGAGGTCAAGGATGGAGCCAGAGGAGTGAGTAGGGGATGAAGGAAGGGGGGAGAGGAGGTCGGAGTCAAGGATGGAGAAGAGGGGAGAAGATTGAGGGGGAGAAGGAAGATGAAAATTAAAGTCGCCAAGTACTGATAGAGGAGAGGGGGAGGGAGAGATAAGTGAGAGGCGATGATCAAGGTCTTCATAGAAGGAAGAGAGAGGGCCAGGGGGACGATAGATGATCAGGAAGGAAATAGGGTGGGGAGAGGAGAAAGACTTGTTAAGGAATTCAAAGGAAGGGAAAGAAGGGAGAGTTGGAGAGGAGGAGGAGGAGATGTATTTGGGGTGGTAGAGGAGTCCAACACCTCCACCATGGCCAGAGGGGCGGGGGATATGAATGAAGGAGGAAGAGGAGGTTGTTAAAGAAGCGGGGACAGAGGTGTTATGAGGGAGAATCCAGGTTTCAGTTAGGCAGAGGAAACGAAGGTTAAGGCGAATGAATAAGTCAAGAATAGCTGTGGTTTTATTACAGATGGATCTGGCGTTCCTGTTACGCTCACCTGACTCCCAAGGAGGCGCTGGCCTGGTTTGCGCTGCTGTGACCTCTTCTAAGGTGATGCGCAGGGTTCGGAAGACGGACTGGACCGGGCTCCCAAATCTGGCTTGTCTGGCTCGCAGAAGTATAATTCTGTAGGCGAAAATAGGGGATTAACTGTCTGCGGGGTAATGCAATCGGCCTCCCACTTTCCCCTCTCACCCTCCTTGAAACCTTCTGTGATTTCTCGTAGCGTCTCACCTTAGGGTCTGGAAGGACGAACTCTCCATCCTGCTTCTGATGCAGGGGCGCGTTGGTATCCAGTTACTTCAATGGATTTTCGGATTGGTGAGAACCAAACTTGCTTGGCTTCCAGGTAAGTTTTTTGATAAGAGGTTCCCCTTGTGTCCATGCATTAATTTACTAATGCTAGTGTCTTTTTTCCCCATAGGGGCCGGGGTACGGAATGCCGGGGAACAGGCACCGACCCGAGATGAGAGGTTAAATCCTTGTAGAAATCAGGTAAGTCTTTAATGAGCGTTTTTTGGTAATGTCTTTTCATTCGCTCATTAACGCTGATGTCTCTTTTTCCCCTTAGGAGCCGGGGTCCGGAAATGCCAGGATGCGGCGCGGACCCGAAATGAAGAGGGAATGAATCAACAGGTAAGTCTTAACATGGAGATTTAGCTTTCCTTATTCCCCTCTATCTCTCACCTTTTGTTCTGGTCTTTTAATCCCTAGGCGCTGGGGCGTGACTGCGAATCCGGATGATCGCTGCTGAACATGGAGGCGCCCTGTAAAGGTGAGTGGAATGCGGCGCTGCAGCGATCGACGCGATGAGCTTTTAAATTAAAGTCTTCCTTTTCAGGATTGTCGGCGAGATGTCTCCGGGATGGGGATTTAGCAGGTAAGGACTTTTCCTTCTTCTGTTCTCTTCTTCTCTTCCTTTGCAGGTGATCCAGGACGCTGGCAGGCGTGGCAGAAGTCAGGATGCAGGAGCAGACACGGTGAGCGTCCAGCTGCTAGATGCAGAACAACGCAAAGCACGTGTGGCTGTTCGGGTGGGGTTTAAATAGCCTTGGAAGAAGTTCCAGGTATGTAGCCTTCCTCCAATCAGGTATGTATCCTTCCCCGACCACGCCCGGATGGTAAATTAGTCCCACAGGTAAAGTAGTTCCTTTCAGGCCTCAAGGAGGCCGGGATCCTGCAGCATGGTCTGCATCAGGTAAGTGCACCCAAGCATTCCCATAATGAGCCTGGCGCCTATGGCGCCAGGACACTGTCCAAAGGGCCCCTATATGGGGCTGCTGGGTCCTTCCTTGGGGACTGGATGTCCGCTTTCGGGGACGCCGGGCTTGAACCGGCTCCCCGGGAGCGGGCATCATGACAGTTCCAGAGAGCGGTGTTCATGAGGGCACAGTGGCTGGCAGTAGGGGGGTAAAGAAGATTAGGGCTGTGAGAGAAGGAAGGAGTGGGGGCGAGGATATTGAAGAGGACTAGGCATTAGGAGGAAAAAGGAGAGTAGGAGGGAAAGGAGAAGGTGGAAGGGTGGAGAGAGGGGGGAGAGGGAGGTGGAAAGGAGTAATGGAAGATCGCATAACAGAGGACTCAGAGAAAGGACGAGTAAAGAAGGGCCGTAGTTGTAGGTGTTAGATATGGAGGGGATAGAGACCAGTGTGATAGTTATAGAAAGGGGCAGTGTGCAATGGACGGACCAAAGTGTGGGATGAGGAGAGGATAGTAACAAGTTAGGAGTAATGTGGGGAGGTGCCAGAAAATGTTACATGGGGGGGTCAGTCGGAGACAGGGGGCGCAAAGTAGGAACGGTGTAAGATAGTAGGCACAGGATGGCGCCAAAGGTGTTCTCAGGTCCAGCGATGAGAGATGGCAGACAGGAGCCAATAGAGTCAGAGGGAGCAGGCACTCAAAACTGTAGTTGGAGGTGACCAGGCGCCTGAGGCAGGAAGAATGAGGTAACAATTCTGGGCTGCTGCACCTGGTTTTGAGTAGGGGGAGGTGCAGGTATTCATTTTTAGAAGGAGTCACTGGTGTATGGGATCCAGGTATAGGAAGCAGGAACTGTTGATGGGATGCAGGGCTGCAGCCCTAAATCCTGGACGGATAGGGCCAGAGTCACCTCGCCCAGAGAGAGGGAGGGGGCCAGTGTAGGGTGGGACTGTTAGAACAAAATAAGGAGGCTCCAAGGTAACAGGGTAATTAAGGAGAGACAGGACCGGAAGCACCCGGAAGAGGAAGTGAGGACGTAGGCAGCAACAGCAGGTCCAGTATGGGGTGCCAGCGGATGGGATCATGCAGCCATGTGAATGGTAAAGTGCAGGAAACGTAGGTAGCTACAACCACAATTAGAAGGGGAGGGCAGCAGCAGGTACAATGTGGAGGCGCCAGGGGAGGAGTCAGGGATCCTAGAAAGCTGGAGTCACGTTAGGACAAGGGGGCAGCAGGGAATGGGTATGGGATTAGAGTGGTGGTATCAGGAGAAAAGTAAGAGAGTCAAGTTAGAGGGCCAATGCAATGATGCTCTGTAACCTCACCCACCCCTGGGCGGGGAGGATTTGCCGGCAGTCGTTGAAGATAGGATGGATGCACCGGTGGGAGGACTCGGAGCAGCAGAGGAAGAAGGCTGTAGTGGGGGTCCCAGTCAGCCACGTTGGTCAAAGGCAGGGAGGCTGCAAGCAGAGCGCCAGGTGACAAACGAATACAAAACACAGCTGAATCGGCTAGTAAGGTCTTCAGGCAGGTCACCATGCAGTATGAACAGTCAGGTAGTGGTGAGGGTGCCAATCAACCACACTGGACAAAGGCAGGGAGGGGTTGCAAGGAGTGCACCGAGAAGATAAACGAGATGTGTACACCGCAGCCTCAGCAGTTGTCACGGCCACAAGGCGGAAGGAATGCAGGAGGAGCCAGGCTGGAGAAGGCGTTCCTGGATGTGAGCTATCGAGCTCAGACGGGCAGGACCGCTCTAGGTGTCACCTAGGTAGTGTGGAGGTACCCCAGGCAGCCACAACCCAACAGGGATTGCAAGTACACAAGGTGACAAGGCGGCCCAGAGACAGCGCGGAGACGCCCTGCAGAGCAACAGTCCCGCTGAGAGCCCAAGCAGTCACGTCCAGTCACGGGAGGATGAAAAGCAAAGGCGAAGCCACGTCCAGTCAGCATCTGGTGCCGAGTGAACTGAGGAGACAGAAAGGGCAATCCGCTGTCTCAATCTGCCATAAACTGGGGGAGCACCGTAGGAGCAGGGCTGGAGCCGGAGAACGAGGGAGGCTGGACCCGCTCTTGAGCAAGGAGGAGTGGCGGAGGCAGGCAAAATCAAGATGGTGGGATCCCGGACCGCTGCCATCCCGCCAGGACACAGAGAGCCGGTGTGGAGACAGAGTGCCCTGGAGCCGGTGTGGAAGCACATAGAGCCTTCTCGTCCCCGTCAGCACACAGGAAGGGTGAAAGCTAAAGGGAGGTCCCAGGGCTGCATCAGAGACGTCAAGATACCGACTCCCGGACTGCTGCAGATTCGCCAGGACACAGAGAAATACACTGGGGGAGCACCGTAGGAGCAGGGCTGGAGCCAGTGAACGAGGGAGGCTGGACCCGCTCTTGAGCAAGGAGGAGTGGAGGAGGTGGGCTAAAATCAAGAAGGCGGCACCCCGGATCGCTGCGATCCCGCCAGGACACAGAGAGCCGCCGTAGAGGCAGAGTGTCCTAGAAGCGGTGTGGAGGCACATAGAGCCGTCTCGTCCCCGTTGGGACACAGGAAGGGTGAAAGCTGAAGGGAGGTCCCAGGGGCTGCAGCAGACCAGTCAAGATGCCGGCTCCACGGACTGCTGCAGACTTACCAGGACACAGAGTGTCGGAGAAGGGGCAGAGTGCACCGGAGGCAGTGTGGAGGCACACAGAGCTGTCCCTTCCCCGTCAGGACCCAGGATGGGAAAGAGCTGAAGGGAGGTCCCAAGAGCTGCAGCAGATGCAGGGTGAGTCACGGCAGGAGGGGAGGACTGCTGTTCTGGACATCCGCAAAGCGGGAAGGACCCTGCAGGGGCCGGTCTGATGGTAGAGCAGGAGGAGGCCGCCCCAAGGCTTGATCCGAAAACAACACAAGGCGGATCAGATTCCGGTTGGGATTGCCGTCGGAGGAACCCCAGTAGAGGAGGAACAGGAACAGAGAAAGGTAAGGAGCAGAATTGCAGTTAAAACTGTTTTTATTTCAGAATGATTCAGCCTGGAGTGAGGAGGCGCCGGTTCAGGCTGCCGAGCTTCTGTGCCCCCTGGTGGTTGTGCCTGGTGTTATACAGCGTGTGGGAGACGCAGGAGCCTTGTGGGACTCCACAGTGGATGAGCTCTGGCGGAGCAGAAGCTTTGGCCGCGAAGACCCTAGTGGTTCTGTTTGAGAGAAAGGATTGTATCCAGCTAGCAGCGTTCGGTGAGAAAGCTACTGTCGATGTTAGGTGTTTGGTCAATATATTATGGTCGACAAGGTCGCAGGCTGCTGAGAGATCCAAAAGTAGGAGGATGGCCAGTTTGCCCTTGTCTTTCGACTCATCCATTTGTATCTTTAGATCCAAGAGTGCTGTCTCTCTGCCGTGTCTAGGTCTGAAACCTGACTGACGTAGGCCTAGTAAATCATTGTCTTCCAAGTGTTTCTGAATTTGGAGATAGGCTTTGCGGTCTAGAATTTTTAGAAGGAAGGGGACCGTTGTTATAGGCCTGTAGTTGGTGGGGATGTTGGGGTCTAGGTTAGGTTTTTTCAGAAGCGGTCAGACCCATGCTTCTTTCAGATTATCGGGAACTAAGCAGTTTTTGAAGGATGAGTTTATCAGGGCTGTAATGAAGGGTGCTAATTCTCTAGCTCCATCCTTGATGATCGAGGCTGGGCAGAATTCACCTTGGCAGTTAGAGGGTTTTAACCCAAAAATTATATTTTCTACTTCCTTGATAGAATTTGGTGTGAATTGGAAAAGGGTGCACAGTGGGAGTTGGTGAGTGTGGGTTTTGGCGATATTAGCATTAGTGGGTAAGTTATTCTTTTTTGTTTCAATTTTGGTTTGTAGTAGTGCTATTTTGTCTGATAAGGCCGTCTGAATGTTTGCCCACGAGGCAGTGTCTTTCAGGCCTGTATCAGCGGGAGGGGCCGGTGATTCTAGTTCCCTAAGTATAGTGAAAAGTTCCTTAGTACTTGACTTTCCTTTTTGGTGCTGAGAATGGCAGTTTTATATGTTGCAGCTACAGTGATAAATTTCTCTTTGTTGGACCATGCCATTACGGTGGCAGTGGACATCACCGACACAGGTTTCCGGCAGATGGGCAACGGAGTCTGCCTTCATCGTCCGGGATGGTTGATGGCCACGAACTTTCATCAGTACGTTCATGCGAAGGTGTTGGACATGCCCTTCTACGGCGAAAATATGTTCGGGAAGGCAGTCGACGAATCTCTTCAAGCCATAAAGAGGGCGCGTTCCCTTGGCACTCTATAGCAGCATCGCTCGTCACCTTTTTTCACTCCTCCAGGGGAAAATCTAGCAGATCATCCAAGGGATTCTCCACATCATACAGACAACCTCCCCGATACTCCATGCAGGAAGCCCACAGGGGTTGCTCCCAGGCCTACGATAGTGGAGGTCAACATCAGCCTGAACAGCCCAAGATGTCGGGCCCCAACTTGTGCACCCCAGTGGGAGGTCAGCTGACGAGGTTCGTTAGCGAGTGGAAGAAGATCACCACCGACAGATGGGTGCTGGATGCTCTCGCCCAGGGACACACCTTGGAGTTCCAACGTAGGTGCCCTCGTATTCCACCAGTTCCCCGTCAGGAGCAGCACATACCTCGGCTCTTGGAAGAAGTGCAAGCCATGTTACAGAAAGGGGTGATGGTGCTAGTTCCCCAACGGCTCCTGGGCTCCTGGGTCTATTCCAGATACTTTCTGGTCAGGAAGAAGACAGTGAGACTGGGCACCAGGGGGTGCAGGAATATACTGCTCCTCCTGAACAGGCACAATTACTGAGAGCCCCCCCCAGTAAGCCCCTGAAGGAGTGAAAAGACTCCTGTGCTGGTTTTGGAAACATTTGGGCACCCCCTGGTCCAGGTCTGGACATTTAAGACTGTGGGACCTCAGAGAAGTGTCCCCCTCTAAGGTGCTGACGAGTGGTGCTGGTCTGTAAGCCGGCAGTGAGCGCTGAAACCATCAGCGGCTCCCGTCCGCCCAGAGGAAGTTGAGCGGTGTCATTGCTACGGTGTGTGCCCTCTCTGGGGCCCCATGGAGTGAAGGGGTTCCCTGCATTCAGCATGCCCTCCTCTCACGTTCTTGCTGGGTGGGGTGAGGAGCCCACCAGTGCTGCCGGAAAAGAAACCAGACAATCGATAGGACCATGGAAGATTCGGGGACGCTCCTCCCATCTGTGAGAGTGGGACGTCTGGGCCAGCGAGGGCCGCACACACCCCACTGGATCTCTCTGCCTCCTGAGGCAGGTGGGGCCACGTGAGCCCTCCACGGTCCTCCCGTTCCTGTTTGCAGGGAGTGGATGGAGGCGCCATTGAGGGAGAACGCCGTGACCTCTAGGCAGCGAGACTACAGTGAGGCCAGAACACAGACACAGCCCCCCCTTATTGCCCCCCAAGCGTGGTGTGCCCCAGAGGCGTCTTTCACCACCGGCTGGGGGCATTTGATTTCCTGGCAGAGGAAACTAATACACAGGAATAAAAATGAGCACTACCAAGACAACAACACGACCGAATTCGAGTGGGTGAGCACCTTCACTACTGAGGGAAAGCCCTGAAAATCCCCCCCAAGCTGCAGTTGGCACCAGAGGGCAACAGGATGTCCCACAGGTGAGATTGGCGCTACGGCCTACAAGGGGAGTCCCCCTGCATTCTTTTCGGACTGCAGACCCGACCGATCGAACTAAAGCGGGTGAAAGCAAGGGCAGACGCATCCCACGACACCTCCTGGAACACAGAGGGAGTACTGATTGAGGCCCCCCAGCGGAGAGGAGGAGGAAGGGTGGCGAGGAGCAGTACAAAGACCACTAGGGGGGAGAAGAAACCAGAAGCGTGGGATTTAGGTGGCTTAGTGAAAACCCATAAAGGTGTGCCTCACTTACTGTGCAACAGGAAATCGTGCCATCTGGGGTCTGGCGAACTGAAAAAGTACCTTATACCCTAATGTTGGGGTCTCAGAGAGGGGGAGCGGGGAAAAGGGAGGGGAAACGGGTCTTCTCAGGTTTGAGTTTACCGGTTGAAGCAGTAGGGAACTATCTGAGCAGGCTGCCTGGAGGGCTAAGAGATCGCAGGAGCAGGGCAATGGAAGGATGGCTGTAGTCCTGGGTGATAAAAGGGGTGGCCTCCTTAGGGTTGGGACGCAGAATGTGAAGGGGATGAACTCGCCCACAAAGAGGTCTCTGGTAGCCAGGAAATTCCATAGAGGGGGCTTTGATGTAATGTTTCTGCAGGAGACTAAGTACGCAAGAGGGGAAGAACGAAGGGTCCTGGTTAAGACACTGGGTCAAGAGTACTGGGGCTCTGGCCCTCTGAGAAAGGCCGGTGTCGGAATCCTTTTGGTAAAGGGATCAGAATTGAAGTCTCAAAGGTCATGAGGAGGGATGGGCCCTTGTGATTTCAGGGTCTATACACAAGGTGCAGTTCACATTTGCTACAGTTTACTGCCCAAATCAGGGGCAACAGAGATTCTTCTTGAAAACGCTCCCAAAGATCATTCTCGAGGCCTCGAGCCATATTATACAGGGGGAGATTTCAGTATGTGGCCAGATTCTACGACTGATAGGCAGGCCCCAGGAGGGGGGGTACAAGGGAGGTTGCAAGACAGGCACAGGGATAGGTCCTGGGTATGCTGGAAGTTAATGGGCTACGGGTTATATGGCGGTACCTGCACCCAGAGGAAAGAGGGTACACGTTTCATTCGGCTCCACATGGCACTTTCACAAGAATTGACTATTTGCTCATCTCAAAGGGATTATGGGAGGAGACACCGAGCGAGATTTCACCGATCACTTGGTCGGACCATGATCTGGTCTTAGTAGACCTGAACTGGCAAGGGATGGTGCCCCGGGGTTCGAAAAGGAGATGCAACAAATCTCATTGGAAGGATGCTGTGTTCTACGAGGAGGCGTCTAAGGAGATTGAGGAATTCGAAGACAAATAATATGGGGGAGGTGTCTAAGAGAACGGTTTAGGATGCTGGGAAGGCGACCTGGAGGGGGCACGGAAAAAGCGAGAGCACACGTTAATAGAAAACAGGTTACGATCTGAAATTGCCCAGTTAGACAGGAGGGCAAGGGACGCCGCGGAGGGGAGAGGGAGGAGAGGGTCATGGAGGCAGGCGGGAAAAGCTGCATCTCCTAGAGGAGGGTCAAATAATCAGGAAACTGCAATTCCTGAAACAAATGTTTTATGAAAAAGGAGACCACGTGGATGCTATGCTAGCTGCGAGATTTCAGAGATATTGGAGGCTCCAATAACGGTTGAAGAAATACGGAAGGCAGTGGGTAGAATTCCAACAGGAAAGGCCTCAGGGGAAGATGGCTTCTCAGCAGGCTTTTATAAGTTCTTTCTTACCCCTCTCATCCCATTTCTGGTAGATCTATTCAATGATATACAGTCATTCCAAAAGAGGGCAAGGATCCCCAGAAATGTGGCTCATATCGTCCCAGCTCACCCCTCAATATCAACGCAAAGATTTACATGCGGATCCTGGCAGCAAGATTAGAGACCTACATGTCCCAATTGATCCACTCCGACCAAGTGAGCTTCATTAAGGAACGCCAGGGCAAAGACACATGTAGGAAAACTTTGCATTTGATTCATGAGGTGAGAAATATGGGAGTTGGGGGCCCGGTTCTCCTCAGTGGACGCGGAAAAAGCCTTTGATAGAATGGAGTGGGGCTTTCCAAGAGAAGTACTGGGGAAGGTGGGATTGGGACCCAGGTTAAGTTGGGGCATTATGGCAGTCTATGGATCCCCCAGGCCTGTATGGCAGTTAATGAAAGCTTCTCCCGATGGTTCGCTTTGAGTAGGGGCACGAGACAGGGCTGCCCCCTCTCACCGACTTTATTTTCTCTGTCTCTGGAACCATTAGCGCAGAGGATCCGGGAGGACCCAGGAGTAGAGGGTGGGGGGAGTAGAATATAAAGTAGCGTTATATGCTGATGAAATTCCCTTGCTTATTAAGAACCCTCTAACCTCCATACCCAGGCCAATGGAGTTGATTGAGCAATACAGAGACTTCTCCGGATTCAAGATCAGTAGGGCAAAATCAGTTATTTTCTCAATGGACAGGGAGGGGGACGGAGAAGTACATAGGTTCTGCCCTCTGGGACTTTCGATAAAATGGGGCACACTTCGATACTTGGGGATCAACCTCACGAGAGACCTGGGAGAACTATTTCAAGCCAACTTCCCCACACTGCTAACCGGGTTTCAGAGGGACCTAGAGAAATGGGGAAAGCTGACTATTACTTGGCTCGGACGCCTCAATACCCTGAAGATGGTATGCTTACCGAGGTTCCTTTATGTATTTCAAATGATTCCTATTAGAGTCCCCGAGGCGTTCTTTCGGGATGTAAAGTTGTCTATGGTGAAATTCCTTTGGCAGGGGAAAAAGCAGAGAGTTTCATGGGATGTTCTTTCCCTCCCTAAGGATAGGGCAGGGGTGGGGATCCCAAATGTGAAATCGTACTACAGAGCTTCGCAGTTGCGGGTCCTCATCCCACACCTCAGAATGCAGAGATTACCAGTGGGTTGGTTTGGATAATCTCCACTTCTCCCCCGCTTCAGTTGGAGAGTGGCTGTGGGTGCCTAGGGGCAGGCTCCCATGCACGCCATCAAGCTCCTCCACAGGTGGCAATATGATCCTTTCAGGCTCTCAAAGATGTTTCAGACAGTGAGTCCGGAGTGTTGGCGAATATGTGGGGAAAGCAGTGATTACTGGGGATGCCCACGAGTGAAGGTCTATTGGGAGGAAGTGCTGGGGTGGTTCAAGGTACTTGACGGAGTTCCGCAAGCTAGAGAGCCAATCATGATCCTGTTCGGTATGGAGGAAAACGATGGGGAACTGGGCAAAGTTGGGGGGTTGGCATCGCCCCTGCTGCTCGCAGCGTGGGCCTGCCTTCTGATGAAATGGAAAAGTACTCAGACTCCAGGTAAAAGGGAGTGGATCAATGTGGCGCTGAATATTTGCTCCATGGAAAGGATCACCGCAGCACTCCATGGGAGTGCAGCAACCCATGAGGCTATATGGGGGGCGGGGGGATTCATGACTAAATACTTGAACGATTGAAAAAATGTGATGCTGGGTATGAGTTTGGGGCCTTAGAGTGTGATCTGTACTAAAAGGAATAACAGGGAGGCACCACCCCAGGGGGACACCCCGTAAACTGGATCATGGCCAAGGACTTTGTATAGGCCCGAGAGGCGGCCACGGACAAATGTGGATTTTATCACCTTATTCCACTCTGCTGGAGACAATCGACTAGTTAAGTGGTGTAATTGCTTCATTCGAGTTAGAGAAGGGGGGAGGGATTAGGGATGGGGGAGGTTAAGTTGGTTTTCTTGCCATTGTATTAATAAAGCTTTGTTGGTGTTATTCTGTGAAAACCTGAAATAAAATAAAGTTTTAAAAAGAAGACAGGGGGTTAGAGACCCATCCTGGACCTGCGCTGTCTGAATAAGTACCTGAAGTCCCAAAAGTTCAGGATGGTAACGTTGCAGCACGTACTCTGTCAACTGGAGGAAGGAGATTTCTGGCTGTTGGTCGTTAAGGATGCGTACTTCCATGTCCCGATCCACAGGAAACATTGAAAGTTCCTATGGTTCGTGGTGCAATGCCAACACTACCAGTTCAAGGCCCTACCAATCAGCTTGAAATTGGCCCCAAGAGTGTTTACAAAATGCCTGACCCCAGTGGCGGCCCATCTGCATTTGCAGGGCATACACGTATAGCCGTACCTGGACAATTAGCTGATACGCGCCTGCTCCTGGAAAGTGGCCGACGAGCACACGAAGGAGACCGTCTGACTACTGACGGAGCTGGGGTTCTCTGTAAACTATCTGAAGTCCTGCCTAAGGCCATCGCAGAATTCGCTGTTTCTCGGCACCGGACTCAACATGGTGGCCTGCCTGGCATCACCCTCGGAGGAGAGGCTAGCAGCCATTCAAGGGAAGGTGCAGCGTCTGTTGTCGAAGACTGCCACGATTCAGGCCATCAAGTCGTTGCTGGGCATGATGTCGTCCTACATCTACCTCTGCAGGTTGCAGATGCGACCCCTACAGGAATTCTTGGATGCACGTTGGATACAAGTGTCCAGGAGTTTTGCGGACCATATCCCTCAACGAGGAGTTGCAGCGGGCGATAGAGTGGTGGGAGGTGCGCTCCCACATCGCCCAGGGGATGGGATTTCAAACCGTGCCATACCAGGAGGTGGTCACCACAGACACCTCTCTGGAAGGTTGGGGGGGCTCACGCCAGAGGTCTGTGGCTTCCAGAGGAGAAGGATCTTCACATCAACATCCGGGAGCTACGGGCACTGTTCTGGGCCTTCAAGTCTATCCTACCGTCTCTGATGGGCAAGGTGGTGAGAATCTTCACGGACAACACCACCACCATGTTCTACATCAGGAAGCAAGGGGGCACTCGATCCCCAGCGCTCTCCAAGGAAGCTTAGGACTTGTGACACTGGGCCATTGGACAGGGGATGTTCTTCGTCCCTCTTCCCTCTCCACCTGGCAGGCCTCAAGAACACCAGTGCAGACTCCCACAGCAGGGAACTGCGCTCCTGCCACGAGTGAGAACTTTGTCAGGATCTGGTGGACCGCCTGTTTGTCAAATGGGGCAGACCACTGATAGATCGTTTTGCCTCGGTGGCAAACTCTGAAAGTTAGAAATATGCCAACGGATTCCACCAACCAAGGAGATTGAGGGACGCGTTCGCCTTCCCATTGGGAAGGTGTTTTCATGTATGCTTTTCCCTGGCTTCCTCTCCTGCTACGTGTGATCACCATACTCTGTGTCAGTACAAGATGATACTTGTTACGCTGGCGTGGCCGAGGCATATTTGTTATACAAACCTACTCAGCCTGTCAGCGTCGCCTCCAGTCAAGTTGCCAGTACTTCCAGATCTGCTCACCAGATGCCCGGGACGATCCTCGTTGTGGTCCTGCAGACTCGTCAAGGCGTTTCTCAAGGGGCTTTTTCTATCTTTCCTGCCAGTAAAGGCACATGCCCCGGCATGGGAACTTAACGTAGTCCTAACAAGACTTATGGTGGTATCTTTCGAGCCTAACGCATCAAGCCCCAATGAAGTCTCTCTCACTCTCTCATGGAAGACAGCGTTCCTCGTGGAAATCATCTCAGCCAGATGAGTGGGTTAGATCCAGGCCCTGTACTGCAAGCAGCCGTACCTGACTTTCCACGAATTGAGGGTGGTGCTGCGTACGCACCCCTCTTTCATGCCGAAGTTTCCATAGGAATTTCACCTCAACAAGCCTTTGGTGTTACCTGTTTTCTTTCCGAAATCTTTGTCGCCGGCAGAGAAGACCTTGCATTCACTGGATGTTTCTCATGCCTTGAAGTTCTATTTGGCACGCACAAAGAGTTTTCAGAAGACTTCTCAATTATTTGTGAATTTTGGACCTGTGGATAATGGGAAGGCCTTGTGTAACGCTCACCTGACTCCCACGGAGGCGCTGGCCTGGTTTGCGCTGCCGGGACCTCTTC
This sequence comes from Ambystoma mexicanum, assembly GCF_040938575.1. NCBI lineage: Eukaryota > Metazoa > Chordata > Amphibia > Caudata > Ambystomatidae > Ambystoma > Ambystoma mexicanum. The sequence goes on from NC_090922.1 coordinate 130,881,006, forward strand.
TAAGGTGATGCGCAGGGTTCGGAAGATGGACTGGACCGAGCCCCCAAATCTGGCTTATCTGGCTCGCAGAAGTATCCTTCTGTAGGCGAAAATAGGGGATTAACTGTCTGCGGGGTAATGCAATCGGCCTCCCACTTTCCCCTCTCACCCTCCTCGAAACCCTTCTGTGATTCCCCGTAGCGTCTCACCTTAGGGTCTGGAAGGACGAGCTCTCATCCTGCTTCTGATGCAGGGGCGCGTTGGTATCCAGTTACTTCACTGGATTTTCGGATTGGTGAGAACAAAACTTGCCTGGCTTCCAGGTACGTTTTTTTTTTCATAAGAGGTTCCCCTTGTGTCCATGCATTAATGTACTAATGCTAGTGTCTTTTTCCCCATAGGGGCCTGGGTACGGAATGCCGGGGAACAGGCACCGACCCGAGATGAGAGGTGAAATCCTTGTAGAAATCAGGTAAGTCTTTAATGAGCGTTTTTTGGTAATGTCTTTTCATTCGCTCATTAACGCTGATGTCTTTTTTTCCCCTTAGGGGCCGGGGTCCGGAAATGCCAGGATGCGGCGCGGACCCGAAATGAAGAGGGAATGAATCAACAGGTAAGTCTTAACATGGAGATTTAGCTTTCCTTATTCCCTTCTCTCTCTCACCTTTTGTTCTTGCCTTTTTCTCCCTAGGCGCTGGGGCGTGACTGCGAATCCGGATGATCGCTGCTGAACATGGAGGCGCCCTGTAAAGGTGAGTGGAATGCGGCGCTGCAGCGATCGACGCGATGAGCTTTTAAATAAAAGTCTTCCTTTTCAGGATTGTCGGCGAGATGTCTCCGGGATGCGGATTTAGCAGGTAAGGACTTTTCCTTCTTCTGTTCTCTTCTTCTCTTCCTTTGCAGGTTATCCAGGATGCTGGCAGGCGTGGCAGAAGTCAGGATGCAGGAGCAGACACGGTGAGCATCCAGCTGCTAGATGCAGAATAACGCGAGGCACGTGTGGCTGTTCGGGTGGGGTTTAAATAGCCTTGGAAGAAGTTCCAGGTATGTATCCTTCTTCCAATCAGGTATGTATCCTTCCCCGACCACGCCCGGATGGTAAATTAGTCCCACAGGTAAAGTAGTTCCTTTCAGGCCTCAAGGAGGCCGGGATCCTGCAGCATGGTCTGCATCAGGTAAGTGCACCCAAGCACTCCCATAATGAGCCTGGCGCCCATGGCGCCAGGACTGATGTCTTTTATGAGCCTGGCGCCATAGGCGCCAGGACACTGTCCAAAGGGCCCCTATATGGGGTTGCTGGGTCTTTCCTTGGGGACTGGATGTCCGCTTTCGGGGACGCAGGGCTTGAACCGGCTCCCCGGGAGCGGGCATCATGACAGCACTCCCCCCCAAGGCCCCTCCCAAGGTTGTTCCCTCCGGGGGTTTTGGTTTGTCTGGGAAGAGTCGGTGGAATTTCCTGACTAATCGAGATGCATGCACATGGTCGCTGGGTTCCCACAAACTCTCCTGAGGTCCGTACCCCTTCCAATCAATTAGGTAGAACAGTTTTGCTCTAAACATTTTTGAGTCTAAAATATTCTTCACTTCGAATTCGGGCTCCCCATCTATTAGAATAGGTTCTGGAGGTTTGAGTAGTCGGGTTCCGGGTACCACTGGTTTCAGAAGTGACACATGAAAAACAGGGTGAATTCGCATAGTAGCTGGTAAATCAAGTTTAACAGCCACTGGGTTAATTATTGCCGTAATAGAATAAGGTCCCAGATATTTTGGGTTAAAAGTTCGAGGTCCTTTGAGTGGTAAATGTCTGGTAGCTAACCACACTTGATCCCCAATCTGATACTGAGGTGCTTCACTCCGATGTAGATCAGCATTCTCCTTGTATTTTCTCTTGGCTTGTTGTAAATGCGTAGTTGCCTCTTTGAAGGCTTGGGTAATTGTAGAATGCAGATGTTCTACTGCAGGCATTCCGAGGTTCTGAGGTGAGTCAAGGTTTGAGGTTCGAGGGTGATGCCCAAACAAAGTATAAAAAGGACTGTGGCCAGTTCCAGAGTGTACCGAATTATTATATGCGTATTCGGCTATCCAAAGAATGTCTTTCCAGTTGCTTTCATATTGCTGTAACATACACCGTAAGTACTGCTCAAGGGTCTGATTTGTCCTCTCGGTCTGACCATCGGTCTGAGGGTGGTGACTGGTCGATAATCTTACGTCGATCTGCGCCATTTGACAACATTTGCGCCAGAAGTGGGAAATGAATTGGCTTCCCCGGTCCGAGATTAGTATAGATGGGAATCCATGTAGCCGAACAATATTTTCGAGGAATTCTTTGGCTAGGACAGAAGCTGAAGGTAAACCTTTCAAAGGAATAAAGTGGGCCATTTTGGAAAACAAATCCACAATTACCAGAATAGTATTGTACCCCGAACAAGGAGGCAGGTCCGTAATAAAATCCATTGATAGGGTGTGCCAGGGTGCTGGCGGTATGTCTAGAGGTTGAAGGAGACCGGCTGGTCTTTTCTTTTGACTTTTATTTTGGGCGCAAACACCACAGGACATCACAAAAGATTTAACATCTTTTCGCCAAGAGGGCCACCAAAATTGTCATTTCACCTTTTCCTCTGTCTTGGCAATACCGGGGTGTCCCTCTAATAATGTATCATGATAACCGGAAATAACTACTTCGTGTAATTCCTTATGTGGCAGGAATAAGCGTCCTCGGAAATAAAGTAAACCATTATCTATGGTAAAGTCTGATCCCTTTTGTATCCAATCCTGTAAGGTTGTAGGGTCCAGGAGTTGTTTCACTCTGGCTTGAATGTCTTCTAGCGTCTGTAACGAAGTCATGCCTAGAATCCTCTGTTCGGGAATTATTGGTACTGGTTCTGAGTTTGTATCAGATTCTCCCATTCCAATTCGGGATAAGGCGTCTGCTTTGCCATTCTTGTAGCCAGGTCGATAGGTAATCACGAAATCAAATTCAGCGAAAAACAAAGCCCATTGGAGCTGCCGTGATGACTGAGCCTTGGCGGTTTTCAAATACTGTAAATTCCGGCGATCAGTGATCAGTGTGATAGTATGTCTAGCGCCAAGCAGATAATGCCGCCAGGCTTCAAAAGCGGACTTAATGGCTAACAGTTCTTTGTCAGTGATTGCATAATTAACCTCGGGTGCCGAGAATTTTCTGGACCAAAATGCTACGGGATGCAGTTGGTTGGTTTCGGGATCTCTTTGGGACAGGACAGCTCCCGTGGCTAGGCTGATGCGTCAGTCTCGACGACATAAGGGAGATCTGGACGCGGGTGTTTCAATATAGGTGCGGAGGTAAACTTAGCTTTTAAATCCTGAAAGGCCTGCTCGGCTTCTTCAGACCATTCAAAACGTTTATTTTTCCTCAAGAGTGCAGTAATGGGTTGTACCACGCATGAAAATTCCGGGATAAACCTGCGATAGAAATTGGCAAAGCCGAGCATACTTTGAACCCCTTTTACAGAGCTAGGTGATGGCCATTTGAGGATGGCATCCACTTTTCTTGAGTCCATTCGGACTCCTTTGGGTGTCAGGATGAAACCTAGAAACTCAACTTCTGTGGTATGGAAAACACTTTTCTCCAGTTTAGCAATTAGTTTGTGTTGGCACAGTTTTTCAAGTACTGCCCTGACGTGTTTTCTGTGATCAGATTCCGAAGAGGAGTACACCAGAATGTCATCGATATATACGACAACACAAACATCGATGAGTTCCCGAAGGACATCATTCATGAAGTATTGGAAGGCAGCCGGCGCGTTACACAATCCGAAAGGCATCACCTGGTACTCGAATAATCCGTATTTAGTACGGAAGGCAGTTTTCCATTCGTCGCCTTCTTTAACTCGTACCAGATGATAAGCCCCCCGGAGATCTAACTTGGTGTATATGCAAGTGTCCTTCACCTGGTCAAGGAGTTCAGGGATCAGAGGCAGAGGATAACGGTTTTTAACCGTTATCTGGTTCAATGCGCGGTAATCGATACAAGTTCTAAGGTCGCCTTCTTTTTTGGGCACGAAGAACAAAGCCGAGGATGCCGGGGACTTTGACGGGCGAATAAAACCATTCGCTAGGTATTGATCCAAATATTGTCTCAAATGCAGGTTCTCAGGTTCGGTAAGGGCATAAATCCTGCTACAAGGGGGTTGTGCACCGGGCACCAGATCGATTTGGCAATCGTACGATCTGTGAGGAGGTAACGTGTTGGTCTGTCCCTTTTGGAAGACGTCTTGAAAGTCTTGGTATTCCGGAGGTAGTTGCATGGAGACAGAGGTTACAGATGCTAGATTAATCTTCAGGTTTTCTGGGTAGCAGGTTTGTGTACAATCCGGGAAGGTTATTCTCTTAGCTCGCCAATCAATCCGAGGATTATGTGTCTCTAACCAAGGGATTCCAAGAATAACCTGAAACTGTGGAGCCTTGATTACATCAAACACAACACCCTCCCGATGGCCGTCGGGACCAATAAGAGTCACCTCAGTAGTGGAATTTGTTACCGGTCCAGAGGCAATTTCAGTTCCATCGACTGTGGTGATGACATCTTTGCTGGTTTTAGGACGGAGAGGGAGGTTAATCCTAGAGACCAATTCACGATCCACATAGTTTCCAATAGCCCCACTATCGATGTATGCCTTTATTGCATGCAACCGCTTAGTCTGTTCTGGATCTACGAGAACCATTGGCACAATGAAATGCGAGGTCTGAGAGTTAGTTTTCAAGCTCGGCAAGCGGACCCCTACGCTTGTCGGGCAGAGTCGTTTCCCGAAACAGAGTCTTCATGGTTTTTATCAGCGGCTCCTACCGCCTTTCGGGGCGTTTTTGCTGGGCAATCTCGTAGAAAGTGTCCAGAATTCCCACAATAAAGACATAATTTTAACTGCCGCCTCCTTTCACGTTCCTTTTGAGTTAAGGGTCCTTTAACCCCTCCAATTTGCATAGGCTCAGAGACATCAACTCCCTTGGGATTAGCATGGGTCTTGACCAACACCCGGGTCTCAAACCTGGACCGATCTGCTTTTCTGTTTTGAAGTCTGTGATCCAATTGGACCACTAAGTCTATATACTCTGTGCATTCTTGGGGCGGATTTACAACTTGGGCCAAGACATCTTTAAGTTCTCCGCGTAGGCCTCGATAAAACAACGTGACTCTTTTATCCTCTGGCCATCCCGTTTCCACAATTAGTCTATTAAAGGTTGCAATATAGGATAGGAGGTCCTGATTGCCCTGTCGCAGGGATAGAAGTTCGTCATCCAGAGCCTGCCCCTGAGAGTGTCGAGCAAATAACCTTTCCATGCTTGCTTGAAACCCTTGAAAATCATGGAGAATCGGGTCATCTTGAGTAATCAGTGGAACTGACCAATCGGCAGTGCAGCCGCTGAGATATGACAATACAAAGGCTACCTTGGTCTGATCATTAGGGAAGGCCCCAGGTCTGCATAGGAAGTGCAAACAACACTGATTCATGAATACGGCGAATCGTTTGGGGTCGCCAGCAAAGCGTTCGGGTGGGGCCAGCGGCATGTTTCCGGGTAGATTAATCTGCACAGGGTCACTGGAAACCACAGGAGCGGGGTTCCCTCCGGAACCGGGTAGAGGAGTTTTCCCAGCTTGACCTTGCAAAAGCTGTCTGGCCAGGTCATCAGTTCTTTCCTTTGATATTATTAATTCCCTCCTGAGGGCATTAGTCTCTTGACGAGCGGCATGTACTTCGGCCCGTAATTACCCCAGTAATTAGGCCAACTGATCAGTCTCAGAACTTTCCATAGCGCCTGGGTGGGAATTTGTAGGATGGCTTCGCGTTCTGTAACGCTCACCTGACTCCCACGGAGGCGCTGGCCTGGTTTGCGCTGCTGTGACCTCTTCTAAGGTGATGCACAGGGTTCGGAAGATGGACTGGACCGAGCCCCCAAATCTGGTTTATCTGGCTCGCAGAAGTATCCTTCTGTAGGCGAAAATAGGGGATTAACTGTCTGCGGGGTAATGCAATCGGCCTCCCACTTTCCCCTCTCACCCTCCTCGAAACCCTTCTGTGATTCCCCGCAGCGTCTCACCTTAGGGTCTGGAAGGACGAGCTCTCATCCTGCTTCTGATGCAGGGGCGCTTTGGTATCCAGTTACTTCACTGGATTTTCGGATTGGTGAGAACAAAACTTGCTTGGCTTCCAGGTACGTTTTTTTTTTATAAGAGGTTTCCCTTGTGTCCATGCATTAATGTACTAATGCTAGTGTCTTTTTCCCCATAGGGGCCGGGGTACGGAATGCCGGGTAACAGGCACCGTCCCGAGATGAGAGGTGAAATCCTTGTAGAAATCACGTAAGTCTTTAATGAGCGTTTTTTGGTAATGTCTTTTCATTCGCTCATTAACGCTGATGTCTTTTTTTCCCCTTAGGGGCCGGGGTCCGGAAATGCCAGGATGCGGCGCGAACCCGAAATGAAGAGGGAATGAATCAACAGGTAAGTCTTAACATGGAGATTTAGCTTTCCTTATTCCCTTCTCTCTCTCACCTTTTGTTCTTGCCTTTTTCTCCCTAGGCGCTGGGGCATGACTGCGAATCCGGATGATCGCTGCTGAACATGGAGGCGCCCTGTAAAGGTGAGTGGAATGGGGTGCTGCAGCGATCGACGCGATGAGCTTTTAAATAAAAGTCTTCCTTTTCAGGATTGTCGGCGAGATGTCTCCGGGATGCGGATTTAGCAGGTAAGGACTTTTCCTTCTTCTGTTCTCTTCTTCTCTTCCTTTGTAGGTGATCCAGGATGCTGGCAGGCGTGGCAGAAGTCAGGATGCAGGAGCAGACACGGTGAGCGTCCAGCTGCTAGATGCAGAACAACGCAAAGCACGTGTGGCTGTTCGGGTGGGGTTTAAATAGCCTTGTAAGAAGTTCCAGGTATGTATCCTTCCCCGACCACGCCTAGATGGTAAATTAGTCCCACAGGTAAAGTAGTTCCTTTCAGGCCTCAAGGAGGCCGGGATCCTGCAGCATGGTCTGCATCAGGTAAGTGCACCCAAGCACTCCCATAATGAGCCTGGCGCCCATGGCGCCAGGACTGATGTCTTTTATGAGCCTGGCGCCATAGGCGCCAGGACACTGTGCAAAGGGCCCCTATATGGGGTTGCTGGGTCTTTCCTTGGAGACTGGATGTCCGCTTTCGGGGACGCAGGGCTTGAACCGGCTCCCCGGGAGCGGGCATCATGACACCTTGTCCAAGGTTTCCATTTCAAGATGGCTCTCTGGCTGCATCATGCACTGTCATCAGCTGGCTAACCGGCCTCTGCCAGGCCACCCGAGAGCCCACTCCAATAGAGCGATCGCTGCGACGAAAGTGTTCCTTTCTGGTGTACCCCTGCTCGACATCTGCAGGGCTGCAACGTGGAGGTCCACACATACCTTCACAGGGTTCTATTGCGTCGAGATTCCACAGAGTAGTCCAGAGTTGGAAAGGCAGTGCTACGCAACCTGTTCGCTTGAGGCGAGTCTATTCCAGGGGTAGGTGTTGATTACTTCTGTTGAGCGTTGCCACCTCCTGTGTGTCAGGTTTCGTGGGATTTGGATGAATGAGGATATGATTAACATAGTATGGTTTGGGCCTTAACTTTCTGTGCAGAGTGTGGAGAGCTTCCCAAGTCAAAATGGAGAATTCCAAAAGGATCAGTGATTGGCCAGAAGTAAAAGAAAGGCATTGTCGGAACATTCTAAACCGCCTTTCATTGTCAGAAGCCCAGCTGGAAGGTCTTATGTTTGAAGCTCTTAAGTTTTAGAAAACTTTAGTTAGGCCTTTGTGCCTATTATTAGTTATTTGGACCAGGAAAGTGTTGGAGATTTTAAAAAGAAACTTAGAAAACGTTCCGGTGAAAGAAAGAAGCAAGCTAAGTGATTTCATTATCTTTTATGGAATTTTATGATATTCAAGCAGGAGTTAAATATCAAAACTATTAATTAACTTGTTCCTGTTTTTTCTTAGTTTTTGTTTATATAGTAATTCTTTCTGTTCTTTCAAGTATTTATTTTTTGAACTTCTAGAACTGTATTTAAATTAATTGAACTGCGTCACATTTTTTGCACCTGGCAAATTGGAGTGTGGAGGTCTGCTATTCATTTTAGCGTCGTGTGTTTTTTCGGCCGTATAGAAGTTTATTGAGTACTGTACCTTTTGTTCGGTGGCAGTGCTTTTTCTTAGCGTCGGACTAGCGTTAGAAATCTTACACTGTCTGCGCAAGTGACAGTGTGGTAGCCACGCGACTCCAAGACTTTATGTTTAATTTACTAACATTCTAACTAACCTGGCGCGTGATCTTCACTGGGCTGTCTCTTCAAGGATTAGTCTCTGGAACTGAGGAATTACTCCTTTCTTGTTGGAGCAATTTATATTAAGAAGAGTGGAAGACTGCTCCTTTACGCATGCGCCCAAGCCAGTTTCATTTTTGAACTCAATTCCTTGTTCATGTGCGCTTCCATTTTAGAAGGAGTAAACAATATTTTCACGCATGCGCATATTCTGATAAAATGAACGCTTCTTTAACGAGCGATTTTCTTTGCAAGCAAAAGATCCAATTAATGAACACTTTTACACATTCAGAAAACAAACAATTTTAAATTGAATAGTTAGAGTGTCATTCTTGGAATTTGTGTTGAAGATAGACACCAATACAAACTACATGTATAATATTTCCAGCGGGTTGTTTTAGGCAAAAGACAGTTGAACTGCTTGAAGACAAACTCCTTAAACTGAGAGAGATAGCAGTTTTCTGCAAAACCAAATTGAAGAAATCAGTAAGAGCATCTAAGACTCTATTTTTATGTTTTCTTCAGTAGAATTCATACACGTCCTCTACGTTATTCACAGAGGATAATCAGGTATGGTGGCGTGTTTATTTACTTAAATTTATAAAGAGAAGTCAGAGCCAAGGAATTCAAAGGTTAGTGACTAAAGTGAATTGTTGTTATTTTCACCAACAGGTTGGCAGATAAAGAAGCTGAGCAAAACCTGAAGTTTATTATTTTGTCCCATTTTCCCCCTTTCCCTTGGGGGTGCTTTCAACTGAACTGTTTGTTACCAGTTAAGAGGTTAGCATCCAAAGGGGACTGCGGGGGTTCAGCAGCTTCCGGGGACAACATCAGATTTGAGAAAGCCTGACAGTATGAAAGGCCAGAAAAAATAGTCCTCCTAAGCTGTCATGAACCCCAAGTTCTCAATGGAAGCGTTAAGTGTTTTAGTGAGGGAATTACAGGAGGAATTAAAGGTGGCATATCAAGAGAATAAAAAATTAGGACAACGAGTAGATGAGTTAAGTGAAAAGATGGCACAGACGCAGGGAATTGTGAGAGAAGAATTTCCCCCTGAATTGGTAAGGGCTGGTGAGGAGAGAGGTGTGGGTAGAGGTGATGGGGCAGAGGGAGGTTTTAGGGCATTAGTTATGCCAGTACCTTTGGCAGCTCCAGAGCGTTACTATGGAGATTCAAGTAAATATCAGACATTTGTAACACAATGTGAGTTGCACTTTCTTAGTAGGCCCGAACTATTTCCTTCTGATGCTTCCAGAGTTACTTTTATGATGTCTTATTTATCTGGAGAGGCTTCTACTTGGGCAGGTTTATTGGTCAGGCAAAAGAGTTCATCTTTAAAAAATGTTTCTCTTTTTATGGAAGAATTTAAGAAAATGTTTGATAAAAGACAAATGTCCTTAGAAGTTGATGGGGAATTATTAGATTTGCATCAAGGAAACAGAGACTTGGTCACATATATCACACAGTTTAGGTCTCTGGTTTTAGAATCCCAGTGGCCAGCAGAGAAGAGGTCTTCTCTTTTTTATAGAGGTCTCAAGGAGGAATTGAAGGATGCCTTGTCCAGTGTAGCCCAACGCCCTTCTTCTTGTGAGGAATTGATTGATTTAGTAGTTCAGTTGGACCATCGTATAAGTGAAAGAAAAGCAGAAAGGCGTCGTTGTACTCAGGGGGAGGTGAGGTCAGTCACTAGAGGAGATCGTTCAAGGCTTGAGGTGGGTAGTAAAGAAGTGAAACCAAGGTTAAATGATCAACAAAGCAGAATAAAAGGTCCTTTATCAAAGGAGGAAAAGACTAGGAGGCGTGAGAATAATTTGTGTTTATATTGTGGTAGGGGCGGTCATTTTTTAGGAAATTGTCCCTTTACACCCAAAAAATTTTCATCAGCCGGAGGAAAAGGACAGCAAGTTGCAAATACAGTTCAGTCAGCGGTTCCACACATAACTGTAAATGTATCCTTGTATTTAAAGGAGGAAAGGAAAGGGTATGGACCGGTAGTGATTGATTCAGGAGCCACCGGGAACTTTATGGATTGGGGAGTAGCTAAGGCATTGGGAATACCACTTGTGAGGAAGGAAGTTGTGGAACAGGTTCGGGCTGTAGATGGAACTTCTCTTTCATCAGGTCCTATAACTCATGAAACTGGTGTTTTGGTTATGGAATTACTTGGAGGTCATAGAGAAGAAATTTCATTTGATTTAATTGATACACCAATTTTGAAAATAATTTTAGGCATGCCATGGCTAACCTTGCATAATCCTCAAATTGATTGGAGTAGGCGAGTGGTAGAATTACAGTCTAGTTTCTGTTTAGAAAATTGCCTTTTGAAAGGTAATCCTGGGAGGGAAGAAACACAAGGTTTGGTTTCCTTTTTTCTAACTGATGCAGGTATTACAGGACATAATATAGGAGCGGTGTTAGGACATCTTCCGGAGTGTTATCTAGGGTACAAGGAGGTTTTTGATGAAAAGGAGGCAGGAGAATTACCTCCACATAGGAGTTTTGACTGTAAAATTGATTTGGAGCCCGGGGCGGTTTTACCAAGTAGTCGAGTGTATGCATTAACTGAAAAGGAGAATGATTATCTTAAAGAGTACCTTGCAGAAAATTTGGCTAAGGGTTTTATTCGTCATTCTCAATCTCCAGCCGCATCTCCATTATTTTTTGTACCAAAACCAGATGGGTCTCTCAGAACATGCATTGATTATAGAGCTGTGAATAGGATTACGATCAAAAACAAGTATCCTCTCCCTCTAATTTCGGAAATCTTGAATCCGGTCCAGGGAGCCACAATTTTTTCCAAACTAGATTTACGTGGTGCCTATCATCTGGTGAGAGTCCAGGAGGGTGACGAGTGGAAAACGGCATTCAAAACCCGATTTGGGCTTTATGAGTACTTGGTAATGCCTTTCGGTTTATGTAATGCACCAGCTGCCTTTCAATTCTTTATGGATGAAATTTTAAGAGATTTTTTAGACATATTCGTAGTAGTATATATTGATGATATTTTGATTTATTCTCAGGATTTAGAGTCTCATAAAATTCATGTGGGAAAGGTTCTACAAAGACTCAGAGAGAATCATTTGTTTGCTAAATTAGAAAAATCCCAGTTTCATACTAATTCTGTGGAATTTTTAGGATACATTGTTTCTCCCAAGGGATTGGAGATGAATCCGAACAAAGTTCAAGCCATCACGGATTTGCCAGCACCAACGAAAGTAAAAGAAATTCAAAGCTTTTTAGGTTTTGCAAATTTTTACAGAAGATTTATTGAAGGATTTTCTCGGTTGATTACTCCCATAACAAAACTCTTAAAGAAAGGTGCCAAATTTGTGTGGTCGACAGAGGCAGAGGAGGCATTTCAAGAATTGAAGAAAAGGTTCAGTTCGGCCCCTATTTTAATTCATCCAGATCCATCTCAGCCTTTTTATGTAGAAGCGGATGCATCGAACCTTGCCATGGGGGCTGTTCTTTCTCAGAGACATCGAGAGACAGGACAACTTCATCCAGTGGCTTACTATTCTAAAAAATGTTCTATGGCAGAACAAAATTATACCATCTCAGATCGAGAATTATTGGCAATCAAGTTCGCTTTTGAAGAGTGGAGACATTTTTTAAAGGGAGCAAGACATACTGTGACTGTGTTAACAGACCATAGAAATCTGCTTTTTTTGAAATCAGCTAAGACTCTCACACCAAGGCAGTTAAGATGGTCATTGTTCTTTGCTGATTATGATTTTGTAGTGACATTTAAGCCAGGTAGGCTTAATGGAAAGGCTGATGCTTTATCACGTCAATTTCCGGGAAGTGAGATGGAATCAGAAAAGGAGATGATATCCATTATCGATCGATGTTGTTTTATTTCTGCCGGAATACAGAAAATTGAGGATGTTAAGGAAGAAGTTCGAAAGTCCATGTCAATTGTACAAATGGAGGAATGGGTTCGAAAGGATCCGGTTTGAAAAATTGAAAAAGGATTGCCGTTTTTTGAAAATAAACTTTACTTACCTATTTTGGAATTGCGAGAGAGAGTAATAAGAGACTGTCATGAATCTGTGCTGTCCGGACACCCAGGTTTTAGAAAGACGCTGGAATTGGTCAGGAGAAGCTTCTGGTGGGAAAAAATGCGTCAGGACATCTTAAATTTTGTAAAAACCTGTGCTATTTGCGCTCAAATGAAGAATCAAACCGGAAAACCAGTCGGGTTGTTGGAGCCGTTGCCTATTCCACCTCGTCCTTGGCATACAATCTCCCTGGACTTCATTACAGATCTTCCTTGTGACAAGGGTTGTACATCTATTCTAGTTGTGGTGGACCTCTTGTCAAAAGAGGCTCACTTTGTTCCAATGGAGGGAGAGGTTACTGCAGACGTTTTGGCCAAAGTCTTTTTGCGAGAAATAGTTAGACTGCATGGTCTTCCTAATCAAATTATCTCAGATAGAGGTCCTCAATTCATTTCTAGATTTTGGAGGGTTTTTTGTAAGGATTTGGGTGTGGAAGTCAGTTTATCATCAGGTTATCATCCTGAGACCAATGGACAAGTAGAAAGGGTAAATCAAGAACTGGAGAAATATCTGAGGTGTTATCTACAGGCAGGGGAAGAATGGGTGGATTTGATTTGGCTTGCCGAATTTGCTTATAATAATTGTGCTAAAGATTCAACTAACATGTCTCCGTTTTACCTTGGAAGAGGTTTTCACCCACGGTTTTTAAGTTTTAAAATTACTGAAGAGTCAGAGAATCCTGGAGTTGAGGTTCGATTAAAAACTATGAGAAAGAATTTGGAAAGAGCAAAAAGGGTACTTTTCGATTGTAAACAGAAGTACAAAAGTTTTGCAGATCAAAAAAGGAGGTTGGGTCCTAAATATGAGGTTGGTGACTTGGTTTGGCTTTCGACTAGACATTTGAGAATTAAGGGCAAAAACAAATTTACTCCACGTTTTGTAGGTCCATTTAAAGTAGAAAAGGTGATCAATCCAGTGTCAGTACGGTTAAAATTACCTACTTCATTGAAAATTCATCCCACCTTTCACATTAGTCTGTTAAAACCTGTTATTCAGGGGACTAGAGTTGTACATCCACCTTCACCAGTTCAGTTAGAGGATTCATCTGAAGAGTTTGTAGTGAAAAGAATTGTAGATTCCAGGAGGTTAAGAGGGAAATTACAATATTTAATAGACTGGGAAGGTTTCGGACCTGAGGAACGTACATGGGAGGATGAGGTAAATGTGCATGCACCACAATTAGTCGCAAAATTTCATAGAAAGTATCCTTCTAAAGTTGGCCCTGGGACAGGGCATTAAGGGGGGATACTGTCAGGTTTCGTGGGATTTGGATGAATGAGGATATGATTAACATAGTATGGTTTGGGCCTTAACTTTCTGTGCAGAGTGTGGAGAGCTTCCCAAGTCAAAATGGAGAATTCCAAAAGGATCAGTGATTGGCCAGAAGTAAAAGAAAGGCATTGTCGGAACATTCTAAACCGCCTTTCATTGTCAGAAGCCCAGCTGGAAGGTCTTATGTTTGAAGCTCTTAAGTTTTAGAAAACTTTAGTTAGGCCTTTGTGCCTATTATTAGTTATTTGGACCAGGAAAGTGTTGGAGATTTTAAAAAGAAACTTAGAAAACGTTCCGGTGAAAGAAAGAAGCAAGCTAAGTGATTTCATTATCTTTTATGGAATTTTATGATATTCAAGCAGGAGTTAAATATCAAAACTATTAATTAACTTGTTCCTGTTTTTTCTTAGTTTTTGTTTATATAGTAATTCTTTCTGTTCTTTCAAGTATTTATTTTTTGAACTTCTAGAACTGTATTTAAATTAATTGAACTGCGTCACATTTTTTGCACCTGGCAAATTGGAGTGTGGAGGTCTGCTATTCATTTTAGCGTTGTGTGTTTTTTCGGCCGTATAGAAGTTTATTGAGTACTGTACCTTTTGTTCGGTAGCAGTGCTTTTTCTTAGCGTCGGACTAGCGTTAGAAATCTTACACTGTCTGCGCAAGTGACAGTGTGGTAGCCACGCGACTCCAAGACTTTATGTTTAATTTACTAACATTCTAACTAACCTGGCGCGTGATCTTCACTGGGCTGTCTCTTCAAGGATTAGTCTCTGGAACTGAGGAATTACTCCTTTCTTGTTGGAGCAATTTATATTAAGAAGAGTGGAAGACTGCTCCTTTATGCATGCGCCCAAGCCAGTTTCATTTTTGAACTCAATTCCTTGTTCATGTGCGCTTCCATTTTAGAAGGAGTAAACAATATTTTCACGCATGCGCATATTCTGATAAAATGAACGCTTCTTTAACGAGCAATTTTCTTTGCAAGCAAAAGATCCAATTAATGAACACTTTTACACATTCAGAAAACAAACAATTTTAAATTGAATAGTTAGAGTGTCATTCTTGGAATTTGTGTTGAAGATAGACACCAATACAAACTACATGTATAATAATTCCAGCGGGTTGTTTTAGGCAAAAGACAGTTGAACTGCTTGAAGACAAACTCCTTAAACTGAGAGAGATAGCAGTTTTCTGCAAAACCAAATTGAAGAAATCAGTAAGAGCATCTAAGACTCTATTTTTATGTTTTCTTCAGTAGAATTCATACATTCCTCTACGTTATTCACAGAGGATAATCAGGTATGGTGGCGTGTTTATTTACTTAAATTTATAAAGAGAAGTCAGAGCCAAGGAATTCAAAGGTTAGTGACTAAAGTGAATTGTTGTTATTTTCACCAACAGGTTGGCAGATAAAGAAGCTGAGCAAAACCTGAAGTTTATTATTTTGTCCCATTTTCCCCCTTTCCCTTGGGGGTGCTTTCAACTGAACTGTTTGTTACCAGTTAAGAGGTTAGCATCCAAAGGGGGACAACATCAGATTTGAGAAAGCCTGACACTGTGGTTGTGTAATGTCAACTGCTGAGTATTCGTTATTCATGAGCGTGTGAATCCTTGCCAGACCCCATGCTGGAAAAGGTTTAAATTACTTACCTGTAACTATTGTTCTACAGCATGGGTCTGGCATGGATTCACATTCAAACCCTCCCTCCAGCCCCTCTGAGGCTCTTCTTGGCCATACTGCCACTTTACATGCTTACTAAGTCTGAAGATGGCTGCCAGAGGCGAGGCTTAGGGAGAGGACTGTCATTGGATGGGGGCCGTATGACCCAGAGGACAGTGACTGGTTTAGAGGAGAAATACAGTTTTAAAGTGAGAGTGAAACTTTTTTCTTTTACAGAGGGTTCCCAGCCTGATGCCAAGGAATATGCATGAGCATGTGAATCCATGCCAGATCCATGCTGGAGAACAATAGTTACAGGTAAGTAACTTAAATCATGGACGCAAAATTTAGGCAGGCAGAGGCCGAGCCCATTCTACTGTCCACGCATCCCCAGCCTCATTCTTCAGTCACGGCGGCTGCAATGTACTTCAAGCCCCATGGTTCGGCTGCCGCAACTAATGCAACATCCGTTTTAGCAAAAGAAGACCATAACGCTTGAGGCCTTCGGGAAGAAGGGCTATCTTAACACTGGCCTGCATCTAAGGCAAGCCAATGCAGATGCCAGGTTGGCTGCCACAAACCAAACGTTATGGAGAGAAATAGCAGCCTTCCTCCCAGATTTGCCTATACACAGGTAGGCCTCCTTCAATGCAGGTCTGTCCAAGGCCAAGATTGTGGCGCAAGACGTTATGGCGTCGGCGGTAGCCCATATCGACACAGTGGGACGCGCAACATCTGTATAGCCACTGATATGAGGCGTACAGCCTGGATGAGGGCCACAAGGTTTAATGTGGATGTTCAGGAGCAGATTCTCGACCTTCCGTTCGAAGGAGTGGATCTATTCCACCTCTTCACTGATGAGGAGCTCAACAAAAAGAAGGCGAGCTGAAAGGCGACAAAGTCCTTGACTATACTGGCCAAGCCTGGTGGTAAAATGTTTGGTCAAGCCCATGACAGGTCGGAGCACAGGACGAGAGCATTTGGTGGATTCCTGGGCTTTTAGGAGCACAAAGCGCGATAACCAGACAGGTCTCCCAGCCTACATAAACGCAAGCAACCACGGTCGGTTCCTAAGGGTTCTTTTCAGTCCCCCTGCTCAACCCCAGCCTCAGAGGGGAGAGGGGAGCAATGAAGGAGGCATCCGGGTCTACAGCTCTCCGGTGGGGGACAGACTTGCTTCTCACACACAGTTCTGGCATGGCCATTTTTCAGACCCATGGATAATCTCAGATCTCGTCTCTGATCACCAACACAACAGTGCAGGAGTTTCCCTCTTCTCACAGGGATACAGCCTCTTCTCAAGGATCTTCTCCATTCGGAAAAAGAACCAGGCGGGCCTGAAGGTGGTGCTAGATCTATCTTTCCTCAATCTCACCTACCCCTTCAAAAATTCAAGATGGTGACATCGGCGCTTATAGCGGAGTCCCTGTGTGAGGGAGACTGGATGTGCTCCGTGGACCTCAAGGATGCTTACACGTACCAATATGGCAGCCTCACAGGAGTTTCCTCAGGCACCCCATTATGGGAAGGCACTCTGCCCCCAGGGTCTTTACTGGGCTGATCAACTCGGTGGCCTCGATCCTCCGGTCGAAGGACACCATGTCTACCTGTACCAGGATGACTGGCTAATCAGAGCGTCTCAAGGTGCGGTGCATTGGACAGCGCAGTGTCGCATGCTAATTTTGTACAAGCTAGTGTTCTCTATCAACAAGAGCAAATCGCAGCTTGTCCCCACATAGTCACTGCCATTATTGGGCCTAGTTTGGGGCACAAAGGATCTTCCTTTTGCAGGAGACGATCCTGACCAGGAAGGCTGCAGCGGGCCATTTTCTCAGCAGGACATCGACAACCGCCAGGCCTGCCTATTGGTGGTGCCCTTCACCAGGCTCAAGATGAGAATGGTACAGCTGCATCTAGCGAACTGTTGGACTCAGGAAATGGACTCACAGTCCAGCAGGAAAACCATCCCGGGGATCTGCATCCAGACCTTTTGTGATGGAGAGACTAGGGCAACCTTACTGTGGGTCTGCTCTTTATACTGCCGATAGTGTCTGTAATAATGACACTGGTACATGGAAGGATGGGGAGGGGGCCACCCATGACAGTCACTCTGTCCATGGGCTGTGGTCACTCACGGACAAGTAGAATCACAAAAATGTGCTGGAGCTCAGGGCCATATGGCTGCCACTAAGAGCATTTATACCATTGATCATGAGCAAAGCAGTCCTCATTCGAACGGACAGCTCTACGTGCATGTATAATATCAACAAGCATGGGGGGGGACCAGATCCCCTCCCCTGTGCAGACTGCAATCAAATCTAGGAATGGACCATCTCTCAGAACATCCACCAGTTGGCCGTCCATCTCCCGGGGGGCAGCAACATTGAAGTGGACAGTCTCAGCAGGCTGAGAAAGGACAACTACAAATGGGAGCTATGTCCCCATGCCCTGATTGACATATTCAGAGGATGGAGCCATCCTAAGGTGGACCTCTTTGCCACGGACCGCAACAAGATGTGCAACAATTACGCATCTTGGATGGTCAGGGGCAGGTGCTCACTAGAGGATGCACTGCGCTCGGCATGGGACAACTTTTGGGCCTATGCGGACCCACCACCTCTCCTCATTCTGAAGGCGATGCAGAAGGGCAGGGAGTCGCATTGGGCTGTGCCTCATACCAGTAGAACCACAGTGGCCGCCAGGATATGGTATTCAGATCTGCTTCAGATAGCGTAGGACCCAATCCTGCTATGCCTTATGGGACTGACCATGCTAACTCAGCAAGGCAGTGCAGTGGGCCATCCAGCACCAGACAAGCTAGCCCTAGCGGCTTGGTGCCTGACCATGTGACCTTGAAACACTTGCAGTTGTCGGAGGAAAATCTGCAAATTATACAGAAGGCGAGAAAGGACTCCACCAGGAGTCAATATATAATAAGTGGTCATGGTTCTGCTATTGAGCAATGCATAACGGGATAGACCTTATTTCCTGCTCCTTGGACCATGTGCTTTCGTTCTCTGCTTATCTGGCAAAGTCGGGAGTAGAGGTAGACACGTGCCGTACCTATCTGCAGCCATAGGGGCATACACAAACTCAGATTCCACGTCATATTCCCGTCAAATCCACTGTTGAGGAGGCATTTTACAGGTCTAACGAGATTGTATCCACCAGTGAAGCGTCCACACCCGGTCTGGGATCTCAATGTGGTGCTAAATGCAATTGTGCACAACCCATTTGAGCCTATGGCCACTGCCTACATCAGACAGGTGACAAGCAAAACTGTTTTGCTGGTTGGTTTCGCAGAGTCCGTGATTTCCAGGCGCTAGTAGCGTCAGCACCATACACTAAGTTCCACAGGGACACGGTCGTGCTGCGCATGCATCCAGGTTTTCTACCAAAGGTGATCACAGCATTCCATTTAAATTAAGAAATAATGCTTCAAACTTTCTTTGCCAATATACAGTCGGAAGGTGAAAGGGTTTTACATTGTCTTGATGTGCGAAGAACTCTGAAGTTTTATCTGGTCAGGACAAACGAGTTCTGCAAGTTAGAATGTTTGTTTATAACATTTGGAGGAGCAAACCTAGGATCTCAAGCCTCTAAAGCTTCCATAGCATGATGGCTGGTGGCTGCTAAAAAAAAGTTTTGAATTAATTTTTTTAATATTAAAGGGTTTATTTTTAATTTAGTATAGTTAAATAAGTGTTTTAAAAAAAAGCAGGGGTTTGGGGGGACCCCTGTAAAAATAAAAAAAATATTTTTAAAAAAATTCAAAACTTTTTTCGACACTTTTGTGTTGGAACTTTTGTCAGTCGAAACTTTGACTGTCGAAGCAGACACTATGAACCACTGAAGCTTATAAAATACAGAACAAGGAATATCCAGCAAACTTGCACGCTCATGCGGCCAGGGCAGAGGCCACCTCAGTGGCTTTTCAGAGGCATGTGCCATGGCAGGTGATTAGCAGGGCGGCTGCATGGGCATCCCCATCTGCAAGCATTACTGCTTGGACAGCAGCGCCAGGTCTGATGCAACCTTTTGCCAAGCAATGTTGAGGAACCTATTTGCATAATACTGTACTTACTCTCTCCTCCTTTGAGGCTAAATATCAGTTGCAATCGCCATGCAGTATGGAGGAAAGGGGACGGAAAGAAGGAGTAATTAAAAGTGACAAACGTACTCCTAGTTTCTTATCCTCCAAAAGACCTTCTGTCTCTGTCCCCCCTAAAATATAGTTAGTCAAGATAAACCATATGGCCTACACCAGAAAGGGGCCTGAGGTGTGGTGCTGCAGGGCGAGGAATGTGGAGCAAATGCACCGGGGCCCCTCTTCCGCATGCTTTTAAATTTAAAGGGGAAATGCTTTTTTATGTGAAAAAGGTTCAGTTCCCGTCCCTAGCGAGGGACACCGATGTGGCATTGAGGAAAGGGGACGGGATGTAGGAGTACATTTTTTACAGTCACTCTCCCAACCAACCTTGGAAAGGGGGTGGAGAGAACAGGACACAATTTAACAGGAAAAGGTACTCCAAAAAGAAAAGACAGAAATAATATCCACATGATGGTTGCTTTCCCTCTTAAATGAAGTTGACATGAGCTCCTATAATGCTCTGCACAACGGAAGGATCTTTAGTTCACAGGTTCAGAACGGAGGAAAGGGGACTATGGACTAGGAGTATGTTAGTCACTATGGTGAGCAACTTTTAATTCTATGAAAAGAACATGTGCTAAGTTTAAGAATTTTCTATGGGCCACCATCCATTGTGCTCCTCTATATGCCAAAGCCCCACCAGTACATCACGATCTGCCCCCTACTAGGTGTTTTCCTACATTATAGTATGTTGCAAGGAATGCAATCTGTGCTGGAATCACCATTATGCATCAGTGTGTTGATCTCCTCTTCAATTTATTGTCATTTTATCACCATTCCGAATTAATGTACTCCTGCACATATACATGCAAGTGCCTCTTGGAGTGAAAGCATCCAGTTACAAGGCTTGAGGGCCAGTGATGCTGCACAACATTTTCAACCTAGACATTAATGTGGAGTTAATGGAAATTAGTATTCCACCCTCCATCAATTGAGCACTCATGAGGTGCATCTATCTCACCAAGCCAAAACTCCTCCAAGGAAGCCTTTTTCGAACTCCGTTGCTTGTAGGTTAAGTGCATTTTCCTGCAGGGTCCAGAAAGCAAGGGTTCAGCACTAAAGTTACCCATTTAAAGTAGTGCAATGCCACTTTAAAATCAACCAAATTCATCTCAGTATATCAGTTTGCGGCAGTTTGCGGCACTAGAGAATTGAGAGAGAGGTTTTATTTTAATCCTCCACTACCTGTTTCAGTAGCAGCGTCTGCCTTGATTGAATGCCTTTCTCATCATTAGCACAAGAACACTGATCAGAAGGAGAAAAGAAGGAGTGGCAGCAATCCTACTGCTTTAAAGGTAGTTGGTACTCCAATTGCTTCTCTGCATTCCTGACTTACAGACTCCAGAAACGGAAGAAATTCTCAACATACTCACTCATTCAGAATCATATTGTTTCTGTTTACTCTACTGCACCCCCTTATGTGAGGAACCTTTTTGAGGAACTTGATTTTTAAAGCAAAGGAATTCCCTGTTTCGGTAAGCAAAGTCCCCCAACCTTTTAAACTTTATTTGAATGCCTTGATATAAGTGTTCAATGTTGGAACCTTTGCCTAAATCACTGCTTCCTGTGGCAGCTGAAACAAGTACTTCTCAGAATCTGATGTCAGAAGACAAATACTTTTTGATTTGGCATTCTCAACCTTGTTATGACATGGCAAAAGTATAATGGACACAGTATTTCAGTCTGTTATCTCAGTTATTTGATAGTAGTACATTTATAAAACAAGATTCGGGCACCATATGTTAACAAACAACTGGTTTAGCCAATAAAATGTGTGTGTTATGATACTTAAGCAGAGCAAGACAGGTTTTGGCCATGAAGGAGACTGATGGTGGGCTGAAGGGCCACAATCCACCCTGGTCACGTGAGTGTGGTGGAGCCGATAACTCAAAATATGCTTAACAAAGGGACTCTGGAGAGGCAGAGACTCAAGGCACCGAAAGAGCAGGCAAGCCTTATATAATCTGCCTACTTGACCCGCTGATCACCCAGGAAGTTTAAGAGGAACTATCAACTGAGATCTCTACCTTCTTCTCCTTCATGCTTCCTGGCCCAACAAGCACGTCACTATCAGCAGACCTGGCGCATTGCATACTCGCGTGTGGCAGATGATTATGTCCATCAACACAGTTAACCTCTGGCCTGGCACCTGATCTGTGTTGCAGCAATAATTGTTACTGGCGCAGTATCCTCTTAATTCTCCCAACCTCTGGTAGGCCTGGCGCAGTGGTCTTGAGTCTCATCTGACTGAAAGAGCCCAGCAGAGTGTAATAGCTGAACATTTGCATATGAAATAGAGAATGGAGCAGGCAACTACTACCATTATACTGAGTGCCTACCTGTTAGTCAAGATAATAGGGTTCAGCTTTTATTCCAGCGACCTCACTCCAGAGTTGGGTCAATGGCTGTCCTTTAGTAGAACTGCTGTCATACTGGTCCTCATTTACCGTGGACTCCCCCATCATTAATTTCCATTCTAGCTTTTCAGAGTAATTGTCTCATTCCATCAGAACCTCTGCTCCTTATTAAATGTTTTACTGTATAGTTTTGTTCAGGGATGTCACAATTTCAGCCATTCTAACTCGCTCAGCTCCTATATTCATGCTTGATGGCAGGTTGCTGGAATCACCTGCTTGTTAGTTTACATTAGTCTGTTGACCTTTAAATGGAAACGTCAAACTTTGCTGGGTTTTATCCCTTTCCTCTTGTTTATTTGATGCTCATTTCTTCTGTAGTCTGATTACAATCAACATGTAACATTCTGGATGGGGCAGCAAATAAGCTAAATTAGTCCTTGTCATTCTAAAACCAACAGATCTTCAATTTTAGGGACCGCAACCTTATCATAAAAGCTGCTACAGAGTTGGAATAATCTGTTAAAACAATGTACTACCCTCGCGTCTCCTGCACACTCGGGGTTACTGTCCTGAGACAGACAATAGATGAAGCCTTATAAATGTGAATATTCACAACAAGGTAAGTAAACAAGTTTTGAATTGTTCAGTATGTATAGGTAAACAGACATTTCACCAATAGGTTAAACTTATTAGAATCTCCTCCTCTTCGTTTTTGAACTAGGACACTAAGGCATCCTAAATCACTAGGCCCTAACCCCTGGAATAGAGGGTAACGTCTGAACAGATTCAAATCTATTTAAGGTAGGCATTTTCACACACTGATACTAATCCTAAAGATATAGTACATGACAGTGACTTGCTCTCTGCACCAAATTTTACCATCATCTGAGTAGATATATATTATACTTATAGTTACCGATTAACTGTGATGAGGTATAGATCATATGAATTGGATAGTTACCACCGCTGAAATTGCAGCACTATGAATAACCTGGGGGCACCAATGTGAGGTAGGAGACTGTACTATTGGTGACCATATGAAGAATCATAGTTGATTTTCCAATAAGATACTCACACGATATTATCTCAATGTCGTCATTTTCTAGAGAGACCCAGGAAGAACTAAAGAATTCAAAGGATCTAAGAATTTTTTATCAACTGATGCATGCTATGAAAATCAAAAGCATTTACTCCTGATGAAGGGAAATCATTTCCCGAAACGCGTTGAGTTCCGCTGTAATTGTAGTAAACATTACAGAGACTGTTAGTCACTTGTTTTTCACAATATGAAGTTAAAGGGATGGTTCGCCCAAAATGTTTAATTTAAAAAATAGATAGGCAGGGGGCGTGGCCGGGAGCCGACCGTACGGCATGGCTCCTTAAGTGCTCCTGGAATGCCCCATCGTCGGAGCGAATTTTCCGCGGATTGAAGCTGTCACCGAGCCGCCCTTTGGCTCTCTCGTACCATGAATGCCTGCTGCTTCTGATGAGCAGGGTTGGAGGCGGCACGGAGTAGCTCTGTGGCCGGGAGAGCTTCCCACTCTCCCAGCAGATCAGCATGGAGTAGGCCAAAATGGCGAACGGGCTCCCCAACGACCGCAGCCGAAATGGGGGAGGGGCAAACCGCCAGCAACATCAACCATCCGCGGGCTATGAGAGGCCTCGGATCCGACCCCCACTGAGCAGCGCCAGCATGTGAACCCCGAGCAGAGCCCAGGAGGTGTGCCCTATAACCGCGGCAGCTGGAGATCCTCGCCGGTACTACCGAGGGGGAAGCCACCGCATACAGCCGAGGCCGAGAGCGGGCGCATCGACTCTTACCTGGGATGTCGCCGCGGAGCACCGAGCCGGCCCCGCAGACAACGCCCGATCGCATAGTGCAGCCCACCCCAAGGATCCCTGAGCAGCTCGACGCGCACCCGCAAAGCGGGAGGCGCCAGGCCCCGCTCCGGCTCACCACACCCTCACCCAGCCAGGCACGGCGGCGGCTCCCCAACGCACGCCACACACCGTGTTGGGCTTCTGGAGAAGTTCGTGGGACCCTTCGGCCAAGGCCTCTGCCCGGGACCAGACAGGCGGACCAGGAGAATCTCCTCCACAACCTGCAGACTCCAGGCGGCATCCATCAGGACCCGATGCGAAGCAGCATACCGGCCCCAAGCCCCTGCGGTGAGTGTGCCCAGCGCTGCGCCTCCAGCTTCTGCATACATCCGCGTGTGGGCCTGGAGTACACCTGCCCTGGATCAGCGTAGCACCCCGCTATAACCACCATCTCCCGGGCACCAACTAGCCCTAACTGCAGCATTTCCCTACACGCCTAGCCCTTGTTTGGCGGTCTGGGATTCAGCAGCCCGGGAGCTCCCCTGCACGAGATTTGCCTGGAACTGAGACGGTCCTGCTGCTTCCCCCCTCCTTCTGGACCTGCATACTCCCACTGGCACCCTCTGCCCGCCGCCCCGGTGGACCCCGGGGCCGGCGCTAGGGCTGGGGCCCACCTGGAGGGGCCCTACGCCTAAACCTACTCCTGGGGGAGCAGTGGTACCTAAGGCAGTACCCTCGCCTGCGATCACACAAGCTAATATCAACAACCCCCTGAAGCCGGGGACAGCAGCACATGTGCACCCTACCCTTCTCTGGAGTTCCTCGGGGAGGCGCCTGGCACAGCTATCTCCACATCCTCCAATAGACATTCTGAGCTCGCCTGGATCATATCCACTCCCTGCATTGTGGCCCTTCCGGACCTGCTGATCTCCTTTACCCACTCCTTCGCCTCCAGCCGGACTTCCGTGGGGTCTCGACCCCATCTATCATGCCAATTACTTCTCCTCATCAGCGGATCCTGACCTCCCGGGTCCCCCTATTAGCGCCGCAAGGTTTGGCAGGCCGTTGAGCAGCCCACAAAGCCATCTCACGCTCATCCTCCTCGCCCGCACCGGCTGACCTGTCTTTCTGTGAGGTTGAGCTCGCCATTCCTGCCTGGCTCCTTCCCTGCCCAGCTGGGCCATACCTGGCATCTCTGCATACATTATTATTCAATACTACAGCAGTCGTCCCTCTTCCGCCCCCACCACGTGGCGAAACCATGGCGAAAAGTGGAAAAGCGGCGAAACAAGCAGATATTGCAGTAATGATGTCCAATCTGGGCCAAAACAAGGCAAGCAAAACCGACCCCACCACCACAGCAACTCCCAGCGCTCTCTCCTCACCGGAGCACCCACAGGTCGAGCATTTTGCTACCAAAACAGACCTAAAAGACCTCCTAGCAGCCCTCACCAAGGAGATCCATAAAGGCACAGAGGAGATCACCAAAAAGATTGCATCTCTAGACAAAAGAGTGGAGGAAGTGGAGAAGCGCACCGAGGGGGTGGAGAATGGCCTATGCGATAACGCCTTTGAACTGGAGCGCGGCTTGAATAGAATAGTAACCTTGGAGGCCAGATGCGACGCACTCGAGTATAAGCAGGAGGACAGCGAGAATCGCTCCAGGCGCAATAATGTACGCATCCGAGGAATCCCTGCTTCAATCACCAACGCAAATCTCGAGAGCTTCGTTAACGACCTACTCAGGTTCATTATAACTCTTCCTGACGGCACACCGCTGGAAATCGACAGAGTCCACCGCACAGCACCTAGGCAAACCTCATCTTCTCCACCAGATGTTCTCGCCTAGATTCACTTTTTCAGGGTTAAAGAGGAAATAATGAGAGAGGCCAGGTCTTCGAAACAAATCACTTTCAGACGCGCAAACATCGCACTGTTCCAAGACCTTGCAAGCATAACCCTCCAGAAAAGAAAAGCCCTTCGTAACCTCACGGAATGGCTTCAAGAAAAGAAAATACAATACAGATGGTGTCCCCCCGCATCTCTGAGCTTCGAATGGGAGGGGGTGCGCAAGCAAATCCGGAACCCCAAAGAGGCAGATCCATTTTTGGGACTAAAACCAGCAAATGAGGACTCTGACCATGCAACCTGCTCTCAATCTCAACCCGGCTTGCCTACATCCAATCGCTGGTCCCGTGCTAGCGGGCAGCGCAGACCGCGGGGCCCCCAGAGGCAACGCAATCCGGACTGATCAGAGGCCCTCACATATCTCCCTGTGGCTGGCTCGCCAGACCAATGTCTCTCTCCGCCCAGCGACCCCTTGCGCCTTCCAACCTCTCTGTTCTCCATCCTCCCCTCATCTCACACGGAAGGTTCTGGGTCAATGCCTGACAACCCGAGGAACACCATCGGACTCTCACTCTGGCGCACAGCCCCAGGCCCTTGTTCTCTATACAGCCCTTGGCTTACCTCCCCACGCTCTTGGCGGTTTTTCTGTTCATCTGCGGGATGGAATCCCTGACGACGGGGTCCACCAGTAATCCCCACGAATGAGCTTTATGGTCTCATTCTCACAGTTTTGGGGGGGAAGAAAGGCAATATTGAGCCATGGGAACTGTTTAACTCCCCTGAAACCCCAGTTTACAGTTATAGTTTTATTCGTAGACATCGGTAATTATAGCACTCCAACATGCCCCCATAGGAAGACTCTAAAGCTCTACAGCTCTTGCATAAATCTCTTACACAACACATGCTGTACACCCAGAACTATTAGGCCCGAACAACGCTAGGGAGATTCGCATCCTGACCTGGAATGTCCAGGGCCTTAACTCCCCCAGGAAGGCCAAATCGGTGGAGCACAGACTGGCGGCTTTAAAGGGGGATATAGTAATTCTTCAGGAGACTCATCTCCTGCCAGCCGACGAACACCGAATCAAATTCAGGTGCTTTAAACAGGGCTTCTTTGCCTCCAGTGGTGAGAAGAAACGGGGGGTGGTGATCCTACTAAGTGACAAATTCCCTCTATCCAACTCCACAGTCAAAAAGGACCCATCGGGCAGATACCTTTTTGTTCGAGGCCTCATTGCAGAACAGCCAATCACAATTGCGGGGATCTACGCCCTGAATGCAAATCAGGTCAAATTCATAGATGAGCTACTCCCTCCGCTATTAACCTTCACCACAGGGTATCTCCTAGTCGGGGGGACTTCTACTTAGTCCCTGACCCCACAAAGGACAAGTCCCTTCCTCCATTCCACCCTGACTTCTCCCGAGCCCTTGCATTTGCCACACTTCTTAAAGAGTCAGGCACGGTTGACATATGGAGGGTAGCCAATCCCGATACTCACGATTACACGTTCTTCTCAAACGCACACAGAGGTCACTCCCGAATTGACATACTACTTGCCACCAGCACCTTATACCCATGTTTTAGTAATATCGAAATCCACACAAGAATGGTGTCCGATCACGCGCCCGTCTCGGCAGACCTCTCTATCTTGGGAGGCCCTGACCCCCCTCCTAGATTCTGGAAAGTTAACAACACCTTATTACTAGCTCAGGCGATCAGGGGCGAGGCAGAAGAAGCATTGATCAACTATTTTGAGGAAAATCAGAACCCCGAAACCCCAATTGGGCTGTTATGGGAGGCCATGAAACCAGTCATAAAGGGAGTACTAATTAGCGCAGCCTCTGAGCAATTCCGAGTCTCCAAAATCCTCACACAAGCACTAGAGTCCAAACTATCCTCCCTAGAAAATGACCTCAAGACCAAATACTCTAGAAAGGCAGATAGGGAGCTAAAAAAGGCAAAAAGGGCTCTAGAGATGCACTGGGCCGACCGTACAGCGAAGGCTCTGGCATATACGAAACAATTTTACTATCATAAAAGTAACAAGGCAAACCGGTTGCTAGCGTACAAACTGCGGAAAACCCACACCAGAAACAACATAGTTAGCCTTAAAGGACCAGATGGATTAAGCAAATTTACTACCCCAGACATAATCGAAACCCTATTGGACCACCATAAAGCGGTCATGCAAGGACCACCCACATCTCAGGAGGATAGAGCCCAACAGCAACGCTATCTGGAATCTTTTCACACCCCCACGATTTCTTCCCCCTTAGACTCCCTGGAAGCTCCAATATCCTCAGAGGAAATCCTAGAAGCCATCAAATCACTTAAAAACACTGCACCAGGCCCGGACGGGTTCAGGCCCAAGTTTTACAAATCATTTGCTCACATCCTGACCCCACAATTAGCAGTACTATTCAACTCATTTCTATCCACAAAAAAGGTAACACACTCCATGGCCGAATCAACTACTATCCTACTGCAGAAGCCGGGAAAGGACCCGGAGCAAGCGGCCTCATATAGGCCAATTGCCCTAATGAACACCGACGGGAAAATCTATTCCAAGGTTCTAGCAGCTAGATTAGCCAGGATTCTCCCCGAGCTAATTCACAAAGATCAAACAGGCTTTATTCCTGGCAGAGAGACTCATGATAACATCAGGCGCACTCTCAACATAATCGAGTCCGCGAACAGAATGAAAACTCCGCTCCTAGTAATTTCCCTCGACGCACATAAGGCGTTTGACCTAGTGAACTGGGACTTCATTCGGAATACTCTTTCCCACATGGGCCTTGGTCACAACTTCACAACCTGGCTAGTGGCATGCTACGCACATCCATCAACGCAACTCTGAGTCAATGGGAGGAAATCGACGAGCATCTCTACATCCAGAGGGACCCGCCAGGGGTGTCCACTATCTCCCTTGGTGTTTGCCTTATCGATGGAGCCATTTGCCGCGAGAATCCGTCTCAATCCCAATATTAAAGGGGTCACAGTGGGCGGGACTGAACATAAAGTGGCGCTCTACCTCGACGATGTACTTCTCACAATCACCGATCCAACCAGCTCACTGCAGCCTCTACTCAAAGAATTAGAAGCATTTGGTGCATGTTCCGGGTTCAAGGTGAACTATGATAAATCCTCCGTCCTCCCGATCAACCTCCCAAGGCGCCAGGCAAATACTCTATGTCCCGATCTGCCATTCCCCTGGGCTCACACCTCGCTGGAGTATCTGGGCCTTCACATCCCCACTCCAACCAGTTAATCTACAAACACAACTTCCCTCAGTTATTTAAAACGCTACGCTCAGACCTGAAACGCTGGGACAAACAGGAGATTTTGTGGCTGGGCCGGGTCGCCGCTGTAAAAATTAACCTGCTCCCCAGGGTGCTATATCGCTGCCACACACTCCCAACTCACATCCCGGAAGCGGATCTTGTAGCTTTGCAGCGCGATATTATGAAATTCATATGGGGAGGCAAAAGACCCCGCATTGCCAGAAAAATCATGACCCCCAGCCGACAACTTGGAGGTCTAGGGGCCCCGGACATCGCTAGATATCGACGCCCAGCTCAGCTCACGCACGCCTTCACTTGGACTTGCTAAGGGGATTGCCCAGCCTGGCTGCAACTGGAAGAAGCATGGTGCACGTCCCCCTTATCAGACCTGCCCCACATCCAGTCCCAGAATACCCCGCCCGCAATATCTCCGCTTACAGCAACTTGCAACACAGTGGACAATTGGAAAGCTGCAAATAGAAAGTGGGGAATCAAAAGCTTGCTGGGCCCGCTGACCCCAATCTGGGGCAATCCGGGCTTCTCCCCCGGCCTTTGCCGCCGAAGCTTCGCCAAATGGTCAGAGGGCAGCCTCCACAGAATCTCAGACTTTTTAAATGAAGGCCAGCCGCTCTCCTTTGAGGACTGTAAAGTGAAGTTCAAGATAACCGAGGAGGAACGATTCCGGTATACTCCAATCCGGCACTGGATCTCGCAACGCTCCGTCAGAGATCGAGGCTCTAGGGACTTAACTCCCCTCGAACTATCAC
Organism: Ambystoma mexicanum; assembly: GCF_040938575.1. Taxonomy (NCBI): domain Eukaryota; kingdom Metazoa; phylum Chordata; class Amphibia; order Caudata; family Ambystomatidae; genus Ambystoma; species Ambystoma mexicanum. Next base: position 130,910,513 of record NC_090922.1, read on the forward strand.
TAACGGCATCCCCTCCAAGAGGAAAGATCTCTACCCTCTACAAACTCCTGGAGAAAACCAACCCGGAAGCAAAGGAAAGGTACATGCTGAACTGGGAGCGCGATCTGGGGCGCCCACTGGACCCTGAGGCCTGGGACAAAATTTGGGCAAGACTTCATAGGAGCACCCAGTGCGTCACTAATAAGGAAGGAGGATATAAAGTATGCTTTAGGTACTATATTACACCGTCCCAACTGTACATAGCGGGTGTGCGGCCCTCACCGAACTGCTGGAGGGGATGTGAACAAGAGGGGTCGCTTTTCCATCTCCTATGGGACTGCCCAAAAGCAGTGCATTATTGGAAGGGAGTTCTGACACATATCCGAGCAATAATAGGCCTCAATATCCCATGGTACCCTGGAATCATTTTACTGGGAGACTCGGGGGCGGGGGACCTGCCAATGTCAGGAAACGCAGCCCGCCTCTGCACCCATCTACTACTGGCGGCCAAGATCGCCCTTGCCCGTCTTTGGAAGCACCAAGGGGGCCCCTCCATCCCATTTTGGTGGGCTAAGTGCTGGGACATTATTTTTGCGGAGAGAATCACTGCATCCCGCCTGGGCAACCTCAACCCTTTCCTGAACACTTGGGCCCCATTCATAGACTATGCAGACCGATACCCTGCCCTCATACTGAAGCCGCCTAATGTCCGCTGGTTGAACTGAACCCCACATAGGTTTAGCCCGACCCAGCCTAGAAATATTCCCCTCCACTACCGCCTCCCTAGCTGAATATTGTCATGAATGAGCTGCATACTAAATTTCACCACTTAATATCCAATCTTCCACCATAATGAACTGTATCGTCACAATCTTGTGCGAATTCCGTTGTCTACTGTTTGATTTGTTTTCTTCCTTTTCTGTTTTTGCCACTGTTATTGTTTAATATTGAATAAAATATACATTTTGAAAAAAAAAATAGATAGGCAATATTAAAAAAAATCGATTGGCAATTTTTTTTTCCCAAGTACCTATGTAAAATTTTGAGCAAATCAAGCTCGAAGAAAGCACATGAGGGCATCCATTTTGTGAAATGGATGCCCGCCGCTGTGCTCGCTTTGGCTTTTGCGGCACTAATGAAGGAAAAGCCAGCCAGCTGTAGTAAACAAAAGCTACCACTGGGTGGCTTTTCCTTCATTGGTGCTGTACGCGGAGGACGGGGACCGGAGACTACAGGCAGAAAAGCTGCCCATAATGAATGCTATATTCATTTATGAATCCTGAATAGGAGCATGGGTGGGAAAGGATGTTGAAAACATCCGCTTTTAGTAATTGCTTCTGTGGTGGAATAAGGCGATAACCACTCCTTATTTATAATAAAAAAGGGGGTTAGAGCAGTCCCAGCCAATTACAGACCAGTTACCCTCCTAGAGCCTGAGAGCAATTGTTTGCATCTCTAGTTTTAGCTCAATTAGAGTAATGGATGTCCTGAGCTGGGCTTTTAAGTAGTGCTCAATTGGGTTCCCAGAAAGGGGATGGGCACTATGGTCAATGGCTTTTTGGTTAATTGCCTGCAAGAAGAAGGAGCAGCAGTGAGTGGGGGTGGGTCTGTGTTGTATGTGGCAGCCATAGATTTTAGTAAAGTTTTTGAAACAGTGAACCGCAAGAGTTTGTGGCAGAAGCTGTGGGACTGGGGTATCCCAGATCATTTGCTTACAATTTTAATGGTCATACACTCTAATACATCAGTTCAAGTGAGATTGAATAGCCGCAGTGTGCTGACTGATAATATTAGAATTCAGCACGGCTTACGCCAGGTATGCGTCCTAGTACTGAGCCTTTTTAATCTATATTTGGCAGACTTGGGCCCAAGATTAGGGGCAGTGGCCTTCACGCTGCTTAAGGAGGGTAATCTTCGAGTCTGCTGGCTGTCCTATGCGAACGATGTGCTCTTGATTTATCAGACTCAGGTAGGGCTTCAAAGGTTGTTTAATCTCGCTATTCAGTTTGCCTGCGAGAATGATCTGATCTGATCATCAACAGCAAAAAAAGATTAGACTTTCCAGCAAGACAAAAAAAGCTATAATTTCACTTGGAGAGTTAAAGATACTGAGATCTCCCCATCAGCTGATATGAAATATTTGGGAATGTTATTTAGGTCATAAGTGACGATTTTGTGTAATGTTTTTATGTAACGATTTTTGTAACGCTTAAGATTGGGGGTCATCGTATGTCCTACAGACATGCTACTGGTGTCTTTCTGTTCCACATTTAGTCCACTTTAATGGTATGCTGTTCAAACTGCAATTCCTAAGGCGTTTGAAGTCCATTCACTGGAGGTCATTCACTGATGAAGTTGTGTATAAGTGACGATTCCGTGTAACGTTTCATGGGAGTCTGATGGCATTCCGTTCCACATGCATCCAACTTTAATGGTATACTGTCCAAATCTACAATTCCCAAGGCGTTTCAAGTTCATTAACTGACATTAACTGATAAACTGTGGTGTGGTGAACTTTTGTAAGTGATAAGTGACGGTATCGTAACGCTTTGAATTGGCGTTATTGTATGCCCTAAAGATATGGGTCTGCTGTCATTCCATCCTACATTTCTGCAACTTCGCTGGTGTATACTCTACAACTTCCCAATTGCCCAAAGGGGAGGGGGGAGCGAACAAAGCAAGTCCTTGTGGAGTATCCGTACAAGCGAGCAAGCTTCCAAGTACAACGTAGCAGTCGCCAGGGGTTAGGGAGTTGGGCGACAAAGGCGCAGTGGGACAGACCCCACGGTGTTGGGTGCGGAAGGCAGCAAGGAGAGATAGAAATTGAAAGTTAGGCAGTCACTATTCTATGGCCAAGAGGTGTCATCTAGTTCGCGGGAGGTTGATTGGGATTCAATAGAATCGTCAATTTGTAAAAAGGCCCTCATACTGCCTGCATGAGTACTAATTGCAGCATTACGTTTCGAATTAGGATGAATCTCACCAAGAGCCTGGTGGGAGTGGAAAATGATTTCATTATATCAAAATCTAATCTGCCCGGCTAGTGGTTCCTCATTTGAGTTTAAAATTGAGCATTCTCAGAGTGGCAAGATAAATCATTTGGGCCGCTGTTGCACATTTGCCATGGATATCCTGCTAGGGTTTAACATGTGCCCTCTATGCAGATTGCTGCTCCTATCCTTGTTAAGAAATTGCTATTCAAGAATGACTTGTGCAACACGATTGATAACATGAGAACATATTGTTTGTATAATAGCTTATCCCTATGTGATAAACCTTTTGGTACGCTGCTGAAATATCGCACCCAATTTCCTCACCATTACCGGCTACAACAATTTTTGTGTTTTTGTTTGAACTTATTACAAACTGAAGAAATAGTTTCAATCAGAAGGGTGTATGTGTCGGATTTGCAAGAGTGTACACTATGTCAGGTGAAGGGCACACTGCAAAATTGAGAACGTTTAATTCTAGAATGTGTAGCATTACAAGCCAAAAGATATTATTTAGCAAAATGTGTTCACAATTTTAAGTGGCTCCCGGCCGCTGACTTCTGGGACAGGGTATCCAGGGGACAAGGAGTGAAACTGACCGTTGCCGTTTTAAAATGTTTGAGTGCTGCTGGTGTGATTTAATTGAAAGAAAGATTGAGTCGGAGGACATCATTTTACGATACCTCAACTTTATGAAGACTTGTTTTTAGCTATACTTAACTATTTGCTATCTCGTCATGTGGTTATTCTGTTTGGATGGCATATCTTATCGTATAAAGTATGTTGTGGGCTTTTAATATGTGATCAATGATGTCATTTGTTTCATTTTTATTTCAATCTATGAATTGATATCACATGGGTAATTGCTATTTAATCTAATTTATATGAAAGGTTTTTCTACATTCCTTTATTATGGGTGTATGAAAGATTGTTATTCAGTGACACTTGTTATTGTTTTTAAGGTTTATGTAAGGCTAACTTTGTTGTATAATTCACAGTAAACACATTAAAATGATGCCACTGACTGGAGTGGGTGGATTTTATTTTTTCTAGGTTTTGTTTGATTAGTAAGTACTCTTGTTCTTATGCAGGCTTCATCTGTAGCACTGCGGAGTGGTTTGATTCTTAATGTTCTCTATGTCAAAGACTTCTGACTGGAGTCAGATAACACTTTGCTGTATAGTGACAGATTTTGATTTGTTTTTAAAATATGGTCCTGCTAAATGAACCACTTGCAGGATCAGGGAGATAAATAATCATAGGAAAACTAGAAAATGCATGTTTTACTTGTGACAATGTGGTGGTAATGTATGGTTTAAGCAAGACGCACATCTGACAGAAATGCAGCATGAGCTTATCACCGTAGAATGGGGCACAATCGATGGTATGCATCTTCTCACCGTTGCAGGGATGTTGCAATTCTCCATCATAAATCTGTTCCCTTTGTGCCTAGATCATCACATGGGTGTTGATGGGAAATGTGCCCTGGTATGTGATCATATATGTGGTACAGAGATCATGGTGATCAACTTTTATGCTCCCATCTGTTTATTTTCAGGCTGCATTTAATCAATGTGCCCTATACTCCCATTCTAATTTTTTTATTTGGGTGATTTTAATTCTGTGTTCAATTTAACCTTTGATAGAGCATCTGCTTTTCAGCGGCCCCCTTCAAGAACCATCCTACTATTAAGGACTTGTATGTCCTTTATTTCATTGTCTAGTGTCACGCACAGTGCCAGAAGGAGGAGTCGGAAACAGAATGTTGAGTACAACAGTATTTTATTAATAAATAAATGCCTATCTAGCCCTTTTTCTAAAGGGTTTGTTCCTAAAATAGAAAAAAAGCTTGGGTGCCCATCATTAGAATGTCCAAATAAATGTTGAAGTCCCCTGTCCCAATACTCCTTTCCCTAGCACTCTGTTAACACTGAACCAAAACAAAGGGGTAAGCCTCTGCTAGGAGGATGACCCCCTCCCCTTAGCGAGTTCCAACAAAACAGAATGGTTAGGACCAGTCGGGCTCACATTATGATATTGTGCTTGTCTGCTTGAAAGTTCTTGAAGCCTTTCCCAATTTTAGTTTTCGTCCTGGTCGGGTCTTGCTGGTGCATGGCTGGGTCCTTCCCTTTATAAAGGAGACTCTCCTCCCATCTAGTGTATTTTGATAGAGAAGCGTGCCATGGCTGCTCTCCAGTTGTGGTAACATAACCCCTGTTTAATGGGCATATAAGGTCGGTCTTCCGTGGAGGTTTTAGTTGGTAAGCCGTTTGTTTAATAATCACCACCCATGGTAGAGATTTCCAGTGTCTTGTTTATGGTACAAATGCCCAGTCCAGTACCACACAATTGTGATCAACAAAGAAGGACTGTACGAGTTCATTTAGGAGGATGGCTCCCTACTCCTGGTTAACATTAACAATATTTCACAGTTCCACAAATTCTTACTTATCAATGGCTGGGAACCTGATCTCCTTTCTCTTGCACTGAGATGTTCAGTGTTCTCTTTTACTTCTTTCAGTACTGAGACTTGTTCATCGATATGGGAGAATGTCTCCCTCCCCCAGTTCGTTCGCACAATGTCATTTTATAATTATTTATAATTGAATTTATAAAGTGCCACATTCACCCACTGGGCATCTTGGTGCAAGGCAGTACTAGCAAAACTTCAAACAACTCAAAATCAGAACAGGTGAGTTTCATCCTCAGTCGGACAAAGAGAAAGAGGAAGGGGAAGTGAATTTCAAGGCAGCAATGATGGAAAAAGCACGGCCACCAACGCGCATCAATCTAGCACAAGGGACAACAATGAGACATGCCTCAGCAGAGCGCAAGGCCCGGGAAGGAACATAATGACAGAATATAGAATTTCTGTTGTAAGTATTCTGCACCCTTGCTGTAGTAGGCCCTATCTACCAGGCAAAGGGATATAAAAACAATCTGCTGAGACACTGGGAGCCAGTGTAGGCAAAGAGTAGCGAGGGGGAAAAAGAGACCACCCTGGCTGCTGAGTTTTGCAAGGCTTGGCACCGGCAGATAAGAAAAGTAGGTTGACCAAGATAAAGTGCATTACAAAAATCCAAGACTGAAAGCACCAGTGCAGCAAGCACTGGGTCCCTAAGAGGAGCAGGTATAAAAGGTAAAACCTTTTTCAAGATTTTAAGCTGAAAACCGCCTTGTTGACAGGCATGCACTGATTTTCTTATCGACCAAAAGCGTGGCAGAAATAGTGACACAGAGGTCCTTCACTACCAAGACCGGAGCAGGAAACAAACCAAAACAGAGGTGTCCACAGAGGAGTACCAGAGGGGAGTGGGGGGTGGTGACTACTACCAACACCTCAGTTTTGTCCCCATTCAGCATCAGCCAGTTACTACTCATCCAGTCCCCAGCGCTGCCAGACAAGCCCTAAAACGGGATGCCTTCTCCATAGAGCTCAGATCGAGACACACAATGATTTGAGTGTCATCAGTGTAAGAATAACAGAGGAAGTTAGTTGTGTGAGGAGTTGAGTTTGGCCAGAGGCTGAATGTAGATGTTAAACAAAATGGGTGAGAGGGCCGTCTCTTGGTTGGCACCTCATGTGAGAGGGGGAGGAAGAGAGAGGGAGAGACTGAGTCCGGTCTGGTAGAAAATAACAGAACCAGGCTAAGATGACACCAGAGATACCGGCACCCGCCAAGTGCTGCAACAGGACAGATATTGATGGTATCAAATGCAGAGGAAAGATCGCAGAGAATGAGGGTTCCCACGCTGACCTGGTCCTGAAGGCACACCAAATTGCCAACAACAGAGACCAGCATCCCCTTAGTGCCACACCCTGCCCGAAAACCGGACTGAGACATCAAAGAATGCACAGCTTTCCAAGAAAGAATTCAGACAGGGGGCCACCAAAGATTCCAATAATCTAAACATAAAAGAGAGAAGAGAAATAGGGTGAAAACTAGAGAGCACAGAGGGGTCAAGAGAAGAATTTTTGAGCAGAGGGATCACCAGAGCATGCTTAAGAGCAGTGGGAATAGAGCCAGTGCAAATAGAAAAGTTGACTGCCTGTGTAATCAGAGCAGTGATGTCGGGCATAATGTCCTTCATCACTGCGAGGGGAATTGGATCAGCAGGACAGGCCGACCTAAGCTTACATGTGGCGGTAATAATGTCTTGCAATGAAAAGACTGGAAATAAAGACCACAGATGAGGTGTGGGGTTCGGATCGAACTGCCTGTTTTCTTGAATATCCTGAATATAAGCCGTCTGAGTCATAATTGGGCTTTTTATGTCTCCTACTGCTAAGGTCACCCCAGCTGTCATTCTAATTCATAGATCCACTTACCCGCCCCTGATGTAAGTGATAGCAATTTACAAATTAAATTATTTTTGTCCATTTGTGGCCACGGGATGTACTGCAGCAGTCCTCCCCCTTTCTCCAATAAAGGGAATTGTGTAAACCCAACACCCTGTGCGAGTGCAGCTGCAACCTTTGTCTTTTTCACTGCATCTGTCATACTAATCCTCTTCCGTCCTGGTAAATTCCTTAGTCTATTTGACAGCCTGACACTTTTCCGTACTAAGAACAGTGTGCTCAAGGCACCACTTGAAAATTATGTTAAACACAACCTGACACTCTAATGTAATAAGAACAGTGTACTCCACAAGAAAAGTGATTTAACTAAATAAAAGCAAACAAGAATACACAAAATTTGTGGACTCTACTTACCTACTCACCTGAGTGGTATGATATGATATGGCATTTATAACGCGCCTAGTGTTTCAAGGCGCTGGTATAACAAGCTCTAGGTATGAACTCCAGCACAGGCGCCAAAAGAGTAGAAACTAAGACCAAGCTACCAGGACAAACATATCAGGCACCCCCGGGACGGGCCTTTCAGTTTATACCTACCGGCTGCCAGTGCACTTGAAATTTGCAATAAAAGGCGCAGCAACCCACAGTTCCTAGTGCTCAACAAACCTCAAATTGCCAATACTTAGCACATACTTAAGCGGAGTCATGTGCAGAGTCAGTCTGCGTCAGTCCACTTGCATTTTCTGCAACGAGAGGAGCTGCTGCGACGTGTTCCTGCCCGAGTCTGAATCCCAGCACTGCTGCTTTAAAATTCGCTGGTTGAAGGCTGTGGGCGGATACTATAAAACTCCTAACCAGGCGCGGAGCGCGCACGGAGTTGTGCGCAGAGTCAGTCTCGTCAGTCCGCAACTGACCGTGCGCAGTGCTTTTTTCTCTGCTATGACTGCTCAATCAGCCCAGTGGGGCCCTCAAACAAGGCGTAAGACGATTCAACAACGACGGATGCAGAACCCGTGGTTAGCCTTGAAGGCAGACGTTGCCTCCGACACATCAAAGGTAAGCACCGTTTCACGGAAACGTGTATCTAAAGTGTTACCTGAAACTGTCGAACTAATGGAAAACAAGCAACCATCGATAGCCTCCCTTGTGACTTCCCTTGTGACCCCCCTGAGACCTCTGTGACCCCCTTTTCACTTGACAAACCTTCTGAAGTTTTACCTGCGAACACGTTGTGCTCACCAGTAAGTGCAAAGGGGGAAGAACGAGCAAAAAATGATCGCCTCTTTTCAGCTGGCAACCTCACTGATCCTGACAGACAGCCGATTCAAACCCCCATTAACTCCAACACCCCTGTGCAGTCCGCATTACCTCTCCAAACTGCGGACACTTCAACAGTTGAAGCCGGGGTACTCTTCGTGCCTGAGCCTGTCCTTGAGGAGTCTGTGTCTGAGGAAGCCAAAGCGGGTGTCTCACATGATAAGGCTGTCCTGAATATGGATGCATCTTTACAAAGACCGTTATTAACTCTAAACAATTTACTTCCCTTTGGCTTAAGTGCCTCACGAACATTTTCATTCAACAACACAACTCAGACTACGTCAAACCAGATCACTTCGGAAACAGCTGACACATTTTTGTTCACCCTTCGAACTTATGGATGCGGAAATAATGGAAGCCTCGCAAGATGACGAAGAAAACGAAAGTATGAATGTATATGAAGTAATAATGTCATCTGTGACGTCCTTAGATAAAGATCATGTGATTGCAGCTGATGGCCCTTTAACTGTTGATACTGAAAGACATCATACGCACCAGGCTCAAACGAATGTTTCACCTGAAACCTCAACCTCAGCTGTCTGTGCAACGAAACACCAGAAATTATGTCGCAAGGTACTTCTGAGGTTATTCAATTCCAACAAGCCAAGGAACAAGTGACGCCACGCACTTTTCAGTTTCCTCATGGTTGTACGAACTCTTATGCTAATCAGCGACACATAGTCCATCTATCGATGGGAAAAAGTAACAATAATTGTCCGATATTAAGCGACAAACGAAATTCTGGTGGTGCAGTGGACGGAACCAAGAGAACAACCCACACCAAGATTAGAGTGCATTCTCCTAACTTGGATCCCTCTAGCACCCCGAGAAATGGGAAATCACGGCTAAAATCAACACAAATTCTACAAGACACCCTCGTTACTGCGGCTGTGAATTCGTCATCATCTAGTGATCTTCAATCGGAGAATGTAAACAGCTCGCACTCATGTCTGGCCGAAAAAACTAGCCCTGATTCAAAACCCAGTCTCTCCTCAGCAGCTGCAATGCAGATTTACAACAATGTTTTGGCAGCTTCATCTGCAGCACTACTTCCATTCTTGAAGATGTACGAGTCCCTGCATGAGGCATACAAAGACCAGACATCACTCATAATAACCCTAAAGGAAAAGATCGACAAATTTGACTCTGTGACAAACTTCTTGCAATCACAGCTGATACAAGAAGCTGAACATACAATGCGATGGCAAGAGCGTCTAAGTGATCTCGCTGCGCGTCATCATTGTCAGAACAACACTTTATCTGACGGGCTGCTCGATGCCGTAAAATGGATGCAACACTCCTCAACTATGATGAGTTTAAACATTGAATCAGCAAATCTTCAAGCAACTTCACGACCAACTCAAGACTTTAACGAATTGCAAGAACGAACACAAAACACAAATGACATCGTTCCATTACTGAAGCCTACAGTTGCAGCAACAGTTTCCTCTGGTTTGGTTGTTCAAGGTGGAAACAGAGATCTGGACGTGCTCCATTCTGAGTCTGCTCCTGTTTTAGTGTCGTGCGAACAAGCTTATTGTCAAGCCTCAAGCTCGACCTCTGTAATGCCTTTGGTCTCTTTTGGAATTTTTGAAGGCTCAGCAAAATCGATAAAGGCCACCACGAGGTCGGATCAAAAAACTCTGCCAACACTAGTTCGGCAACCAGTACCTGGGAAAAGAGCGCATGATCTCAAGAAACGTGTCCAGCAAACAAAGTCGCAGAAATTCATCAGAAATGTAACTTCCGATGACAAGCCTGGTTTACTTTGTAGAACGGAATTGCCAAAACCAGATGATCAAAAAAATTTTCACGTAGATAACAACCCTAGGGGACACGCCCGTTTTGTCGCTCCAGCAAGCAAGAGACAAAGAGTTGAATCAGACCGAGAAAGTTTTAGGAGCAAGTCATCGGGATCAGCAATCGACATCTGTAACCTTTCTACATACTCCGACGAAGTCTGAACTGACCATCCTATTGTCCTCCCTAATGTGGTCCCTGATGCCACTCACTCTGGATTTCCGCATATGACAAACTCTGAGGCATGACAGGATACGAATCACGATAACGGGCTGAAGCATTTTGAGCAAAACTCTAAAACGCCCGCACGGTTGAATCCCAAACACACCCGATTTCAAGAAAACAAGCAAGCCTGTTATACCTCACGCGCCTCTTCATCTTTAAGTTCTGGCACAAGTTCTCTGAATTGTAAATTGAGATTACAAAATCCACATCGGGAAGATCGCGACTTGAATTTGAATCGTAAGAACGTCCTGAAACTGTTTTCCTGCATTCCATCTCTTCGAACAATAATGTCTGAAGATATACGAATTGTAGAGTACGCGACTGAAAATTTTTGTGACCAGGTTTTCCTACACATCACTTCAGCATCAGTCCGTAATACAATTCTGAATACATCAGAAGAACTGCTAGTCTTTGGGTTTGACATATCCGTTGAACCTATGAGCTTCAGGTCTGACACGTCGGCTACAAATTCAAAGAACATCTTTCAAGGAAATCAAGAGCAAAGACGTGCCGAGCTACGCAGAGCAATGGTAACCTCCGAGATTTCAAGACCAAATATCAATTATCCTGCGAAAAATGTCACTTATAATGATACTGCTGGTCGGCGTTAACCACCAGCAATTGGAAATGAGTGCATTCGCGAATTCATTTCTTGGAAAACTAGAGGATTTATGCACCTATTCAATAAATTCGATGAAGATCTGGAAAGGGTTTTCGTCATCTGCCTTCAGGAGACATGGTTGTGTGAGCCACCGTCAAGGGATGGCTTTTTGGCTTTACTAAACCCTGCAATCAAAAACGCAAAGAGTCAACCATCTTCTGGCTTATTAATGATGATCAAAATAAACACCTGGTGGCGCCTTGCTGACTCGTTCAGCCCCAACCCTTTTGTGCAAGGTGCATTGCTCCAGACTACCGACGACAATCCTGCAACTAGGAAACACTTGCTTATTTTGAACAGGTATTGGAATCCGAATAAAGTAAGCACTAAGAACTTCATAGATTCAATGACATCGTGCATTGATAAGGCAATAATAAACAATAAGAACCTATCAATAATTTGTGCAGGCAACCTAAATTGTTCATGGTTTAAATACGATCATGCTAATCAGCTGTTTAAACTGTTAACATATGATGAAGTAACAAGTCGGGAGCACCAGTGGAGTCAGGCATTATGCATTCGTAATTGCAACATGGTGAATGGACAAGTACCAGGCGATCAACCACCTCAGAAAACTTGGTCATCTCATAAAGCCCAGTCAATAATTGACAACTTTTGGGTATCACAAAATCTATTTGAAAGTGACTTGACACTGACAATAAGTTCTATGTCAAGTAGTGACCATAACCTTCTTCGGTTGGCTTGCATGGTGGAATGGACAACTGAGCAAAGAAAATACGATCGTAAACTCCGGCGGCAACCGTTTTAGGATTTACAGTTCCAAGATCGAGAAATTAAGCCAGAAATGTCTTCAGGACACAGCACAGTCTGTGAACTACGCACCCCTGCTTTCTGACTTCATCACAGTTAAAGCCTCTGCTAGTACAATGGGTTTAAAACATAAACATCTATCATCCATGATATTGACCCAAGCCAAACAGGCGATGCGACGCGACCTTAGAGCCCTAAAGAAAACTCGTAATTCAGCCAGTGATGTAATTGCAACTAAAATCGCAATTCGCATGCGTCGCCAAGCATACCGCAACTGGTTAAAATCCCAAAAATCTATAATCGAGCAAGACAAAGCCGAGAACCTAATAAAGCATCTAGTTCAGAAGAATTCCCGTGAAATCTGGGCAATCTTAAACACAGGAAATTCGAGACATCACTCCATACTATTTTATGTGATTAATGTCGATACATGGGAACAACATTTTACCAACATTTTTAGCAAACTATCTAATGAAGACACGAGTGCTCTCGTACATGAGCTGACATCATGGAATCTCCAAATAACAGTGGAAGATATTAGGGATGCAATACGGGCCTTGAAAAGATCTCATGCAGCAGGCCCAGACCTAATAACAAACATGATGCTGAAAAAGAATGAGGAGCAATGGGCAATCTTCATTGAATTATTGTTTGCACGTCTGTCTACATCAATGACGTGAAGAGGTCATTGTGCCAATCTATAAAAAGGGCAATCGGGCGGATCCTACCAACTATCGCCCGATTGCCCTGCTGGACACTATAGGAAAAATCTTCGCCTCTTTTCTGTGACAAAGGCTAGCCACATGGTCTGTGTCTGAGCAAATCTTTGACATCCGGCAAACAGGTTTTACAAAAGGTGTTGGCGTGGAGGTAAACCTGTTGCTATTAAACATACTAAAACTTGACAGCTTAAAGGCAAAGGTGAGATTATACCTAGCTTTCATTGACCTGTGGGGTGCCTTTGACAGCGTTAATCACAGCAAATTGTGGCAAAAACTGGCAAATTGGAACTGTCCCAGAAATTTGGTTGATCCAATAAGAGCACTTCATACAGAAACCACAGTCAGCATAAGATTAAACAATCGAGGTACTCTATCAAAGCAGATACCAATGAACTTGGGAGTGAAAGAGGGATGCCCATTGGCTGCTGAACTCTTTAAATTGTTTATTTCTGACATTCCAGCACATCGCAAGGACGTGCAATGTTTTCCACCAAAATTAAACAATAACGAAATAGGAAGCATAATATATGCCGATGATGTGGTCTTACTAGATCGGACCCAGATAGGTCTACAGCGTCAGCTAACAAACCTACATGAATACTTAAATAGAAATGACTTAGAATTAAACATCGAAAAAACCAAGATCGTCATCATTGGTCAAAGTCGTTCCAAAAGACAGAAAATCTTCACGTGGAAAATTGATGACAAACGTCTCGACGTAGTCAATTCAATTAGATATCTGGGAATTACATTTAATAGTTCACTGCATGAACATCAATGGAAGAGCGATATGGTCAACCGAATTATTCAATTTAGTATACAAGGACGGTTGCTGAATAGAAGTTTCGGCAAGTTTTCCTTAGCACCGGTTTTGACTTTCTACACTCAAAAGGTGGTACCTGCAATCACTTTTGGCTCAGAATCTGGTTGGAACATTGACGTCTTGTTTTGGCAAAAGCTGGAAGGAATCTTTTGACGGCGTGTTTTGAAGCTTCCGCCTTATATCTTGATGATCCACATAAGACACGAACTTTCATTAAATTCCTTACACGCCCATGTAATGTGGAAATCTTTAATGGCAATGCGCAAGATGAATTTGACTCCCACAGCTCCTGCATTTCAATTTTTTTCTGTGAAAAGAGACACAGGCAAATCAAAACTCTTAGAAGAGTGGAAACAAATCATGGTGTCAATTCTATCTAGTGCCAATCTCAAACTGAATGAGCTAATAATGGGACCAGAATCTGCCAAAAAAAAATTTGAGCAATGGTGTTGGATCAAGAATAACGACTGACGTCTTTTGATGTCGACCACTTTAGACTCAGGAATAGGAGCACATAAGCTAAATGTCACATGTCGTTACCTAACAAACTGCCCACCTCATCATCGCAAGCAGTTTTTGAGGTTTCGCTTAAATGCAGTTAAAAGAAAAGAAATGATGTGGTGTCGTCACTTCGATTAAGTAAAGGATAACCTATGTCGCTTTTGCCACAACAAAATTGAAACCTCTGAACATCTCCTCATCAAATGTACGGAGACTACTTCAAAACGGACGCAGCATTTGGGAAAATATGTTCCAGCCGATTGCAATAGCCGAGATTGGTGGTCATATGCTGCAACCGGGCATTGTATTAAACTAAGTTGTGCTGTAGTAGATTACATGGATTCTTTACGGCTCGAAGTGAACTTTTAACCGAACTTAGATACTCTTATTCTGGGACAACTAAGGTGGAACAGTGAAATGGCCACTGTTTTAGTGAATTTAGAAATATGTAGCTATGTTGTAATAAAAGTCTGATGCCACAGTGTTCGCATTGAGGCATAGCAGGCTGATGTTTCAATAAAAAAAAAATACTTAGCATATTTTATTTCAATTCCCACTCACCCTCTTTTGCCTCTCTTTCACACCCTTCCCATGAGGGACATCTTTCCCAGAGTTGTATCTGTCTTCCTTGTATATCTCTTAATTTGTTTCTTTATTGTGATGAGAAATGTATATCCAGAAGAACTCAGGTTTTCCAGTGATGTTTGTGGGGATACTGCACATAGGGCGATGGCGCCCGACACCCTCTATTTGAACATTGGTATTGGGTGGACCACTGCGACTATGAAGTTGACTCCCGATACACTCTGCTTGGGCAGTGGTATCTGGCTGACCACTGCGGTGAGGGAGATTACTCCCAAAACACTCTGCTTGGACCGAGTGTAGTCCCATTTCTCCTGAAAACACTAGGCAGAGCAGGCTACATTTGAATACAGCACTTCCTGGAAACTAGCCATATCCTAGGTTTGCCGCAATCTGGATTCCACCCGGGCCATGGAACTGAATCAGCAATGCTAGACTTTAAAAAAGTGCTGGATGGGTTTAGGGATGAAGGAAAACTTCCCCTTCTCTTACTTTTGGACCCCTCAGAGGCCTTTTATCTGGTCAACTACAAGATGCTTTGTCACCACTTCATCACGGCAGCCAATTTCTCCACAGAAGCTACAGAGTGGATTGCCTCCTTCCTAAAAGAAAGAACTATCAGAGAGTTCACTGAAAATGCCAAAGCTCCCCCAGCCCCAATCTCATGTGGAGTACCCCAAGGATCATGTGCATCCCCTACATCATACAACATTTTCACCAAACCCGTTTGACCTTCTTGACTCCATCGGCATATCCTACACGAACTATGCTGATGATACACAAATCCTCCTCCCACTCTTTGGCAACTACCAAGACGACTCTGCCTTGCTGAATTTTGTCTACATAACCATCCAGGCATGGATGGCCACTCATCGTCTCTGCTTAAACGATAACAAAACTGAGATTCTCCTCATAGGCGCACCGACAGTGATAAAAAAGTTTCAATGCTCAATATACAGAATTCAACATCGATGGCAACATGATCCGAGTCTCACCTGCAGTAAAGACTCTGGGAGTCTACTTGGACACCAGGCTCTCATTGTCCCGACAAGTGAATGCTATTGCCTCCTCTGACGCTTACACTACTAAATTGATTAATGCCTCCAGACCCTTCCTATCCGATGGCAGTTGCCTGACAATCGCCCGAGCAATTATAGGTGCCAGACTGGACTATTGTAATGCACTCTTTGCTGGCACATCAACGGCTAATATCAAAATAATCCAGATTATCCAAAACAATACGCTTTGTGCTGCCATTAACATATCAAAAAGGCAACACATCTCAGCAGCAAGAAAAAAGGCCCATTGGCTCCCAATCCGAGAAAGCATCCTTTTTAAAACGTTGTGAATCACCCACAGATGCCTTACCAAAGCAGCACCTCCACACCTCCCAGAAAAGATTGAGAGTTCATTCCTACAGACCAACCAGATTGGCTTATACACACAGAAATACCCAGCCAAACTTCAAAAGAGCAACAGTTGGAGGCTCAAGCTTCCCAACGATTGCAGTAAAACATTGGAATGCTTTGCCAACAGCCATGCAAGCTGAACAAACCAACTGGGTCTTTAGAAGAGCATTAAAAACTTGGGTCTTTGCATAATGTAAACTTGTAAGAACACCCTGATCCTTGGCCCAATTTGACTTTTAGCTTGGGTCACAGGTTTTGTAACAGCGCCCCGATGCCCTGGAGTTTAGTGAACTCTATAAATGTTAAAATAAATAAATAAGTGGTATCTGGCTGACCACTCAGATGATGGCGATGATTCCCAATACACTCTGCTTGCACAGTGGTGTTTGGTTGACCACTGCAACGAGAGAGATTACTCCCGATGCACTATGCTTGGGCAGTGGCGTTTGGCTGACCACTGCAACAAGGGAAATGACTCCTGATACTTTGGCTTCTTGGTTTGGCTTCCCGGGCCCCTCCTGGTCTTCTCGCCATTCCTGTTACCTTGTTCTCTGTTGTGACATGGCTCTGGTTATTTCCGAGGTGGCAGGATCCTTCTGCGATTTCTGACACCTGCGTGGCTCTTAGGCAGGCTCCAGCTGGTGGTCTCTGCACTGTTTCCAGACCTCATGGTCCACCTTTCTGCAGCCATGCCACCACCTTCATTGCTTCTTTGTTCGAGCAAGTCGGCTTCCAGCCAGCTCCTGGGATGTTGTAGCAGTGTCCCCTTCTTTACGGCCTCTGCCTGGTGGAACAGCTTTGCGTATCTGGTCCTTCCGATTTCAATCTCCCAGGCAGGAGTTGCATGCTGCTGGATTGCTGATTGATGAGAGTTCTCTAGTCCATTCTTGCTTTATACTTTATATTGTTGACTCTGCCCTGGCACAACATCAAAACCATCTTGGAAAGTCTTTTTGGCACTCTTCATGCCTCCAGTGATGTACCTTGTTACAGTATTTGCCTGACTTTGCATATGGTTATTGTATATGCTTCTTTTGTCCCAGTATGTTTTACATTTGTCACAGTCATGGTCTTACACTAACACCTGGTTCCCCTATCAATGGTGTGGGAAAAGGGTGACAATGAGGGTAGGGTGTTATGTGACAGGATTTTAGGGAGGCTTTTCTCCAGGTGGGTGTCATGATCCCCAGGAGGGGAGTCCCTCCCTATGAAGTCCTCCTGCAATTGACCACCCCTACGGGGACTATCGGGTAGCAGCCTCACCTCCCTAGCCTCATAGGAAAGGGCTCCCCCCCTGGGGAGAAGTGACGGGACCTGGAAAATCATTACAGGATTCCATTTGTTAATTTTTCAAAAAGGCGGCCTACAGCTCGCTATCTCTCCCTTACAAAAAGTCTACCTATGCCTGGAGTTTTTCCTTTCCCTGTGTAGCGCGGCCTATCTAGGTAATGGATAGATAAGAGACTTGCCCTAATCTAACTCCCCACTCTTGTTACACTGTTTTGTAAATTCTGTAAATGAACTTACAAAACAGTTTAACAAAAGTTAAACACCCTATCTGTAAATCTTACTATTACACCATATAAGCTAAACAATGTGTTGCTATTTGTCAGAATTAAAAACCCAACACTGGGGGAGTTTTTCTTTAACTTGATTTCTCCCTCTTATGTGTGTCTAGTAAAAACGCAGAACCCTCTGCGATAAGTAACATTTATATTTTTCTTTGTTTCCTTGGTATTCACTTCATGTCCGAATGCCCTAGAGGTTCAGGGTATCCCTTTGAACCCTAGTGGTCGACCAGTTTCAGCAGATTGTGTTAGTCAAACCGCTTTCTTCAGGACCAAGTTATTGCAAACAACCTAAAGTTGCTTAGAACATTTGAAGATCAGTAGGGTAATAATTTTTCTTTTACATGGGCCAGAATGTCTTTCCTCTCTTCTGTGTATGACCTGTAGTGGGATACACAAATCATAATATGTGTATTACTGTGTATGTACCATATGTGGTTCTCATCTGTGACTGTTTTCTTAGTGTTGGTCTTTACCCACCATCAGAATTCAAATGGTTTGCATCCAGGTAGCCCGTACCTTCAGTCGGCCGGTAAAGCCCTGCAGTGAAAATACCACAAGGTGTGATGTCATGACCTTTTTTTTGACTGCCATATAGAGATTCTCTTACCCGTCCTATACTTGTAGAGGACTCATTAAATCATCTTTGGCGATTTTCCAATTCTGTAATCTCTATGGGAAACAATAACTGTAGTCGGTGTTGTATTTCTTTGATTCAAATACTACAGCACTTATTGATCTCTTCCGAAAGGGTCATTCATTTCATATTGTTGTTCATATATTTTCTCTCTGTAGGTGCACATATTTCTATCCACCAATACGGCTATTCAGAGACTCGCATAGCCCCCAAATATTATTTTCTATTTTACTTTTATGTTCTCCAATGTGGACTTATTAAAAAAAATTTGCTCATGAGGCATTAGTAGAGGAGAAATCTTGTCTATATGCTATATCTGTTACAACATATTCCTAAGCAGGTTTCGCTGTGGCTGAATGCTGTTTTTTTCTCAATGTTTTGCTTCCCGGTGTCTCAATCACTTAGCTGTGAGTCAGGGAGCCATTCATATGAAGCGGCTTGCCCATTGTCTGTTCCCCAGCATTCTGCATGACTCCAATTCCCTTTCCTAACTGCAGGCGATTTCAAATGCATTGGTTACATATCATTTCTCTTACCAGGGCTTCCTTCCTTTTGTTTGAACTTGACGGGGTCTCCGTCTTTTGCATGTGCCTGCAATTTGTTTTCTTTTCCTGGTCACATCCTTCTACATAATAGGGATGCATCAGTATTCACGTGTAGTGACTCTGGTAATGCATATAGTGATTTTGTCTATTTGCTGTGTGTCATTTTTAAGTGGAGTGTTGCATACCCCATTATCTATGAATTCACTATGGCGTGATATGTATTGTGGGCAGTTTCGTCGGTCTTGGTGTTCTTGCCAAGTTTCGATTCCCTTTTATTAAAACAAAATAAGGAATGTATGGTTCTGCTTTTTTTTTACCACTAACTTACTCCACATTCATTAATAGATTGGACCACCCTTGACGCATGAGATGGTTTCTTTTTACCAGCGATAAGATTTATTTATCACAGGTATTTATGTGAGGCTATGTTCTAATAGTTGATGTACAGCTTTTGTAGGTAATCAACGCCATCTAAATGTTTTCTTTTTTTTCGTTCTGTGAGGCACTTATGTATCTGGCTTCATCCTACATTCGTATTTACTGCAGCCACACAACACCTTATATCAGGCCCATATCCTCATCTTTTTCTTACTCTGTTCTGTGCCCATCGTGACTGAATTGTTTTGATCCTAGAGTGGCTAGATCTCTTAATTTGAACCATCTTTCTGTATATTTAGGTAGAATATCCTCAGTTGTTCTTTGTTAAGCAGCATGGCTCCAACATGACCCCCTCTTCGAGGAGTTCAGACATTTTCAAGGACAATTCATTTAATGTCATTTTCATTATGTTTTGCTGTAATGAAATGGTCCATTAAAAGGTGCTGTTAGCCTTCTGATTCTAATGCACAAGTGATGTTTGCAGATCCTTGTTTTGATTGCTCGAGTGGTAATCCCTACATAACGTAGGTTGCAGAGACTTAATTAGGTATATGACGACTTGCGTTGAGTTACAATTTGTAAGGTCCCTTTGGTTCCAAGGCGTTCTCCACCCAGTGTCAATGAAGGTGCTCCATTTGGTTAAAGGGCATACTGAGTATTGGCCACAGGGCCTAAGGCATTTTGGTTTATTGGTGGTCCATAGCCTAGTCTGGATATCTTTCTCTTGGTTGGTATTCACTAGGGTATCCCTTAGGTTTCAACAACACTTAATAGCAAAGCGGGGGTTGCCAAATGTGTGGTGCCAACATTCAGAATGAGCCATATTTTTTTATTTCATGTTTGATTCTGTTAACAAGTGGTGATTGGCACAATACTGCTGTAATTTGTTTGTTCACCTGTGGTTTTCTCCTATTCTGTATAAGGGTCACCTGCCTCTGGATATTCCTTGCTCATTTTTCGGTCATATAGTATGATTCCTTTTGGGTAACATCTCTCCTCAGGTTTTTGTCATAACAGTTGTGCCTGTCTGTCATATTCCTTTCTATTCAAGCAGTTTCTACTGTACCTCAGAAACTGTCAGAATGTCAGGGTCTCTTTAAGGCTTCTGGGGTGGAAGCTGTGAAATTGCAAAAGTGAATTTCTATTTGGTTTTATGGTGTACCATGGTTTCTAAAAGTTCTCCTCTTCTCATGATGTTTAGTTATAGGAAGGAAGCTTCTTTCTTTCTATATTCATAGGCGAACTTGAGGAAATCATTTTGGTCATTTAGCCACACTCTAAAGGTGTTCAGCTGTTTTTCGGTGCAATTGAATACCATTAGCACGTCGCCTATATAGCAAACCCATCTTGTTATATTCTGTAAAAATGGGTACCTCTCGTTATAGAGGCTGGTTCTCTAAAAGTCTGCAACATAAACATTTGCTTAACTGGGGGCGAAGGTCGCTGCCATAGCAGTTCCTGCAACCTGTTCATAATATTTCTTTTAGAGGATGAATTCTTTTTTGTTAGAGCGATTTCTGCCTGTTGCATAATAAAAGTAACAGGTATGCTCACTGGGGGTATTCTTTCTCTTAGAACCCTTTCAAGCACTCTCAATGTTTCTTCTTTTGGGATTCTAGAGTGTAAGGATTCAGAATCCAGGGTGATTATGAAGAGGTCTTCATTTGAGAGTATAATTTCCTTTAGGAGCCATAGTACTTCTGTGGTATCTTTAATATATGATTGCATCTTAGTAACCTCGCTTTTCAGGAAAATATCAACAAATTGGGAGAGTGGCTGTAAAATGGACCCAATCCCAGATACAATTGGGAGCCCTGCAGATGGTGAAATCCCTTTATGTATTTTGAGCAAAGCGTAAAACACCAGCCATCTAGGGTAATTTGGACTTAGAAATTCTCCCTCGTTCTGGCTAATGTAGCCCTCATTGTGGGCTTCTTCGACTATTCGGGTAATCAACTCCCTCAGTTTTTCGGTGAGGTCACTTCCAATCTTTTATAAGTGATTTAGTCATCAATGAGGGTTCTCATCATTTTCTTATAGTCAACCAGATCCATTATTACAGTGACACCCCCCATGTCTGCTGGTTTTATCATGATATCTTGATTTTGTTGTTGGTGGTCATGCAGAGCATCTTTATCTTTCCTTGTGAAGTTGTAAAAAGTGTCAGTTTTCCTATATTTCTTCCAGTTTTTAAGGATTGCTTTTTTTAAAAAAAATGTATAGATTCAGCAGTGATACTTGAGGGTGCTGGATAGAATATGGATTTATTATGTAGATAGGTTACATCTGTGGAGTGATTAATGGTTATTTCGCCAAAATATTGTTTTAAGCAAATCTTTCTTAACAATTGCATGATTTCTATTTGTTTCTGGAATGGGTCTGGAATGGGTCATGTTTTACAGTTGGCACAAATGAAAGTCCTTTTTGTAGGATCTTAAGATGTACATCCTGTAGGACAAATTCAGACAAGTAAAGTACTAGTGATTCTTTTTGTGTAAGAGTGTCAGGGGATCTTGAGGTTCTGTGCATTCTGTCGGTACCCGCCTCGGCCCGTGTTGCGTGTTACCCTCAGGGATTCATCTTGCCATCTCCCTCTTCCTCTTCCTCACCCTCCTTGCTGTAGAAAAAATCTGATTCCTATTCTGTTGGCCCTTATCTTGATCTTCAAAATGTACACCCCTTGTTTGGTGTAAGCCCCCTGTTACTTCTTAGGATGGTCCTTCCCTGTTCTCGTCAGAGCTGTCACTGGAGAAGCTCCAGTTATCTGGTCTAGGTTTTGCTCTATTTTGATGGCCCCTATATGGGATACTACTCTGTGTTCTGTTTTCTTCATAGTATTCATCTACCACATACGGATATGTTCTCTCAAGTGTAAAAGATGCAATGTCTTTTTTTAATTTTGTTTTTTTTGGGGGGTACATTGAATTCCTTGAATTCTTTTATCGCACCGTCTAGTTCATCTAGGCTTTTATTTGTAATTTGCAAGGACCATTTTGTTTACGATAGAGTATTGCTTTTGTTCTATTTCTCTCAGACGTTTTTCAGACACCGCTTGTGCAGTGTTTATAATCAAGATCAACCAGTCCTGCGTACATTTGTTCGCAATATAACTCCAGTCCTTCCAGAACTGGAGTAGATCTAAGAATATTTGATGTTCCATTTTTATAATGAGACCGTTTGGGGCAGTGTCTGACTGGAGATATTCGGTCATCATTGGCCCATGTAGTTCTGTGCAAATTTGTTTTTTTCGCAAGAACTCAAGTTCATTCCATTCGTCCCCAGATGTGCAGGGCTCTGTTTGGGGTTCTGTTCCCAGAATTGAAGGGTTGGCTAGTATGCCTCCCACTAGTTCCTCTGCATAGGCTAGGTAATTCGCTTCAGTCATTCGGTCTTCTTTTAGTGTAGATTGGATGCGTAATGTTTTCCTGTATATATCCTATGTTCCCTTTAAAGTGTTACTAATACACTGGCCTGCGGCTGTAACGCCGCTAGAAGGATTAACAAAACGCATGTTTTTTTTTTAGGAGCTTCAACATCCACCTAATGCCCTGTAGGGTTTTACACAAACAAGGATGGAAGTTTTTAAGATTCCATTCATTACTTTTTCAAAAAGGCAGCTTACAGCTCGCTATATCTCCCTTACAGAAAGTCTACCTATCCCTTCCTGGAGCATTAGGTGGTTGTTGAAGCTCCTAAAAGCCCCCTGTGTGTTTTGTGAATCATCAGGCTCATTTAATCGCACTTTGCCTTCCGAAAAGCAATCAAAACCTTGCTATTTGTCTGACTCCAAATGAACCTGTACCTGTCACCCTACGGTTTAGCCGGACCCCCAAGCCTGTTGCAACACTGGGGACAGCTTTCTCTTGTTTTTGCCACTAAATAACTGTTTGTGATATCTGTTGTTATCCTGTAACTAAGAAACTTTTGGGCGGCTCTTTTGTAACCCTAAATCAAGCCCACGTTAATTTTCCTGTGACAGTGCCTCGATGCCCCCGGGCTGTAGTGCGCTATACAAATCCAAATAAATAATAATAAATCACAGAAGCCAGGGTTTACATCCATACACCTGCTCAATGGTCCATAGGGAGATGTAACTTGCGCAGTTGCGGCTGGTGCGCAGTGAGAGATCCTTAACCAAACGAGGAGGGCTCCAACCGAGATAATTTTAAAATAATGGGTTAAAATGGTACACTTGACGGCACTTTCTATACAAAATTGGATAAAAAGCCACACTGTTTACAATCAATTTTGTATGTTAGCACATGAAAACCCAATAGATGCAAGTCACCAACGGTGCACAGGTCCATTTTGCAAAACATTTTCATGATGCCTTTGCACACAACATATGCCAGCATATAAAACGTTTTCATTCATGCTGCACTAATATATGCCAGTATTACGATATAGAGCTTCCCAGCCCTTAAGAAAGTATAGGTAGACTGACACTAGTAGCGCCAGTCTGCATATACTTTATTGATGTAGCATGGCGTTATTTACTTGGCATCAAGGGTAAAGCCAACGTAAGTGTTATTACCTGGATAGACTGGCCTACATACAGTTTAACCAGGTAATAAAATATATGTTTGCTTTTTCAAGGGTAAAGCAAATATAACACTAATGTTCGCTTTACACTTCATACATGGTAAAGCAGTTATAAGTGTTACTACCTGGTGTGGTGAACCAGGAGTAAGACTCGGAACAAAGGACATTGTGTAATTTCAAATGTACTTAAATAACTCACTTTCCGTAGTCCTAAGAGGGAATTCCCTTCCTAGGAAACTAAAAACTAAGGTGCAGTGGCCACCAGGGGGCGTGCGGATGAGCACCTTCTCCGTGTAAGCTCCTCACCCATGGGTCCGTGAAGTGAACTGAGCCCCCACTTCATGACCCCCCCTAGAATGTAAACCGATAAGAAGCCGTAGGAAGACTAAACCCCCCCCCCCCTGGGAAAATCCCAGACAAAATCGGGCAGGGGAAAGGAACGAAACCACTGCATGAAGTTTGCGACCAATGCCGGTGCAAAAGTGAAAGTGAAACCCCGCGCAAGTCAACGTAGCAGCCCGCACACAGATTGTAGAGGGAAGCAAAAGCCTAGATTGAGGGCTCTGGAGACACCCCGCACGACCCCCTCTACAAACACTGTCTCTTCATAGCGACGCAGCAGTGCAAACCCTTCTCCCACTGTGGGAAAAGGTGAACGTCCAGGCTGGGAGATCCGCAGCCCGTGACTCAGAAGGACCCAGCGCCCTGCCCCCTCGGGGACCGGCTGGGGCCTCCCAGTCAACCACAGAGGGTCCCGATCCCTGGCACCCGGCAAGCAGTGATATCCCGCTAAGAGCTAGACCAGTCAGAGGTGGAGGACCCCGCGGGTGAGTACCCCCAGCTCCACAGACGGACTGGACGACCCCAGCACGGCGCTCTACATCAGCGGTCTGCTTCCTGAGGCAGCCGGTGTGCTGTCGTCTGGCTCACTCCCGCAGGGGCCAGCAAGCTGCCCGAGCCAAAAGAGGGGCCGGAGTGCATGTACAAGTGCGCTGGAGCACCACAGACACATCAATATTAGCCACGCAGTGCAGGACAAGGGCCTGGCCCCCCTGAAAGTATATGCTGGCACACCCAGCCCTGTGAATGACCGGAACCCAAACCAGGCCTAAGGACGGCACAGAACACATGAATCTGCCCCCACACTAAACCGAACTGTACACACAAACGGAATCTACATCAGGAACTCCTGACCGCCTAGAAACCAATAAGTGAGTGTACACAAACACACACCAAGAGGGACGGGCTGGAAAAAGAGTGAGGGAGGCACATAACCCATGATCCGTTTTCACCCACGCAGAGAGCCACCGAAAAGCTAATAAAAGCGCTGAGGTGCACTAAGCTCTCTTATTGCCCGACTCCGGGGTAGTCTAAATTCAACTGATGCAGATTGTAGCACCTAACAGGCATGGAAATAAACAACCACATTATTGCCTAGGTAGAGGTTCGACTCCAAGTCCCCGTATGAAGGAACCACAGAGTAACCACCTTAGAAGCAAAGGGGTGACAAAATAACCCCCCACCACCTGCGGCCTAGAAAGAGTGCAAGGCCACTCAAGGAGACCCACAGATCACTCAGTGGCCCTCTCCCTACAAGGTGCCTCTAGCCATAGGTCCACAACTGGAATTACTTTGAATCCATCTGCATACAACCCTGCCCAGAGAGTTGGGCCCCCAAACTAGGGGTGTGTGCCTCCTCAGTTGCAGCAAACACCCCATGAACGCTAAGGTGAAACTGGTCAGATACGCCTACGCTCCATTGCAGTCGGACCTAGGGACCGAGAACAAGGTGATAATGGAAGCATCAGAGACAGGCGCGGCTGCCACTAAGGGAGACATCGCAGCCCTACTGAATGAGATATAAAATATGGGAGCCAACTTGGGCGGCAAAATAGATAAGATAACACAGAGAATCGATAACATTGAGGAAAGGCTTGAAGGTGTTGAGACTAATCAAGCCTCCATAGATACCCTCGAAGCCCAAATGGACCTGAGAATAAGAGAAATTGAGAAAAGGGAGGAGGAATTCTGACTAAAAGTGGATGATTTAGAGAATCGGGAGAGAAGAAACAACTTACGCTTCTTTGGCATTCCGGAACACAAGGGGGAAACGGAGGGAGACCTCAAGAAAACAATCCACAACATTATTAAAATCCTGACAGCGGACGAAGATATTGGCAAACCTAAAACAGAGAGGATACACAGGGCTGGAGGACCACCTCGGGACCCAAGATCTGTCCTCGCCAGGTTTCACAGGTACCAAGATAGAGCCAGGATCCTAGAGAAAGCCAGGTCTGGAGGCCCACTTACTCTTGGAGGCGCCCAGATTACCATCTTCCAGGACTTATCCTCACTTACCCTTGCCCTGAGACGCATATGTAGCTCGCTGACGAAATGGCTCAAAGAACAAGGAACCCGATATGATGGGGATACCCCTTCTCCCTCTCATTCGAACATGGAAGCAGGAGAATACAGCTGAAATCAGAAGAGGAGATTTGAGACTCTACCGCTGAACTCCTGGGAACGAGTCCAAAGGAAGGAGACAGAGTAGAACCCGAGCAGGGCAGAATGCAATGGGAACTCCAGGGACCATGGAGAAAAAGAGTGAAGGGATCAAGGAAATACAGGCGAGGCAACAACACTCCAGAAAGTGATACATGAAAATAATGCCAGATGGTCGGAACCCAATATAGGGGACGCCAGGAAACACGACCCGACAGATCATCGATGACTAGGTGGCCCAAACTTCTAAATTCGTCGACATAAAACCAGACTCCCTAGAAAGATCCCCTCCCGAATGGGGGGTGGAACACCCAGCGACGATGGGCCAAGAAATTGCATGTGCCACCACATATCCTTTAATAAAAAATATTGTTGGGTTCTGTGTTAGGGGAGGGGGGTTGTGGGTGTGAAGGGGGCTCAGTTTGGTAAAGTGATTGTATTTTCATAGGGACCGTGCGACAACGGTCCTCAACGGTGGTCCGACGTTGGATTGACAGTTCCCACCCAATCCAAATCGGATGCCACCAATCAAGGATGGAAGACTTGGACAGGGGCTTGAGGGGGGCAGAGGGAAAGGGTGATTGAAGTCAAAGTAAGTAAAGGAGGGGGGACGGGTGGAAGGGTAAAAAGATCGAAGCCCAAGACAGGCAGACACATTGAACGGAGCATCCTCAGGTCATTGGCAGTCAGACACAAAAAATGGGACACCGTGAACAGACAAAGAGAACACACTAATGGCTAATAGTTCCGGCACTGCAATCGACAGGCCCATCGCAATCAGAATTGGAACACTAAACGTCAAGGGACTCAAGTACCCCACCAAGAGATCACTAGTCGCCAGAGAATTCAAAAGAGACGATCTTGATATACTTTTCTTACAATGAACAAGATACATAAGAGGAGAAGAAGGGTTCTGTTCACCAGATTTGGAACTGAATACTGGTTCTCCGGCCCACTCAGAAAAGCCGGCGTTGGCAACTTAATCAGCACAGGACTCAAATTTGAAGTACTGAAAACTTGGGCAGATGTAAGCGGCAGAGCAATTATGCTAGTGGGCAACATACAGGGCTCCACCATCACACTCGCCTCCGTATACACCCCCAATACAGGACAGTCCAGATACCTGCAGCAAATAGTCCCCAAAGTCATGCTCGAAGCCGAAGGTGACATGATCCTAGCAGGCGACTTAACATGTGGGCAGATCGAGCACTGGATAGACAAGCTGGTAATCCGCGGGCAAGCGACCCACCTGAGGCTGGCCACCCACAAGTGATGGAGATGATGGACACTTATAAGCTCAAAGATGCATGGCGCCATATAAACCCCAGCAAACAGGGTTCACATTCTACTCCACACCACACGCCACATATACCCCTATGACTTGGTCAGACCACGACATGGTCACAGTCACCCTTAATCAGAAGGCACTCCCCTACAGGAGCTCAAAATGGCAGTGTAATGAAACGCTCTGGAAGGACCCCGTATTCCACGAACAACTAGCGAAAGACATTGGCGAATACTTCAAACGCAATAACACAGGTAAAGTCTCAACAAACACAGTATGGGAGGCAGGGAAAGCCACGTGGAGAGGTATACTAATGAAAGAAGGGGCCGCAAAGAAAAGGGAGCGAACTCTGATAAAAAACAAGCTCAGGAGCGAAATATCACAATAAGACCTCTGTGCACAATCCACCAGCACCGAGAGAGAAAAGAGAATAGCGGAGGCGAGCAGGAAGAGAGAGGAACTGCGTCAGTTGGAAATAGGTCAAGTCGTTTGCAAACTCCAATTTCTGAAACAGAAACATTATGAGAAAGGAGATAAAGCAGACGCGCTGCGAGAAGCCAGGCTACGAGGACAACGAGCAGAAAGATGTGTGACATCCATAGAAAATGCAAATGACCCCCACGCGGAACGCCCCGTCAACATTCCTGAGGCCTTTGCCGACTTCTATGAGAAACTATACACATCTGAAACCACACCAGATGAGGAGGTCATCAATGAATATATGAACAAGATAGATATGCGAAAACTAACCCAGGAAATGGCGGAGGCACTTGAATACCCCATCACCGATAAAGAAATTGAAGACGATATCAAAAGGCTCCCAACCGGAAAAGCCCCCGGGAACGATGGCTACACGGCAGGGTTCTACAAAACCTTCATTGACCCCCTCCTCCCATTTATGGTCGAGCTCTTTAACCACATTCTCCAGACTGGTTCTGCACCCAAATCATTCTCTGAAGTATTAATCACAGTTAGTCCTAAAGACGGCAAAGTCCCCAAGCAATGTGCATCTTACCGCCCTATTTCCCTCCTCAACATTGACGCCAAAATATACACGCGGGTCCTCATGGCAAGGCTGGAAGCACACATGCCCTCCATAATCCACGTTTATCAGGTCGGGTTTATTCTTGGTAGGTAGGGAGCCGACTCCACTCGGAAGACCCTCCACCTGATACATTAGGCCAAGAAATTACAGAATACACCTGCGCTACTCTCAATCAACGCGGAAAAAGCGTTTGATAGAGTCGAATGGCACTTCTTGGAAGCAACATTGAAGAAAATAGGCCTCGGCCCGACACTCCGGCGAGGGATTAAAGCTGTATACTCCTCACCACAAGCATCCGTAACAGTGAACTCACAGTATTCTCGCTGGTTCTCACTGAGTAGGGGCCCGAGGCAAGGATGCCCCATCTCGGCAATACTGTTTGCACTATCTCTGGAACCCCTAGCTCAAACGCTCAGAGCAGACGAGGGAGTGGAGGGCTTGCATGTACAGGGAAGGGAATACAAATTGGCCCAATAGGTGGTTGACATTCTACTCCACATGCAGAATCCCATGACATCAGTACCTCGCGCTATACATCTCATCGATGAGTATGGCTTGCTATCAGGCTTCAAAATCAACAGAACCAAATCCATCCTCTTCCCGCTACACGAATCTACAACGCATCAACTATCTTCATTTGCCCAACTGGGCCTTACCATCGGAGGCCCGACACTCCGGTATCTAGGCATCAACCTGACGAGAAATATTACCGATATATACGAAGCCAACTTTCCACAACTTCTCACTGCATTCAACGCCGACCTTGCGAGATGGCAACCCCTCACGATCTCATGGATGGAACGTCTCAACGCCATCAAGATGGTTAGTCTCCCTTGCTTCCTATATCCATTCCAAGTCCTTCCCATAAAGGTCCTGGAGGATTTCTTCAAACAAGTGAAAGGGCAACAATCCGATTCCTATGGCCTGGGAAGAAACCTAGAATATCATACGAAACTCTTATACTCCCCAAAGAACAAGGCGGGGTCGGCCTCCCCGACATAGAACGATACTACCAGGGGGTCCAGCTGAGAGTCCTCATTCCTCATCGAAGAGACAGAAAAGACTTACAGCGGATCCAATTGGACAATGATAACCTGACTCTGGTGACACTCTCAAAATGGCTCTTGGTCCCCAGACCAAAGCTCACCCGGAAACTGCACGTCCACCCCATCCTGGGGACGATATGGGACATATGGAAAGATGGAAAAGGAATGACAGGCATAACAACATGGCCGTCCCCACTGAGTAACCTGTGGGCCCCCGGAATCAGAGAGGAAATCCCTGAACACCCCAGGTACCAAACATGGTTCAAGGCAGGGCTTGAAAGAGTTGGCCAACTATGGAGAGAAGGCAAATTCATAGCAATCTCGGAAATAGAGGAGGCCCACCAGCTGCACCCAATACCGATCTTCCTCTACCTACGCTTAAAGGGCGTCCTATCAAAACGAGAATGGAGCTCCAAAATACGTAGAGAACTCACATTTGGGAAAGTCCTTGACATGACCACCACCAATAAAGGTCTGATACCATGCATGTATAGAGCCCTGATCAACAAGGATCTGAACTCGACCTCTACCCTCAAAGACAAATGGGAAAAAGACTTCAACAGAGAATTCGATCAACACGCCTGGGACACTATCTGTAAAACACCCTCCCAAATATCAATCTCTGCACAACACAAGCTTCACGCAGTGAAATTACTTCACAGATGGCAATATGACCCCCACAGGCTATCCAACATGTATCAGACTAATGGTCCAAAATCCTGGAGGGAATGCAGGACGGATGCCAACTACTGGCACATGTGGTGGGACTGCCCCAAAGTACGCATATATTGGAATGAGGTGCTGGGATGGATCAAACAAATAGACAGCATTGAACGAAAAGCAACACCCCTCCTGACCTTATTTGACATAGAAGACGAAGATGAACTAGTCAGGATAAAGGCACTAGCATACCCACTGCTACTGGCAGCGAGAGCAGGCCTAGTCATAAAATGGAAATCCTCACGTCTCCCAGCAAAAAAGGAATGGATCAGTATCACAACGAGCATATACACGATGGAAAAAATTACATCGACTCTCTGTGGAAAAACGGCGAGACACAAAGAAACTTGTTGTGACTTTGCCGCAAAACACGTCCCAAGCCCTGGACGAAATTGAACTAATAGCTCTGTGCCTTTTCAATCTAGACACCTAAGTGAAGCCTGGTGGCCACGCATCTACCTGCAGGTGAATGGGACTGCCGTAGGCCGTGAATACATGTGGACAAACTATGTCAAAGATCCCAATCACTAGGCGAAAATACGCTCCTGCCAACGAAAGGAGCAAAAATGTGCAAAAATAGTTTCCTGTCTAGGGGGCAGAGGGGAGGGGGAAGGGATTTATTAACATAAATGGGAGGGAAATGTTAATAGTGACAGTTGTATGGGTTTGTTGAAATACAAGGTTAAATCGATGTAACAATATGATGATAACAAAATGTACCTGTTTTCGTTACTTGTATGTTTCAAAAACCAATAAAACTCAATTTAAAAAATAGATAAAAACTAAGGTGCATGTCAAATGTCAGAATAACCAGACAGTCCTCTGCCCTAACCTGTCATAATACCTGGCACTACCACTAGATCAAAAGAAACAAAAATAAAGGAGCAGGCTTTCAACCTGGGGTCTATCAACACTTCCCAGCTAAACCCCTTCCTTCAGGCTTTTCTTCCTCGCAAATGTTCGTCTCATGACACGGGTCCTGGTAAGGGTTTTCAAAAGAAATAGTTCTCACAAAGAAAATCAGTTCAAGATAAATGTTCCTATCAGAAATGTGCAAAATTACTCAATCCTTGCTCATCAGTTCCACCAAAGCTTTCAACTAGTGACTGATTCAACTTATCTGTCGTATTCTGTCGCCTACCTTGCTCCCTTGAGTCTCCCCACTCCTGGGCAGCATGGGTGGTACAGTTCTTGATTCAGTGGTTTCTTGATTTTCAATACTATCAAAACGGATGTCTCTCAAGGCCCCTCTGCTATGCTGTAGACTATTTGCTGGCTGTTTAGCCCCTGAACTTCCTTTCTAGCTTACAGCCAGGGTTTACGTCCTCTCTCCTCCCGGGACTTACCAAAAGGATTTTCTTGACTTTCTCTACTTCAGTTTCACTTTGTCCCGTTTTAGATCGTCCGCAGGTTCTTTAGCCCATACTGGATTTGGGTGTGGAATCCTCCTTGTGTAGTATTCACCTGCCCCTATGCCCTCTTCCTGCGTGGTCCACGTACCTGGTTCTTCAAGGCACTTCTGTCAGAGAGGGCCGGTGATGCTAGTGTCGGCACAATTTGTATCTGCTTGCCTTTTGTTAGGGAGAATTCTCTGTTTAGGCTGAATTTCCTAACCTAGTGAGTCCCCCAGCAGCTTTGCTGGATTTTTGGGGTTTATTTTTGTCTCCTGCCAAGAGTGAGACTCTTTTACCCTCCCTCTTGGGCATGATTTGAGTGTGTTTCTTTGACTCTAGATGTGTTTAATGGGCTATGGGGTCTTTTACTCCATAGGGCTTCATGTGTTTTTGTGATGTGTGTTACACAGCACCCCCAGTGCAGTAACACAGGGGTGTCATAGTGACCCCCCAGTATAGACTCCATACCCTGGGACTGACTACTGTCTCCCAGGGCATGTAAAGCCACCATTAACTTTACTAGTCTTAAATTCTGAACAGAACCAGTACAAACCATCATATTGTGGACGTACTGGCCGGGGCAATTCAATTGCCCCGGGGTCTGTTAGTCGAGGGGGCACGTCTCCGTCCCCCCTGATCGAGTTTTGGCTGGTGGTAGTGGATACTACTTTTTATATTCAACCGCAAATATTTCTCTATGGGATTTTCCCATTGTTCGAGGCTACTATCTTTATTTATTTAATTACGACAGCCTCGAACATACCGCCGGTTTATTTAATTAATATTAATTCTCCGGTTGGTATTTTTTGCCAAAACTCGGTACTAAAATGGCGTTTGTGTTCTCTTCTGTGACTCCAACCCAAGTCGAGCCCTTTGTTCCACTTTTTGGCGGGCTTCTCCACGGAAGCCCTCCAAAGTGG